>NW_026542602.1:16321333-17521333 GCF_028750875.1 Macrosteles quadrilineatus
ACTTCAACCTGGAGGCGAGTTAGCGTAGCGAACGAGCTAACCTGAAGGCAAGTGAGCGCAGCGAACGAGCTCCAACCTAAAGGTGAGTGAGCGTAGCGAACGAGCTCCAACCTAAAGGTGAGTGAGCGTAGCGAACAAACTTCAACCAGGACGTGATTGAGCCATGCGAACGAGATAATCTTGAAAATTAAGAAGTTAAATGGGGCAAAGCCCGCGGGTTACAGCTAGTCTTTATATATATATATAATAAATATATAATGGGAAGTTATAAATCTGAAATGTTACAAATCGAACCACAGGGCTTTTCACTAAGTTAATTTAAACTTTTGGGAATTCAACATGGCCCTCATGGGGTAATTGGTTGCCATGACATTATTTGCTATATAGCAATAAAAAGGTAAACAAGAGTCGCAGCATATGTTAGTCAACGAATCATCTAAATAGCACATTACAAAATAATACTGTACCGAGAAAAACGGAAGAACAATCGGATTAATATCATTGAGCTACAAATAGATTAATTTACTACAAATTAATAACCAAAGATTATGGCCGTCAGAATAATGATCCACAAAATTTAATACATTGTTTCAATTGAATTTAATACCATCGATGTTAATTAACATTTTTTTTATATACATATAAAGTCATTCCTTGAGTGTACAGCAGACTAAATTATAAGAATTTTAGTTTTTTAAATAGCAACCTATTAAATGAAGTACAAAGGAATAAGGATTTATTTTCACAGATAAAAATATTGTGAAACAAGTAACAACATATAAGATTAACTAGATACAGTTTACATTAGCGTAATCAGCAACTTAGCCAAATGTATTTACATAACTATTAACTACATTATTAACATACATTTATACATTACACATATACATTTAACATTTCATACATTACAACTTGCATTAATAGCTTTTATCATAATTAAAAACAAGTAGGAAACTTGTTTTTCGAAGATTTGCAGAAAAAACCTATATTTGATTATTTATTAAGCAAAAACTATTTACGCAACTTATTAATGTCCCTAAACATAGAAATAATTTATAAACATGTTTCACTCAGTTTGGATTTGTTTTCCATCGAATTCTGTGTTTTTTAATCATTTCTGTAAGTGCAAATGATTGATCCAATTATTGCTCTGCAAACTGGACATGTTAATGGTAACCGAATATTGGTGCTCATTATGTCACCGTTGGCATCGGTTACCTCGTAGTAATTGGATGAATTTGCGAAGGTTAAAGCACATGAATGACAAAAGGGCTGGTGTCCACATGGACTACAGTTTCTGTTTGCTTGCATTGTCTGACATTTAATGCAGACTTCCGGGCTGCCTTCTTCACATTCCAATTCTTCATTGCTTAAGTCGTTTAGCGAATGCTTAATTTCATCCGCCTGCTGCTGAACGTCCTCAAGCGACATAAAAACAACTCAACTCAATAGATAGAAGATAGATCCTCTCGCACAATGCCTGACTCCTTCGCAGAAGGGGTTTACATCGACTTCTGACCAGGCGCTTTAGACACGCTAGTCTCGGCGCGCAGTGTCACATTTTGATGTTGACCCTACTCGGACAGTTGAAAACTCGGACAGTTGATATTTTGATACTTTTTTTAATAATTTAAAAACTCGGACAGTTGATTTAACGAAATATTATTATTATTTAAACCATACTCGGACAGTTGAAAACTCGGACAAATGAACCTCACCCAACTTAACTAATTGAGCTTTGTCTGTTTTTTACAATGGGGAGTTGGTATCTAAACACACTTAACAACAACAAAAAACTATTACTATTTTATCAAAAGTTGGTGATCCTTAATAGCTTTATTAATAGATAACAACGGGTTTTAAATCAGGTTTAAGATTTTTCCGTGTTCGCAGATTATGATAGGCGTTCCTGTGATGGCGTGAGATGTTCACAATTTTGTCGCGATATATGGTGACGATAACGATACCCCTCATAGCGTGAGATGTCAACGATTTTACGGAAAATGCAGGTGACGATGATGATGTCTGATGGCAGGAGATGTTAAAGATTTTCCACGATCGCAGGTGACGTTAATCATGTCCACGTGATAGCGGGAGATATTCCCGATTTTACGGCTATTGCAGATGACCATGATGATGTCCCCGTCATAGCGGGATAAGTTGATTTTTCTGCGATCGGAAGTGAAGTTAATCATGATGGCGGGACATTTTCACAAATTTGCTGCGATCGTAGGAAATTATTTTTTTCGGCGCCCCCTGGCTGGATCCACCACTGACCATTAGACAATACGCCCCAGCTATTATTAGCAAGAATCATCACTCAATTAAACTTACATTTTAAAACTTTCATTTTATGACACAATCGTTTGCTACTATATTATCTTAAATAATAAAATTTAATTAACTTTTCAAACTTATTAAGGGACAAGGTAGCTGCCGAGGCCTATTTTCAAATTTTCGGCGTAATGCCAACTTTTACTGTTATTTATATTTTGATATTTATACTTTAATTGTGTTTATATTACACTAATCCAACAACATATACTTTAGAACTGTTAAAATAAATGTTAAAAAATATGTGACCGATTGGGTCGGTAGCGATTTTTTTCAACGAATATTCATTGAAAAAAATTGCTGCCGGCCCGATCGGTCCCACGTTTATACCGTTTAGAGGTTGGCACCGTGTCAGCTGTTCCCGCGCAAAGGCTCTTGGTCTATTTTTTCACTGATCTGCAATGCTCCCGCCATCAGTTTCGCGCCTTTATGTCAGTCTGAGTCTAGGCCTACCTCGAGCTGTTGTTCGTGTTGTGTTTTCTGTCTAAGTTTGGCTCATTGTATTATGTTAGTTCAATATGGGTGATAATCTAGGCAGTGATGATATAGTAAGAGCAATCAAAGCTCCTTCTAGTGAATTTGACCAAAATATGGATGGTGTAAGTGATGATGGTTGGGGCAGTAATGTAAACAGTGAGATGGACGACACAGATGATGACCCGGATTTCAACCCTACTGATGACTCAGAGGCAGGCAGTGCCATCGATGACAATGAGGTTGGTTTTATAGAAAGTGTGAATGGTACGGATGAAATGATTGATTCTCTTAGTGAAAATATGACTGTAGCGAGTGAAAGTGATAAAAATAGAAATGGAAGATTACACTATTAACTTAGGAGAAATATTTATTAGTTTTAAAACACAGAACAAAAAGTTAAAGATGAAAAAAGATGAACTTGATAAATGGCAGCCGTTTGAAGGCAAACAGAAAAACATTGTTTTTGAAGGATCATCGAGGTATGCTTTCGGCCTGCCCCAAAATGCAAAACCAGAAGAATTTTTGTATGCATTTTTAACAGATGATTTACTAGAAATGATGGTAGATGAAACTAATCGCAATGCTGATCAAGTTATAAGTACACTGCGATTGAATCGTAGTAGCAGACTCTGTAAATGGTGGCCTACCTATCCAAATGAGATGAAAAAATTTCTCGGCCTTTTACTATGGATGGGTCTAGTGCCAATGTCACGGCTGACAGACTACTGGTAGAAAAACTTATTGTATAAGAATGTTGTTGCTGGTAAGGTAATGAGCAGAAACCGTTTCCAATTGCTTTTGAGATTCTGGCATTTAACGACAATTTGAACATGGAGCGAGATGGCCGACTAGGTAAAATATCTCCTCTGATCAAAATCCTGAACAACTCCTTCAAGACTAACAAAACTCCTGGCAAAGATGTGGTTATCGACGAGAGTATGATCCCTTTCAGAGGAAGACTTCTATTTCGCCAATACCTTCCAAATAAAACCCACAAGTACGGCATTAAGGTATTTAAAATATGCAACACTGCTGGCTACACGTACAAGATGAAAGTTTACATGGGCTCTGGGACAGGAACTGAAGATAACCTGACATTAGCAGCATCAGTTGTAATGGACCTCATGAGAAATTATTTGGACCAAGGGCATACACTGTATGTTGATAATGTTTACACCTCCGTTGATCTTGCCAATATGCTTCTAGCAAGGAATAATCACCTTGTTGGAAGTGTTATCAGCAACAGGGCCTGGTTCCCTCGTAAAAAAACCATTGGCACTAATTCCGATGACCCCATGAAGAAGGGTGAAATGAGATGTCTTGAATACCCAAGTGGTATCATTTACACCAAATGGTAAGAGGGAAGTGAGAATGATGTCAACCAAACATCCTCCTGACTATGTTGATACAGGGGAAAAAACCAGGCAGGGCGAACCCATTCTGAAACCTGTTGTCATCGTCGAGTACAACAAGGCGAAGATGGGGATTGATGTCAGTGACCAGATGTCGTCGTACAGCACAGCCATTAGAAAATCTATGCGACGGTACCATAAGGTCGCAAAAGAGTTCCTACTGGGTACAGCGGTCGTCAATGAGTGGCTCGCCTACAAGGATGCAGCTGGGGTCAACTCTCAGAGTAAGAATAAGCATCTCTACTCCATTACGACCTTCAGTGAAAAGATTGTGTACGCACTACTAGGGTTGCAAAATGGACAAATCGAGCCAATGAAACATGTTGGACATCACCACTTGTCTGAAACGGTGATATTTGTAGGCGAGGGTAAGAACAAAAGGAGAGCCCGGAAGAATTGTAAAGTGCGCTATGCAACCGCTTCAAGAGCTACTATGCAAGAGCTTCACGAACTGGAGACCGAAAAATAACAAAGAACCTCAGGAAGATCACTACATTTTGTGAATCGTGTCCTGGGAAACCATTTCTTTGAAAAGATTGTTTCAAGAACTTACATAAATAGGCAAGACCCTTGTGAACTCTGGTAGTTATTCTGTACGATTGTATTTTTCACATTTAGTGCTTTGTTTTCTCCCATGTAGGTGACTTGAAATGTTATTTGAAATGTAAATGTTAACTGTCATTTCAACAAAAATTACGTAATTTCTTTCATTTCAAATATGTAGTTTTAGCATAAGTATACAACGTGTTGCGAAATTAAAAACTATCTTGTCAATATACGGTTTAATCTTTATTACATTCCTAACAAGTTTATTACAGTTAGATTCAAGTTTTATTCATATTTCAGCACTAACAATGATGTTAAAGTTAGAAAAAAATGTGCCGACCCGATCGGTCGGCAAAATATAGCCTATTGGTAGTCGATGTATAAGTAAAATAAAAAAATTTGTGACTAAAATTAACATTCTATAACATATTAGCATTGTTTTCTCAGATTATAACTATTTAAAAAGTCCCCAACAACCACTGATAAAAGTCACGGATCAATTTACTTAAGTCATGCAAAATCCCGCTGCCGACCTGATCGGGTCGGCGTGGCAGCTAACGTGTTAACGAGTACTTAGGTTTGCTGCAACAGGGAGGGTAAAAGTGCTTTTGTTGTAAAATCTTAATAGTTTAGTAAGAAATTACAGTAGACTCCCTCTTATCCGGATACCTTTTAACCAGACATCGGTTTAACCGGACTACACTCGACGGAAATGACATCTCTTTAACCGGACAATTTTTATCAGCACATTGGTTTAACCGGACTAGATCGACAGGAAGTCGTTGGTACTTTAACAACTGTTCTTGTGGGAAAGATTTGAGACCAGTGATCACAAGTCTAAATTCAATGCTCTCCTAAATTTAAGTCGAATATCACTGTAAACGGTCCATTTTAATGAGTTTTTGGTGACGTCAACTTAACCGGAAAAACCGTTATCCAGACTGGCCTTGGTCCCGAGGAGTCCGGATAAGAGGGAGTCTACTGTAATGTATTTTCCAAATTCGATAAAAAAATGTCCATAAACAAGAAAACTACAACAGTTGACTTATTCTCCATAAAAATAACATGGGAATTTTAAATTTACTATGTTTTGGAATTTTCTCCCTAACCATTAGGCGCACAAAAACGCTTCACTGTACTAAATTATTTGTTTTTTTTAAGCTCTACAAAATGGTTTGGAAAGAAATCGCTAAATTTTGTGCTTTTATGGTCATAAATGGGGAAAAACCTATTTTTATTTTTATCCCATAAAACCCCCCATAAACCCCCACTCCCATAGTCCGATCATGCTGGTTCGCGAACTCGTTAGAATAAATGTAGGTTTACACGTTTATACAAAATTTATTCAAAATCGGATCATTTTTACTCGAGTTATCGTGCTAACGGACACATATATATAAATATATATCTATATATCCATATGAATTTGAACGGATGGTGTTTTTGGCCTCTAGGGACCTCAAAACGAAAAAGTAAATGGGTCCCGGGTCCAGGTCTTACCATGAGTACTACGGTAATAGCTTATTCCCTATTTGGGAAATTGGCTAAAAAACTAAATACTATTCAGAAAGGGTATTTTTTTAAATTATTGTCAATTTACAAATAAAGCAGTTTGAATTTGAAAAGTAACAAAACCTATATTTGATCTTTGCTGACACAATTTTTCGCCATAGAAGTAATGAGTTGATAAGAAAGCTGTGTACAGGTCCATATGTGGCCAGACAGGTCTACAAACAATAATTTCAGTATTAGTTTTAACTAATTTACGAATTCTTTAGCTGACTCACCAGAAGCGATATCAGCCAGTATGCGCTGCGCTAGGTTGTACCTCATGATAGTCTCCCCATGGCCAGTGGTGGACACTGTCCCTCGCTCATCGTCTGCATACCCTCCACACCCCAGCAATGGCGTGTCACCAATGCGACCGTTGTACTTGCCTGTGATACCTCCAGTAGAAGTGGCTGAGGCCATGTGTCCGGCTGCATCTATGGCAACACTGCCCACTGTGCCCACCCCTATCTCTCTGTAGAAGTACAAATGTTTGACAAATACATTTACTAACAAATCAGTTGATTTAAAGGCTGGAGGAGAAAGATAAATATAAAATAATGTTTACCCAACCCGCCATGTTAAACTTTCCTATCCCAAGCGTGATGTAAACAACTTCTTTACTTCACAAGTGAAGTAATGTTTCAAAAACTCACTAGGTGAAGTAATGAATTTATATAACATTTATATAATTTATATAACATTGAGTCCTCAACTTAATAAAACATACCTCTATGGAGCCAACGGCGTTCAAGGCTAGAAATCAGCTGTGTGCTTGAATGTTATTGTTATGCTTTAACGTATTTAGATTATAAAAGGTATAATGTTACCTGGATCTGCCAGAGTAATCCAAAGGCTGTCTGTCGAGACTACGCGTTTCGAAGCAATAATAGCATCATCATCAGGTCTTCAAGAAAACTTTTCAATCGTCAGAGGTCGTCAAATAAATTTAATTTTTACAAACATATATACAAAAAATAGTAGGCCTACGAACCGTGTGCGCACACTTAGACAGGTTTGTCATGACTCAAGGAGTCATATTCAATATTTTTTCAATATTTTTTAAAAGTATTTTCCTAACCTAGCTTTTATTTTTAAAAGAACGTTACTGTTAGAAGATGAGTGAAATGGATAATGAAAAATATTGTACGTGACCCCCTGTATAATGGGTATATGGGTCAGGTAAAATCTTGTACGTTACATGCTACGCAAGAGCGTGTTTACATCACTTAGGTGAATTATGCAACTCGCTTCCGCTTGTTGCACAACATTCACCTGCGTGATGTAAAAACGCTCCTACTACACTTGTAATGTAAATGGCTATTATTATCATTGTCGATTAATTTTGATGTCGGTTTTTAATCCTTAAATGTTTCCGAAGCTACAGTAGTAGGGGAAGCCAGAAGCGGGGGATAATAAGAGAAAAAAGGGGTAATAAGAGAACCCTAATTTGTATGTCTAAATCTAATAGGAGTAAAAGAATGAAAACATCAAGCAATAAGTGGTCCATGTGGTGATGTGAACAAATAATTTGGAAGATCTATGACTTTTAAAATTGGTAAAAAAAAATTTTCTCTAATTACCCCATAGATTTCTCCTACCAGTCCTACCCCAAGTGGAGTAATAAGAGATGAGGCTGTGATTTTCTTATTTGAAAGTATTCTGAAGTTTATGGGGTATAAAGAGAAACATTATATTAAGAAAAGCTTGAGAGGGTGGGGAAATATAATTTTTTTAAAAAACTTATTAAATATTGAATATAACGCTGTCAAAATTTAAGCGTAAAATTACAGAAATGAGGATTTCTTGAATGGTAAATATGCTAGAGCACCCAAACTTCAGTTTGTTTCACCTTAGGACATGAATGAAAAAGGAACAGTGTAATAAAAAAATCTAACTGCTTAAATTTCTTTAGTTTATATCCAAACAAATGCCCCGCTGCAGCAAACCTGCCGACTAAGCGAATTTCCATTTGCCTGAATTTATTTAACCCCGGTGACACTTCGCAATTGCTTGAATTCGAGCAACAGGTACACTAGTTTATCTATTAAATTAATATTATAGGTTAAACGAGTTCCTAGGTTTGCTGCTACAAGGAAACTAATAAAGTGTGTTTTTAGTCAAATATAGCTTAGTAAAGGATAAACAAATTTGCCAAGTTAGATCAAAATATATGAATATAATATTAGTAAGATATCTATAAATAGGCAAACTACAACATTTTACAATATTCTCCATAAGAATAATGTGGGAATTTTAAATGAAATTTTTTTTGAATTTTCTCCGTAACCAATAAAAAACTGTACAAAAAAACTTTGATATACTAAATTATTAGTTTTTTAAGCTTTTTAAAAAGGTCTGGAGAGAATTTGGGAAATTTTGTGTTTTGAGGGGAAAAAATGAGAAAACCCCAATTTTACCCCATAAAACCCTTTGTTATAGTCTGTCTAAAATAATTGTGCGGTTGGAATTCAACATATGATTTCCCTATCATGGTAAATCTCCCACTCATTTACCCTTTTCTACACTGAAATCCCCCGTAACAATCATCTGTTTTATATTGCAGACAGGTTTTTTAGGAAGCATTTGTTTATTATGATTGAACTACACACATAATAAAACAATAAGATTTATTTTAACAATAAATAATCTACGTCAATTTTATAATGTCGATATTGTAGCACAACGGATTGAGTTATCAAATAATTAAATAACTTACGTCATCAATCCATAAATTTCTGTGGAGTACGCGTTTCAACCATTAGGTCATCCTCAGCTCCACTGTCACTAGGTTGAATCTGTTTCTATGTTGCTTTGTAGCAACAGCGTCGATTTAAATAAATAGTCCAAACACATTTTACATTTATCACACATACACGACACGTACGAAACATTTAGGTAACGAAATACTATGATATAACACCGTGCGCACAGCTGGACGGGCTCAGGTTTGCGGCTACACTGACTCCACAGAAATTTATGGATTGATGACGTAAGTTATTTAATTAGTATCAATTTTAATTTCACTAAAAGTTTTGTTATAATGTAATATACATAATCCTGGACTAACATTTTTGCTTTTGATGGATTGTTTTAAATACAATTTCAGTTCTGGTAATGTAACTATACATTAGTAAATTAGTTAATATCGTAGTGAACTGGTTTCAAAATTCTAAAGCGATTCTTCACTTCTTTATTTTGTTGTTATTTTAATACCGTTGGTAATAGGAACTTTGTCAATGTCTCTAGCGGAGCCCTAAGGTCAGATCAGGTTGAAAACCATTGGGTTATCCTGTTTATGCCTGAATAATCAGTTTACAACATTAAACTCGTCAGGTAAATGACAAGTAGGAGCATTCAATTTTCTTTTACTGAGGATAAACTAACATAACAAATTGATAATACTATTTGAATGAACGAGTTATGTTTGGAAATACACACAAATTAAACCAATTGTATGTAACAGCTATATTAAAGTTTTTGCATTTTTCATAATTGTATAAATATTTCAAATCCTTAATAATAAAAGGCCAATATGCCTTAGTACACACCAAATAGAAAACAAATCTCGTAAAAACATATAAATTTAATTTGATTTTTAAAACATATATTAAAACACAAAATGAACACAATGGTGTAAATTTAACAAATGTTAGTTGTAATGTGGACGTTAAAAAAGTACTGGAGACGTTCCATTACATCATTCACTCTCATAACTGGAAAGTAGATATTCACCACCATTTTCGCTTAAGCCATCAGAGTCAGTGTCATCCTGCAGATTTATAATAAATGCTTTTTTAAATAATTGTGCTATGGGAAGGGAAGGAAACAGGTCCGCGACGTAGGAAGTGGTGAAGGAAGTAGTAAAGGCGAGCTGTCCGGAGTGTGGGAACTGTTTATGACGATTAGATTAAGGTATTTCCAATCCTAAAATACTATGGGAAGGCAGGAAAACAGGTCCGCGACTTAGGAAGTGGTGAAGGAAGTAGTCAAGGCGAGCTGTCCGGAGTGTGGGAACTGTTTATGACGATTAGATTAAGGTATTTCCAATCCTAAAATGCTATGGGAAGGGAGGAAAACAGGTCCGCGACTTAGGAAGTGGTGAAGGAAGTAGTCAAAGCGAGCTGTCCGGAGTGTGGGAACTGTTTATGACGATTATATTAAGGTATTTCCAATCCTAAAATGCTATAGGAAGGGAGGGAAACAGGTCCGCGACGTAGGAAGTGGTGATGGAAGTAGTCAAGGCGAGCTGTCCGGAGTGTGGGAACTGTTTATGACGATTAGATTAAGGTATTTCCAATCCTAAAATGCTATGGGAAGGGAGGAAAACAGGTCCGCGACGTAGGAAGTGGTGATGGAAGTAGTCAAGGCGAGCTGTCCGGAGTGTGGGAACTGTTTATGACGATTAGAAAAATTAGATTAAGGTATTAGCATTCCTAAAATGCTATGGGAAGGGAGGGAAACAGGTCCGTGACGTAGGAAGTGGTGAAGGAAGTAGTCAAGGCGAGCTGTCCGGAGTGTGGGAACTGTTTATGACGATTAGATAAGGGTATTGGCAATCCTAAAATGCTATGGGAAGGGAAGGAAAGGAAACAGATCCGCGACGTAGGAAGTGGTGAAGGAAGTAGTAAAGGAGAGTTGCCCGGAGTGTGGGATCTGTTTATGACGATAAGATTAAGGTATTTACAATCATAAAATGCTATGGGAAGGGAGGGAAACTTGTCCGTGACTTAGCAAGGAAGGAAGTAGTAAAGGCGAGCGGTCCAGAGTGAGGGAACTATTTATGACAATAAGATTAGGGTATCTGCAATCCTAAAATGCTATGGGAAGGGAGGAAAACAGGTCCGCAACGTAGGAAGTGGTGCAGGAAGTAGTCAAGGCGAGTAGTCCGGAGTGTGGGAACTGTTTATGACGATTATATTAAGGTATTTCCAATCCTAAAATGCTATAGGAAGGGAGGGAAACAGGTCCGCGACGTAGGAAGTGGTGATGGAAGTAGTCAAGGCGAGCTGTCCGGAGTGTGGGAACTGTTTATGACGATTAGAAAAATTAGATTAAGGTATTAGCATTCCTAAAATGCTATGGGAAGGGAGGGAAACAGGTCCGTGACGTAGGAAGTGGTGAAGGAAGTAGTCAAGGCGAGCTGTCCGGAGTGTGGGAACTGTTTATGACGATTAGATAAGGGTATTGGCAATCCTAAAATGCTATGGGAAGGGAAGGAAAGGAAACAGATCCGCGACGTAGGAAGTGGTGAAGGAAGTAGTAAAGGAGAGTTGCCCGGAGTGTGGGATCT
This sequence comes from Macrosteles quadrilineatus, assembly GCF_028750875.1. Lineage (NCBI taxonomy): Eukaryota > Metazoa > Arthropoda > Insecta > Hemiptera > Cicadellidae > Macrosteles > Macrosteles quadrilineatus. The sequence continues at coordinate 16,332,944 of NW_026542602.1, forward strand.
GTTTATGAAGATAAGATTAAGGTATTTACAATCATAAAATGCTATGGGAAGGGAGGGAAACTTGTCCGTGACTTAGCAAGGAAGGAAGTAGTAAAGGCGAGCGGTCCAGAGTGAGGGAACTATTTATGACAATAAGATTAGGGTATCTGCAATCCTAAAATGCTATGGGAAGGGAGGAAAACAGGTCCGCAACGTAGGAAGTGGTGCAGGAAGTAGTCAAGGCGAGTAGTCCGGAGTGTGGGAACTGTTTATGACAATAAGATTAAGGTATCTGCAATCCTAAAATGCTATGGGAAGGGAGGAAAACAGGTCCGCAACGTAGGAAGTGGTGCAGGAAGTAGTCAAGGCGAGTAGTCCGGAGTGTGGGAACTGTTTATGACGATTATATTAAGGTATTTCCAATCCTAAAATGCTATAGGAAGGGAGGGAAACAGGTCCGCGACGTAGGAAGTGGTGATGGAAGTAGTCAAGGCGAGCTGTCCGGAGTGTGGGAACTGTTTATGACGATTAGAAAAATTAAATTAAGGTATTAGCATTCCTAAAATGCTATGGGAAGGGAGGGAAACAGGTCTGAGGCGTAGCAATTGGTAAAGGAAGTAGTCAAGGCGAGCTGTCCGTAGTGTGGGAACTGTTTATGACGATTAGATTAAACAACCTTAACACCCTTAACAACCTTAGATTAAGATACCTTAAGGTATCTGGAATCCTAAAATGTGATGGGAAGCAGTGTGGAGTTTGGGAATGGATTTATGTATCTGCAATACTAAGACTGCTTTCATAGTAAACTAATGATTTTCCCCGAGCAAAGCTCATTCCCCAGGTACTATACACTAAAGAAAGAATTGAACCCTCACGGCTTAACCCTGGCCTATAGAACGTCTAACAAACTTGGGGCGAAACTAAATAAAAGACTGCCGAATAACAATAAACCGAATGAATTAGCTACTGGTACATATAAAATTAAATATTCAGACTGTCCAAACTATTACATAGGTCAGACCGGCAGATCATTTAAGAAACGTTTTTCCGAACATTTGCCTAAACCAAAACATACAGAACAAAAATCCAAGTTTGCTGAACATTTATTAAATTCAAACCATACTGTTAATAGCTTTAATGAGAATGCAGAAATTCTAAATGTTTGTAAGAAAGGCTTCATCCTTGACACACTCAAAGAATTTGGGATATACAAAGCCACTAAATCCGACCCATACAAAATGCTTAATGAAAAACTTAATTATGGCTCAAATAAATTATTCAATACAGTTTTAGATTACTTTGGTAACAATTATGTTGGCAACATGAGTCCTGGGGGCACAGCTGAAAAACGGAATGGAGTGGGGTAAACAGTCATTGTCGACCAGTTCAGTGACGTGCGCCGGCCGGCCAACTATGTTAAATGTCTACCGTGTTCGTGTTGTGTTTGTGTTCAATATATTTAAGAAGATTTGACGACATTCAATGAATGAAACATTTTAACGTTCTGTTTCGAAAATGACTACTTAGGGGTGACGATGATGATGACTGTGGGAGATTCTTATGATTTCACCGCTATTAGAGGGAATTCCACCACAGGGTTGGGGGCCACTCAATTAATTTGGCCTAGGGCCGCGCGTACCTTAAATCTTGCACTGCTACTCGCACTAGTTACACAAATAACTATTTATTAAATGTATATTTGTTAAGACTTGTACTTCTTTTCTTTACACATTTTAGTCTGAATAGATTTATTATATTTTTAATTTAAGAGCACTAGAGACAGTGGGATCAAGTAATTAATAATTATGAATTGACAAGCCCAGTTTCCAAGTTATGACTAGTTCCTTATCGAATTACATTTTAATAAATACACATTTTTGCGGTCACAAGGAGAAACTGCCAGCAGATAATAAAGAGTTAACTGTAAACAAAATCCATCCTCAAGGTAATCCCCAGTGGTTTTTAAAACATCCTCTATTAATTCAAAGAAGATTTGTTCTGGATTGAATTGATTGGTAATCTAAAGAAATTACACTACATTTGCTCATATGGTATTTATGCCGAAGCAGACATATACCTTTAATGATTCTAGTGTACTAACCCAATTTCCATTTTAGATGGAATAGACTTAGCCTGCTTGAAGTGATCCAGAGCGGCCTGGGCTGCAGAGGTGAACAGATAGTCATCAGGTACGGTCGGCACACCCATCCTAGCAGCAAACTCATTGACTGCTTCACCCCCCAGGAAGGCATGTGGGGTTTCCACCATTACTCGACGAGCTAAAGATATGGGATGGGCGATATTCTTCACCAGAGTAACAGCTCCTGTCCATAATAAGGATATAAGATCAGTAAATGCAGCATCAAACAGTAGAGTCCTGCTATATATTAAAAAAATTCAACAATTCCAAACAACAAGAAAAGAATATTTCCAACACTCTATATACATAAATTAGCTCACTTCCCTATGACACAATTGCGGTTTACTGATTTAAAAGCCATAAATGTCTATCAAACTAAGTGATTCGGATGAATTTTGTTTTCTAAAAGGGTTGGCAGATGTGTATATATTTTATACAACCACAGCCACCTCTAATACAAGGCCGCGACGTTCGAACTGGCAACGCCGCACTCACCCGCCGCCTGAGTCCAGCACTCGTGCTAGGCTATAAACATCAATGAGAGTATTGCTGCTCTGTATCAGTGAATGAAAGTATTTAAATTACATATTTTAGTGGGTTTTAGGGTATGGTAGAATAGACAAATTAGAATCTAGGTTTTGTATTTATAGAAAAATTGCAACATACCACAATATGTCTAAAACTAAAAATACAAACATAATGTTTTTGGTTGCATTTATCGTATTGTAAGTACGATAAATGTGGCAATAGACGAACGTTACATATTTCCTTTGTTAATTTGATAATCTATACTATTATATAACAATCTTATGGTATCTGTATATATGTGTGTGTTATTCAACATAGTAAAAACTACTAGACAGACTGGGTTTAAATTTTACAAAATATAGCTACTATACCAAGAATGGTAACACAGTAGGACTAACTTATTGCCACTTCAATATTTGTAGAGACTTTGGGATTTGTAGAGACTAACATCTAACAATTTGTTCGAATAAATTAATTTTCAATTTTCAATAGGAATATTATGTTTTAGTCCACCTGAGGAAACCATTAGTTAGCAACAACAAAATTTGAAGTTTTCTTTTTGTAGGCATACTACCTAAATAATTAATTTTCTTTAAATAATTACTAAGCAAAATGTTTTTAATTTTGTAAACGATTTCAGAAGCTAGGCCTCCATATGGCTTTCCACAATATTTATAGAATTGGTTTATCACATCAACATTTATACTGGAGTTGGAGACTATGATGCTTTTATTGTTAGACGGTGTAGTACATATTTTTTACTAGTAGGCCTACTTAACAGAAACACCTGTTTATTTCTTCGAAGTGCTAGTTATTTAAGTTATTTGAATCACTTAACAACAGCTTTTATCAATAAGATAGACAAATAAATAAGGAAATAGTACGGCATTCTCATACCTAAAAATCGCTACTCGCGTCTTTATTTACACAAATCATTGTCTTATTCTTACATTTTTTTACAAATCTAAGTTCATATTCGTGAAAATGTTTCATACAAAAACGAGAATTGTTTTAAGATGTCTAATTTGACCGAAGAATAGCGAGAAGCCATTGTTGCTTACGCGGCGGATCACTTAGAATCTTAGAACACTGTATGTATTATTAATTTTTAATTGAGCTTTTGTAATTATTCTTGCATCCAGGCACATCACATCTATCTGGAATGCAGTAGTATCAAGTTCAATATCATTACTAATGATTAAGGGTAGTAGAAACGCGATTATGTACGTCGGTACGCGACTCCTCCATTCACTGTAATGGTAAGACAACCGCGCACCGAGACACGGATGCAACGTTGCCACTTTTCGCTTGCCGCGGCCTTGTATTAGAGGTGGCTGTGATACAACAGATGTAACAAGATCAAAAAGGTATCTATTTCGCGTCCTCATCCCGTTGCAAAGCATGGGTACAACAGCTAGTATATTATAACTAGAGAACCCGTGCGGCTCTTGTGCTTTTCACACTAAATCTTTATTATTTTGTGTTTTTACGTTTAGGCCCCATGGGATGTTTGGAAGTGATATTAAATACATTTTTAACCGACTTCCCCACTACCAACAAAAGGAGGAGGTTCTCAATTTGTCTGTGGCGATGTTTTTTTTCTATGTATGTTCACCAATTTCTCTGCGATTCTTTTACCGATCAGCGTGGTTCCACCACCAAAATAACCAGGAGAGTTTCTATTTTGTACCATATATATAGCATTATGTTTAAGTGTAATATTTGTTTCGGTGAAAAATGCTGAAAACCTAAAATATTCAACATTTAATTTGTTTATATTTGTGCAGATAAGTCAATAAATAATAATAATATTCCTACAGCTGTTAGTTGAAACCATTTAAATGAAGCTACAGACAGTTCTTCGTGAAACAGTTGCTTCATATTGATTAATAAACTATTTCTTACCATGGTGCCTAAATAAATTACATTGAAAAAATGTATTTCGTTTTGGTTACTATAAAAAAGGTATTTCAACGTTTGACCTAATTTGTGTATAATTCTGTTTTGAGTATTGAATATTCTGACTTACAAAAACATACTGAATAGCTGTATGATATTGACAAATAAAGGTGTATTGTGAAAACCAAAGCATTCGTAAAAGAGGTCCAAATATAAATTAAATGCAATTATTCCTTATAGGACCGAAGAAGTGTGAGAGTGCATAATCGTCAATCGTCTTAAAAGTGTTAAATATTTTAATTACTAAACATGCATTTGCAGATGTGGAATGTTTATTAATATTCTCCAACCATGTTCTATATCATATCAATACTATTATGCCTGCTTCGGAAAGTCCTAGAGGAAACTGATTTGCAATTTTGAGTTACACTACATCTTGAGCAAACAAAACCACCTACCCCTTACACCACTTTTAGCTGAACCAGTCTTTCATATACATATATTCCTACATATTTTACAAAGGTACTATACGTGATAACAACCAATTTTCTACTTTTGAGAGATTTTTTAGTGCTGGTGGCTGAGGAATAACTTTTATATTGTTCCAAAAGGCTTGAGACATTACTGTATTTTTTTTTTTAATGTAGAAGTACACCGATTTCAGGAAATGATAATGTCTGGCATTTCAATGTCTCTAGGAAAGACAATTAGTTTTTCATTAGGCCTGGCCTAACGTAATGGACAACTCTTTGTTGTTTAGGGGAAATCTAAAAATGTTAATTTTTATACCCATTGATTATATACCGGTAACCTGAACAGGCGACTCAAGCAGTTTTAAGATAATGATTGTTCTGTGACACTTTTGATTGGTTCAAACAGTTTTGCTTATCGAAAAACCTCAAGTAATCAGTATATAAAAAATTATACAGTCACTAAAAATCATGAAATAATTTATTTTTGTAAAAAAATACAACCGACTTCAAACGCTCTAAAAAGAATGAAATAATTTCAGTAAAGTAAGTTTTTTATTGGTCAAGCTCACGTATTTCAAGTCGGCGTGGCTCTAACTGCAAATATGAATACAATAAAAGATTGAGAGTGTATTTTGAAAATCAATAAATTGTAGCTGGGTAACATAAATATATAAAAAACATACTGAACTATTTTGTTTATATATCAAATGAAGTATTTTCTTGTATTTTATGTTTACATCAGAATGAATGCACTATGAAAATAACACACATAAATGTTCTATATGAATAGGAAACTGATTTATTTTTGATATATGATAGGGAAAAGAATCTAGTTAAATATTAAAACGTTACTTTTCCAAGCTAGAAACATTAAAATCATTATAATCTTTTTAAAGATACTCGTTAATACCACTATAAGATTTTAATTTATTATCCTATTTCAAAAAAGTTATGATGGTATCTGCCGATCTTTGGTTACAGTAATAAAATAACGACCTATGAAAAAGACACGCAGATTAACACCTTTAGTTATAGATAGCCACATGCAATGTAGACATCCTCTTTAAATGTTGTATCAAAAATCATTATAGAGCCGCGCCGACTTGAAATACATGAGCTTGACTAATAAAAAAGTTTACTTTATTGAAATTATTTCATTCTATTTAGAGCGTTTGAAGTCGGTTGTATTTTTTTACAAAAATAAATTATTTATTTAAATATTATTCACTAAAATATATTATTGGAACATATTTTTTAAATATTTAATAGATTCAAAAACATATTTTTTATATATTTAATATAATTTAAATATTATATAAAATTGACATTAATACACACTTGAGATATATAAAATAGATTTTAAATATATTTATTCATATGTATTTAATATATATTTGTGCTACTAGGTAATTGGCTTAGACGCATACTCAAATCGTGAATCTCTTCATCCTTTTGCTGAATTACCAACTGTACTTTCTCCAACTTTTCTTCCAGCTTCGGTAGAAGTTCCAGCTTGTGGATAATATCATTGACTATTGGATACAGAAGATATTCCATACTATTATTGTTGTATTAATAGTCAAAGATAATATCCTCACTGTTCCCTTATGAAGTGCTGACTTTTAATAACTTCCTTGCTGTCTTCTTATTTTTTTATTTTTTTTTTATCGTTTATTGCCGTTAAACATGTACATGCAATGGGCAAAGTCACATTTTTTTAAATCTTGGCCTACTTAAAAATAAACAGATGTATAGGCCTAGACCTTAACACAGAATGGTAACATTGAATCGTTGAAAGTCATTTTCAAGAACTCGTTAACACTATACATGGGGTTTTCCACTAACCAATCTGACAAAACTCTCTCAAATTTACTATTACTAACTTCTTTTGCGCTATGAGGCAGTTTGTTAAACAAATTAATACTAAGAACATTGAAAGACTTGAGGGCTTTACTTAACCTACAATGTTGCCTATAAATATGATGACTAGATCTTGTGAAATGGTTTTTACCATTTTAAATCTTATCTAAATCCTCCTTTAGTGTTGGAAGAATTTTCAGCTGCTTGGACACATCTCTCATAAATGTTTTAAATACATCTGTAATATTTTCTTCATTATCTTCTGAAACATCTTTTTTTAAATCACATTTTTTCCCTGACTTGCATTTTAGACATTTCCATTTCCTGTTTATGAATAAGTGTCATTTTTCTAAATATTGATTGGCTTATCCCCGCACTTGAATAATGATAATTAGATCCACAGTTAAGTACTGAACAAGTAATTAAATCCTTAACGTCCAAAATACTATCAGTGCACTGACCACAATCCATCTTGATATAACCTCAAAACTAGTAGTAGTTAATAACAAGGAAAACACAACGTTCCTCTAGCACTGCCTCAGACTGACTGGATATAGATACATAAATATATATTTATGTTTATATAGGTCTATGTTCCCGTTAGTGCGATAACTTGAGCAAAAATTATGATATTTTAATGAAATTTGGTACAAATGTTTAAACCAACGTTAATTCAAACCAGCTCGCAAATCAGAATGAATGGACTATGGGAATGGGGGTTTAAGGCTTTAATGGGGTATAAAATTGTTTTTTCTTATTTTTTTTACCCTAAATCAAAAATTTTACAATTTCCTTCCAAACTGTATTGTTGAGCTAAAAAAATCAATAATTTTGTACATTGAAGGGTTGTTGTAAGCCTAACGGTAACAGAGATAATTTAAACAATTTAAAATTTAAATTGCCCATTTTTATGAAGAATAAACTGTTGTAGTTTGCTAGTTTATGGATATATTTTAATAAAATTTGGCAATATTGTTAATTTCATACTTAGCTATCAGGGGCGTCATTTGGGGGGGGGGGGCAGGGGGGGCATTCCCCCCCCCCTGGTTCCTAGGCTAGAGAAAAAAAATATGCTGTACTAGCTAATATACTAATATTTTCTCCTGGCAAATCCTAAAAAGCACGGCAGACAAAAATATGCCTATTCTTCTACAGTAATTAGAAACAAAAATATTATTTTTTAGTATCTCAGTAGCATATTAAAATTAATTGTGTCAAATTATTTTATTGATAATAAAATTTGATCTGTTTTTAAGTACTTAAAAACCTGTGTTTTATTTAAATACCCCCGCCGCAGCAAACCTGCCGACTATGCGAATTTCCATTTGTCTGAATTGATTTTCATTAAATATATTTAAATAACATAAGGGTTAACGAGTACCTAGGTTTGCTGCTACAAGGAAACTAATAAAGTGAGTTTTTTAGTCAAATATTAATAGCTTAGTGTAAAATAAATTAATTTGCCAAGTTTGATCAAAATATATCCATAAACAAGCAAACTACAACATTTTACAATATTCTCCATAAGAATAACATGGGAATTTTAAATTTAAAATTTTTTTAATTTTCTCCGTTACCAATAACCGAACAAAAATACTTTGATATACTAAATTATTTGTTTTTTTAAGCTCTTTAAAAAGGTCTAAAGAGAAATTGGGAAATTTTGTGTTTTGAGGGTCAAAAGTGAGAAAAACCAATTTTTACCCCATAAAACCCCCCATAAACCCCCGTTCCCATAGTCCGATCATGCTGGTTCGCGAACTCATTCAAGTTTATCCCACTTTACACCTTTAAACCAAATTTCATCAAAATCGGACAAAAATTACTCAAGTTATCGCGTTCACGGACACATATATATATATATATATATACATATATAAAAATTTGAACGAATGGTGTTTTTGGCCTCTGGGGACATCAAAATGAAAAAGTAAATCGGTCCCGGGCCTAGGTCTTACCATGCCACCTACGGTAATAGCTACTTCCCTATAGGGAAATTCGCTAAAACCAAATTAAACTGTTATAAACTATAAGCTATGAATACAACCGTATTCATTGCTATAGGTCTAAATGTTGTAGCCTACAGTACAAGAGAATTTGGTCATAATTCTAATAACAAAAATAATATTAATATAACATGGAACTATTGATCACGTTTCTTAGATGACTAACTTACCAACATATTACTATGTTTCTATCTGTTGTCAATAATTGTTAGTTTCACTAATTTTCTGTCAAAATTTAAACAAATTTGACTGACAATTTTGTTTTTATTCGAAGAGCTTTTGACAATTAAAATAAGCTTAAACCCCTCTTTTTTTGTTTCAAAACTGCTAAAATTTTCCGGGGGAGGACCCCCGAACCCCCCCCCCCCCCCGCTTGCTGGGGGGTACCCCAAGGATTTGGTGAAATGACGCCACTGTTAGCTATCAAAATATAAATTAACAAGCACACCTCATTGGGTTACCAGCAAACCTAAGCATTCATTTTTATCCATCTTATTTAAATTGGAAATAAATCCGACAAGTTTAAGTGAATATTTTAGTGGAAATCTCGCCAAACAAATGTAAATTCGCTTAGTCTGCAGGTTTGTTGCCACTGGGTATTTAGATATACAATAAATAGCAAAAGCAAGCATTAAACTGTGATTTGACGATTTAGACGTACACATTGCTTTTAGAAACATAATTTAACACATTTATTTAGTAAAAATTGTATATCTTTTGTTGCTGGTAAATGGTTAGAAACTATTACGTGACCTAGTACGAAATATAAAGAGGTGCCAGTGCATGTATGAAAATACTGTTACTATATGATTTAATTTGTAAAAGATTCGCTTAAATTGTATGATACTGGAATTAATAGTAAAATCATCGATGTATTCTATTATGGTGCTCCAAAAACATACAAAAACTGTCATAGATCCTTATTTATTTCCATAATCAATGACACATTTTTGAAAATACAATATAACATCTCAAAACTCCAATTTTTACTGGTATGGTAAAATACCCTCACCACAGCAAACCTGCAGACTAAGCGAATTTCCATTAGCCTGATTGGATTTTGTTTTAATACCATGTATAAATTAATGATAATTCATTAGTTTTAAATCAAAAGTATATTATTTTATTTAGATTCAGTTATAAAGCAAGAACATTAAAAATATTTACAATCTAAGTCAATAAACCAACAGATGTTAATTATAATATCTGCTTAATATTACAACAGATTTACATTAAAATGCCTCCTTAACACGTTCACTGTGGCCGACGTTCTGGAACGTTCCCTAGCAACGTTCTATTAAAGTTGCTATGGACGACTCAGCATTTCAGGAACACACACAATGTTGTTTCGGCTTGTGGGGACGTACTTTTCCCGCATTTTTTGCAATGTCAGTTTTTAGATAGCATTTTTTTACATTTGTCAAATAAATAAGTAAATAACAAGATTACGTAACGCACATTACTATTTTGAGAAATTATTTACACCCGAATATTTCGCTGTTTGTCGCTACGGAATCAAAATTAGTAATCTTCTTGACCTGATTAGTGCTGCTATCTACGGAAATCTCCGTAACTACGTCCAGGTGATTGAAGAATTAGCTCACAACAGATGGGTGCGCTGATCACAACCATTATATTTCATGTTTGTTTACATTGTGTTCCGAGTTGTTTATTTACATAAGTTGAGTTTGTTTTCATTTGGTTTTAGTGAAAAGTTAATTGCACTATTTGTTTTCGTGATATACTCATAACCACTATGATGTTTTGAACTCATTTCATTACTAGGCCTACATGCAAAGTTCATAAACATGTGGGTCTGAAAGGCCATTTTTGCCCATCCTAGAACTTTCTAGTGACCTATAACTTACCTTTCGGAGTGTGTTATTTGATTTTTACTTTGTTTGGTACAATATGGATATATGTCTAGGTCCCAGTGGGGTAGTTTATCCACTTCGAACACACGCATTGGATGATGACAGTGACTTAAATAACGATGATCCAGACAACCCAGACGACCTAGACAACGACAATGTGGATGATATGGCGTTTGATTTGGTGTCTGAAGATGAAGACCTGAATTATGAAGAAAACCCTCCAAACTGGAGCAACCATTGTGCCATTGGAATGAAAGACATCCCATTCACGAAAGAGGAAGGTTTTCTGGTTCCGTTACCAGAGGGAAAATCACCTATGAGTTTTTTTTATCTACTTGTGGATGACCTTTATTTGGAGAGTATCGTAAAAGCCACAAACAGCTATGCGTTAGGTTTATTTTGTGGTCTGTCGACCCTCCCAGGATCAAGAATTCAAGAAGTTCAAAGACTTAACTGTGGAAGAACTGAAGATTTTAATTGCTTAGTTACCAATATGGGAGTTATTGAGTTGCCTCGAATCCAGGACTATTGAAAAAATAACAAACTGTTCAAATCTTGTTTTTCGTCCTTCATGAGCAGGGATCGTTTTCTCATCATTATCCGATGCATAAACTTTGAAGTTTGACCTGATCCAAGTAATCGTGCCAGCAAAGTACAGTTTCTTGTGGACTACTTCAACAACAAAATGAACTGGGTGTATTACCCTTAAAAAAAAAAAAAAAACTATGTGTTGACGAGTCGATGGTAGGCAGTACATAAAGGGTAAAAGACATAAGTACGGAATCAAACTGTACACCTTGTGTGACCCCCATGGATTGATACTGAAGTTCTTTATGTGCTGTGGTGTTTTGGATGATTTTGAAGGGAAAGGGCACGCAGCAAATGTAGTGCTTCATTTGATGCAAAACAAGGTGAACTGTGGACACAGCTTACTCCTGGACAATTTCTATAATAGCTTCTCCCTTGCATCTGCGCTGTTGCGTAAGAATACATACTGTAGGCCTACAGGTACACTAAGACTTGGCAGAAAGTACAATCCAACTGCAGTCTAAAACAAGAAGCTGAAAAAGGGTGAAACAGTATGCTGAGGGGGTCATGGTGGGTAAGTGGAAAGATAAAAGAGTTGTGTCCTACATTTCAACTGAATTTACCAATGAAATGGTTACCTCCCTCAACAGAGTTATGCTTCAGAGGACAAAACCACTCCCTATCATCCAGTACAATCATTGTATGAAGGGAGTGGATCGTGCCGATCAAATGATGGCATACTACCCCTGTGAGCGAAAATCTATCAGGTGGTACAAAAAGATGTATGCCTACTATCTATGTATTCACCATATAACATCGTTTGGTAAGTCAAATAAAGAAAAAAATTTCAGCATATACCAACGTCTATTACAGCAATTTCAGCAGCAAACGTTTTAAAAATACCACATTTATTCCCTATTTAAATAGAATTAGTTTAACGAGTACTTATGTTTGCTGGAACAGGGAGGGTAAAAAAGTGTTTTTTGTTGGAAATTCTAAATATTTTAGTGAGAAATGAATGTTTTGATCACAATACGTTCTTAAACAAGCAAACAACAACAGTTGACTTATTCTCCATAAAAATAACATGGGTATTTTAAATTTACTATTTTTTGGAATTTTCTCTGTAACCATTAGGCACACAATAACGCTACAATATACTAAATTGTTTGTTTTTTTAAGCTCTACAAAATAAGTTGGAAATAAATTGAAATTTTGTGTTTTTATTTAGGTTCAAAAATGGGAAAACCCTATTTTTACCCCATAAAACCCCCCATAAACTCCCGTTCCCATAGTCCGATCATGATGGTTAGCAAACTCGTTCGAATAAATGTAGGTTTACATGTTTATACAAAATTTCATGAAAATCGGATCTTTTTTGCTTGAGTTATCATGCTAACAGACACACGCACATATATATAAATATATATGAATTTGAACGAATGGTGTTTTTGGCCTCTAGGGACCTCAAAACGCAAAAAGTAAATTGTGACAAAATTTTCCTGAGGGCGTAACGTGGGAAATTACGCCACGTGTACGATAAACGAAGTCCCAGGAATCGCATAAGTCGGGTTGCGGGGATTTCCCCAGGAGTTGATAGTAATTAGGATAACCTCAATTTGATAGCCTTGGTTATCAGAGCTCGGGACGAACGTAGCGGGTTACCAGACACCACACTTATAATCACCAATCTAGTCAGGAGAGTTTGTGGGAACCGATAATTTTAATAGGACTCTGTGGCCAATAACTACTTGAAACTCTACTAGCTACTTAACTAGAAAACCAATATACTAAGTATTCACCCCGCTTGCCTACAGAGTTAGGGTTAACCTGAAACAGACAAAAGTTGGCTTAAGATAGGCCTAGCCTAGCCCCACAGAGTCTGAATTTACAAAACAAAAAAAAGCACAAGCTGGCCCAAGTTGTCCAGATGAGAAACGAAACGAGAAAAACTTAAACTAAAAATAAAACCTTGAGCCTAAAAACGAAAATTAAAACTTCTACTTTCTCACGTGGTGAACTTGAGCAAACTTCGGCAAAACTTGTCCAGCAGAAGCCTGTCTGCTGGGACAAACTTTGGGACGTTAAGGTGACCTTAAAACGGACTTAAAACTTAAAGTAAGGTCTCAACGTAAACTTCAGGACGTAACATTAAAGAATGAAACACCAACTTTGACTTCCCTACTCGTTTAGGTACAATAGTTGGTTGAAATATCGGCTGACTAGGTCTGTGAGTCAGGACTAGCCTTCGAAATTAGACAAAGTTATATCAACTAAAAACTAGTAAAATGATGTACGAAAACCTAAGTGGTTTATTACAAAGCTCACCCAAACTACGTAGATTATTATCTAACCAAAACACTTCACATTAGCTGGAAGAACTTCAGCTTCACGAATATTGCCTAGCGAACGTAATGATTTTTCACGAGTCGACCAAAACACTTCCAAACAAAGACGAACGAACGAATCTCTGAAAGCCGGTAATCAGAATGACCATTCTTCACTCTCCTCAGTTCACCTCCATCACAATTCAAGACGAAGGTTAACTCGCTCGCTGATTGGCTAGCAGAACCGAAGTCAGCTGAGACCCGTGCCGGCGAAGGCAGGCGCATGACAGCTTCAAAAACCTCTCAGAAGGTGGCTTGCCCACCTTTTTCCTCCTGGAGCCTGTCCCAAAAGTCGTCAAACAACCAACTGACACTGACGTCTGCGGTCGTGGAATTAGAGGTTAGGTATGATGTCAGTTTAGTGTCGCGACTAGGCTTCTGCAACAGCCAATATTTGGCTGTTTAATTCTCGTGGTAATAACAAATACGAATATTTAACCCCCCTACACATTTAGCCCGTTACAAAATCGGCCCCGGGTCCAAGTCTTACCATGAGTACTACGGTAATAGCTTATTCCCTATATGGGAAATTAGCTAAAAGTAAACTGAAAGGTGTAAATTGTCGCCAATTGTGGCCACCCCCAGCAACTTTGTCTTCACGACAGAGTGGCACGAAAAAAAGTCGCCAAGTGTGGCCCTAGTCTAAGGCTCTTAGAAAACTCTATAGAAAACTGCAATTGCTCAGCACTATCGTCAGTGTTAACAAAACGGTACCGGTAGAGGTTTACTTACCTGATTTTAAATTTTTCCCTTCACATATTAAGGCTTCCATTTCTATGTTACCCTCCAATGTCAAAACGGAACCTTTACCTGGAATAAGAAAATTGTTTTAAAAAACAATACTGTAAATAGTTCAGTCTCATCATAGAACTGATTTGCCTATTTTAGTAAATAGAGTGACTAAGTCTGTTTAGTTCGTGACTACTACAAGGTTTTAAAATATGTCCCAATAATGGTTGTGATGTGAAGTACCTTGGCTACTTATTATTATACTACTGTCATTGACTTATTCACCTAAAAGTGTAATAGTGTCTTTTTTACATTATAACTTTAGTCTCTGTGTACTAAATTACAAGTTTAGACTGTTATTATTAAAGCACCGGTTCATGAATCAAAAGATTTTGTTCACAAAAGTTGAGGTAACTTTCCTAATTCCAAAAATGGATTAACCAAATTCATACAAACTAAATCATGACTGGCAAAAAATTGAGACATTTATCAATGTGCTGTGCAGTTTGTAAATGGAACCTTCACCAATTTAAAAAAGATTCAGTGATGAAGTATGCCTGACCGCCATAAAATAAACGGTATCAGCAATCTGACACATACTTTATCCCATAAGCCTGTCAACAACCTTTATCATGGGTATGCAGTAGGGAAAAATCACTAAAGTTGCAATAACCTTTGAACTGTAATTGTTACAGCAATGGGGGGTTATCTACAATATGAAGATTTCTACAAACAATGTACAAGGATGTGTTAGCCGAAGTGCTACAATTTTTAGTAAGAAACATGGACTTAACTTTGTGATAATCGCAGAGGAAACCCCTCTTAGGCTAAATAAAACTGGGAAGGGAAGGACATTAAATATGTTTTTCCATAAGTGATTTACTAAAACTTTCATTTGAAGTATTCAACTATTATTCACAGTTAAGGGAAACAGAAAAACCGTATAAATAATATCATCAGGTCTTTTAAATCAGGTAAATATAGTTGACATTATTACAGTAACTAACAAAAAAAAAAGCCAATTGAAACAAATACAATTGTGACAGACAAGTTATGCAGGATATCACGTAGTTCTTAAGTATAATGTGAACAAATGTTATCACTATTTTAAAAAATGAGTAAAATTTTTGAAGAGTGAAACAATATTTTTGGGACAGATGACATTGACCAAGGAATACTCTCAGAGTAGGTATCTAAATAACTATACAGCCCGATGTGTAACTGACTGACTCACTCACTGAGGATACTAATTCTAGACCACTTCTAGATGAGCTAGAGACTTGAAATTTTCGGTGGTTGTAGGTCTAGTGCCCAAACCCCCGGGAAAATTCCAAAAAGTGACATTTTTAAATTTTAACCCCCCCGTAATCTCGAATTTCCCCCCCATGTTATTCTTATGGGAAATAGCATTGAAAATTGCCGACTTTGGTAAGCTCATCTGAACAACTTAGAAACGTGCTAGAGACTTCAAATTTGCGTAGCATTGTAGTATGAGGTCTTACATTACCGGTGGAATATGCAAAAGTCCCATTTTCAAATTTTGACCACCCCAAAAATCCAAAATGGCGGACCTCTGAAAACGACAAAACACGTTTTTTTCAACCGGATGTAGCTCGAAAACAGTAAGAGCTAGAAAAGATTTGAAAGCATATCCAGGAACAGGAATTAAATTTTCTATCAAACCCTCTTGGGCGTTTTCCGAAAATCGCACTCCTTAACCTTCAAAAAACGCCCTACTTTCAAAATTTTGTAAATTTTTTTCAATTTTTTACGGTTTTCGCTATCTTTTCATACTTAAATAATTCTTTTTTACAGATATTATTAGTGCTCTGTATTCTCCGTAATTTACTTTAAATTTTACACATTTAATATTTTTTTGTATCTTTACTCGTTGACCACCAAAACTTAATTTTAATGTGGAAATTTGAAAGTTTTTACGAGCCCCATGTTATTCTTATGGAGGATAACATTTAAATTTAACGACTTCGTTATGGTCATCTGAATCGTTTACAAACGTGCTAGAGACTTGTTATTTGGTAGTATTGTAGTATGGGATCCTACGTTAAGGGTGAAATTTACAAAAGTCCCATTTTCAAATTTTAACCTCCCCAAAAATCCAAAATGGCGGACATCTAAAAACTATAAAACACGTTTTTTTATCGGCTATAACTAAAAAGCAATAAAAGCAAGCCAAGATTTGAATGAATTTTCATGGTCACGAAGGAATTCTTAATGTTAATTATAATATTAAAATTCTCCCCTCTGCGGTGATTTACAAAATTTTTAATTTTCAAAATTTAGCTATGGTTTTTTAATTTTATTAAATTTCATAAAACTGTTTTCCTTAATTACCATAAAACAGATTTTTCCTAATACTAGGTATGTCCTAAACAGTAATAGGAAATAGATTACATTGACTTAAAATTGATGTCAGTAAAGCAGTACGTATTTCCCACCAAAGCGACATTATGAGTTGGTTCTCGCTCTTAACTTTGCACTCTGATTTGACTACACCCTTTGGATGGTCGCCTGGATGTAAGACTGTATTTTGTCAATTTTGATGTTGGTTCTCGCTCTGATTTCTGCTACCACATTTGACTACACTTGTGGAGTTAGAGCTTTTCTATTTAACTGTATTTTTCGGTTTTCTCCGTGATTTTGCCTTTGGTCTATTTATCATGGATTTCTCTTGCATTGCTACTGGATCCTTTCATCAAGGGGATTCAAAATTCGCTGACAGTAGCAATGCTCAATGTGTGGCTAATTCGGCCTGTGCTCTCGCTTGGCAAGTGTTCCGCGGGAGTTTCAGTACTCATGCTATTGACGAAATACTCACGGCCGGCGACCGCTTGTATCGGCAATCTCGCCGTGAGTATAACGTTACTAACAGGTACTTGTTCCCCGAGGAACTTGCCAGGCGTTTCGAGATCGCAGGTACCTCGATTACCGTTGAGGAAATATCGTTTGTGTGCAACGGGTTGTACCCGGCTAGTGTGCAGGGTCTTCACGAGGCCGTTAATTCTTTATCATATCGCCATGTCCGGTGATTCTCTAGACGGCGGGTATCTATTCACGGGGCAATTGGTTACTGTGGCTTTTTGGCGTCACAGAGATCAGTACTATCTCTTCGATTCTCACGGCATGAATGATACCCGTCGAAGAGACATCGATACGGACAAAAACAAGGCTAGACTGTTTCAATGTGTCAGTTTTCGTGTTCTAGCCTCGATGTTATTGGTCAACTCAGCGTTCGTCGGAGGAGAATATAGTATCATGAAACTTAAGATTGCTATTGATCACTCCGACCAACCTAACGTTGATTTACTACCAAACTCTCCCTCCCAGCAGACAGTATTAAGTCCCAACTTGGCGGGTAAAAAAGGTCCTGGTAGACCTAAAAAAGCCAAGCGTGGGCGTCCAAAAACTTTGGACACTACGAAAGAAGAGCAAGGGCAAGCGGCAAAGAAAAAATACAGGGAGACGCACCCTGATTTAATAAAAGAGAAAAATAAACAGTACTCTCAAGACCATCCAGAGGTCAACAGAGCAGCTGTTGACCGATACAGCCAAAATCACCCTGAGGTGAACAGGGAAGCTGTCGGCCGATACAGCCAAAATCACCCGGAGGTTCACAGGGAAGCTGTCGGCCGTTACACTCAAAACCACCCCGAAGTGCACCGGGAGGCTGTTCGAGATTACGACTTGAGTAATCCTGGAGCGTCTGCCCGAAGAGTTCAGATTTTCCGTTTAAAAAATCCTACGCTCTCTGATATTCGTCACTTGCCAGCTGCACTTGCTCGGAAAATCTCTGAACATGGTCCAATGGGGTCTTGGAAGGGGGAGTTATTGGACGACATTCCTGCTTTCCGTCTTAAAAAAATTTCTCTTTGGAACAGTGAAATTTTCAAATGTACTCACTGTGGTGCCAGGCTTTTTGAGGAGGAAAAGTGTAGGAAGAAGTGGTGTTGTGGTCAAGGGGCATGCAACGTCCTTGATCTTAGTCCTCTTGATGAATCCTTCTATTCGGATCGGCGTTTTCTCGATAGGGCTCGTGCCTACAACGACCTGTTTGCGTTCTGTGCTTTAGAGGTATCTGGTGGGTACAGGCATCCCAGTGGTCTCTCTTTCTTTAAAATCGAAGGGAGAATGTACCACCAGGTCTACAATCTGTCCGACCCTGGTCAAAAGTTTACCACTAAGGCTGGGGACGTTCAGTTTGTGAACCGGTCCCGTCTTTACATCGACGACGGTGAAGAACGGCGGAACATTGCCTTGGGTAGATCACTTGACGGTGACGTTGTTGACTCTATCAATCGATACCTGTCACAGCAGAATCCATACGTCACTCACTATCGGCGTTTGGGTAGTGAGCCAGCTGTGAACGCTCACTTGGATTTCCAAGTGACAAGTAGATCTACCCATGGTCCCGTTCTAGGCGACAGGCAAACAGGCGTTGAGGTGCACGCTGTCATAAGCACCGACGAGACAGTTTACGAGCCCCGCAAGCTATCCGTATGGAAAGTTGGATCCGGAAGACCCACTTCTATCAACCTTTTCAGTCCCCTCATGGAACCCTTCCAGTACCCTCTGCTCTATCCTCAAGGCACTTTGGGCTGGCATATTGGTCGCCGCGACAATTTTAACAACAAATTGTCCCAGTATGATTATTCCCGTTGCCTTCTGCTGTCTGAGCCTCGTTTCTCACACCTCGGCCGACTGTCTCAAGCTTGGCAGGTCGAAATGTATGCCAGATACGAGGACGAGAAGCTCAACTACATCAAGTTCACGCAGACGAAGGCAGCTGAAAATGCCATGAGGATAGGGCCGTTGGATGAGATTGAAGCGGCGAATCGTGGTGGACGTCAGGTCCTCAACGATATTAACAATGACGAGACCGTTCAGGGGGAGGGTGGGGTACAAGCTGGAAAGGTTTACCTCCCAAGTTCGTTTACCGGGGGGCCGAGATACATGAAACTTCGATACGAGAATGCTATGGCATTGGTCTCATGTCTCGGCTTCCCCACATTTTTTCTCACATTCACGTATAGTGCGACTTGGGAGGAGAACAAAAAAGCCTGTCCTCGAAATAGCGGTCGCAGTGATCCCAGCACGGCCTGCAGAGTTTTCTATATAAAACTGCTGGAACTCCTCCGCGATCTGCGCAGCGGAGCTATGTTCGGTCGGTCTGTCTACATAGTCCACGTCATCGAGATGCAGATGCGGGGCCTTCCACATGCCCACATCGTGTTTAAAATCGAAGGCGATGGACCTGTGCAGGCTTCCGACATAGACTCCCTCATCCGCGCTGACATTCCATCTCCGGAGGAGGCAGGAGGCCGATTAAGGGCGTTGGTTCTGCGTCACATGATCCACGGACCTTGTGGTACGGATCACAGGACCGACTTCCCTTGCTGGGACACTGCCAAAGGCAGCTGTTCTAAATATTTCCCCAAACCTCCCTGTGAATCAACCCATGTAGACGAGAGGGGTTTTGTAAAATATCGACGTGATTATGGTAACGAGGGGAGTATAACTTCAAGAAACAAATCGATTCCTGTACATGACGGCTGGGTCGTGCCGTACAACTCGGCATTACTACTTAAATACGAGGCACACATCAACTTGGAGGTAGCTTCCACTCGTCGTGTGATCAAGTATCTGTTTAAATACCTCATGAAGGGTGGCTCGCTTCAGAACGTCAAAGTTACTCCTCTTAGTAAACAAGACGATGAAGTTGAGCACTACGTCACGAAGCGTATGGTGGGAGCCAGCGATGCATGCTGGTGTCTCTTGGACTTTCCCATCTCAAAGTCTGAGCCCACAGTCGATTGTCTCCCTGTCCACCTAGAGGGAAAACAGACTGTGTGCTTCCGCCCTAACAACTTGACACACGCCACTTCGGGAGCTACCTCTGACCTGCTCTTGTATTTCAATAGGCCTCTTGACTCGGTATTCGACGATTTAACCTACCAGTCTTTTTTCGAGCAGTACGTTATTCATAACAAACGCCCTAGTAATGCTGAGGTGTACGACCATCCAGACGGCAAGCATTTCCTTACCTCAAGAAAGCGTGGTCAAAAGATCTGTCGTCTCTTCTGGGTCTCGCCAAACAGAAGCGAGCAGTACTTTCTTAGGCTCCTTTTGATGGTCATTCCGTGCCGGGGATACGCCGACCTGCTTGCTCGTGGTGGTGATGGTTGCACGACATATCAACAGGTTGCGCGCACCCTTGGTTTGGTTGAGGACGAGGACGAGTACCACCAAGCCCTCAAGGAAGCGGCTCGTTTCATGGTCGGCCCGAGGCTCCGCTCTTTCTTTGTCCTTCTGTGCAACATGGGAGCTCCTGCGGCCCTCTTGTGGGATGCTTTCCGTGACGCATTGTGCGAAGACCATTTGGAGCGGAATCCTCTTGATCACGAGGTTGCGTACAAGCTGGCTCTGATTGAGATCGATCGAAGCCTTCGACGTCAGGGATCCTGCTTGGCCGATCACGGTCTCCCTACTGTAGACGACGACACGACCGAACTGGGGAGGGAACTTCTCATCTACGGTGAAAATCGTCAGAGATCACTTGTAGATGAGTGGGAACCTAAACTTTCCCGCGACCAGAGGGCGGTCTTCGATTATGTTCGGTCTCTACTACAGGGCCAAGTCGATCGTCGATCAACAAAATTGATCTTCCTTGACGGACCCGGAGGCTACGGCAAGACCTTCCTAATACACGTAATCCTCGCATACGTCCGTAGTCGTAACCAGGTCGCTATTGCTGTCGCTAGCTCCGGCATTGCCGCTGGTAATCTGCCTGGTGGCACGACAGCACATAGCATGTTTCGGCTACCACTTGATCTTGGCGATGGCTCTGGATATTGGAACTTGACCAACGGATCTCAGCGGGCAGAACTCATCAGAGCCGCACAGCTCATAGTTTTTGATGAGGCCCCGATGGCTCACCGGTACATTTTTGAAATCATCGACAGATCTCTGCGTGACTTAATGAATTCACCTGAGCCATTCGGGAATAAGATCTTTATCTGCTGCGGAGATTTCCGTCAGATCGCACCAGTTGTTGCCAAGGCTCGTACTCCGGCCGACATTGCCTGTGTATCACTGTGTGCGTCATCTCTGTGGTCAAGTTTCAAAATCTTTTCTCTCTCCACTCCTCACCGGACTTCTGGGTCCACTGCCTACTCTGACTTCCTCCTTCAAGTAGGCAATGGAACAATTGCATCTGTTCATTTTGGGGAAGGCCGTGACTCAGTTGCCCTGATCCCACTGTCCGGTGTGAAATACGTGACATCCCTTCCCGACTTGATCGATTTTGTGTTTCCTGCTTGTGACCTACACCACACAGACAGAATTGCTGGCAGGTCCATTCTTTCAACCATGAACGCCAATGTCCAGCAGATCAACAACACCGTTCTCAACCTGATGGACGGCGTCGTTCATGAGTTGAGGAGTGCGGATTCTGTGGACAAGGAGAACGACGATGGTATGGATGTAGACGTTCACTTGTTGAACCAAGCTACTGGCAAGGGTGTACCAGACCATGTCCTGCGACTCAAGATTGGCTCCGTGTGTCTCGTCATGAGGAACTTGAACATTGACAGCGGACTCGTAAACGGCACTAAAGTGATCGTGACGGCAATAAGACCTCGTCTGATCACAGTGCGACTCCCTGGACAACATGATCCGATTTGTATCCCCCGGATTCAATTCGTTTTCCCGTTCGTCGAGGGGTCACCGCTTCGTGTCCGCCGTCTTCAGTTTCCTCTCATGCTGGCATATTCCATGACTGGCCACAAAAGCCAGGGCCAGACGATTGATCGCGTAGGAGTCGATCTTCACAGTGACTGTTTCACTCATGGTCAGTTGTACGTCCTGCTCAGTAGAGTCAGGCATCCAGACCATATAGTCGTCCTTGTCCGTCCCGACCGTGTCCAAGGGGGAATCGCATACGCGAAAAATATCGTGTATGACGATCTCCTCCTCTAACCCTGACTTGACTTTAGCTTTAGGTTGTTGTATATATTTCATTTTAGTTTTTTCTTTAGTAATAAGTCGTTTTTTGTGTGTTTTTAGTATTTTAGTTTGGCAGTACGATAGGGGGCCTGCCTTATCAAAAGTCCCCGTTGTTGTTTATATTTTTTCTTCTTTTTAGTAGTTAGTTAAGTTGTTCTCTATATTTCTTTAAGTAGTTAGTAAAGTTTACTAACTTGTACATTTGTAAATAATTGTAAATATGGTTCCGACGTTTCCTGGCCTCCTCGTGGCGGAGCTGGATATGCCATAAAGTTTATGGCTAACCGACAGGGAAACAAACATTACTTGATCTATTTTCATAAATATATACATGGATATCTACTATAATCTATTTACTTCATATTATACTTTACTATTATCAACTTATTCACTTATCAATCTACTTATCTTATACACAAGTCTACTGCATTTTTTAACAATTGTAAATATGGTTCCGACGTTTCCTGGCCTCCTCGTGGCGGAACTGGATATGCCATACAGTTTATGGCTAACCGACAGGGAAACAAACACTGCTTGATCAATTTTCATTAATAAATCTATAAATATTTAATAACATCTTTTTACTTGAAATACTATTACTGTTAATATAAATGATTCAAAATTAATATGGTTCTTGTGTTTCCTGGCCTCCCCGTGCCGGAACTGGATATGCCATACAGTTTGTGGCTGACAGGAAAACAAAAATAACTTGATCTATTTTCATAAATATATACATGAATATTTACTATAATCTATTTACTTCATATAATACTTTACAATTATCAACTTTTTAACTTATCAATCTACTCTTAATATATATTGTGAAATAATTATTACTTCAATATCGATTTTCGCTATTACAATTCCAATTATATTATCACTTAGTTTGACCAAAAACTCATTTGTAAATATACTTTACTAACATACTCTCTTACCGCAACTTTAAAATTATTTTTTTATAATGGATTCTGACAGGGAAACGGATTGGAATTGTACGTGATTGGAATTGGATTCTGACAGGGAAACGGATTGGAACGGGAAATGGATTCTGAACTGACAGGGAAACAAAAATAACTTCATCTATTTTCATTAACATATATTTACGATGAACTATTTACTTAATATAATACTTTACTATTCTCTACTTATCAATCTACTCGAATATTTTGTGAAATGGTTATTACTTCGATATCGATTTTCGCTATTACAACCCCACAAAGAATTTAGAGATGCGGAGAGTGCTTTCTAGACCACTTCTAGGTGTGCTACGGGCTTGAAATTTACCCGGCTTCTTGGTGATGGCCTCTCACCCCTTCCTAAATTTCTGAATGACGACTAACAGCTAGGGGAGCGAGCCAAAGG
The DNA here is from genome assembly GCF_028750875.1 of Macrosteles quadrilineatus. Lineage (NCBI taxonomy): Eukaryota > Metazoa > Arthropoda > Insecta > Hemiptera > Cicadellidae > Macrosteles > Macrosteles quadrilineatus. Next base: position 16,356,728 of record NW_026542602.1, read on the forward strand.
CGAGTCTAAATACTATACAGCCGCATATGTAACTCACGGGGGATACAAATTCTAGACCACTTCTAGATGAGCTAGAGACTTGAAATTTTCGGTGTTTTGTAGGTCTAGTGCCCAAACCCCCGGGAAAATTCCAAAAAGTGAGATTTTAAAATTTTAACCCCCCCGAAATTAAGGGTTTCCCCCCATGTTATTCTTATGGGGAATAACATTAAAAATGGCCGACTTTGGTGTGCCCATCTGAACGGTTTAGAAACGTGCTAGAGACTTCAAATTTGCGTAGTATTGTACTATGGGATCTTAAATTAACGGTGAGTTTCGCAAAAGTCCCATTTTCCAATTTTAACCCCCCCCAAAAATCCAAAATGGCGGACCTCTGAAAACGACAAAACACGTTTTTTTCAAAGGGATATAGCTCGAAAACAATAAGAGATAGAAAAGATTTGAAAGTATATCCAGGAACAGCAATTAAATTTTACACAAAATCCCCTTAGGCGTTTTCCAAAAATCGCACTCCTTCAGCTTCAAAAAACGCCCTACTTTCAAAATTTGGTAAATTTTTATTAAATTATTACCGGTTTTCGCCATTTTTTCATACTTAAATATTTTTTTTTTCAAAAACTATTATTGCTTTGTATTCTCCTTACTTTACTTTAAATTTTACTCATTACATGTTTTTTAAATTTGAAGGTTTTTCGCCACTTTTACGTGCCCCGTGTTATTCTTATGGAGAATAAGATTGAAATATAATGACTTTGGTATAGTCATATGAATCGTATAGAAATGTGCTAGAGACTTGTAATTTGGTAGTATTGTAGTAAGGGATCATAAGCTAATGGTGAAATTTTCAAAAGTCCCATTTTCAAATTTTAACCCCCCCACAAATCCAAAATGGCGGACCTCTGAAATCGATAAAACACGTTTTTTTCAAACGGATTTAGCTCGAAAACAGTAAGAGCTAGAAAAGATTTGAAAGTATATCCAGGAACAGAAATTAAATTTTCTACAAAACCCTCGTAGTTGTTTTCCGAAAATCGCACTCTTTCGGGTTCAAAAAACTCCCTACTTTCAAAATCTGGTAAATTTTGTTTCAACTTTTTACCAGTTTTCGCTATTTTCTCATACTTTAATCATTCCTTTTTGCAAATATTATTATTGCTTTGTATTCTCCTCACTTTAGTTTAAAATTTTACACGATACGTGTTTTTTCGTAACTTTACTCCTTAACCCCCAAAACTTAGGTTTAATGTCAACATTTGAAAGTTTTTACGAGCCCCATGTTATTCTTAAGGAGAAAACATTTACCCCTTAAAAACCACCATAAGTCCCCGTTCCCATGGTCCGTTCATGCCATAGATTTACTCTGGTTTACTTAAGGTTTTATCCCCCTATCGTATTTACAACCCCCCCCCCCCAAATATTAAATCCCCCCAATGTTATTCTTACAGGTGCATAAGTCTAAATCACGTTTACAGATTTCTAGATTAACTGGATATCTGAAATTTTGAATGATTGTAGATCTTGCGCCCTTTCCGAAAAGTGACATTTTACAAATATAACTCCCTCCCCCACGAAATATAGAATCCCCCCCCCCCAATGTTATTCCTACAGGTCCATCGGTCTAAATCAATTTTACCCACTTCTAAAATAGCTAAGGATCTGATATTTGGCTCAATTGCAGGTCTTGCGCCATGGCCCATTTCTATTTACCCCCTACCAAAAAAGGGGGCCTGGGGGCGGAGCCCCCAGCGAGCCAAAGGCGAGTACTAATATACTAATAAAGTTCTAGGAGAAAGCTCGGTCCCCAGGTACTTCATATTTAAAAGGAATTAAAGATGTGTTTCAACTACACAAGGTTTGCCAACAGGGTGCAGCACTATTAATTTTTTTTTTGCTTCTATGACAACAGCTAATTTGAACCAATTAGCAATAAAAAGCTGTGATATACAATGAAAAATTTACTTTTTTTTATTGTTTAGGTGCAGTGGTAGAACATTATGGCTATAGGAGATGTGCTATATTATAGCATACCATAAATTAAAAGAACCAAATTTTCTTAAACCGTGTCCTCTCCCATTGCAAACGCAAAGCCAAGTATACAGTAACTGCAATAAACATTTTATACTACGCCAACCCCGTACGAAGGACGGGTACTCTGCTAGTACATATAGTGTATATAGATAAAAATACGTGTAGTGTATATAGATAAAAATAGTGTTCTCGCTTACACAAATCCATTTAATATTTAAATCCACCTTTGCAAAAATATAATTATCATTTTTCAAATCCAAACACATAGTGATTTTAAATTACATGATAGTGACCATAACAAGTTAAGTTAACTTAAATTACAAGTTAAGTTAACTTAAATTACAAGTTAAGGATTTTAAGAAGACGATAGATCTTATTAGAAAGAGAGAAAATGTTATTTACTAAGAAACGCTCTAAGAGAAGGAAGTAGGTGTTAACGATACAAGCATGGTTCTTGTGCAAAGCTTGCCGAACTCGGGATTTTATATGAATACAGTAAACACCTTCCCAGGTAAGTTGCATACTATACTTTTTTGCGTACCTACTAACTTATACCAGCAAAAATTCTTACAAAGTATTAACAAAAGGTTTTTTCTTTTTGTAATTTAGACAAAAAATAGCCTAACATTACTGATATTTTGATCGTTTTGCCACTTTGAAAGCATGGAATATTCTAACTCATACAGGTAGGGCCTACTTTGTACCACAATAACAACAATGGGTACAGTACCATTGAAAATTTGTCTTTGGTACCTAACACATGTGCCTGGTAACTTGACTTTATTTCCGAGTAGGTACAACATAAGAAGACACCCTGCAGATTTCAAACAAGCTGGCGAAATGTGCATAGGATAATATACAAAAAACTACTGTACCACTCAAGAACAATAATGCATCAAAAAGGTAATAACTAGAGCTGCTTACTGTGTACTGTGGTGAAAACATATTATTTTAAAATTCAATTGTACATACCTGCATTGAACGCAGGCTCGTCTTCCATCAGTTCAACAGCAGCAACAATACCATCCAAGACAGAGCCAGTTTTCTGTAAAATTTCATAGCCCTTGCGGGCTGCTCTGCACACCCCATCTAGCTTAGCTGACACCCGGGAGTCTGGAATGTCCCCTGCACCTCCATGAACTAGCACTATGGGTTGAAAGCTTTTGTGAGCCATTGCTGCAGTTAAGATTAGAAAATTCCTGAAATGAAAAAAAAACAAACTATGTCGATTGTTAGAGTATGACATTTGCGTTGAATAAGTTAGATATAAGTTAACTTATTACCCTACGGTGAAGATATACACTTACCTAACACTACTTTTGGACAGAACCAGTCAAATACAATTTTTTTAATATAGCCTACCCAATATTTGCAAATACCTCTAAGTCATACATACAGTATATTTGCAGAATAAATGTATTCATAGTTTAACTTTGTAACGGAACACGTAGTTATAACATCTAGGTAGGTATGGGCTTAATCGGTGTAGACCTAGCTAGGTCAGGTCCGCTAGGCCTATGTTAGTTATAGTAATCTAAGAATAAAGATTAGGGGTGTACATGTTTATAGTTTGAAGAATATGTAAAATTATACTAGTGTACCTGTTGCTCGAAATCGAGCAATTGTCAAGTACTGGTACTATACATAAGTTATTTTAAAACTACAGTAATAACAGTCATAATTTTCGATGAGTTTAAAAGACTCTATATATAGTCAGTTTTCGTAGTCTAAAACTGAACTTCCTTTACGGCCATGAAGTCGACAATCGGAAAAAAAGGGTTTCTTACGAACCAGTCATAAAATTTACTCAAGAATAAAGAATGTCTACCTGGATAAAAAAATTATCCAGGATAATTATATGGATAAAATTTAAAAAATTATCGATGATTTTCTTTTCGAGGGTAGACTTCCATATCTGTTGGCATAAACAGCCGAATGAAAATATCGATTATTCTATTGTTTCATTCGATATATCGATTGATATTTTCATTCGGTTGTTTGTGCCAACAGATATGGAAGTCTACCCCTTTTCGATATATCAATATTTGTTTTTCTATCCGATATATTGATTATAACAAATTGAAACATATCAGTTGACCACTACGATAAGGATACAGTACATAAATATTGTTCAGTGTAACATTTAAACATTCCGTTTGATAACCTATTCCCCATATGCATTTTCTGTTATCAAACAGAATTTTGAAATGGTAACTTAGCCTACAGCAAGTTTGGTTAGTTATGTTAGGTTAGTTTAGAATAGTTTCATTTCCTAATCCAATATAGGCCTATGGGCTATTATTTTTGCCTAAACAAGAATCAGAATCAGAATACTTTATTCTTGAACATAGAATAGAGTACAGAATAGGCGTCAAACATTACAGAGATTTAATTATAAAATAGCATAAAGTTGTTGGGCTTTGAGGCGCTGTCGGTAGTGATGGTTATTACTATGAGGGTTGTTTAGTCCTCACTGGAACATCGGTGAAGTTCTCCAGTTCATGAACTCCTCAACTGTGTAGAATAGTCTCTCCACAAGCCAAGCCAATAAGCGTTGTCTGGTGCTGCTTATGCTGGGGCCTTTTATTGTCTCTGGGAGCAGGTTCAGGAACTTCACTCCCATTTAGGAAGGCTTTTCTTCAAAAAGAGTTAGATGATGGACTGGAAGTGTGTAATTCATAGCCTGTCGGGTGTTATGGCTGTGCCTATCCATACCTCGTTGGAGCTGTAGCCTGCTTGTATGAGAAGCCACAGCTAGGATGTACAGGCTTGTAATCGTTAGGATTTTTAGCTCACGGAATTTCAGTCTGTGACTTTCTCTCTTGTCCATGTCTGCTAATATTCTTACTGCTTTTTTCTGGTGGATAAACACACGTTGGAGGTTGGTTGCCGATGAGTTTCCCCATACTTCAAGGCCATATCGAAGACGTGATTCAAACAGTGAGTGGTAGGCAATCTTGGCTATGTTGGTGTCATCACTTATGGTTTTTATCCTTCTTATCACGTAGACACTGCTACTCAGCTTACTGCACGGGCTGTCAATATGGGGGGTCCATGTCAGTTTCTGGTCTATTATTACCCTAAATACTTTGCTTCTTCTGGGCCTTCGATGTCTGGGATCCTGCATACCCCACCATTTCTCCTGCCAAAGATCAGTTGTTGTGTTTTCTCTTCATTAACCACTAAGCTTACTTACTTACTCCCTCGACATCGTTGACCAGCTCTTGCTGGATAGACTGAGTCAAAAATAAAAATAATAATAATATTTATACACATATTTACAAGTTTGGCGGCAGGTTAGACGCAAATTTTATAAAACTCATCTAGGGAGTACAAGGCTCCCTCAGTTCTTGAAAACTGAGGCCTCAAGGTTTTTAAAGTACAGTGGCAGTCGGTTGTACATCCTAATTGCCAACATAGGAAAGCTGTCCTTTTTTTGTTTAGTCTGCAGAAAGGGATATCAAGGTTGGATTTTGACCTTGTATTGTGATCATGTTGGTCTTCTCTCAATGCAAGACCAGAGATGTTGGTCCTTACGTTGTTTAGGGTGATTAGAATGTACTGGCTGTATACTGTAAGGATATTGAGTTTACTAAAAAGAGGTCTGCAATGTTCGTGGTAGTCAGCGGACGAAATAAGTCTGACTACCTTCTTTTTGTAACAAAAGTATATCCTTACATCCAGCTGCATGGCCCCAAACCTCCAACCCATAGCTGAGATGGCTGTGGAACAAAGCAAAGTAGACAGTCAGTAGGTATTGCTTTGTCAGCATAGGTTTGAGCTTCCTAAAGAGATGCAATGTCCTCGACAGCTTGGTGCACACTTTCATGGTATGTTTTTCCCAGGTGAGTTTGGGGTCGATTATGAAGCCTAATAATTTTACTTCAGGCAGGTTATCAGGGATGGGATTCCGAGCTAGACTGCAGGTCATGTGTTGCGTTTTGCTTTCATTTAGGCAAAGCTTATTTGCTTTGAACCACGTCTTGGTTTTTCTCGAAGGACTGTACAGACCCTGGCTTCCTCAGGAGTGCTTGCATCCGCAAAAATAGTTGTGTCGTCCGCAAAAAGCAAGACGTTGCCTAACTGCCCGAGGTCGTTCACCATCACCAAGAATAGCACAGGGCCCAACACAGATCCCTGGGGCACGCCATGTTTAACCGGCAATGGTTGTGAATTTGCCCCTTTTACTGCCATGATCTGTTTTCGATTTAGGAGGTAGGATTTAAAGGCAAGCAGTGCTGGCCCCCCAACGCCATATAGATGTAACTTTTCTAGCAGTTGAATGTGGGAGACACAATCAAAAGCTTTGCTTAAGTCAGCTAGGGTGAGTGCAACTGAATTCCCCTCTTCGAAAGCATCGACTACCTTAGTGACAAGTTTAAGAACTGCAGTAGTTGTGGTTCTACCGCTCCTAAAGCCATACTGTGAGTCACTAAACAGACCATTTGTTTCAAAGTGTTGAACAAGCTGTGTTTTCATTATAGTCTCATAAATCTTTGCAAACATAGGCACTATGGAAATCGGTTGATAGCTTCCTACATCTTCAGGGTTGCTCTTTTTAAAAATGGGTAGGCCTATTGTTTTAGAAACTTTTAAGACATCAGGGAAAACCCCATGGGACATACACAGATTAAGTAGGCTACTTTTGCTAGGGGATCACAATAATGTCCGCAACATGTTTCAGTACAATGATGTTTAAGCCATAAATATCCTGACTAGTTGTGTTCTTGAATTGTTTGATTATTTTAATGACATTTTGAGGCGTTACATAAGCCCAGTTATCTAGAGAGTTTATAATAGGCTTGTGCGGTATTTTAGTTGCAGTATTTACATCACTGTCAGGGTTTACTGAGTCAACAATTTTGTCAATTACCCCCAGAATATGTTCATTGAATTCATCAGGATTTGAGGGGCATTTAAGAGTTGGGGTTGGCTTAGAAACACGATTCGCTGTTGTTTTGGCAACATTGTATTGCCATGTTTATGGAAACAAACGAGCTGATTTCAAGGGCTTCAGGATTTTTTCCCCCAAGGAGGAGTACGGTATCATCTGCATACATAAGAGTCTTGCTGTAGTCTTCCAAATAGTGAGGGAGATCATTTGTAAACAATGAATGATGTTTTGATGTTTTGAAAAGGATGGGGCCCAGCACAGAACCCTGTGGAACACCCCTTACTACAGGTAATAACTTTGATCTTACTGTTTGTGTAGATCCCTTTTCAGTGTACAGTATTTGAGTTCAAACATCTGACTTCTTCCAGTTAAATAGCTCTTGAACCATTCTGCAGTTTTCCCACCAATTCCAATTTTTCTCAACTTGTTACACAGTTGTGTATGATCTAAGCAGTCAAATGCTTTGCTGAAATCAAGTTAAATTGTGGTTGGTATGTTTCCTTCTTCTAGATTATCTATTACATATTCAGTTAGCGCTATTATGGCAGATGTGGTTGATTTTCCCTGTACAGATCTATTTTGATGTGGTGTGAGCAGTTCATTGGATGATAGGTGTTGAAGAAGTCTGTTTAGTAGGTACTATTTTTTCAAATACTTTGGAGAATGTGGAAATTAATGAAATTGGGCGGTAGTTCTTTGAGTCCAGATGGTTTCCTTTCTTGAATTTTGGGTATACCTTTGCAATTTTAAGCCCACTTGGGAAGATTCCTTCTTGGAAAGAACGGTTGATGATGTATGTTAACGGTCCAGCAAGTTCTTCTTTACATTTTTTTAGTAGACTGGTGGATATATCATCTACTCTAGCAGATGTTTTATTTTTTAGGGTGTTGATCACTTGAGTCAGTTCCTGCTCGTTTGTTAACTGAAGAGACATCTAAGGTGTCTGACAGTGTACCTCTGTGATTTCAGCTGGCTGATTTTGGTTTTGAGGATTTTGTGCAAGGGTGTCATTGGCTATGTTAACGAAGAACTCAAGGTTAGTTCTTAATTTTTAATTTAAATACGTTTTAAGATAGGTATTAAAACAGAAGGAATACGGATCGTGAAGTAAAACAAAAATATCGATATATCGAAAAATCATTGATAATAAGTTTAATTAATGTTCCCTTTAACAGGAAAGTACCCAAACAAACTTTGTGGTCTGGTGTAAACCGAGTGTTATACAATTTTCCCACTCCTGTAAAAAAATCTGACCTTTGCCAAGTTAGAGCAGTATTTGTGTCTTACCACAACACTTTGCAAAATATATAGTTGAATTCCAAAGCTCCACTGCTGCATCAGTTATTATTGTCATCTCAAAGAAGTACATTTCAAGTAAACAGAAGAACACAAAGCCATATTCTGAGTTTGTAAGGAACCTCACACAGGCCATTGCAACGGAATCATCTCACCATAAAACCAACAAATCATCCGAGACTCAGTGTGTGAACAAAACATCCTCTGCATCTTTCCCTCTGGACCCGAAGCAGGCACAACCTCAACCACGGACTGTTACAGAAGGAAGAATATCGACGCAGGACAACCAGCAACAAGACAAGGGTGATCTACTCAACACTACAGCAGACCAGGTGACTCAACTTACTTCCTTGACCTCTGACTCCGCAACACAGTGTAGTGAAAATGCAAATAAGGCCTCTAGTGGTGATGAAAAAAGTGAAGATTTTGTAAATAGTATACTAAGTGGTAGAATAGCTGGTCACAACAACAATTTTTTACAGAATATAAAGCCTCAACTGATAGCTCGATAAACAAAATTCTTAATAACCATCCTAAAATAAATGACATCCCAAGTTGTGATAGAAATGATCTCATGTTGTTACACATTAATATAAGATCAATTCAAAACAAATTAAATGAGCTGCAATATTGTTTAGATATTTTAAACTGCTCCATATTATGTGTTAATGAGCACTGGTTGAAAGATTTTAATGTTGACTTGTCTGTTCCCTTTAATTTTAGGTTAGCAGTTGCTTACTGTAGAGTTAACACAATTAGAGGAGGCACTGCCATATATTTAAAAAAAAGCTTAGATTTGGAATATGAAACAATTGATTTAAGTAAAATTTGTATTGAAACAGTTTTTGAAGCATGTGGATTAATCTTAAAACAGTATAGAACTATAATTATTTCTGTATATAGGATTCCAGCTACTAGTGAAGAAATGTTTATTGATAAGTTTGAATGCATGTTATTGGAACTATCAAAATACAAACACTGTAAAATAATTATCACAGGAGACATAAATTTTGACATTAGAGAAAAGAAAAAAAATGTAAATGAGTTTTTAAATATGTTAAAGTCATTTAATTGTTGTTGTCACAACTCAAAACCGACCAGATATGAAGCATGTCTAGACAATATAATTAGTAACTTAACAAACACAGACTTTACTTTTGATTGTATTAACTTAGGTCTATCTGATCATGATGGATTGTGGTTAAAGATGAGTAGTTTTTTCAATAAGAGCAGGAAAGAGGTTAAATTTCGTATATTAAGTGACAAAGCTATTAATTCATTTCAAAATGATTTAAATATGGTTGACTGGTCATATGAATTGTATCCCTTTAATAATAATATAAATGCATGTTTTGATTATTTTATTGACAATTTAAAATTAATTTTTGATTCAAACTGTCCCATTGTTACTAAATTAAACAATAAAGACAATATCAAGCAAGCATCTCAACATAGCTCTAAGTGGTACACTGATCGCCTCCAAAGGATAAGAATAATGCTTCTCATATATAAGGACAAGTCTCACTTGAGTGAACAAAATAGATTAAATTATTTAAGACTGAGAAAAATTTATAGACATGACATACATAAACATTACACAAGAAATAGCCATCATCTCAACTTACCACTTACAAGACTTACACTTAAGTTACACACAATAGCTACAAATATCTTAGTATACAATTTTTTAATAAATTGCCCCCTTCTGCAGTAACGGTTCCAATAAAAAAATTCAAAACAGTCCTTGATTCATGGTTAAAATTAAAATGTTTTTACTCTGTAGATAAGTTCTTGTCCTTGGAGGTTTTAGATATAAGTTTTTAAATAGTTTATTTAAGATCAAGCTTCCTGTTATTTATTATGACTATGTTTAATGCTTTAATGATAAGATGCCATTTGACAATGTCAATTGCTTTTGTAGAGCTGAAAGACAATAAAAAGATTTGATTTGATTTGATTTGATTTGGTGGGAGGATATTTGCTTAAACTTAGACCTAAACTCAACTGAAAGGTCCAATTAACTTAAAATAAACCTAGACCTACCACTACCAAAACTGCAATCTAACAAATTCACACACAAACACAACTCAACCTAACCTATTAACAATCACTCTTTCTTGAGGAATCAGAAAAATATAGGTTAAGTAAACATTTAAAACTTCATAAATAATTCATGCACGCAAAACATTTAATTGTCAATACCTAAAAACAAATCAGCTTCATTACACTCACAGCCCTTTAATTTTCATAATCATAAAACACATTTTCAAGCAGCTCAAAGCTCAAGTCAAAAGTAAACAAACAGTAAAGAAACAAAGAAAGAACTACACTACAACTAATAAACTAACACCTTTACAAAATCACAATGCACAGTTGGACAGTTTGCAACTGTTGAAAGAAACATCTATCTAACCAGGTACAATAAAGATATACAGTGAAGCTATTACACAAATAGCTGTTATCCCAGGAACTGTTCCAAGGCCTTCTCTTCTGTGCATGTGGAAGCTGAGGTGCTCGTGGGTACAGTACGTCAGGTCCGTGAAGTTAGCCCCCCCCATAAAAGCACTAACAATAAAACTAGTATTAATGGTTAGTGCTTCGTTAGTGCTGGTTAGTGCTTCAACTCCCATCGTCAGTGCTCTTACGGTTCAGGAGCTATAACCAAAAAACTGTGGGTGGGGCCAACTTCACGGAAGTTAGCCCCCCCCCCAGTATTAATATGCGAGCACTAATTTTCAAAACTGTACCAACGGTTAGTGCTTCGTTAGTGCTGGTTAGTGCATCAACTCCCATCGTTAGTGCTCTTACGGTTCAGAAGCTACAACCAAAAAACTGTGGGTGGGGCCAACTTCACGGAATAATATGTGAGCACTAACTTTCAAAACTCTACCAAGGTTATAGTGCTTCGTTAGTGCTGGTTAGTGCTTCGACTCCCATCGTTAGTGCTCTTACGGTTCAGGAGCTATAACCAAAAACTGTGGGTGGGGCCAACTTCACGGAAGTTAGCCCCCCCCCCAGTAGTAATATGTGAGCACTAACTTTCAAAACTGTACCAACGGTTAGTGCTTCGTTAGTGCTGGTTAGTGCTTCAACTCCCATCGTTAGTGTTCTTACGGTTCAGGGAGATATAACCAAAAAACTGTGGGTGGGGCCAACTTCACGGAATAATATGTGAGCACTATTTTTCAAAACTCTACCAACGGTTAGTGCTTCGTTAGTGCTTGTTAGTGCTTCGACTCCCATCGTTAGTGCTCTTACGGTTCAGGAGCTATAACCAAAAAAACTGTGGGTGGGGCCAACTTCACGGAAGTTAGCCCCCCCCCCAGTAGTAATATGTGAGCACTAACTTTCAAAACTGTACCAACGGTTAGTGCTTCGTTAGTGCTGGTTAGTGCTTCAACTCGCATCGTTAGTGTTCTTACGGTTCAGGAGATAAAACCAAAAAACTGTGGGTGGGGCCAACTTCACGGAATAATATGTGAGCACTAACTTTCAAAACTGTACCAACGGTTAGTGCTTCGTTAGTGCTGGTTAGTGCTTCTACTCCCATCGTTAGTGCTCTTATGGTTCAGGAGCTGTAAAAAAAAAACAGTTTTCCTACAGTCACCCGACAAAGTTGGCTTCCTTGTACTGTTTATAGTACAGAAAGCTGCTAATTGCTGCATATTTATACTTTGCCGTACGGTTTATACTTTGCCGCACATCAGGATTCCAACGAAACAACACAAAACAGCGTGGTTCTATTAATGCACGTAATCCGTGTACGCTTGGAAATAGGTTGGCAACACTTAAAGATATTAATACTATGAGCAGCTGATTGACTATTATAACTACGATTTAACCTGTCATTTCGTGTTTATAGTTTCGGTATTTCTGAACTTTCTGGACTTTACTTTGAAACGTTTTTAAAACATTCCTACGATCTTAATAAACAATAAAATACCTTTAAAGCATTTTTTAGGTGTGGAAACCACTTCAAATTACAAAAACATACGGAACTATATTCTCAAAACGCGGAGCACATTTCTTGCCGAGGAAAAATAGCGGAGTGATACAGACCGCGGGTACTACTTTGTCTAGGGCACCATTTGTGTTGCCAGCTGAACCTAAAAACGTAATGTATAGTGTTTGAAAGACTAATTATTTATATGCTTTATAGTGACTGTAGGAAAAATATAATGTGTAACACGAGTGAAAAAGGCCTTTGCTGCACTCGAGATCATTCCGCACGAGCCGCAGGCGAGTGCGTAAACATTGCTCTCGTGTGCAGCAAAGTGCCACTTTCACCACTAGTTACACAAATAACTATTTCACGAGTTTAAATGAGACAATATAGTATTAATCTTCATCTTTCATCGACTTAATAATATACAGTACTAGCTATTTAAAAACAGTACAGTTTTTCATTTTGTTAACATGAATAAAACTAATAAGTGTATTATTCTATTTTATCAACCAATTATTATATATTATTTTATGTATATTTTAATAATATATTTTATATATAATAAACCAATTATTATATAACAAATGTTTAATTAAAAACATTAATACAATCTCTAGTTTTATTAAGGTTTACAAAATATTTTAGTTAGCTTTGAACAAGCTATTTTTAAATAAATATGGACTATATTATATTTTTTATAAATAGATTGATAATAAGTCAATAAAATATGAAGATTAAAATTGTTAAACTACAATTAATTGAACTATGCTCAATTGTAAAAAGGGTTTTTATAGGTTACATGTACTAGGATAACTTGGGGGGCCACCAGTTGACCGACAAGATACTTGGTCGTCTTGCCACTAGACCGTCTTTTTTAATTAAATAGATAAATACTGAAAACCAGTACGTCGACAAGTTATTTCATCGTCAGTCCAGTTGACCGGCCTGTAAATCTAAATTATTATATACGAGAAACCAACTTGTCGTCAATCCTCCCGACCGACTTACCACTTGCTCGTCTTTTAGGTGGGGATGTGTTGAGCGGCAGTGCCAGCGGCGCGCGCAGCTGTGGAGGGCACTGCAGGCGTACCAACTTCTGTATCTTGTAGCGGCGGTTTTCATTCCGACGATTTTCAGCTATCACAATGCAGCGGACTAGCGAGGTTCTTATTACGTGTAATTGTTTGTTTCTCAATCGATATTTTGTTATACACAGTACAGTGAATATAAATAGGCCTATATTAGTTTACTTCAATGAAATAAATGTTTTATTTAGCTAAATAAATAAAAATACACCGATTGAACAAATAAAATTGTTACAGACAACAGGAAGTCCTTAATATGATCAAAAAAGTGTTTATCTTTATTTAAAAATTACTGAAATTTGTAAACTTACTGCTGGCGACAAGGGTGGTGCCATACATAGGTTTATCAATAAATAAGATAAACATGGACAACCTTATGCCGCTATAAGTCAGGAAACATTTGTAGAAACATTAAAAAGCAATACCAATTTATGAAATATGATAAAATATTTACAGGAAATGTTGATTACTGTAGAGGGGTGCAAAAGTAGGTATACAGTAATGAAACTGTTTATAGAAAAAATATATTCATTCATACAAAAATCAAACTTTTCCAATTTATTTTAAGAGTATTAAGACACCTAAATTAACTCTTAAAAATTTTGTACTTGACAAAAACACTTACTTCCTTGTGTGTTCAAACTGTTTGCTGTTTGTACTGTATACCTACTTTCGCACCCCTCTGTATACATCGTGAGTATCTCCAGCAGTTACACACTGGTGATCTTTGAGTTGACTCTTTTAAACTCATTGATTATTACTTTTTTTCGTTTTGAAATAAATTCTGTATTACTTTGAAATTGCTCGAATTCGAGCAACATGTACACAAGTTTGAATATTAAATTAACTAACATATTTATGTAATAGGAGGGTCAAATATTGTTAACAGTGGTGAGGTAACTACCGTTACATTTATTCAATTGAGAGATAAATACAAATTGATAATACCGGTTATTTAAAGCTTTGTTGTCTATTTTTCCCTCTCTTAAAAAAATAAAATAAAGAATGAATTTAGACTTTTGGTGACATTAGTTTGTACTATTTCTCCTTAAATGACACTGCTGTCTTGGTAAGCAATAGTTATCTCGGTAAACTATTTATTTGCTGAAGTGCACAGTGTGCTACTTAGCCTGAGAAACATCTTTTGTTTTATGATTTTGTTGTAGGCCTATTGAAAACCTTGTCTAGAAGGAATTCCCATTGCCTGTGTTACCGGGGAGAAGTTTTTCTTAGTAAAGTCTGTAGACGTCTTCGGTTTTACACAGAAACATGTAATTATAATTGAAGAAGTACATGTTTTATCCTCTCACGTTGTTGCGTGGACAATACTATGGTGATTCAATTCTGTGTACTTCAATTGTCTAACTGGCCCTAAATGACGCATCCTTGTTTTTTTTTTACTAAATAATGTAGTCTTTACTTCCGTGGATCTTTGCGTTTTATTGTTTAACTGTCCTCAAGTAAGTCTGTGTTCTGAGTAAGTACTTCAAATGCACGGCACTACTGTATATTCAGATTTTCTAATGAACTATCATAGATAAAAGGAGTATAGACATGTATGTATGACAGAGTATGTCTACTTCTTTTATCTATGGTACTATTTCCAAGTTCATCTGGACGACCCTGCAAATCGTTTCTATTAAAAAAAATTGTATTTGGTTTATGTTTATGAACTTGTATGAGTGTTGTTAACTAAAGCTAAATTCACATCAAATTAATTAATTTAATTTATTTTAATAGTATTTCTAATTAATTTCAGTTTTAAGAACATATAGTAAATAAATCCTTGTTGAAACGGCTGTACTATCCATGCAATTATTGTCAAACTATATGTTCAAAGATTCCTGGACGGCAATGTTATAATACTAGTTGGAGCAGAGGTACTGGATCTAGGGTTAATACAGTTTTGTGACGTGTAAGGTATATCACTGCAGAAGTAGTTAGCTCAAGAATTATGACGCGGATGACAAAGATTGGTAGCTTTTGCTATAATTATAAAAAAAACCAAGTACATAAAATCATTCACAGTTTTTTTTTCACAGTCTATTGAATAGCCTGCAGTTAAGTTCACTCTAATGAAGAATATAGACGTGGCCAGAGTTCCAAACGATGGGCAGTTTGATAGTTAAAAAATAACCCTTTAAACTGGAATAGGACTGTTATGTAAATTGTGAGTATTTCCATTAGTTAATAATCTTTTAGTTGACTCTTTTAAAATCATCGGAAATTATGACTGTTATTAGTTTTTTAACAAGTCATTTGTTTATATGTAACTCCTGTACTTCTTTGCAATTGCTCAATTTCGAGCAACATGTACACTAGTTAAGCTATAATTTTATACAATAGCTAAGATATTCCACATTCCAACCAAATATCTGGCCGAAAGTAGTTTTTGATTGCATTTTAATTGAATAATTTGTAACGAATCGAATTAAACCACGAATCGGACATACCATGATCCGTATGTCAAAATGTATGTTTTAATAGGTGAGGAATCCGATTATGGTATTTTTAAACTTTCGAAAATGTATGGTTTAGGCTGTAGAGATAAAATTACGGTGAAAATCAAATATATAATTTAAACGATTTTTTGTGTTGAAATTCTAAAATAAAATTCTTAACTCCTACCCCAAAATATACCGATTCATAATGTTTATTACAACTATGATCGATGATGTAGCCATAAGGTCGATACAAATTCTTATATTTCGCGCGACGAATATGAAAATATATAGATTTTTATTAAGGAACGGATTGTACAAATATATTGATCCGTATGTCGAAATGTATGTTTTAGTAGGTGAGGAATACGATTTTGGTATTTTCAAAGTTTCGAAAATGTATGGTTTAAGCTGTAGAGAGAAAATTACGGAGAAAATCAAATATTGATTTTAAAAGATTTTTTGCGTTGAAATTCAAATATAAAATTCTTAACTCCTACCCCAAAATATGCCGATTCATAATGTTTATTACAACTAACTATGATCGAAATTTAAACTGTGTCTATTTAAACTGTGCGTGACACAATGATGATAATATCTTACTTTTGTCATTTTTGGCTAAATAAGCTAATACGATAAAAATCAATGGCAGCGTTATTAAGAAATGTAAGCATTTCAAGTTGATCGAATAGTGGAACTAATTATGTGGAATGTTTGCTGAATAGCATTAGACACTGTGACGTTTGACTTATTTCCAAAGTCAACGAACACTGATAACCAGTGCAAATTTTAATCCAATATACCATGTGGTCCTATTGTGGTTTAATGTCAAATGCTCTTTCATTTTCAAGATGAGCTCGCTCGCATCAATCAAACACGTCCTGGTTGATGTTCGTTTACTACGCTCAATCCGGATATTGTGGCTACACAAATACCAATAAAAATAATCAATTATAATCAGCTATTCGCTTAGTTAATTTTGAAATATTTAAATTGTTCAGATCAGACAAATTGACAACAAAAATTGCGTTGTAAAAAGTCACTATGAGATATTGCTGATGAAGGTATGCGAAGGGGTGGCAAGGTCATCCAACGCGGCTTCTCTTTCATCTACGCAGTTCTAGGCTTCTCTGGACTTCCCCAATACTTTCGTTCTCACGACGATGAAGGACAGGTCAGGTTGATTGGAAATGGAAAGAAGTTGTAAAAGGTGCTTGTCATATTTATGATAGTCTCTATTCATTTAGGGCTTATAAGGGTGTTGTTAAGTTAGGGAAAGCAGACGCGGTGGCGTTCTTTTGAAGATATTGACCGCCCTAGTGGCAAGTCCCGCACCCGTGGACTTTCCCCGAGGCTTCGGTTCTCACAGTGATGTACGTCCAGAGAATTGTAAATTAAAACTGATTTATATAAGTTCCTCGTTATTTTTACGATAGTACCTTACCTATTCGGTGAAGGTTTTTAGGGGTGTTCTTAAGTTAGAGAATAGGGATGACAGACACGGTGGCGTTCTTTAGAAGTGGTAGGTCCCGCTCCCGTCAACTTAAATATTTGAAGGGTTTGGTATTTTTTTTGTTTGGAGCAAATATAAGCATTTGTCAATTATATAAGGCAAGGACTATACAGATCTTAGCATACACAGCATATACAGCATATACAGACATTATTTTCTTCCGCGTTCTCTTCCCATTGCGATTACTTATATAGTTAAGTCTTTTTTGTTTTACTTGCGATATCAGTAATGCTCCATATTTATTATGTTGCCAATTTATTGTTAATTTGTATTTTTCAAGTTTCTATGTTAGTTTTACCTGATATTCTCACAGCAATGGCCTTTTCGAACAGAAACAAGTAATATTGGCACGGGCTTGGAAATATGTTTCAAATCAGGCGAAAGTACTTGGAATCACACGATTAGCCGACATTTATGTTATAGAAAGGATTTCATGTGTTCTAAATAACAATCACTCTAGACATCGTCAGAAGTTATTTTACCATCCATGCGATTCGGGCAACTTTGTCTAGCGATCCTTTAAGCTCGTGATACCCAACATCTGTTGACCGTTATTAAGTCACTGGTATCGCGGTTGGTTAGTAAGTATTCCTTTGGTTAGTAATACATCATAAAACCCAAATACATTAAATAATCAATGCTCAATAGCATTCATAGGAATGCCCTTTTCCTTTGTATTGTATTTTGTAATTTGTTACTCTAGTATAGACTAGTTGTTTCCAGTTAATATTAACTATACAGTACCTATTTAAAAATCATTAAAAAAATTTAATTACCTTTTAACTTCTCAATACAAAAAAGGAAGAATTTTAAGCGCTTAACTTTTAACTAACCGTAAATAAAAATCTTAAGCTCAATACTGTTTTAATAAAGGTTTTAACAGAGTAGGCTTAGAATACTGACTGACAGACCAGTTAAAATGTTTATCTTACTTTTAAAATGTTAAATAAGAAACTCTTCACATACCATGTCTTTTTGTAAACACTCTAACGTCTTCAGCCAAATGACCTTGGTTTCGTTGTTCTTTAACCATTATTTTTAGATCATCAAAAGCGCGGCATCTTGAAATTGTTACGTACAATTCCCCATGCTGTAAGCAGGGGATGCAGCTCTAGCAGATAAAGACCAACTTTTCGAGGACGAATTTTAGAGGAACACTCGTTTTCCAGCTGAACTTCAAGTAATAATTTCAAGACTTCATCATTCATAACTTTCGCCATTAATCTGGTTCTATTAACCAGTCCTATTTTTGGATTTAATTTTCTTAGTAAAATTACAATTACACCTTTTTTGACATAACTTGCGAGGAGGTAAACCCTTATCGAGGAGGAAAATATGTCATTCTGAACAGTGTACAGACAAAACTCTAATTTTATTTGCAGATATTTTATATACAGCACCATTTGATTAACTGTATTTTTTCACTTCTATAACAGATTTCGTTTCTCATGACGCTTGATGAACGACTTATACACCTAATAACAACTTACTTAAATAGGCAATCCTAACGAACTACTGTTGCAGTAAACTTAACTGTTACACATGTTTGAAATTTACAACATCTTGCATAATTACAATACTTTGTGCCTGTTGGCTACTATGAATCGTTTGGATTAATTTAAGATATTAAACTTTTTTGATATAGGCCTACACAAGGTAAATTGACCTCCATGTTACCCAAAATTATACACAGGTCCTATATATATACTAGTGTACATGTTGCTCAAATTCAAGCAATTGCAAAGTATTACAAGGGTTATTTCAAAACCAATAACAGTCACATTTAAAAAAGTTTAACTCAAAGTTTAAAAAGAGTTTAAAAAGAGTCAACTCAAATATTACCATTGTGTAACTCAGACCCTGATTACCTAAATCCCTGATCTTCGTTATTGATAAACCTTAAGCATTCCGGCTGGTTTTCTCCTTCTCAAAATGCCTCGCTGTACAGGCAACACATGTCATTGATAGAGGGTCAAATTGAGAACGAAAAGTCTTTTAGGGGTAGTGTTAGCTCGCATTCGTAACCTAATAGTTGAGATTGTCCAGGGTCAGGTGCTGACGTGTACGCCTCCTTTCTATGTTTCGTTGTTGTCGCGTCGGAGGCATTTAAAAGAAAAAAACAACAAATAAACAAATTATAGCTACACAAAACAACGATAAATGCACAAATTTAAGTTACAATCATGCTAACACGATCTGTCATAGCGACACAAAGCAACGATAAATATATAAATTCAAGATACAACCATACTAACACGGTCCGTTTTCGTTTTGGGGGTTATGTTTACACAAACTCAAATAGTAAATAAATGTACTCAATGCGTTTCATTGAATTGAAAAATAAATTACAGCAATTAAATTATACAGCTGATCAAAATGTAAACAATTATGTTCTTCATAAGGATAACATGGGAACTTTCAAAGCCACTGGGGCAGAACCCAAGGGACTTTGTAAAAAATGTAAGGCCAGTTGGCAAATCTACGCGACACGCTCTTTCCAATGAGATGTCAATGGATAAAATCGGTTAAGAAATGGCGGAGGAGTTCAACCGACAAAGTTTCATGTAGCGTATTAATTATATATATATATACACCATATTACCACACTACAAATGTAATTCTACAATATACGGTACGTAGTTTTATCCAAACAAACGATCAAAACCCCCTAATGATATTGTTATTTGATTCAATAGTCAATGCACATAAGCGAGTCTTATCTTTCAAAGCAGATTAAATAATACAAAGGCAGAGGAATGCGCGAGAACGAGGTCACTTCACGGTTGCTATAGAAACGACGAAACTATCCAAATTGCGCGCCAACGTCAACTAAACTCCAGACTGTATAAACACGCCGAGTGTGTAGTGTTCGACGGAGCTAGGCTACTTTCAGTTGGCAAGACTGGCTTCTAGCCTCGAGCGACGTGGTTCAACCACGAGAAGCGCCTCAAACTCCTGGGTAATCCCCGGTTAGCTCCTCCCACTCTGCCCCCTATCCCCACCTAAAAGACGAGCAAGTGGTAAGTCGGTCGGGTCGATTGACGACAAGTAGGTTTCTCGTATATAATAATTTAGTTTTACAGGCCGGTCAACTGGAATGACGATGAAATAACTTGTCGACGTACTGGTTTTCAGTATTTATCTATTTAATTAAAAAAGACGGTCTAGTGGCCAGACGACCAAGTATCTTGTCGGTCTACTGGTAGGCTCCCGGATAACTTCTCTAAGGAATTTACCTTTCATTTCAAGCATTAAAAAATGTGGGGAGCCTTGTTGATACAATTTGGTGGAGCTGTCTTTGAATCGCCTCGTGAATATGGCCTCGGAACTAGAGATTCATTACAACTCCTGGACATTCAGTAACCAGCACTAGACATTGATACCATTTTGAAAGTTAGTACTGTATATATTTTTACTGAGGTTGGCTAACTTCCGTGAAGTTGGCCCCACCCACAGTTTTTTTGTTATAGTTCCTGAACCGTAAGAGCACTAACGATTGGAGTTGAAGCACTAACCAGCACTAACCGTTGGTACAGTTTTGAAAGTTAATGCTCACATATTACTACTGGGGGGGGGGCTAACTTCCGTGAAGTTGGCCCCACCCACAGTTTTTCGGTTATAGCTCCTGAACCTTAAGAGCACTAACGATGGGAGTTGAAGCACTAACTAGTAATACTAGTTTTATTGTTAGTGCTTTTATGGGGGGGGGCTAACTTCACGGACCTCAGAACGTCGAGTTTCTTACTCGGTAACAGACGACAGACCGCAGTCTTCATCAACAAGGTGACCAACTTTTGGGATACCTGGGAATGTGATTGTGACGTCACTTAACTATCGTATAGCCGCGGGACTATCGATTGCTACAGCTAAACTCTGGCGACTCTTCGATTCGACCCTTGACACTTGACTTGAGTCTTGATTCCTTGAGTAAACTACCCCATCCCACCCGAATGATGAACTTACTTAGACTTTGACTTGGACTTGACATTATTTTCATTTACTTATTAGAGAGGCAGATGTTAGGAATTTCTTGATTTAAAATAACTAAAGAATTGGGTTACTGTGTCCTTTCTGGGTTTTCACTGTTTAGTTCCTACAAAACACCATTAACTTATCAAAGTGACGTTTACCAAACAAATATTAACTAATGTTATTTTCTAAGGAAATAACTTAAAGAATCTTGAGATTCATTTGATGATAATTAAATTTCGTAGGCTAGGCCTATTTGTATTGCAGTTTAGCTATGGATTCTGACTGTGATAGGCTGAATTTGATTGTAATTGTAACCAAATTAGCTAAATGTAATTAAAATGGGAGTTGCAAATTTTTTCACCATAGGCCTAGGCCTAGGATATAACAGAGGTAGTGACCAAAAGGTTTGATAAGGCCTTAATTCAGTTTCCGTAGTGTTTTTTTAATATGATTCTCCACAGTATCTACAAATTTTATATTTGATAACTTGTATCAGTAAGCTTCTTCAACTTCAGGCAATTAGATTAGGAAAGAACTAAAACTTAAAAAAAATAGCCTATAGTATTTTTTACTCTAGGCCTATCTCTAACATATATTTTATATATATTTCTAACATGTTATACATTTTTATAGGTAATTGAATACACTACAAGATTATTTTGTTGGTTTGAAGTAAAAAAAAATTGTACAAAAGTTGTATACTAAATACTGTGATTTTTTTCTTACGAAATCGCTAAAATATTTTTTTTTTATCAGAATTTATTTTACAATCTGTTCAAACTTCAAATATGAGAACAATAAGTAAAACATATATCAAACAATGTCAGGAAGCAAGCACCTGTTCATCAACAAGTCTTGCCAAAAATTGGATCAGTCATTTAAACATTTACAGAAATCTGTAGCTTAGGTCCAGCGGTCCAGCACATGCACTACACTTTTTAACCTGGTAATGCACTGACTATTGTCCAGCAGATTAATGTCTCCAAGACATGACAAATAATGCAACACCCTTTTATACTAAATACTGTGATTTTTTTTACAAAATCGCTAAAATATAAAAACATTATTTTATATACATATGTTTATAGGTAAAAAGTTATTTTTACCATAAACTTTATGAATTTTTTTGATTCCTTACTTCATTAGCTTTACAATCATGCATATATCATTAGTATACACATATATACATTTATATATATACATGTATATAGCTTTTTACAACATAAACTAACACTCTACGGTTTTCAATTTTTTCGGTTCTCCGTTTGTCATTACATTTCGCCCCAAAAACTTATAAAAAAAATATTTTCCTAACATGTTATATATTTTTACGTAGGGAATTAGATTGTCTACAAAATGTATACATATAATGAATTTCCCATAAAAAATCAGTAGAAAAAAAATACCAAAGCCGCTTTTGAAATTTAAAAAAAATAATCAAATTTTTTATTTTTTTCACTTTACCGATAAAATACACTGTCTAAATCATTATGATATTACTAATTCTAGATTCTCCTGTTCTTTCCGAACAAAATGAATTTGAGGTTGGCTAGGTTTACTTGTACGGTTGAATTTTTACGAATTTTCAAAAAAAGGTCTACTTCTAACATTGGCCACTGTTAGGGTTAAAAAAATAGCCTATAGTATTTTTCACTCTAGGCCTATTTGGAAACCTAAGCCCAACTCATAAAACTACCAAGAGACAGTCAAATGTAAGCTTAGGACTTGACTACTTGACTTAACTTAGTATTGATACGCCCGCCGCAGCAATCGTGCTTTCGTGCAGACTAAGCGAATTTTCATTTGCCTGATTCGATGTTTAATTAAATCCTTTTAGGTACGGTAGAAGGTAGAACCTCTATAGTTCAACACTTTATAGTAAATGGAGTTTAATATACAAGAAAGTAAAACACAAGTTTTAGGCCTATCCTATAAATTACTCAAATTCGTTAAATACTAAACAGCTTAACAATTCATTTCAATCCAATCATTTGTTGACAAATGACAACACAACTTACGACTACGACACGATTACGAACTAAACCCGCCCATCCGGTTGTTGGTCAATACTTGAACTATTCTATCTCTATGACGTCACGATCGGGAGCCTACCAGTAGACCGACAAGATACTTGGTCGTCTGGCCACTAGACCGTCTTTTTTAATTAAATAGATAAATACTGAAAACCAGTACGTCGACAAGTTATTTCATCGTCATTCCAGTTGACCGGCCTGTAAAACTAAATTATTATATACGAGAAACCTACTTGTCGTCAATCGACCCGACCGACTTACCACTTGCTCGTCTTTTAGGTGGGGATAGGGGGCAGAGTGGGAGGAGCTAACCGGGGATTACCCAGGAGTTTGAGGCGCTTCTCGTGGTTGAACCACGTCGCTCGAGGCTAGAAGCCAGTCTTGCCAACTGAAAGTAGCCTAGCTCCGTCGAACACTACACACTCGGCGTGTTTATACAGTCTGGAGTTTAGTTGACGTTGGCGCGCAATTTGGATAGTTTCGTCGTTTCTATAGCAACCGTGAAGTGACCTCGTTCTCGCGCATTCCTCTGCCTTTGTATTATTTAATCTGCTTTGAAAGATAAGACTCGCTTATGTGCATTGACTATTGAATCAAATAACAATATCATTAGGGGGTTTTGATCGTTTGTTTGGATAAAACTACGTACCGTATATTGTAGAATTACATTTGTAGTGTGGTAATATGGTGTATATATATATATAATTAATACGCTACATGAAACTTTGTCGGTTGAACTCCTCCGCCATTTCTTAACCGATTTTATCCATTGACATCTCATTGGAAAGAGCGTGTCGCGTAGATTTGCCAACTGGCCTTACATTTTTTACAAAGTCCCTTGGGTTCTGCCCCAGTGGCTTTGAAAATTCCCATGTTATCCTTATGAAGAACATAATTGTTTACATTTTGATCAGCTGTATAATTTAATTGCTGTAATTTATTTTTCAATTCAATGAAACGCATTGAGTACATTTATTTACTATTTGAGTTTGTGTAAACATAACCCCCAAAACGAAAACGGACCGTGTTAGTATGGTTGTATCTTGAATTTATATATTTATCGTTGCTTTGTGTCGCTATGACAGATCGTGTTAGCATGATTGTAACTTAAATTTGTGCATTTATCGTTGTTTTGTGTAGCTATAATTTGTTTATTTGTTGTTTTTTTCTTTTAAATGCCTCCGACGCGACAACAACGAAACATAGAAAGGAGGCGTACACGTCAGCACCTGACCCTGGACAATCTCAACTATTAGGTTACGAATGCGAGCTAACACTACCCCTAAAAGACTTTTCGTTCTCAATTTGACCCTCTATCAATGACATGTGTTGCCTGTACAGCGAGGCATTTTGAGAAGGAGAAAACCAGCCGGAATGCTTAAGGTTTATCAATAACGAAGATCAGGGATTTAGGTAATCAGGGTCTGAGTTACACAATGGTAATATTTGAGTTGACTCTTTTTAAACTCTTTTTAAACTTTGAGTTGAACTTTTTTAAATATGACTGTTATTGGTTTTGAAATAACCCCTGTAATACTTTGCAATTGCTTGAATTTGAGCAACATGTACACTAGTATATACAGGGTGTTTTTTTTAAAACTTGCATCTTTATTTATGTAAAAACCGCAATAGATAGAAATATGCAGTTTGCAGTAATCATCTATTGACGTAGGGGGACCAATTGTTTTGAATTCAACGTTACATTCACATTCCCCCCCTTTCCCCCCCTGCCCCCAACTTAATTTTTTTAAATAGCAAGGTACCCCTTGTGACATATCAAATTAAAGAGCATGAAAAAAGAAAATGTTTGATGAAAAAAAATTGAAAATCGGTTCATAAATTTGTGAGATATTCCCCCCCTTACCCCCCCGGAACTTAATTTTTTTTTAATAGCAAAGTACCCCTTGTGACATATCAAATGAAAGAGCATAAAAAAAGAAAAATTTTGGTGAAATTTATTTTTCATTTGATATGTCACAAGGGCGGGTACCTTGCTATTTAAAAAACAAGTTATGGGTAGGGGAAAAGGGGGGTGATTATCTCATAAATTCATGAGCCGATTTTAATTTTTTTTTCACCAAAAATTTTCTTTTTTCATGCTCTTTCATTTGATATGTCACAAGGGGTACTTTGCTATTAAAAAAAAATAAGTTCCGGGGGGGGTGAGGGGGGGAATATCTCACAAATTTATGAACCGATTTTCAATTTTTTGTCATCAAACATTTTCTTTTTTTATGCTCTTTTATTTGATATGTCACAAGGGGTACCTTGCTATTTAAAAAAATAAGTTGGGGGCAGGGGGGGGAAGGGGGGGAATGTGAATGTAACATTGAATTCAAAACAATTGGTCCCCCTACGTCAATAGATGATTCCCGCAAACTGCATATTTCTATCTATTGCGGTTTTTACATAAATAAAGATGCAAGTTTTTAAAAAAACACCCTGTATATAGGACCTGTGTATAATTTTGGGTAACATGGAGGTCAATTTACCTTGTGTAGGCCTATATCAAAAAAGTTTAATATCTTAAATTAATCCAAACGATTCATAGTAGCCAACAGGCACAAAGTATTGTAATTATGCAAGATGTTGTAAATTTCAAACATGTGTAACAGTTAAGTTTACTGCAACAGTAGTTCGTTAGGATTGCCTATTTAAGTAAGTTGTTATTAGGTGTATAAGTCGTTCATCAAGCGTCATGAGAAACGAAATCTGTTATAGAAGTGAAAAAATACAGTTAATCAAATGGTGCTGTATATAAAATATCTGCAAATAAAATTAGAGTTTTGTCTGTACACTGTTCAGAATGACATATTTTCCTCCTCGATAAGGGTTTACCTCCTCGCAAGTTATGTCAAAAAAGGTGTAATTGTAATTTTACTAAGAAAATTAAATCCAAAAAAAGGACTGGTTAATAGAACCAGATTAATGGCGAAAGTTATGAATGATGAAGTCTTGAAATTATTACTTGAAGTTCAGCTGGAAAACGAGTGTTCCTCTAAAATTCGTCCTCGAAAAGTTGGTCTTTATCTGCTAGAGCTGCATCCCCTGCTTACAGCATGGGGAATTGTACGTAACAATTTCAAGATGCCGCGCTTTTGATGATCTAAAAATAATGGTTAAAGAACAACGAAACCAAGGTCATTTGGCTGAAGACGTTAGAGTGTTTACAAAAAGACATGGTATGTGAAGAGTTTCTTATTTAACATTTTAAAAGTAAGATAAACATTTTAACTGGTCTGTCAGTCAGTATTCTAAGCCTACTCTGTTAAAACCTTTATTAAAACAGTATTGAGCTTAAGATTTTTATTTACGGTTAGTTAAAAGTTAAGCGCTTAAAATTCTTCCTTTTTTGTATTGAGAAGTTAAAAGGTAATTAAATTTTTTTAATGATTTTTAAATAGGTACTGTATAGTTAATATTAACTGGAAACAACTAGTCTATACTAGAGTAACAAATTACAAAATACAATACAAAGGAAAAGGGCATTCCTATGAATGCTATTGAGCATTGATTA
Source organism: Macrosteles quadrilineatus (assembly GCF_028750875.1). Classification (NCBI taxonomy): domain Eukaryota; kingdom Metazoa; phylum Arthropoda; class Insecta; order Hemiptera; family Cicadellidae; genus Macrosteles; species Macrosteles quadrilineatus. The sequence continues at coordinate 16,383,453 of NW_026542602.1, forward strand.
TTTAATGTATTTGGGTTTTATGATGTATTACTAACCAAAGGAATACTTACTAACCAACCGCGATACCAGTGACTTAATAACGGTCAACAGATGTTGGGTATCACGAGCTTAAAGGATCGCTAGACAAAGTTGCCCGAATCGCATGGATGGTAAAATAACTTCTGACGATGTCTAGAGAGATTGTTATTTAGAACACATGAAATCCTTTCTATAACATAAATGTCGGCTAATCGTGTGATTCCAAGTACTTTCGCCTGATTTGAAACATATTTCCAAGCCCGTGCCAATATTACTTGTTTCTGTTCGAAAAGGCCATTGCTGTGAGAATATCAGGTAAAACTAACATAGAAACTTGAAAAATACAAATTAACAATAAATTGGCAACATAATAAATATGGAGCATTACTGATATCGCAAGTAAAACAAAAAAGACTTAACTATATAAGTAATCGCAATGGGAAGAGAACGCGGAAGAAAATAATGTCTGTATATGCTGTGTATGCTAAGATCTGTATAGTCCTTGCCTTATATAATTGACAAATGCTTATATTTGCTCCAAACAAAAAAAAATACCAAACCCTTCAAATATTTAAGTTGACGGGAGCGGGACCTACCACTTCTAAAGAACGCCACCGTGTCTGTCATCCCTATTCTCTAACTTAAGAACACCCCTAAAAACCTTCACCGAATAGGTAAGGTACTATCGTAAAAATAACGAGGAACTTATATAAATCAGTTTTAATTTACAATTCTCTGGACGTACATCACTGTGAGAACCGAAGCCTCGGGGAAAGTCCACGGGTGCGGGACTTGCCACTAGGGCGGTCAATATCTTCAAAAGAACGCCACCGCGTCTGCTTTCCCTAACTTAACAACACCCTTATAAGCCCTAAATGAATAGAGACTATCATAAATATGACAAGCACCTTTTACAACTTCTTTCCATTTCCAATCAACCTGACCTGTCCTTCATCGGCGTGAGAACGAAAGTATTGGGGAAGTCCAGAGAAGCCTAGAACTGCGTAGATGAAAGAGAAGCCGCGTTGGATGACCTTGCCACCCCTTCGCATACCTTCATCAGCAATATCTCATAGTGACTTTTTACAACGCAATTTTTGTTGTCAATTTGTCTGATCTGAACAATTTAAATATTTCAAAATTAACTAAGCGAATAGCTGATTATAATTGATTATTTTTATTGGTATTTGTGTAGCCACAATATCCGGATTGAGCGTAGTAAACGAACATCAACCAGGACGTGTTTGATTGATGCGAGCGAGCTCATCTTGAAAATGAAAGAGCATTTGACATTAAACCACAATAGGACCACATGGTATATTGGATTAAAATTTGCACTGGTTATCAGTGTTCGTTGACTTTGGAAATAAGTCAAACGTCACAGTGTCTAATGCTATTCAGCAAACATTCCACATAATTAGTTCCACTATTCGATCAACTTGAAATGCTTACATTTCTTAATAACGCTGCCATTGATTTTTATCGTATTAGCTTATTTAGCCAAAAATGACAAAAGTAAGATATTATCATCATTGTGTCACGCACAGTTTAAATAGACACAGTTTAAATTTCGATCATAGTTAGTTGTAATAAACATTATGAATCGGCATATTTTGGGGTAGGAGTTAAGAATTTTATATTTGAATTTCAACGCAAAAAATCTTTTAAAATCAATATTTGATTTTCTCCGTAATTTTCTCTCTACAGCTTAAACCATACATTTTCGAAACTTTGAAAATACCAAAATCGTATTCCTCACCTACTAAAACATACATTTCGACATACGGATCAATATATTTGTACAATCCGTTCCTTAATAAAAACCTATATATTTTCATAATCGTCGCGCGAAATATAAGAATTTGTATTGACCTTATGGCTACATTATCGATCATAGTTGTAATAAACATTATGAATCGGCATATTTTGGGGTAGGAGTTAAGAATTTTATATTTGAATTTCAACACAAAAAATCTTTTAAAATCAATATTTCATTTTCTCCGTAATTTTCTCTCTACAGCTTAAACCATACATTTTCGAAAGTTTAAAAATACCATAATCGGATTCCTCACCTATTAAAACATACATTTTGACATACGGATCAATATATTTGTACAATCCGTTCCTTAATAAAAACCTATATATTGTCATAATCGTCGCGCGAAATATAAGAATTTGTATCGACCTTATGGCTACATTTTCGATCATAGTTGTAATAAACATTATGAATCGGCATACTTTGGGGTAGGAGTTAAGAATTTTATATTTGAATTTCAACACAAAAAAATCTTTTAAAATCAATATTTGATTTCGAAACTTTGAAAATACCAAAATCGTATTCCTCACCTACTAAAACATACATTTCGACATACGGATCAATATATTTGTACAATCCGTTCCTTAATAAAAATCTATATATTTTCATATTCGTCGCGCGAAATATAAGAATTTGTATCGACCTTATGGCTACATCATCGATCATAGTTGTAATAAACATTATGAATCGGTATATTTTGGGGTAGGAGTTAAGAATTTTATTTTAGAATTTCAACACAAAAAATCGTTTAAATTATATATTTGATTTTCACCGTAATTTTATCTCTACAGCCTAAACCATACATTTTCGAAAGTTTAAAAATACCATAATCGGATTCCTCACCTATTAAAACATACATTTTGACATACGGATCATGGTATGTCCGATTCGTGGTTTAATTCGATTCGTTACAAATTATTCAATTAAAATGCAATCAAAAACTACTTTCGGCCAGATATTTGGTTGGAATGTGGAATATCTTAGCTATTGTATAAAATTATAGCTTAACTAGTGTACATGTTGCTCGAAATTGAGCAATTGCAAAGAAGTACAGGAGTTACATATAAACAAATGACTTGTTAAAAAACTAATAACAGTCATAATTTCCGATGATTTTAAAAGAGTCAACTAAAAGATTATTAACTAATGGAAATACTCACAATTTACATAACAGTCCTATTCCAGTTTAAAGGGTTATTTTTTAACTATCAAACTGCCCATCGTTTGGAACTCTGGCCACGTCTATATTCTTCATTAGAGTGAACTTAACTGCAGGCTATTCAATAGACTGTGAAAAAAAAAACTGTGAATGATTTTATGTACTTGGTTTTTTTTATAATTATAGCAAAAGCTACCAATCTTTGTCATCCGCGTCATAATTCTTGAGCTAACTACTTCTGCAGTGATATACCTTACACGTCACAAAACTGTATTAACCCTAGATCCAGTACCTCTGCTCCAACTAGTATTATAACATTGCCGTCCAGGAATCTTTGAACATATAGTTTGACAATAATTGCATGGATAGTACAGCCGTTTCAACAAGGATTTATTTACTATATGTTCTTAAAACTGAAATTAATTAGAAATACTATTAAAATAAATTAAATTAATTAATTTGATGTGAATTTAGCTTTAGTTAACAACACTCATACAAGTTCATAAACATAAACCAAATACAATTTTTTTTAATAGAAACGATTTGCAGGGTCGTCCAGATGAACTTGGAAATAGTACCATAGATAAAAGAAGTAGACATACTCTGTCATACATACATGTCTATACTCCTTTTATCTATGATAGTTCATTAGAAAATCTGAATATACAGTAGTGCCGTGCATTTGAAGTACTTACTCAGAACACAGACTTACTTGAGGACAGTTAAACAATAAAACGCAAAGATCCACGGAAGTAAAGACTACATTATTTAGTAAAAAAAAAACAAGGATGCGTCATTTAGGGCCAGTTAGACAATTGAAGTACACAGAATTGAATCACCATAGTATTGTCCACGCAACAACGTGAGAGGATAAAACATGTACTTCTTCAATTATAATTACATGTTTCTGTGTAAAACCGAAGACGTCTACAGACTTTACTAAGAAAAACTTCTCCCCGGTAACACAGGCAATGGGAATTCCTTCTAGACAAGGTTTTCAATAGGCCTACAACAAAATCATAAAACAAAAGATGTTTCTCAGGCTAAGTAGCACACTGTGCACTTCAGCAAATAAATAGTTTACCGAGATAACTATTGCTTACCAAGACAGCAGTGTCATTTAAGGAGAAATAGTACAAACTAATGTCACCAAAAGTCTAAATTCATTCTTTATTTTATTTTTTTAAGAGAGGGAAAAATAGACAACAAAGCTTTAAATAACCGGTATTATCAATTTGTATTTATCTCTCAATTGAATAAATGTAACGGTAGTTACCTCACCACTGTTAACAATATTTGACCCTCCTATTACATAAATATGTTAGTTAATTTAATATTCAAACTCGTGTACATGTTGCTCGAATTCGAGCAATTTCAAAGTAATACAGAATTTATTTCAAAACGAAAAAAAGTAATAATCAATGAGTTTAAAAGAGTCAACTCAAAGATCACCAGTGTGTAACTGCTGGAGATACTCACGATGTATACAGAGGGGTGCGAAAGTAGGTATACAGTACAAACAGCAAACAGTTTGAACACACAAGGAAGTAAGTGTTTTTGTCAAGTACAAAATTTTTAAGAGTTAATTTAGGTGTCTTAATACTCTTAAAATAAATTGGAAAAGTTTGATTTTTGTATGAATGAATATATTTTTTCTATAAACAGTTTCATTACTGTATACCTACTTTTGCACCCCTCTACAGTAATCAACATTTCCTGTAAATATTTTATCATATTTCATAAATTGGTATTGCTTTTTAATGTTTCTACAAATGTTTCCTGACTTATAGCGGCATAAGGTTGTCCATGTTTATCTTATTTATTGATAAACCTATGTATGGCACCACCCTTGTCGCCAGCAGTAAGTTTACAAATTTCAGTAATTTTTTAATAAAGATAAACAATTTTTTGATCATATTAAGGACTGCCTGTTGTCTGTAACAATTTTATTTGTTCAATCGGTGTATTTTTATTTATTTAGCTAAATAAAACATTTATTTCATTGAAGTAAACTAATATAGGCCTATTTATATTCACTGTACTGTGTATAACAAAATATCGATTGAGAAACAAACAATTATACGTAATAAGAACCTCGCTAGTCCGCTGCATTGTGATAGCTGAAAATCGTCGGAATGAAAACCGCCGCTACAAGATACAGAAGTTGGTACGCCTGCAGTGCCCTCCACAGCTGCGCGCGCCGCTGGCACTGCCGCTCAACACATCCCCACCTAAAAGACGAGCAAGTGGTAAGTCGGTCGGGAGGATTGACGACAAGTTGGTTTCTCGTATATAATAATTTAGATTTACAGGCCGGTCAACTGGACTGACGATGAAATAACTTGTCGACGTACTGGTTTTCAGTATTTATCTATTTAATTAAAAAAGACGGTCTAGTGGCAAGACGACCAAGTATCTTGTCGGTCAACTGGTGGCCCCCCGTCACGATCACATTGCGAGGTGGCCCCAAGGCCCAAAGACTATTCACACGTCAAAATGGTGAGCCTTTCAAGACAGGAAAAGGCCGCACGTCTGCGCATGCGTAAGTAACCGTTATTCGTAGCACTTGCTGCAGCTGTTTCAGAAAATCACACTAGTATCTTCATTGCAACTGTTGCAACAATCTACCTGAAACTGGAACGGTTCTCCCGTAGCGCTAAACTCCAAACCTTTCAATTAACTGAATGAAGAATTTTACAGATTATGTTAATGTGCTACTTTACTTACTGTAACCCTGTAACCTCAAGCACCGGGTGAGGTTCATTTGTCCGAGTTTTCAACTGTCTGAGTTTGTTATAAATTACAAACTATTTGAAAAATCAGTTGTCCGAGTTTTCATTTGTCCGAGTTTTGATAAATATCTAATAATAATTAGATAAATCAACTGTCCGAGTTTAAGAAATTATTAAAAAAATATCGAAATATCAAGTGTCCGAGTTTTCAACTGTCCAAGTATGATTTAAATAATAATAATATTTGGTTAAATCAACTGTCCGAGTTTTCATTTGTCTGAGTTTTCATTTGTCCGAGTTTTTAAATTATTTAAAAAAGTATCGAAATATCAACTGTCCGAGTTTTCAACTGTCCGAGTAGGGTCAACTTGATGTTGATGTTGCGAACTTGATGTATCGCAGAAGAGGTTTACATCGGATTCTGACCTGCCGCCTTAGACACACTAGTCTCGGCGAGCAGTGTCACATTTGATGTTGCCCCTACTCGGACAGTTGAAAACTAGGACAGTTGATATTTCGATACTTTTTTTAATAATTTAATAACTCGGACAAAAGAAAACTCGGACATTTGATTTAACCAAATATTATTATTATTTAAATCATACTCGGACAGTTGAAAACTCGGACACTTGATATTTCGATATTTTTTAAATAATTTCTTAAACTCGGACAAATGATAACTCGGACAGTTGATTTATCTAATTATTATTAGTTATTTATCAAAACTCGGACAAATAAAAACTGGGACAACTGATTTTTCAAATACTTTGTAATTTTTAACAAACTCGGACAGTTGAAAACTCGGACAAATGATGTGATCCCCTCTGGCACCTCCTTTATTTTATAAAATAAATATTAAGTAACTTGGGTGGGCTATGCTACCGTTATCATGGGTACAATCCTTATGTGGACACTTTAGTCTTAACTTATTCCCTCTTCCACTGGTGCTAGGCCTACATTATTGTTGTTTGTGCACATTTCTAAAGTGTTTGAATAAACTACTATTAGTTTTTAACACTTTTCCACATAAACTACAAAGTACTCCAGTGTTACGGTATTTATTGTTATTGATGTGTTCCATTATTTCTCAGAATCTTAGCATTGAAAAAGGAGCACATCATCGATACTGTAATAAATAACCTCCCCTCCACAACACAGCAGCGAGCCTTCCACCATGGCAGCGAGCAAAATCTATCAATTAACCTCAACTTCAACTCAGACAGAGCTCAATCATAACATAAACAATAACAAATGATACGAATAATAATTTTGAGGAACTAGTTGCAGTGCAGTCAAGATAACGTCGCGTCGCCAGTTACTATACTAGCGCATGCGCAGAAGGCCAGAAGGGCGGCATTTTCCTGTCTTGAAATGCTCGATCAAAATGCTCCACAGCCCGTTCCCGTTCCAGTTTTCTGTTACAGTTCCAGTATTACAGCTTTAAGCCAATGACAGCCGATTTATTCTACTTCTGGGCTATCTAGGCCAACATAGGCCTACCAATATTAGGCGATTAGGCCCTACCTTTTACGGTGGGGCACACGGGAGGGACTAAGGCTAACATATCTTATAGTGTCAGCGTTCGCCGCTAGAACCGCTAAGTTGAATTTTTTTTATTTTTAGTTATAAAATTAACTTTTTAATTATAAAATATTGTTTTAAAATTATAAAATAAATTTTTAATTTTTAAAATAAAACTTTCATAACATAACCTAACCAATCAGACTTGCTGATAATATAAAAACTGTATAAGATAAAAATCTAATTAATGATAACTTCTAATTTTTAATTAAATATAAAAATAATTTTAAAATTTAGTATTATAAAATTAAACTGTCATAACCTAACCTAACCAACCAAACTTGCTGATATTAAAAATTTGTTGACAAAAAGTTAGTACTACCAGCGGGATTCGAACCCGGGACTTCCTGAACACCAAATCGAAACGCTACTAACGATGCCACGAACGCCGCTGAAAACACATCGTTTCGTTACGGTAATCGTGTTGCCTCAAGAGTATACATTAGCCACTAGAGATATGACGTCACTACACCTTTAGCCTTAGTCCCTCCCGTGTGCCCATTCCCTACCCTTTATAGGCAGGCATAGCCTTTGATTGGTAAAGGTAAAGTAGGCTTAAGTTTTTTACTTACATTTACGATTCCTATATTGAATATTCTAATGTGTAAGATCTTGAGTCTTCTAATAAACATGAATACAATGATTTTATTAGGCCAATCAACAATATTGCTACAGGCTATGTCAGTGTACAAGCGAAACATAAAATAAAATAAATATCAAGAGTTTAAAATCAAACCAAGCAAAAATCGATCAAAACCAACCATGTGCAAAAAAATGTTAAACCATGCACAAAATAATACAAACAAACCAATGCAGTTCATGCAAAATGCATGCACTATGCAAAAACATAGGGAGCGAGCTGGTGTAGTGGTTAGAGAGCGGGACTTCAGTCCCTGAGGTCCTGGGTTCGATCCCCACCAAGTCACCAATGGATGTTATCTAAGTGATAATGCCGCAACCCCTAGGTCTAGCCTGAAGTAATGTGAAAAACCAATCCCAGGCTCGTTCCTAGCATCCTAGGACAAAAAAAAAACTATGCAAAAACAGGAAACAGGCTGTTCAGAGGAAAACTTACTTAACTAACTACAGTGTCAAAAAACTCTTTAAATTTGAAAAACGGATTTTCAATCAGCCAGTCTAATATTGCGGTTTGGAAGTTCTTTCTTTCCAGATTTCTCACATGACCAGGAAGGTGATTGAACAGTTTTATTCCTGAAACAGGGTATAACCTAGCCCTTTTATCAGTACTGGACCTAGGTATAACAAGCTTAGCACTAAACCTAGTGTCATGATTGTGTACTGAACTATAGTTACAGGTAAATCATTCATGCTGTTCTTAATACTAACAAGGCATTTGGAATATATACATATTTATAACTGTCAGAATTCTTTGTCTCTTAAAACAAGGGCTTACTGTGTTCTTTATAGTGAGCATTACAGAGAATCCTTACTGCCTTCTTTTGCAGTCGCAGGATCTTTTTATTAATTTTGGTCATATTATTATTGGCCAGCACCTACATTTTTGGTTGCTTATAACCTCTTTGGCTCTGTTCAACTCTTTTACCCTTCTTTTTACGAAGTTGATCCCATCCATTTCGATTTCGGCTAATAATAGGCCTATGAGGCACTACCGTTAACGTTCCTAATACTAGGATATCTTTGTGTGCAACCTGTTCGCAAACAGCTATAACGGGTACTAGATTAGGAACGTAATTTGGCGCAGACGTGCGTGGTAGCGGCGCACGTCTGACGTGCGAATAGCCACTGCCTATAGTGACGTGAAGCTGGCCCGCCCATTCCAACACACTTTTTTTAAAATGTATACAAAAAAGTGTGATCTTTATAACGGCTATTAAAAATAAGTGTGCTCTTATAAATTGTATTTGGGCGGGCCAGAATCACGACTGGCTCGAATTTCAGCTACAGATCTATAAATCATACCAAAAAACTGTGCTGAAAGTGTGCTCACAGAAATCATAAATAAAAAAAAGTGTGCTACCCCCGTTACTAAACAAACAACACCTAAATAGTAAGGGTAATAAAATGACCCAGCCCAACCCATTTCAGCTACAGATCTATAAGCCATACCAAAAAACTGTGCTGAAAGTGTGCTCACAGGAATCATTAATTAAAAAAAGTGTGCCACCCCCGTTACTAAACAAACAACCCCTAACTTGTAAGGGTAATAGAATGACCCAGCCCGCCCATTTCAGCTACAGATCTATAAGCCATACAAAAAAACTGTGCTGAAAGTGTGCTCACGGAATCATCAATAAAAAAAGTGTGCCGCCCCCGTTACTAAACAAACAACCCCTAACTTGTAAGGGTAATAGAATGACCCAGCCCGCCCATTTCAGCTACAGATCTATAAACCATACCAAAAAAACTGTGCTGAAAGTGTGCTCACAGGAATCATCAATAAAAAAGTGTGCCGCCTCCGTTACTAAACAAACAACCCTTAAATGGTAAGGGGAATAAAATGACCCAGCCCAACCCATTTCAGCTACAGATCTATAAGCCATACCAAAAAACTGTGCTGAAAGTGTGCTCACAGGAATCATTAATAAAAAAAAGTGTGCCACCCCCGTTACTAAACAAACAACCCCGAAATGGTAAGGGTAATAAAATGACCCAGCCTGCCAATTTCAGCTACAGATCTATAAATCATACCAAAAAACTGTGCTGAAAGTGTGCTCACAGAAATCATTAATAAAAAAAAGTGTGCCACCCCCGTTACTAAACAAACAACCCCTAAATGGTAAGGGTAATAAAATGACCCAGCCTGCCAATATCAGCTAAAGATCTATAAACCATACCAAAAAAACTGTGCTGAAAGTGTGGTCGCAGGAATAATTAATAAAAAAAGTGTGCCGCCCTCGTTACTAAACAAACAACCCCTAACTTGTTAGGGTAATAAAATGACCCAGCCCACCCATTTCAGCTACAGATCTATAAACCATGCCATTAATAACAAAAAGTGTGCCCACTACCAATCGTATGTAATTTAGCCACACATAGTAAATATTAAAATCAATGTATATAGTCTGGATAGTCAACCTGCCCGCCACCCCCATGGTAGAAGGAAAGCCACCCCAGCAGCCTGTAAGCTATTTAATTGCTACAGATTTAATGATTAGCCATGGCCCAACTGCGACTTTAAATGTCATATTATTTTTGTTTTTAATTCAATTGTCAAGAAAATAAAAGTGTTTACATACGAAAAGGAGCATTATATAACTACTTTTTTATTTTGGTTTTAATCGAAAGGAATATTGTTTAACATTTTAATATATCTTGAAAATTACTTATTTTTTTTAAATACTGTATTTATTAAAAATTACATACACACTTTGATTGGTTTCCAGCCTGAACGATCTTTTTAAATAGTTTTAGCGAATTTCCCTATAGGGAAGTAGCTATTACCGTAGGTGGCACGGTAAGACCTAGACCCGGGACCGATTTACTTTTTCATTTTGATGTCCCCAGAGGCCAAAAACACCATTCGTTCAAATTTTTATATATGTATATATATATATATATATAGACTTTTATATATATATATATATATATATATACGTCCGTGAACGCGATAACTTGAGTAATTTTTGTCCGATTTTGATGAAATTTGGTTTAAAGGTGTAAAGCGGGATAAACTTGAATGAGTTCGCAAACCAGCACGATCGGACCATGGGAACGGGGCTTTGCGGGGGGTTTTATGGGGTAAAAATAGGTTTTTCTCACTTTTGACCCTCAAAACACAAAATTTCCCGATTTCTCTTTAGACCTTTTTAAAGAGCTTAAAAAAACAAATAATTTAGTATATAAAAGTATTTTTATTCGATTATTAGTAACGGAGAAAATTAAAAAAAATTTAAATTTAAAATTCCCATGTTATTCTTATGGAGAATATTGTCAAATGTTGTAGTTTGCTTGTTTATGGATATATTTTGATCAAACTTGGCAAATTTATTTATTTTGTACTAAGCTATCAATATTTTACTCAAAAACACACTTTACTAGTTTCCTTGTAGCAGCAAACCTAGGTACTCGTTAAACCTAATGTTATTAAAATATATTTAACTGAAAATCAATTCAGACAAATGGAAATTCGCTTAGTCGGCAGGTTTGCTGTGGCGGGGGTATTTATTTACCAATTTAATGATTACAGTTAACAGCTTTATTATGGGACTTCCACTTTTAAAAGCTAGATTTTGTAATGTATAACACACTCTAAATAACACACTAAATAACACACTCTATTATGGTACACTGACTTAAAATTATTCAGAGAATTCAATAGATAATGGTTTACACCATACCATTATAATCTATGGTTTATTAAGGTTGCAGTGATAATCTATATATTCTATTGATTTTGGATAATCTTCATTTATTTGCAAAGTGTAAGGAGTGCGTGGGCCGGTCACATGAAAGCTGTCACCGAGCGCAACGGTGGCGCCACCTCACGTACAGATAATAGGTACTATAGACAGGGTTGGCGCTTTCAAGACCGTGGCCTATACAAGCGTAGCTTGGGGGTTGTGCTCGTGCTGTGCTCCCATCAATTTCAGGGTGGCGAGGTATTCAGGTATTCAGAGTGTTCAAAAAAGGTGGGGACATATTTTACCTAGTGATTCATCGTGTCAAAATAAACTTTAAAAATAAAAAAAACTTTTCCAACCGATGTTTATGAAAAAAGATTCATCTTGATTCACCTTAAAATAACGTGTATTGGTGCTCCAAAAAAGGAAGCAATGCGATTAATGCGAATAATGTAGACATTCAAACATGGGGAAACTCCAGAGGAACTTTCTTTAGATTATGACATAGATAAAACAGATGATAAGTAGATTTCTTATCCTTATGGAACAGCTGAAGCCAGTTTCATTGTTAACTCTGTCCGGTGCACTGTAGAGTTCGTGTTTTGTTTACAGTTTGTTTCTTGCTGTTTCAAGTAATTTAAAACCACGTTTAACCAAACTAACACTGTTACCCATCCCGTTTGACTTCATAAGTATTAATAAAACTATTGATTGGTTATTTTAAGCTGAAATAAACAATACAGAATATAGTGTAACAAACAATAATAATAAGCACAACTGAGGTATTTTTAACAGAAGGTATATGGAAAGTTAACTTTAGAAAGGAATTTCTCGTCATGACGAACATTTTAAGTATAAAGTTTATAGGGGTGTGACTTATTTACTTTTCTCAAAAGTTCATGGGTACTCTATTGGGATTTCTATGGATAAAACGTTATAATCATAAACAATAACTCGTCCTATGGTTATATAACCAAACAAATAACTTCTTGATCAGCATTGTACGTGTTATTAAATTTACGGAAAGTAAATAAAAGAAACGTCTTATAACACTTAAAACATTAGTACGCTTATACTGTTACTCACAAGACGGTAAATATACAAAAAAGGTGGTAAGTGGTGATCGATTTCGATTGGACACTCCAATCATCATCAGATCCAATAGGCGAATCTATCACCTTACCATCTTACCATCTTGCCATATCTTACCACCTTACCACCTTTTAGCGAATTTCCCTATAGGGAAGTAGCTATTACCGTAGGTGGCACGGTAAGACCTAGACCCGGGACCGATTTACTTTTTCATTTTGATGTCCCCAGAGGCCAAAAACACCATTCGTTCAAATTTTTATATATGTATATATATATAGACTTATATATATATATATATATATATACGTCCGTGAACGCGATAACTTGAGTAATTTTTGTCCGATTTTGATGAAATTTGGTTTAAAGGTGTAAAGCGGGATAAACTTGAATGAGTTCGCGAACCAGCACGATCGGACCATGGGAACGGGGCTTTACGGGGGGTTTTATGGGGTAAAAATTGGTTTTTCTGACTTTTGACCCTCAAAACACAAAATTTCCCGATTTCTCTTTAGACCTTTTTAAAATGCTTAAAAAAACAAATAATTTAGTATATAAAAGTATTTTTGTTCGATTATTAGTAACGGAGAAAATTAAAAAAATTGTAAATTTAAAATTCCCATGTTATTCTTATAGAGAATATTGTCAAATGTTGTAGTTTGCTTGTTTATGGATATATTTTGATCAAACTTGGCAAATTTATTTATTTTGTACTAAGCTATCAATATTTTACTCAAAAACACACTTTATTAGTTTCCTTGTTAAAATGTATTTAACTGAAAATCAATTCAGACAAATGGAAATTCGCTTAGTCGGCAGGTTTGCTGCGGCGGGGGTATTTTGTATATTTACCGTCTTGTGAGCAGGCCGCGGCCTTGTAGAATTGGCAACGTTGCAAGTGGTGCTGTCACTGCTGTCCAACCCCGGAAGTCCCATAAGATAACATGGAAAGCAAGTGACACCAGCTCAGTAATTTACGGATTATTTATTTAAATTTAAATGTATGATTATAAATCCATTAAAATATTTAATATAAAACATATAGTGTTCTAAACCAAAACGATTTTAATTGAAAATCTATTCCTACAATCAAACCGGAGTCGTTTTTTATAGCCCTAACCTACTAGCCCCGTGACCAATCCGTCCAATGTTTTACTCCTAGCCTATCCTATTCTAAAAAAATTCGCATTTCAAAACTAGGTAAGTTAGCCCGGTTTTAGCCTTGTAGTTCAAAATAATTTATCTTCTCGCAACTCTGACTGTTCTGTTGGTTAGTAGGCTACTTAATAGTTAAAGGAAAATGCAAGATTTACTTGACAGAAAGCAGGGCCGTCCAGAAAGCTCACTAACTTAGTAGCCTAGTAAACAAAAATTCTGATAAGGTTATACCAGTCTACCAGTAACAGTGGCAGTAGAGCAATGTGTTTAAAAAATCTTGTGAAGCTACAGTTTCACCCTAACCGTTGAAAGAAAAACCTCTAATCTAAAAACTCATTAGGCCTATTTCTTTTTCTTATGGCTTTGGCTTTGGTTGGACTAGGTAAGTTACAAGGATGATCAAATAAAAATTTCATCTCAGTCTCCCAAGCTGATTTAAGTTAGAGCTAGCCTATGTTAGGGGATATGGTAATTATAAATCACTTTTGAAACTTTAGAGTAATATGCCTAACTTAGGTAGGCCAAATAGTTTAGGCCTACAGGCCTGTCATTGGCATCTACTGGTACAGCTAAGCTAACACAAGCTTTGATATTGGTATAGGCTAGTTGATGGGTTTAAAGTTGTTTGTGATAGGCCTAACACTATCTTAGGCCTAGGCTATTAACTTTAGGAATATTATGCGATATTTTGGTTATTCAACAGGGTTAGCTTAGTTGACGTGTCATCTACTGGAAAATGTCCTGTCAACATTAAGTGTGTAAGCCTAAACCCTTTATTTTAACTTAAATAAGCTGCACTTTAGTCTCTGTCCTACACTCATTCAAATGATAAATATCTATATAACTTAAGCCTTAAGGCCTAGATTAGCCTATTTGATATACCGTACCGATTATTTCATTTGGCCAGTTAGGTTAGGTTAACCTAACTAACACATCGCTGGTCTCGGTCACGAAGGAGGTAATTGAATTAGGTAGTTAAAATTGTTCTTTATGTAAGAGCAAACTAAGTTAACTTACAGAAGACTGTTGAAGATGTGACAGTAGGGTTGTAAGTGGCTAAGTTTAGTGTTGCAAAACAAAATTATAGGATCATAGGCTACTTAACTTAACTCACAGCCAATTGTAGAATTAAGTTTAGACCTAGCCTATGTAACTAGACTTGTCAAACTCACAAACGTTTAATAGCCTCTAGAGTTCTGTTGTTCTGTTCGTGGTTCTGTTCTAATAGTTTTTAAACGTCGTCTGCGTCGAGCGGTTAGGTCTGATAGAGTGACCATAGAGTAGCGAATTAAAGGAATGAGAGTGAAAAATGTCTTTAACATCAACATAATCAATACTCTTTGGCCTCAGTATCTATGCAAAACTGCAAAGAAAAATTATAAAACAGCTGCGTCTAGATTTTGGCTTCATACAAGTAGGCCTAGTTAAGTCTAATTTATTTTTAAACTTTAGTTCAAAAGACGTTGTTAAGAGTAAGGTTGTGATAAAAATCACTATCGCTCAAGAAATATATAAGTAGCGAGGAAAGTAGCTAATATTCCGCTACAACTACTTAAAAAAAGTAGCTCGCTACTTCTCTAGCTACAAAATTTGAAAAGAAGCATAGCTACAGCTAACACTACAAAAAAAACAGCGCGCTACTTGTAGCGCGCTAATTCCCAACACTGCTCAGGACTATAGGCTTATCATCGTATACTTAATATTCATTAATATCTGTCAAATTTGTATTTTATCTATTTAATTGGTCTATTCATATAGGTATTTTGAAAATAATCCTTCCATAAGATAGATAAATACCGGTACATAGGCCTAACTCTTCACTGAGCTAAGTGGGTTATATTGGGTATTTTCACCAGTGAAGTGGGTAAAATTAAGTTACCAAAGTAAATTAGAAACCATGTTTATTCGTGTTATTCACTATTTATGAAGTACAAGTAATACAGTGATGTTGAGATGCCTCGAGCATGTGTTGTTCCTGGTTGCAAATCAAATTATAGAAATAGTGTAAAAGATGAAGGAGTTACTAGTACATTTTCTTTCCGAAGAATCCTGAATTGTGTAGGGCGTGGATTCGTGCAATTTCTAGAACAGATTGGGAACCCAATGCAAGCTCTGTGGTATGTATTAAACATTTTCATGAGGATGATGTAAGTTTGACTGAAAAGTTCCAAGACAATGGGGAATGGCATGAAAGGCGTAAATCTCATCAACTCGATCCATTCCAACGGCAGGTTTTTATTATCTGAAATAAGAACAAAAAATATTCATAGAGCATTAATTAATAAACAATTACAGTACTAGAAATTATCTATAAGTATAAAAGAGGATGTTTGTATATATATTTGGCAGTGATAAACTTAGACACCGCTGAACCGATTGCCACGAAACTTGGTACATACGTGTAGAATTTCATGGAATAGGTTTATACACCATCAATTTCGTGATCCGTCCAATCGGCTCCGCCCCAGTGGCTCTGGAGTTTCCCATGTTAACCTTATGAGAAATGGAATTAATGAATCTTAACAGCTGTTTCAATTAAACAAGTTGGTTCTGTTCTATAATGTTCAATAGCATTAAAGTTACAAGGATTACCAACAGGGTGCAGCACTATTATTTCTTTTACATTTATGTATGTAAAAGATTGACAGCTAATTAACAGTTAATTAACATTAATTTAGCTAATTAACATTAGCTTATTAACAGCTAATTTTCAACCAAAAGGTGAGTGAACATAGCGAACGAACTTCAAACAGGACGTGATTGAGCCATGCGAACAAGCTCACTTGTGAAGTTAAACGGGGCAAGGCCCGTGGGTACAGCTAGTTGGATATATATGTATCTGGCTGAAAAAATTAAAGTGTTAATTCTCAAGCTAACACTGTTTACTACACTCCAATGTATCTAATGAAAATTGATAAAATCATGTTGACCTAATAAACTCTATTAGTTCTCCACACCATCTAGGTACAAACTATTTTCAATTTATTCATCACAACCATTTAATGCAACCATAGTGGAACATTTTTACAAAATTTCAAAGTTATAGGCCTAGCTCAAACAGTTAAGGAGTCATGAATGTTTATGTAAAAATCAAATACAAAAACATAGACCGAAAACGGAATGAGATAGGTCACATGTTATAGTACGTTTTTTGTTTCTTTTGACATGCTGAACTGTGGATAGTTCCATCGTGTCCGCCATACAAACTGTGTCAGTGTGTCGGTTTATCCAGTATGTGAACGAATGTGGCCGGCCAATAGCTTTTTAAATGTATATAAATGTGCTTGTATCTATGTGTAAATTTGAGCTTTATGTGTCGACTCGTATATACTGCATATACATTTTGATGAAGACCTCTGTCGGATTATAGACTCTCCAGTTTGATGTGGATTTGATAATGGGTCTTTGACGCGAAGCTAGTCATCCCCAGACTAATTTTTTAAGACTGAAAACGCGTGATGAGGTACGTAAGTTTTATACGGTTTATAGACTTGTTCTTTCACTAAAAAATCCCAATAAAGACTTAATACTTTTGAAAATAAAATATTAAGAAGCGTTTTTTGGACCAATAAAAGATAAGTTTTGTGGAGAATAAAAAAATAGGGCGTTGAGGGAATTTCATAGAGAACTAGATAGGTACCTATTGCGGTAGTGGCAAGTAGAAGGTTGAGATAGCTGGGCCACATTCAAAAGACAGGTGAAAGAGAGATAGTAAAGCATGTGATAAGAGGTACTATGGAGGATAGGAGACCATTGGGAAGACCAAGGATGCAATGGATTAATAAAGTTACAAAAGTCCTAAGGAGAATGGGAGGAAACCTAGAGCTGGCAGAAGATGGAGGATCCTGGAGGCACATTGTTGGCGAGGCCAAAGACCGCCTAGGGTTTAAATGGCCACAGGAGTGCGTAAGTAAGTAACGGTAGGGTAGATAATATAACGGCTGTGATCTCGGGTATTATTCATGATGACATTATAATAAATTATAAATCCACACTAAGACAAATTTATTTCTACTGAAGCTAATGGTTACCCGTCTCAGGTAGGCTAATCTGTTAGATATTATATAAGTTAGGTAGGCTATATCATTTACTGTTATGTCTATTGAGCTATTATGAATGTTTAGTCTATGTTTAACCAGTTTAACATTAGACAACAATGTAACAATAAGTTTAATAGATCACCACTAGTG
The DNA here is from genome assembly GCF_028750875.1 of Macrosteles quadrilineatus. Classification (NCBI taxonomy): domain Eukaryota; kingdom Metazoa; phylum Arthropoda; class Insecta; order Hemiptera; family Cicadellidae; genus Macrosteles; species Macrosteles quadrilineatus. The sequence continues at coordinate 16,401,518 of NW_026542602.1, forward strand.
ATATGGGTAGCTATTATAAACTAATTAATTAGGCCCAAATGTAATAAAAAAAAAAATAAAAAATAAAATTTTTTTTAAATAAAAAACTATTTTGAATTACACTTTTAATTAGTCTGCAAGCTGTAAATAATTAACACATTCCGCTGCTGAAAACCTTTAAACAGGCGCTCGCCAATTGCGGCGAGGCCTGGGCGGAGCCCCGACGCGCTAACTGAATCAGCGATCGCTATTGGTATTGAAATATCTCAGTAAGACGAATCACAAAAGAGCAGTGGTGATTGTTCTGCGTTACTCCGAAAGTGGACGTAGTTCACTGAAACACCCAAAGGTAGCAGCACTGCCTGGATCAATAACCAGAGTCTTTGTAATACGGCTCGAATTGAGATATCCCCGAAAACGGGACAAAAGCATTGCCAGACGGGATTTTACGGGCAATTTTTGTACCAACCTACACCAGAATAAAGCTCGCATTATAAGCTACAGGCTGGTAAAGATTACAACGTTCCCCGGACAATGGCTGAACCACACTGATCCGGCAAACAATGCAATGCGCGCTCCCCCACCGGTGGACCCGCCGCATTGAATGTGTTAAAATGCAGTTGAATTTTTTTAATTCAAATTTTTAGTTTAATTGGTTAATAATAGTTACCCAGATCAAACAACTGATTTTTCCGTTCCCTTTAAACAATTGTAAAAAACAAGATTGCACCTTTATTACATCGAAATTCAAACAAGTTTATGCATTTCAACTCACTCTTTCATTTAGGCTGATACCAATAATTGGCAAAGCCATGTAGGTACGGATGTAATTTCATTAAACTTACCAACATTAAGTAGCATTTGCATTTGTTTGGTTTAGCCTTGCTCGGTCCCCATATTTTTTCTGAATGGAAAAATGTTGTAGCAATTAGTTCAACCACCATCCTCCTAGTTACTAGTTACATCTACTGTAGATGTACTGTTGTAGAAATCTTTCACCCATGCTGTTCAGCAATCCAACCTGGTAAAACATAAATGAGTTAGATGATCTCTACTACATACATTGACATCCAGACAAGTTTTTTTTTTATTCAACTCTTTCATTTAGGGCTGATACCAATAATTGGCGAAGCCATTAAGGTTAAGATTTAATTATCCTACATTGAACCATTGAGCCTGCATGCCTGTTACTTAATTCCCTAAGCATTAAATGATCATGGTAGACTAAATAGGTTATCAGTTAGATGTCCACAGTGAAGCCTAGCCTAGGCACTCCCTGATACTACTTGTCTGGACAAAAATTTAGAGAAACTAACTATGTAATGCTTCTATAGGCTATGTCTAACCCACGAATACAGTACTAACTTAACTTAGAACAGGAACAGGCCAATGATAGGCTTTAAACGAACAGACACGGTATGGATCATAAATTTAATGTCTATAATGCTGTAAAGTTAAGACAATAGGTCAGTAGCACGAATACTTCCGTGAAGGTCATTTTGTTGTTCAATTATTACTTTAAAAAATACATTTAAATTTATCTGCGTTCAACTTTATGAAGGGATTAAATATACGCAATTTATGGATGCTACTTTCAGATCTATGTTGGCTATATTTATAAAGACAATGCCTAGACCAAACTACAAAATAGGCTTACTTAATAAGTTAATAAATACATTGGCAATTTGACAATAAGATTAGAACTGAAATCTGAGCTGGTTCTTTAATCTATAGTTTTTAGTTTTTGTTACCAAAATCAAACTTACGTATTGTTGCTGATAAAACTCGATTCTTCAAATGATTTAGATAAATAATAATTAACTTAGCATATTTTGTGAAAATAATGTACTGTACAAGTTGAATAACAACAGACTACTTCTACTTGATTATACAACTGTACTTTACTTACTTGTCTGGTCTGCATTCTGCAAGTGCAAGTGCAGTGCAAAGTGTGTAAATATTAAAAGTGCGTGTCGGCGTCGGCTGCTTCCAATCCAAACAAAATGTAAACAAAACAGTCACGTGACACAGCACCACTTGCGACGTTGCCAGTTCGATGGCCGCGGCCTGCTCAACAGTATAAGCGTAAATATATGTTTTAAGTGTTATAAGACGTTTCTTTTATTTACTTTCCATAACCAAACAGTAAAGCACAAAACATGAAATTAACCCTAAAATAATAGAAACAAAGTTTCGTCGACACTAGCGTGACGTGTCACCAAACACTATATATAGTGTGTTGATGGTTCATGTTTGATTGCTTCCAATTTTCCAAAATAAATAAGAGAGAAGAATAAAAAGAGTATTTGACTTTAAAATCAATAACCAGTTAGCTTCTGCTAGGAATTTATAAATACATAGCTAGCAATAGTTCGTAGTTATAGTAGGGTAACTTACTTTAAACTTTTGGTAAATCTGAGACATCGCGAATTTTGCAGCTTAGAAGTTTTATTTTAAGTACCTTGCTAAAACGTTGTGTTTTTAGATAGGAGGTAGTACAATTTAGCTGTTAATTAAGTATGGAACTACGTGCAACAGGACAATTCTATTTTGATTCATGCAGATACAATGGACAGTGTTTGTTGTAGATCTTATCTTTCCATAACTAAATTAAATAAGCTACCTATAATAATGATTTTTTCTGAAAAGAAATTACTCCCGGAAATAAGATTTTTCAATCACTCCTAGTAGTTTTGAAATTTTACTAGACATTGAAGTAGATAGGCTAGCTAACTAACTTAAAGTAATGCACTTACATTTTGAAAAAAATACCAACACAAAATGTGATTGCACTATTCTTTCCCTGTCGTGGATGGGAAAAGTTCCTGATGAATTACCAGAGGTAAGTCTATCCTCTAATATGTCATACAAACGTCAGGCATAGGCTATAGATTTTAAATGTAGTCATAGGCTGGATAACTTAGTGGATAGTTGAAGTGGATTTGAAAGCTTTGCATACACACTCTAAAATACCGTAGTTATTTTTACGGAAATTATTTAGATGGGGGTGACCAAGCGTTCTATAATAAGTTATATATCATTGGAAACTAGATTTTTACCTGAAAATAATGGTGCAAAAATTTTTCTGCTGCCACAAAAACTGAATTTGCTACGATATTTTTAAGTTTATTACTGTAATACCTCTTGTTGGCTGGTCTCTGTCGCCATAACTGTACTGTGAATTGACTGACCAACACAAACATGAACGATTGAAATTGAAAGGATCGTCTAGGGATGAAGAAGAAACCTAATATGACAAAGAGTAAGTTTATACAAAGAGGATAAAGAGGTAGAGACATTTATAAATTCAACTAAGCGTTGATTATGAACTACTTCAGTTCTTATTTAGACATGTGAGGGGTAGGTTGGGTGTTATGCGGACTCGTGACTGTATTAAGTGTTTTGAAGTTAGGTTAGATTGGAAGGTAAAGTTTAGGTTAATGAACCGAGTTGTTGATTTAGGCTATATTATCTCCAGACTGGGCTGCACTTTACTTGACGTCCTACACTCATTCGAATGAAAATATCGATCGATATATCGATTAATCGATTGCTTCATTCGATATATCATTTGGTTAGTTAGGTAAGGTTAACCTAACCTAACTAACCAAACGATATATCGAATGAAACAATCAAATGAAAATATCGAATCGAAAAAACAATCGAATGAGTGTAGGATGTCAAGTAAAGTGCAGCCCCAGACTGTTTATGCACGTTGTTAAAAGTACTACAAACACAACAAATAATAATTTCAAAAATGCGCAGCATTGTATTTGACATTTATAAATATGTGGAGAGAATAAATAGCTACTTGTAAGATTTAAAACGAAAAACGTAGAGCGCATGCAATAGATAATAATAGTTCAATAAGTGAAGATAATTGTAAATTAGCTAGGCCTAATAAATTATTTTTTAATTTATAGTGCGTTTAAAAACGTTGAATTTTTAAAAAGTCTTTTTATTTATAATTTATAATAGTAGTGTATTATGTACATGTCTGATCTTCCCACGTATGATGCTATCACGACCCATACATTATCTTTAGCACGCCGATCTTTATACAGACTGTTCTTCAAGTCGTAAATGGCAGAATGAGGTGCTACAGCTCATCAGAGAGCTTTTCATCTTCTTCAGGGGTAAAAAGCAGTTTTGTATTCTTTAAGGACATTACGACCAAAACAATTCCACACTCAACACAAATCGCTCAGCGACTGCGACTCTGACTCCCCTCAGAGCAGACCCGCTACAGTCGCTGAGTTCAGCCGCTAGCTGCTCCAGTCGCAGTTGCGTCAAGGACAATGGTCCCATTTGAAACAACGCTAGCCAGTGCTCAGCTACTATCGCTCAGCTACTATCGCTGAGCTACTATCGCAAGAGTCGCTTCAGGGACAATGCACCTTAACTTATGCTGTTCTTCTCATACATTTATACACTGTTCTGTGATGATGACACCAAACAGCTCCATGGACCTAGTATGGGTTGGTGGGTGTAGGAAAGTAATTCCAAGAGGGCAGGGCAGTCAATCAAGCATCATTTAGGCATCGTAATTTAAAGAAATATTATGTGTTGAATATTCCTTTGTACTGTACGGTAGCCTATCTCCAAGATGGAAAGGTGATGCTGCACAGCAATGATGTTTACTGTTACTTCCAAGGACCGGTAGTTAAGTTAAGAAACATTCCTGTAATACATCATCCACAGGGATCTCAATCTGTTGTATAACATTTGCATTTTTCTTTGACAATGGGGTAAAACTAGATAAAAATAGGCATAATTAAACTAAGTTACTGAATAATCCATGTAGCTCCAAGGGTTGACAGTTGGTATGTATACAATGAATTATTGTGGATGGAATAGGTTTTAGAATTAGAAAGTGGACAGTTGATACTTCAATATTTTATGTTATGACAAGTGTCTGTCTTTAAATAACATGGCTAGTAAGTGCAATTTTACAACTTGACAGGATGAAGGATGGAAACTCAACCGCACTAACTATTACCAAGAGGGATGGCTGGCCACAGGGAATGTACGAGGAATCGTTGGTGTCACGTTTACTACTTCCCATTGCAACAAGGCCCTAGAGACACCTCCACGCACCAACTACAACTTGAGGGGTCATCGCTCAGAGGTAACAAAATATAACCAACACAACATACATCAATTATCAATTATTTAAGTAGGGGACGCCACTACGTCGTATTTTAACCCAAATATGAATGAAGGATGAGTGTAGTATGAGTGGTGCGATCTTTTAGTGACTAAGGCCGACATATTCCTTAGACACAGCTGTTGTTAATTAATAGCTTAATTAATCAAGATCTGGCTTATCAGTATATTTAGAAGGCTTCATTTACCACATAAACACACGACACATAATATGCCTACATAGCATTAAATACGCCTACATAAAATACCTATGCCGCAGCAAACCGGCAGACTAAGTGAATTTCCATCTGCCTATTTCGACTTTCACTTAAATCTATTTTAAAAATCAGATTACGTTTAATGAGTACCTAGGTTTGCTGCTACAGGAGAGTAATAAAGTGCGTATATCCATAAACGTTTATCATATATCCGTTCATCCATATCCATAAACAAGCAAACTACAACAGTTTACTTATTCTCCATAAGAATAACATGGACATTTTAAGTTAACAATTTTTTTAATTTTCTCTTTGACACAACCAATAATTGTACGGTACAAAAACACTTCAACATACCAAATTGTTTGTTTTCTTAAGCTTCTCAAAATAGTTTAGAGATAAATTCGATTATTTTATGTTTTGAGCGTCAAAAATGGGAAAGACAAATTTTTACCCATAAAACCCTCCCATGGTCCAATCATGCTGATTCGCAAACTCATTCAAGTTTATCCCGCCCTAAACCTTCAAGCTAAATTTCATCAAAATTGGACAAAAATTACTCGAGTTGGGCTACAGTATCATAGGCGGTCATAGGCCTAAAACTATTTGAACAAATAGTGTTTTTGCCTTGTGGAGGCATCAAAATAAAAAGTAAATCGATCCATGGCCTAGGTCACCTATGTAATGCTACTTCCCTATAGGGAAATGAAAGACTTTTGGGTGAAAATTTTGGGGGGTTACCATAACAGTAAATTTAATGTAGACCTACTACAGTCCAACCTCAGTATAACGAATCTGAAGGGACCGAACTGAATATTCGTTATATCAAGGATTTCGTTAAAAACGAGGTTCGTTATATAGAGGTTAGGTTTTGCAGGAATTTTGCTAAGTCGAGGTTCAGAACCAGCGTCGATCAAAATAGGTCGGGATTTGACCTCATTAAAATACAGTAGCCTACAATTAAAGTAGCATAGGCTACAATACTTTACAGTACAGTGTTTACATTGTACAGTAGAACCTAAATTATCCGGCATAATAAAGGAGAGGGATCTTAAATATTGTGCAATCATGACAATGGCATTGACCTTGGTACAGGTTAAAACTGTAAGTTTAAAATCACAGCTTGTTCTAACCCTCCTAAAACCTAGCCAAACACTTTATTGCGTAGTCATAAACCATGTAAAGAACAAAACAAAACAGTAGAAAGTTTTGTAAGCTACTGCTCGCGATAGGCCGGTAGGCTACTTACGGTACAGTACTGGTTTATCACAACAGAGGAATGTCAATAATAATCATTAACTATAGCATTGGTGTTGCTAGTTGAAACAAATCGTATTGAAAACGATAAATTATTAGATAAGTCATTATAAAAGTGTATAATCATAGCCAACTTAAGGATAATAAAAACACTCGTAAAAGGAATATTAAAATAACGATGTTGTTATTCTTTCTCTTTGGTTTTGTTTTTATATTCTTTCTTAGGTTTCTCTTTATCCAAAAATTGTACAATTCACCATAGTTATCCCATACCGCCCAATCACAGCTTAACCTTTTGGGGTCTTTTTAATTCATTACTAGTTAGCCCCGTTAGGCCTCTTTAATCTACTGCCAGCCTGCTCAAGAGGTCTTATTTGATTTTCAGCCAAATAGCATGTTTTTTACTGATATTCAAATATCTAATCTTGTATGCAGCCAATTGTCATGGAAATTATATTTTTCTTGTTCTAAACAAGATATAGAATCTAGAAAAAATAAAGATATACATTGAAAAAAATTTTACATGTATGTATGTATATATATATCCTATTGAAATAAACAAATAAAACGATAATTTATAATTTATACAGTGTTTTTTTCCATATGTCCATGTATTTTGGGTTCAAATTACTCTAAATAGGTGCCTAATTGAAAGAACTATTATAAAAGTTATAAATTGAACCTATGTATTCAATTTATTAGTTGTACATAGCAGTAAATAAATGTAAATAGACGGCAAATACTATTCGCAAATAAAAGCTAATCTAACAAACTTACCAGTCAGAAATTAAGTTGAACTAAATTACTGGTGTTGGTTAGGCTTGATTCATTGTCTCACTTCCTTATTGACATAAAATTCCACAGCAGTTTATGGGATGCTAAAATAATAGTTATATACATAGTAAAATTCACAAAGAAAACAAATAAAAAAATTGAAAAAATTAAGTTTTTTCTCCTAAAAGAATTGTTCTAATAACTAAAAGGCCTATTATTGTTTTGTAGTTTATTTTGAATCTAGTTTAGGCCTATTGTCTTGTGTAAGGGGCCTAACTTCAATTTTTGAACTTTTTGTTTGTATGATATTTGTCAAAACAGTTGTTCGGATGAAGTCCGGGTTTGCTAGGACACGTAGCACAGTAAAAACTGGTCTCCTTTCGCCCTCCTGGAACCTTTCTGTTGGAACAAACTGCACAGTCTTTAGTTTTTTTCCCTTCTTGTACTTTCAGGGAATGGTACATCCCATTCAATCTAACACCATCATCTCCTTCTGCAGAGTGGCGACGACCCCGTTTGCGGCTTAGGTTTCGGACATCACCAACCAGTTCTTTTATAAGTTCTTTTCTGTACGTTGAATGGATAACTGGTCTCAAATTGTTTTTTTCTCTTTCAATATTGTACAAAATGAAACTATTTACTATTGACACTTCTAGAATCCAAAAATACAATTTTCTCCACCACTTCAAACTTTTTTTGGCAAAGCCGTAGCTGGTGCAATAATGATCATTCCGGTCGACGCCCCCCATCTTGGCTGTATAGTCACATATTGCTATAGGCTTAGGGATGGTTTCCACAACATTTGTTTTGACAACTCTTCTTATTAGTTGAGTTTTAGGGTTGTGATTCGTACTCATTAGACACACATCCCGCTTATCCTTCCATGCAAGGGCTAGAACATCTTCTTCTTTATGTTTGAACGCAATAACAGCGTGTTTAGCAAGTCGTTTCAAAGCCTTTTTCTTCATACACTTTGGAAGGAGTTTTCTTTTTAAGTCTAAAGTTCCAGTCAAGTAAATGCCTAAAGCTTTTAGTTCTAAGGCAAGGTCTAGGATTGTGTACAACCGATCGGTATATAAGACGTAACCAGTTCGTTGAGTAGAATTTTGTAAATTGACAACCAATTGGTAGATAATTCTTGTAGTGAATGGCAGATCTGGTCTAATTAGACTATTTGTTGTCAATGATCCATAGTAAGGTATCAGACTGCATACGTATCCATTCAAAGAATCAGCTAAAACATACAGTCTCAGGCCCCATTTCACTGGTTTCTTAGGGTTATACATCTTGAAAGCAACTCTACCCTTAAAACTAACCGTAGATTCATCAGCAGATAGGAACTGATATGGCCTATATAATTCTAAAAACTTGGAACCAACATAATCCAACACATTTCTAAGCTTACTAGCCCTTGAGTGCATTCCTCGAACATTAGGAGAAGGGGGTGATACATGTAGTGCCCAAAATATCTGTAGGTATCTTTTACGTGAAAAAACGTCTTTGAAAAAAGAGCTGGAATCCACCCAATTATCTGAAAAAAAATCTTTCAGGGTTGTCTTGGCTTGTCTACCCATGTTCAGCAACACACCATGAAAAACCATAATTTCATTTGCCGTTACATCTTTCCAATCCCACCAAATACTATTTTTTCTGAGAGGTGTAATTTTGGCTATCTTTTCCTTGATGTAACGATTCGTCTCATTAGCAATTTCCTCAAACAATTCTAGAGTAAAAAACAACATAAAAAATTGTAAAGGTGTGGTAGGCCTAGGCTGATTTTGAGGAGGAATGAAACCACAATTTTCGTTGGAAAAATCATTGATTTGAAAATCTGGGGTATCATCGTCCCAAACATCCCACACATCGTCGGGTGTTGCAACCAGAGGTGATTGGGGCCTACGGCCACGTCTACGTATAGGTTCAGGCCTACCTGGATCTAGATCGTCTTCCACTATTTCCTCTTCAAACTCACTTTCTTCGTGGTCACTATTCTCATTACCACTTTCCACCTCACTATTGTTATCATCATCGGACAATATAAAATCCGGATCAATGTCGTCGTCGTCCACTTCACTATAACTATCTAACAAGCCATCAATTTCCTCTTCATCAAGATAGTCTCCACCACCACCACTTGTTGACGCCATTTAGACCAGTTTTTATGTAAAACAGTTAAAAAAGAGTTCTTCAATAAACTAAAAAACAGTAACTAAAAACTTCGTAAACATGAACCAAAACATCAACACTACTTTTTGGTTACGACGACAGACACTGTTGTGTTGCTAGGCAGTGAAAGTGAAACAGCGTCGAACAAATAGTCAGCTGTTTGCATAGAGTAAAACACGCTTTAAACGCAATACTTTGCTTCTAAATTACTCTCGGCATTATTGTCAGTAGTTCGAAGATCACAGTCCATACAATAAACAGACGTCAGATGGTCAAAACCGAAAATAAAGTGACGTAACATTTTGTCGGACTGAATCCGACAACGGACTGGAACAGCCATATTGCTATGTCGGACTCAGTTCGCCTACGGACCGGAACGGCCATTTTGCTATGTCGGACTGAGTTCGCCTACGGACCTCAAAAGGTTAAAACATTACGTCGTCATCAGTCCTCCCTCAGAGAATGAAATCAGTTCTCAGTTACAAGTTGCAACATAGCCCGCGCAGCGACATCAGACAAAGATGTAAAACGGAGCAGACGAATGTTAGCGCAAGCGATGACGTGACCTTTCCATTTCATTTGATAAAGAAACAGATTTTCCCAAAACAATAATTGGGTGGGGGATTTGTTATATCGAGGGAAAGACGTAGACAATTCATTATGCAGAGGTTAAATTCGCAATGTAGAGGTTCTGACAATGATAAATTCGTTATATTGAGGTGTCTTATTTTAGCCGAAATCACAAAAAATTCGTTAAATCAAGGTCTTTGTTATGGTTTGTTCGTTATGTAGAGGTAAAATATACATTGTGTCTTATGGAGAGTTCTAGGGGATTAAAAAAAATTCGTTATATCAAGGAATTCGTTATAACGAGGTTCGTTATATCAAGGTAAGACTGTATCATAATAAGAAATTGACTTGCTATGTCCATCCAAAAAAGACTTTGTTAACATTTATGACATCCATTATTTCTGTAAAATCAAATCTTGATTATTGACCTACTTGTTTCATGTTGATAATAAATTTGTTGTTTTACGCTACCGGTAAATAATAAAATATTAATAAACATTTTTTAGCTGGTATAATTTATGCAAATGCATTAAGATGTGTAGCACAGTTAACTTAATTGAAAATCCTATTTCAACAAATAATTAAATAAATAAAAATAAGACTCAACTCTTTTGTTCACCATCCCCCCCCCCCCCCCCCCCCCCGCCCCACCGTATGAAAGTGGTTTTGCTTTCTAATAAGTAGCTTTTGAGACTCTTTAATTAAATACAGTAGAACCTCTTTAATCCGAACCCCTGTAATCCGAACGTCCACTAATCCGAACGCCTCATTACTGTACTCTATACACAGTACAGTAGTTCTTTATTGTATACTGTATTTATTTATGTACGCACCGTAATTATTTCGATTGTAATGTACAGTAGGTACTGATAATTCCCTATGTTTACTACTGTATCAAATAAACACTGTATTTTACTTTATAAAGCATTTTTCACTTTTCCCTACCTATTGTTATGTAAAAACAACAATATGTTCTGTAATCCAAACTATTCAATAGTCCGAACTACCCCCGGTCCCAATTAGTTCGGATTAAAGAGGTTCTACTGTATACTATTTTCCTGAATGGGCCTACTGTACATGTTATGGATATGTTACATTAAAATGTAGGTTCCAGAATGTTACTGAACTATAAATTTCCATTTCAGGTAATCCTGGTGAAATGGAACGAACCCTACCAGAAGTTAGCATCATGTGACAGCTCAGGAGTAATATTTGTGTGGATCAAGTACGAGGGTCGCTGGAGTATTGAGCTGATCAATGACCGTAATACTCGAGTCACACACTTCAGCTGGTCACACGACGGCCGCATGGCCCTCATCTGCTATCAGGCTAGTTACAGAGTATCTTGAGTCCCTATTTTCATTGCTCCTATATTATTTGGGAAAGGGACAGTCGCGTCGCCCTGTAATCCACATACTTGGATGGAGGTCACGAATTGTAGATATATAATTTATATTTTTATAGGCATGCACTGTGGATGTGATACTCCCTGGTGCAGATTAACAACTGCACTAGTGAACCCATATTACATAAAAAAAAAAAAATATCCACATAATGACCATAAACAATTTAGTTACCGGTACCTGTGAATAAACCGAGAAAATACAGAGTTATTTTGTTAAACTTTGTACAACAAAATGTACAGTTCTACTGGATTGATTTGGTTGATTAATGTGTTGTTGGAAAGCTTAATTCGTGTAGATTTGCAAATAATTATGAGTTAGATTTTTGCCTATTAAAGATTTGTGGTGAAAAAGTAAAACCACAAGAATACATTAAAAATGTTTTTTTTTTAAGTTTCTATTTTCAGCTAAGTTCAGGCTGCATTAAGGCCGTGTCACACGTAGCTAGTTTGCTCGCCCCTACTAGAGTAGGGCGCAACTAGCACCCGCTGGCGAGTAAAAATTTAGTAGCGCGAGTAATAGGACATGTTCTATTTTTGAAGTGACTAGTCACTGGTAGCCGAGCAATTTTGGTACCAATTTGGGTACGATTTGAATATTATAGTACGATTGAGGGTCCTCAATTGCTAGTTCTTTTTATAAGCGTGGCTGAGGCACCAAAAGTATGTCTCCTTACTATCCAATCTCATACCCACTTCCGTTTATTTTTATTATATTCCTTGTGGTGCGCTACGAAACAACTCATCAGTCCCCACACAGTTCTCTTACACCTAACAACGAGAGACGTCATAAGGCCTGTTGGCTTATCCCCACTGTTGACATGGCAATGCTTTAAACCACTAGAAGCACAATAGAAGCATTTCACTGTACACACTACTACTAGTCGCCTGGTGTGACTGCAACAACGAGATTATCGGAGAGTGCGAGTAGTAAGTAGCCGCTACTAGTAGTGACGAGCAAAGTCGCAAAATATGACACGGCCTTTAGCCAAGTTTAGGCTGCTATTATTGAGTATTTTCAAGAAATTCATGATAGTAATTTTAGGAAATCTATTCTCTTTTAGAATATCGCCTTCCACTTTGGTTGATTTCCTGACCATTTAAAAGTTATTTGCAAAAAAGCTAAGCAACCTATGAATGCTATCATAGAACCAACTTGTGCAGTTGAAACAGCTGACAAAATTCTTTAATTCCTTTTAAATATGAATACTCATAAGGTTAACATGGGAAACTCCAGAGCCACTGGGGCGGAGCCCGAAATGATTTTTGAGATAAGAATATGTCTATATGTTAATCGGGAATGTGAGCTATCGTCATACCAAATTTCAACCTTGTCGGTTTAGTATTTTCGCGTTTACTTGTCACAAACATCCTTCCAAACTTTCTCACTTATAATACAGTCTAACCTCGATAAAACGAACCTCGAATTCCTTGATATAACGATTTTTTTTAAATCCCCTAGAACTCTCCGTAAGACACAATGTATATTTTACCTCTACATAACGAACAAACCATAACAACGACCTTGATTTAACGAAATTTTGTGATTTCGGCTAAAAAAAGACACCTCAATATAACGAATTTATCATTGTCAGAACCTCTACATTGCGAATTTAACCTCTGCATAACGAATTGTCTACGTCTTTCTCTCGATATAACAAATCCCCCACCCAATTATTGTTTTGGGAAAATCTGTTTTTTTTATCAAATGAAATGGAAAGGTCACGTCATCGCTTGCGCTAACATTCGTCTGCTCCGTTTCACATCCTTTTGTCTGCTGTCGCTGCGCGCGTTATGTTGCAACTGAGAACTGATTTCATTCACTGACTACTGATGATGACGTAATGTTTAGTAGCTGTGATTGGGCAATATGGGATAGCTATGGTGAATTGTACAATTTTTGGATAAAGAGAAACCTAAGAAAGAATATAAAAACAAAACCAAAAAGAAAGAATAGCAACATCGTTATTTTCACATTCCTTTTACGAGTGTTTTTATTATCCTTAAGTTGGCTATGATTATACACTTTTATAATGGCTTATCTAATAATTTTTTGTTTTCATTCGATTTGTTTCAACTAGCAATACTAATGCTACAGTAGATGATTATTATTGAGATTCCTCTGTTGTGATAAATCAGTACTGTACTGTAAGTAGCCTACCGACCTAACACGAGCAGTAACTTACAAAACTCTCTACTGTTTTGTTTTGTTCTATACGTGGTTTATGACTATACAATACAGTGTTTGGCTAGGTTTTAGGAGGGTTAGATTAAGCTGTGATTTGAAACATACAGTTTGTAGCCTATACCAAGGTCAATGCCATTGTCATGATTGCGCAATATTCAAGATCCCTCCCCTTTATTATGCCGTATAATTTAGATTCTACTGTACAATGTAAACACTGTACTGTAAAGTATTGTAGCCTATGCTACTTTAATTGTACTGTATTTAATGAGGTCAAATCCCGACCTATATTGATTGACCGACGCTGGTTCTGAACCTCGACTTAGTGAAATTCCTGCAAACCTAACCTCTATATAACGAACATCGTTTTAACGAAATCCTTGATATAACGAATATTCAGTTCGGTCCCTTCAGATTCGTTATACTGAGGTTGGACTGTATTAGTAGGATTAATTAATTTACTAGTGTAGGCTACATGTTGCTCGAATTCGAGCAATTGCAAAGTATTACAGGAGTTATTTCAAAACAAATAACAGTCATATTTACAATTAATTTAAAAGAGTCAATTCAAAGATTACTGGTGTGTAACTCAGACCATGTTTATATTCATTATTATTCGTTTATATTCGTCTGTTCTGTAGCTGCACGATAACGCCTGCACCGCCTCCTGTCTATGTTTCGTTGTCGTCGCGTCGGATGCATTTAAAAGAAAAAAAAACAACATATAAACAAATTATAACTACATAAAACAACGATAAATGCACAAATTTAAGTTACAATCATGCTAACACGATCCGTCATAGCGACACAAAACAATGATGAGTACACAAATTTAAGATACAACCATACTAACACGATCCGTCTTGGGGGTAATGTTTACATAAACTCAAATAGTAAATAAATGTACTCATTGCGTTTCATTGAATTGAAAAATTAATAACAGCAATTAAATTAAACAGCTGATCAAAATGTAAACAATTGTTCTCCATAAGGATAACATGGGAACTTTCAAAGCCACTGGGGCAGAGCCCAAGGGACTTTTTCAAAAATGTAAGGCAGGTTTGCAAATCTGCACGACACGCTCTTTCCAATGAGACGTCAATGGATAAAACCGGTTAAGAAATGGCGGAGGAGTTCAACCGACGAAGTTTCATGTAGCGTATTAATTATATAGATTAATTAACAGCTGGTTTTATGACCCTAATAATGCCTAATTTATGCCCTAATGGAGTGTTTATAAAAAATACTGGAAGTAATTTTTTTGGATTTTAATTACATTTGAAAAGGTCTACCATCTCACAAACTTTATAATAGCCTATATATTACTGAAATACAGTACTTGACTTGAATAAAAGGTATAACGACTTTTTAAACTTATCTTTTTACATAAATTTATTTGTTAAGTCTTTATTCTGTGTCCTTACATTGATTTCCTCCTACTTTTAACCATTGCAAACTCATCTATTAAGCAGGGTGTCTACCAACCGGGAAATCCGGGAAAACCGGGAATTGTACTTAATTTTTTACTGGCCATGAAATGTACGGGAATTGTCCTTAAATGCCAGACTATGTCCTTAAATTTTTAATGGGCCATAATTTTATCGATCGCTAGTTTGTTAGGAGCACATAAAAGGTTTATCAGATGTTTGTTTACATTTTCATAATTTATTACTAGAGTAATAAAAACCCCAATAAAAACCAAATATGCAATAAAAACCCCATTAGAATTCTCAAACCCATTAATATTTTATCACAACAATCAAGTGTCAAATCAAGTACTTCCAAGAACTGTTGACTCAGTAGTAGTTTAGCTCATAAAAGCTGTATGACTTTTATCCCTTACAACATTTATTTATTACTAGGGTAATCATTATTAGATCCCAAACATATTTTATCATGGAAATAATAGTTTTATAATGGCTGTTAAATTTCGCTTCTTACTTGTACTTCAATTTGCCGCTGGCCATTGCCTAGTGCCATAAAACTGTTTATGGTTTCATATAAAACATGTAACTAATCTTAAACATAACTAAGTTAAACCCTTTTTCTATGGATATTTTATCTTTCAATTGCAAAACCAAAAGCATCGGTTGTTTGCATTAAATTTTTATCACTACGTAGGCCTACTTGGTTTCAAATGATGTCATAGCATTTTCTGTATCTTTGTACATTGTTGGCAGTCAGGTTTCAATTTTTTTTATTTCCCATATTTATTTATTGAGTTGTATGCTTTAAGCAATCTAAATCTTATGAACTAGAATGATGATATTGTTTGTAGTGACTTTGCTGATATTATAACCTCATTGTTTGTTACTCAGTTAATATAGGCCCTCCTAAATAGTTAGGTCTAGGCCTGGGTATTTTGATTCTTTGAAAGTGCTGTAAAATTACTAAGAAAATGTAATTGAGCCTAAGATAAAGTAATGATTGCTATGTGTCGATATTAACTTTGCAGATGAAAAGACAATAATCTTACTCTGTGCTTACTGGTAGCCGCTTACCATACCGATTTTGTACCTAGAACCGAGTTACAATATATTCATTATGCATTAAAGATTTTTTTTTCAAAAGTAGTCGAGAACCTAACGTTGTGCCAGGGTGAATAATGCCAAATTAATCCGCCTGGATCGGATAAGCTATGTTATGATGTTTCCGTGACCGATGGAGATATTTAGGATTTTGTCGCTATTGCAGGAGACAATGATTGCATTTTCTGTTACACTATAAAAGCTGTACCTAAAGTATATGTTTGTTTACTTTCAATAAGTTTCTATTTTGAAATTTAATTCTTGTCTATTATTATTTACTTTTCTCTCTGGAACAACTACGAAGAACAAGATTAATACAGTTTGACAAATCAGGAATATTATTCTGCAATCACGCCGACAAAGGTCCTTAAATGTACGGGAATTGTCCATGAATTTTTTATCCAGAATGTAGTAGACACCCTGATTAAGTCATTAATTTTTATTGGATCACTGTTCGAAAGTTCATTCTCTATGTGTAGAAGAGCTAACGAGTTCAATCTATCTTCGTTCATTCTGGATCTAAGGCGAGATTTTATTCCTTTTACAACAGAAAATGAACATTCTGCTGAGCAGTTTGAAACAACTGTGCACAAATACCTATGAAGAGCTATGTCTACGTTTGGAAATATCAATTTGAGATTCTGTTCTGTTTTACCATCGATAAGGGGTTGTACTTAACACCGTCACTCTTCAGAAGGCCAGAAAAGTGCACACACTCATTTACAAATTATTTTTCTAGATAATTTTCATAAAAAGATTTAAGTATTTCAGCTCCATCAATGATAGTTTCAACTGAAGATGACAACAGGTTATTGAAAACTGAGAAGCAATAAATTGACTTAAACTGTGATATTTTTCAACCTCTAAAACAAAAATTTTAAAAATCCAAAAAGCAATTCACACGGAAAATATATGTTATTTAAGTATCACAGGCCTATACAATTTTCTGCTCGGTAATCAAGCTTAGGGTGAATGATTAACATGCTTCAACATAAACCCATGTGTTTGCTGATCGGTGCAAGGACATGTTTAGACTGGCATCTGACGGTCAACAACAATGCAAAATTATTGACTCCTGCCGACTCTTAAATATGTCAGTGTCCTTTGACCGTCATTTTCCGTCACCACCATGCCGTTGCGGTCGCGTCTACAGTACTACATTACTAACGTGGCAGCGGCGGCGGCACCCGTAAGCGGTGGCACCCGTAAGCGGCTGGACACGTAAGCGGCAGCACTCGTCAGGGGTGTGCCGCCCCAAGGTTGCTGGCCTAGTGTGCCTAATGAAAATCCGTCCCTGTCTCTTGGACTTTATGAGTAGGGATTGTTAGTAATACAAAAATGGTTGTAGGTAAAGTATTGTACGCAACTTGCGTAATTAGCCTTTATGACACTCGTAGAAGTTTTAAAAGCACTTAAAAGCTAAGGCTCGTAACTTAAATTTTCTACTTATATCCTAAAGACTATCTTTACGCGATTGTTGCATAAATACCGTAACAGCTGATTGTTGCATAAATACTGTAACAGCTGATTGTTGCATAAATACTGTAACAGCTGATTGTTGTATTGTTATTTCTTTGATAGTTCTTTGTTTAATTTTTGCATTTGTGGAAGCATACATCATAATGTACTATTATTCAAGAGACCGTTGTATTTAAACACAATGGGCTCTGTTCTACTGTGACATAATTAACAAGTAAATACAATAATTATTACTAATGTAACTTACCTATTGTCATTGCAGGATGGATTTGTCCTTGTGGGGTCAGTGGCAGGACAGCGCTACTGGTCATCAATGCTGAACCTCGAATGTATCATCACTTGTGGAATTTGGACTCCCGACGACCAACAGGTAGGTAAAACTAATTTCACTTTAACCCTCCGAGCGTCACTCGTCGAAAAATCGACGCGCGACACACTTTTTGTAGTGTCACGTGTCAATTTTTCGACGCACGAACATCGTTTACGGCGAAGGCTCTATGACTGACTGAATCGGATTGAACTGAATCGAGTTTGGTATCGTTCTTTTCATTATATTCTAAGCTTTCTCCAGAGGTCTGTCTCTAAGCGCTTTATGTTCTCCGAGCCGATCGAATTGTAGCAGACAGCTGACGTGCGTATTTGTAAACAGGTTAGTTAACCTCGGACCGATGACTGATGTGTTTTATTATGTTTATCATTGTTTTAGTGTTAAAAATCAAAAGTAGTGATATACATGGTGCATTATAAGAAGATTTAAGTGATTTTGAAGGGCTGGTTGATGATCCTGAAGAAGTAGGTAGTGATATTGATGTAAATTATCAGCCAGATTCCTAGCTATGGTTAGGCTATGCATTCTTAGCTAAACGCTATGTACTGAAATCTGTTTTTTGCCCATAACTTATTTATTTGCAAATCTACTTCCTTATATTATTATATATTTGTAATCTTCATAAAATTTAGAACAAAGTGGCTATTTTCAAATATTTATAGGCCTATAATTTATACAATTTCATTGAGCGCGAACTTATTTTTTTTTTCAATTTTTCCAAAATAATTTTTATTTTTACCTAAAACATTTTTTTTGAAACAAATATTCCTTAGGTTTTATGTATGATATATTGAAGCCCATGATTTTCCAAACAAAATGGTATATAGAACAGTAGAATTAACATTGTTTTAAGCTTCTCAGATCCGTTTTAATAAAACCTTGCAAATGCGCCAAAAATAGGCGGACATTAAGGCCTAAACTATGGACACTCGGAGGGTTAACAAGTTATTATAATGAGATGGCAAGTTTATAACACAACAAATTTTTTATTGTGTTGGATTGTGTAGGTGTACTTTGGCACATCCACTGGTCAACTAGTTGTGATGGATGTGCACGGAGCCATGGTGGCACAGGTAGATTTAGCCAGTCCCATGGCAATCACCAACATGGCGTGGTCCTGTGAAAAGTTCAAGATGGAGGAGGGTGATGATAACATTGGTAAGCATTATATATGAAAATTTACTTCAGTTTAATAACCATAACCAATCAACACAATTTGTTGTTTTACGCTAGAGCTAGTTAGTTATTAATTAAACTAGCTGTGTGCCCGTTCTACGGACAGGGATCTTGTAGTCAGTTGAAACCTTATTATATTCAGATCAACAGGTACTTTGCATAGTAAGTGTGCAGTTTTCTAGATATGCCTGTAAACTTATTATAGGAATAATACTCACAACATTCGAAAACACAATATCTGACAGTTCCAAGCCAAACAAAATGCTTTGCAACTAAATGTCACTCGGATATAAATATTTTTTGTTCTATTTGATAACCAATGATAAATTTAACATTAAACTGGTTCTCGGGAAAAGTACCGGTACCGAGAGTCGTCAAAAATTGGTTGTAGATAGTTGGGTAGGCCTACGTACTGTAACCTTCACCTTTATTTTTTAATGGTTATGCCTTCTTAATTCAAGCATACTTTAAATTTTACATTATACCTTTTTTAAATTGTCTTAAATAATAGAGCTAGGGTAGTTGGATGAGTTTCTTTTTATCAGGGAAGTCCCATCTTTAATTTCAAAGATGTAAAGACTTATGGGTTCGTATGAAGCTAGTGAACCTAGGCAGAGTCAATGAAAACACCTGTTTACAAAAATTATTTTATTTTATATAAAAACTACTTATATACATACATGTAAGATAATGTCCACTATAAAATACCCTTAGGCCTACACCCTAGCATCATCAAGATAGTTATATTTTACTTAATTTGTGCTTGGCCTAGGCTAGTAAGTTACTGTTTTTAATTATTGATTTTCAGTACCATCTATGACTGAACTGAGCCCTTTGTAAAAGTATTTAATAATAGAAAACGTTTATTATGATGACTCTAGAATTCGTTAAGTTATAATGAAGATGTTTAATCACTAGGTTTGGTTACTTATCCGTTTTTGTGGTGTTGAAGATCCATGGCGTCTTTATGGCATACATTGGCCTAAGTTAGTCGGACAAGTTCAGCCTGATATAATTTCACTTGAACAATTATACTATAACACATTTTTATAGGCTGACTCGTTCATATTAAAATTTCTTGATGTTCCTGCATCTTGTATTTGTATGTACGGAGTACGATGCTAACTACCAAGAGACCAGCTCCGGTCTTTACTTAGGCACGGCTTCTTCATCAATGACCGAGTCTACGTTACAACCAGTGTTTTCTATTCAAAAATGCATGTTGCTTTAATTTTTTAGTTGTTGTTACAAATTTTTCAGCATAGCTAGAGAAAAATCTAAAAGTCATTCTATTTTAATTTGGCTTTTATCGGACCTGTAATTTTCGAGGTATTTGCTTTAATAACTTTAACTATTTCCCACTTCTTCCATCTTTTTCGCGCCATAACCGCCAAATTAAAACCATTCCTACACTTTTTTATAGTTTTTATTTATTCTTTATGAAATCCATACAATTCTTCAGAAACATATTTTATCACTTTTATCTGATTTAAGTTTTTTGATTAGACTTGTAATTTAAGAGTTTATTGCATTTTTGTCTCGGACTATTTTCTTGGTCACTTTTGCTCCGCGCAACGTCATGGCGGTTTTTCTCGGACCTTGTAAATTAATATTTTAAATTTAAATTTTTTTACTTAATTTCTCTAATTTGTCGGATCATTTTGATTTTTTAACACAAGTTAGGAAATTTCATATGCTTTTATCTGGTAACACTTTGAGCTCGATAGGACAAGTAGTTTTTTAGATATTCAAGTTATTCGATATGTCATTTTTCCACAATAGGCCTATTTTAATTTAGTCTTAATGTATGATTTAAACAGATTTTGACCTCCCCGACAATTCATTATGAAGGATATGTTCAATATCAATCTTTAGATGCAATGTTTTGACAGCTGAAAGCTTGTATCGTTTTTACTAAATTTTTTTAGTCTCAACTTGGAATACCTGTTACAAAAACCCCCTGAGTTATGTGAAGTAATGACGTAGTATTGCTTTACATGACTCACTACCTACTCATTTAACGGCTCAGTCAGTCAATTTTTTACTAAAATAAAATTTCAATTACATTTCATCTACAATTCTTACAACTAACTACAGTACATTCACTCCTGAAAACATACATTTTTCATAGTTCATTATATATTATGAAACAAATGTTATCCAATGATAAAATAAAATATACCTGAAATAAAAAAACATATAATAATAAATTCTTAAAATCTAACAATGGTAATCTTACTAATATTATAAATCTGAAAGTTTGTGAGTTTGTGTGTATGTTTGTGTGTGTGTGTGTGTGTGTGTTGCTCAATCACGCATAAACTACTGGACGGATTGGGCTGAAATTTGGCATGATGATAGCTCACATTCCCGATTAACATTAAAGCATATTCTTATCTCAAAAACCCTTTCGGGCTCCGCCCCAGTGGCTCTGTAGTTCCCCATGTTAATCTTATGATTTTTTATATTTAAAAGTAATTAATTAATCTTAACAGCTGTTTCAATTAAACAAGTTAGTTCTGTTCTATGATGTTCAATAGCATAAAAGTTACAAGGATTACCAACAGGGTGCAGTACTATTATTTTTTAAAATTTATAACAACAGCTAATTTCCAACCAAAAGGTGAGTGAGCGTAGCGAACGAACTTCAACCTGGAGGCGAGTTAGCGTAGCGAACGAGCTCCAACCTAAAGGTGAGTGAGCGTAGCGAACGAACTTCAACCAGGACGTGAATGAGCCATGCGAATACTTATGAAGTTAAACGGGGCGAAGCCCGCGGGTACAGCTAGTTTCTTCTAAATGTCTCTTTCTTCACTAGGCCGTAATTACATCACTAGATTCAATAAGTGTCTTTCTTCCCTAGTATCTGTACAAGTCACATCCTTGACATTGTGGTCCTTTATAAAGAATTTAATTGAATAATTATCACACACCTTTAGTTGTTTTTTTATTGTCCATCCTCTACTTTGGATTTAACTGGTTTTTACCAACTCCAGCAGTTTGTATTTTTGACTGTCCTTCCTCTACCTTGGATTTACTTGTTTAATACATCCAGCAGTTTGTATTTTAGATCATATTTTCTCCCTTCTTCCATCAATGTTTGGATTAAATTGACATTGCAGGCTCCAAATGTTTCCTGGCTTAAAATTTTGCTCCAAAGTAACTGTTGATAACAATGTTTTCACTGTTTTTTATGATGCACAAACTCACTTTTCTAAACTAAAGGTACTCAGGGCTATAGGTACTATTCAATATCATAAAAGTTATGTCCATTGTCCATCTATCTTGATGTGCTTTTTTACAGTCTAAATATTCTTATCTAAAACCTTTTTTATTTATACAATACCATATCTTAATAACATGTTAACATAATACTTTTTTATAAATTATTATAATACAAAAAAACCTTTTAATATGCTTAATAAATGTTCATACCCATTAATGGAATATTCATTGACCATTATTCAAAATTTTATTGACATCTCATATTATTTAGGTAAGCCTATTATTTGTTTATTTGTTTATATTTTTTATTTATTTTTTATTTTTTTTTACTATAAATGACTATCCACAAAGTACTGTATTGGAATAACTTTATCTCGTGTGTATCTTTTTCGTGATTTTTGTATTATAAGGGCCCAAAAACAGAAATCGTACCTCAAACACAACCGGCCCAATTTATCCAAGCAACCAGACACATACTTTTGAGGCTATTGTAACTTGGACAACTAAATTTACTCAAAATATTTCTTCAATTGTGTAACATTATAGGTTCCTACTATCTTATCTGAGTTCAACTCCTTTAACTTATAGGCATTTTCCATTTTAATCTCAACTATTATATATGGTCCAGTAAAGAGCAGAAAGAACTTCTTTATCTTTTTATTAATTTTATTTGACAAATTATGAGTCTTAACCAGGACTTTATCACCTATTAAAAATGTTACTGGCTTAATTTTTTTATCAAACTTTGCCTTTCTTTTTTGAGCCCCATTTAACAATTTCTCTCTTACTAAGGTTACACACTGTACTTGACTAAAATCTCTATCACTAGGAAACTCGATTACTTTTTCTAGAAAATGTGTATTTACTTTTCCTAGCATTACCTCTGCAGGTACATGCTCGGTAACACCATGAACTGAGTGATTTAGACAATTTTCAATGAACTCAAGTACATTTGGCCAATTAGTATGCTTATTATGACAATATATGCGTATCATTTTGTTGATTTCTTTATTTATTTGTTCAGTTGGATTTGATTGAGGATGGTACACTGATGTATGTAAAGTTTTTATCCTAGCATCTGTTAAAGTTGAATACCATAAATCACTTGTAAACCAATTCCGCTTGTGTACCATGATCGCTTAAAATTAATTCTACTTCTCCTACCTCAGGGATGTATTTGTTAAAAATTTTACTCAACAAAGTTCTAGTGTTCGCATGTTTTATGGCGTACATTTTAACATAGTACCTGGGGACCGAGCTTTGCTCGGGGAAAATCATTAGTTCACTCTGAAAGCACCTTAGTATTGGAGATGCATAAATCCATTCCCAAACTCCACACGGCTCGCCTTCACCACCATTTCCTACGTCATGGACCTGTTTCCCTCCATTCCCATTGCATTTAAAGATTGCAAATACCTTAATCTAATCGTCATAAACAGTTCCCACACTCCGGACTACTCGCCTTGACTACTTCCTTCACCACTTCCTACGTCGCGGACCTGTTTCCCTCCCTTTCCATAGCATTTTAGGATTGCAAAAACTTTAATCTAATCATCATAAACAATTCCCACACTCCGGACTACTCGCCTTGACTACTTCCTTCACCACTTCCTACGTCGCGGACCTGTTTCCCTCCCTTCCCATTGCATTTTAGGATTGCAAATACCTTAATCTAATCGCCATAAACAGTTCTCACACTCCGGACAGCTCGCCTTGACTACTTCCTTCACCACTTCCTACGTCGCGGACCTGTTTCCCTCCCTTCCCATAACATTTTAGGATTGCCCATACCCTTATCTAATCGTCATAAACAGTTCCCACACCCAGGACAGCTCGCCTTGACTACTTCCTTCACCACTTCCTATGTCGCGGACCTGTTTTCCTTCCTTTCCATAGCATTTTAAGATTGCGGACACCTTAATCTAATCGTCATAAACAGTTCCCACAATCCGGACTACTCGCCTTGACTACTTCCTTCACCACTTCCTACGTCGCGGACCTGTTTTCCTTCCTTCCCATAGCATTTTAGGATTGCAGATACCCTAATCTTATCGTCATAAACATTCCCCACACTCCGGACTGCTCGCCTTCACTACTTCCTTCATCACTCCCTACGTCACGGACCTGTTTCCCTCTATTCCCATAGCATTTTATGTTTGCCTTTATTACTTCCTTCACCACTTCCTATGTCGCGGACCTGTTTCCTTCCCTTCCCATAGCATTTTAGGATTGCAGATACCTTAATCTAATCTAATCGTCATAAACAGATCCCAGACTTCGCACTGCTGCCCTTGACTACAATCATAGATAAAACCATAGACTATAAAACATACTCCCTACAATGTATCGAGTAATCTTCAGTATAATCTTTGCTAAATATTATGCTAATTATTAAGTGATGTTTTCCTTTTGTACTGTATTTGTAATTTGCTAGTATACTGTGGGTAGTTGGCGGGTCTGACTTAGGGGAGGTACGAATGAGGCATTTAGTTCAAAATTCCTCCGCGAACAGCGCTGTAGTAGAGAGCACTTTGTCAATGAAGGTTTACTATTCGCAAAAATAGTTCTGTTCATAAAATAAAATTATAAATGCCTCAAATTAAATTTTATAATTTTTTATTTATAAAATTAAACTATCATAACCTAACCGAACTAACCAAACTTGCTGATAATTAAATAATATAAAAAAGATTAGTAATAGAAAAAATAATTATGTTTATTAAATAAATCTAGACATTGCTCAATTAAAATTTTATAATGACCTAATAATAAAATTAAACTGTCATAACCGAACCAAACCAACCAAACTTGCTGATAATGAAAAAATCTGAGACAAAAAGTTAATGCAACCAGCGAGATTCGAACCCGGGACCTTTTGCACGCCAGCCCGGCACGCTAACCACTAGACCACCGAAGCCGTTGTCCACACTCCGTATTGTTACGGTAATAGCGTTCCCTCAGCTAATAAGAAGCCCACAGCTGTCATCGTAGCCTCTTCCGTACCTCCCCTGAGTAAATACCGTAGTTGGCTTACTATGAACACATGCTACAACTTCAAGTCTTTTGTTTACTTTATCCTTGTTATTTAATTCATCCAACATGGTTACCTAGCAACCCATAAGACTAATGTTAAAAAAATGTGATTTTCAGTTTCATTTTTCTACGTAATTAGAATTTTGTTGGCAGTTCTAACTGCATGAAACTCGTTTTTAGGCCAAAAATAAACTATTTACAAGATTTGAAGAAAATCGTCGGAGCCGTTTTCGAGATCTTTCTGCAAGCAAGCAAGCAAGCAAGCAAGCAAGCATACAAGCAAACATTGCTCGTATTAGAGTATAGGATTTTGAGAATACATCAATTAGTACAAAAATGTACTTTACTCCTCCTGGTCCAGTAGGTAACTCTCCTATCAAATCTACTACTATTAGCTGCCTAACTCTTTCCGGAACTATAGGAATTAAACTACCTATTTGTTTGACAGTGACTTGTTTTGCTTTCTAACATTCTGATTTTTATGTATGTTAAACTTTAAAGTTCCTACGTTTCCCTAGGAATTGTTACCGATAAAAAAATTCCAATTTAATTAGATAAATCAGACTAAAATATTGTTTGTAGAATGGATCAAATAACAAACTACGTAAAAAGCTATGTTTTTTTTTTATATTTGAAAATATATTTTCAAGATAGGTAAGTGTTTGAATTGAAAACAACAGACAACTGGCATCAGTATTGGTGGCTGTGGGGAAAACGGGTGGCCCAGCGAGCGCTGTGCGCCGAGCGCCTGGGCGAAAATGTATCGAATGCTTCTGTATTGTTAATTGAGTAGGATAATTAAATATTTAGGGAAACCTTTTTAGTGTGTTACACTTTAAAGTTCCTATATTTCCCTAGGAATTGTTACTGATAAAAAATGCCAATTTAATTAGGTAAATCAGACTAAAATATTGTTTGTAGAACGGATAAAAAATAATAAACTAAATAACTAATAAACTAGTTTTGTTATTTTTAATTTATTTTCAAAATATGTACAGCTTGTGACACCTAAGCTTGCACTTGGCCTAGCGCAGGCATTGTAGGTGGGAGGAGGGTGGAGCTAGGGAAAAGACCGGACTGCAAACATTTCTGCTGCCTCACGGAGGCGACTCCCCTTGTATTATGTACTTGAGCGCCTTCATATGGGTCGCGAGGATAGTTGATGAAACCCAAATGATGGGACATAATGTTTTTGAAAAAGGTACTAGTAGCGATCGGTCAAGTGCCAGCTTAGATGTCACGAGCTGTAAGTGTTTAGATTGAAAACAACAGAGAACTGGCAGTAGTATTTGCGGCTGTGACGAATACGGCCGGACCGGCTAGCGCCGAGTGCCTGAGCGAAAATGTATCGAACGCTTCTTTTGTATTTGTTCTTGAGTAGGATAGTTAAAATCTATATTATTAATACCTTACATGAAACTTTATGAACAATAAGGCTTTTTTGTTTTAAGATTTAACCCCACATATTATATACCAAAATGTTCGTCTATGTGTGTAGATTTGCAAACTGACCTTAAATTTTTGAAAAAGTCCCTTGGGCTCTGCCCCAGTGGCTTTTAAAGTTCCCATGTTATCCTTATGAAGAAAAGATTATGATCCGCTGGATAATTTAATTGCCGTTAATATTTTAGTTGCAATGGAAACCTGTACTACAAAAAATATTTAACAAATTTCTAGATTTACCAAGATATGTGTACATCTATGAGTACCGTACTGAAAAAAAATAATTCTATAACCACTTATTGAACATTGTATAATTTTACCCGGGCAAAGCCGGGTTTGGCTGCTAGTATTTAGGTAAACCTTTATTGTGTATTTGAAAGAGGATTTTATGCTTTACAATTTGAATGAACAGTTTTCCTTATAACGGCAAACCAAAAGGATACTTGGTGAAAAATGCTAACTATGAGTTTCAATATGTCAATTTAATTAGGTTTTAAATTAGTAAAAAGAAGAAAGGAAAATAAAGTAACACATTTTCTTTAGATTTAATATCCAGCCGGGAGTCTACAAGAAATTTTTATGCAAACAGGAGGTTTTTAAGTCAATTACTTTACTAGTAACACCCATTTCCATAAACAATTGCATAAATCCAACATGGCCGACTTATTTTTGAAAATGGCGGAAAAGTCCCCATGTGATTTTTTTGGGACTTTCATCTGTGGGTTCAGGAGACCTTAAATAAATGATTTCCAACAAGTTTCAACTTTTTTTTTGAATTTCCCAAATTTTGCTATCTTGGAGCTAATAATTGCACTGGATTGTACAAACTGTCATTTCCTACTATAAAATAGAGTGCTATCACCTACAGGTGAAATTTTTTTTGTTGGAAAAATAAGTGATCTTTGTAAAATAAACTAAGTCCTACATTGGTTTTTATATATTTTCCTATTCTAAAACCAAAGAAATCAAATAAAAATTTGTTTACTTTAGGCTGGGGTCCGAGGAGGTGATACATTTTCTAGACAACTTATATTTATGCAGATGATGTTGTCCTCGAATATGGATGGACAAAATCCAACACGCTGCCTTTACAGTTTTGCCTTAGTCTGTTCTACTCATAGAGATTTAAAAAAATACAAAATACTCAGTCTACTTCTTTTGGTGAAAACATCATAAAGCTAAGTTTAAGCAGTTAATCACTCTTATGCTTGACAATTTATTGTGTTACTTAAACTTAAAAATTTGTAACCATACATTCACATTTTGTTGTTATATAGTTTATGAAGTTAATTTGTAAACCGCCCTTGTCTGAATCAGATACAAGTCGTTACGTGCTGGCAGTCAGTGTGGAGAATGGCTGCATCTTATTGCTGAAGCATCACGACGACGTGAGTCCCATTAGGATCAGCACTGGGCTGAGTCCTCTGCACCTGGAGTGGAGCAACTGTCGCCAACTACTGAGCGTGGCTGGTAGCCGGGCCGCCAACACCAGTGCTGCAACACAGGAATACACCAACGTTGTCAGGGTCTACACTGATACTGGCGTCTTGTTGTACTCTGCACTCATCCCATATACTCAGGTATTAAATCAAAATACTTCTCAAGTCTCCTGAACATTGAATTTGCAACATAGCCAATAATTAACCATCACATTATCTAAATACAGTAGAACCTCGCTAATTCGAACCTCGATAATTCAAAAACCTCTATAATTAGAAATGTTTGTCTATTCCCCTCAGAAAACCTCTAAAATTCAAAAAATAATATAATACCGATAATTCGAAGTGATTTTCACGCTTTAGGGAGCCTCTATAATTTGAATTTGCACATACACAAGCCTCTACTATTTGAATTTATTGCCGTAATTTGAAGTGTTACCTCCACAATTCAAAGTCAACCTCTACAATTCGAACTGCGTTACCGTAAGCTTCTGCAATTCGAATTCACGACAAAAAATTATCCTGTTGAAACATGAACTGACGCTCTTATTGATCTTCCCACAGTTAGCTCATCAGTATCCAACCGTTTTATATGCAATGTAGACGTCTTTAACATTCAGTCAGATTTTGCGGTGTTAGGCCTAATTGATTGTTAGTTGATGAGTGTTTTAGTGCAGTGAGCTAGAATGAGTGGTAAGAAGTACAAGTCCTTAACCTTGGCAGAAAAACTTAAAATAATTAATGAAGTGAACAGTGATGGAAAACTTAAAAAGGATTTAGCTGAAGAGTATGGTATCCCCGCCAGCACATTATTTACGATCCTTAAACAAGAGGAACTAGTTAGGCAACGAATGGAGGCAGGTAATTTAAACAATAAGAGAGTGAGTAAATCCGAATTTCCTGAAGTGGAGGAATGCTTGATAAAATGGTTTAAGCAATGTAGGGACCATAACGTAAGTGTAGGGGGGCCAATCCTCGAAGAAAAAGCTGAAGGTTTTGCCAAATCATTAGGCCATGATAATTTTCGAGCAAGTAATGGTTGGTTGAAGAAATTCAAACAAAGAAATGACATTGTTTTTCGTAAGGTGTGTGGAGAGAGTGCAAGCGTTGATGACAATGTATGTAAAAACTGGAAAGAGGAACTAAAAACAATGTTGAAAGACTATGATCCTAAAAAACAAATATTTAATGCTGATGAAACGGCCTTGTACTACCAATGTCTTCCCGATAAAACTTTAACTTTCAAAAACAAAAAATGTTATGGTGGTAAGAACAGTTAAGTTCGAGCAACACTTTCGCTTGCGAGTAATATGACATGAATAGAAAAGTTAAAGCCGTTTAAGAATAAGAATAAGAATAAGAATCCTTTATTGTCATTAGACACAGTTGTGCAATAGACATTGTCAAAGAAAACTATAAACTAGAAAATGTAACAGAGTCATGAACATTATCACAGTAGACCTCATATAACATACATGTAAAACTTAGCCTATATCACAGAAGAGATCACAGTTGTCAATTGAGAATAAATATCATAAAATAAAAATTGTTGAATAACAATGCATGTTACTTAAAATCTAAAATCTATAAAATCAATAGCACTCAAATGCAAAAACTCATTAACAGAATAAAGTGGGTGCTTTAGAAGACCATTTGTTACAACAGTTTTAAAATTAGCAAAGGATTCAATATTCTTGACATGATGAGGTAGTATATTGTACAGTTTAAGCCCTATAACTTTAGAGCTTTTGGCTGCTTTGGTCAATCTACAAAAGAGAATGTCTTTCATGCTTGAGCCTTGTGTTGTGGCCAGCGAGCACATAATAATAATAATAGAGAGGACACGGCGTTTAACCAAATGCACTGAAAGTGTGGCCAAATCCGCCATCTTGGTCCGTCATACAGCCTGAATCCAAGACCCGCGAGCTCAGTTCGCATTAAAAACCCCGCGACAAATACACGATCATAAACAACATTAATAGTTGACAAAAAATTCTGAAATTTTGCACACTTGTAGATATGATACTGAGGAAAACGATGGTGGTAATATAAAGTTATTAGTTATGACAGTAATTGAGTTATAAATATGTTTAACACTTATGTAGTTTAATTTTTCAGATTCAGACATGAAAAAGTTGTATTGCGAGGAAATTTTTTATTTTTTGGTCAGAGAAATTTCGTCAGCGGGAAAGTTGTGGATAAATAACCAAATTTAACTATCCGATTCACCAAAAATTTTTATCATGTTCGGTTTTCTAAAAAATCAAGTACAAAAGGGATCCATTGCCGCTGCTCCGCGCTACGCCCGCTGCGCCGCCGGGCCGTCGTCTATACATTTAGCGTGCAGTGTTTTAATGTTTTATTTATACTGTTGTACTGTAATATTGTATGTATTAAAGAAATTTTCAAATATATTGTCTATGAAGAATTTTCAACCGTTTAGCACAACTTTTTAAGGACTAATTAGCTTTCAATATCATCCAAGATAAACTAAAGATAATTCTGTAAGTTAAATTAAACTTCCCAAATATATTTGTGAAATTACACTCAATTTATTGTCCCAGAAAAATTACAGTTTTATTGAGATGTAGCCTGATTTTATTTTTGTGAAGACTTTCGTTACTTATTTTACAGTAGTAGCGAACTCTAACATTGAAATATTTTTTAGCAATAATTTTAATTAGGTACTAAACAAAAATGATTTTTGTCCATATTGTTTCATATCCTAAAAAATATGTACTATTTGGAAACAAATTTACTCCTACACATTGTCCAAGTACTTTGTTCGTCAAGTCCTCAATTACATTGTTTTCCTTTACACTAATATCATTAACTTTATATCTACACTATCCTTAGCAAGCATATCAGACGACTAACGCGCTGCACACGCCGGGACTACTGTCGGGGAAATAAATATGTGCTGAGTTTGAGCCTAAATATCTCTTGAGATTAATAAACCGATTTTGTTGAGACAAAAATTAAATATAAACTGGCTTAAATACATTTTACGTAGTAACAATAAAAAAAATTTCCGTTCACCAGAAAAATTTTTATGGTTGAAAGATTCTAAAAAGTACCGGTTTTTAAGAAACTCTGCACTAACACTGAAGTTTAAAACTTAATTATAAACAAACCAATGAGCCAATCTTTCTGAAATTTTTATGGCTTATTGGTAGATTTATTGTTAACAGTTCCATGCATTTTAAAATTTTTACTCACGATAGTTTTTATGCTGATGTTTATTCTTAAAACGTATGCTAACATCGTTAATAAGACGCTAAAAATTTCGTTCAAAATACCATCGTGTTTGTCGTGACACAAGAAATAACACCAATATGACAGATTTATAATGCGAACAAAGGTGTTTTTTAAACAGATATATATTTGTACACAAAAATTTCTCCCGCAACTGGCAGGCCGATTGGCTCAGTGGTTTGTTTACAATTAAATTTTAAACTTCAGTGTTAGTGCAGAGTTTCTTAAAAACCGGTACTTTTTAGGATCCTTCAACAATATAAATTTTTCTGGATAACGGATTTTTTTTATTGCTACCACGTAAAATGTATTTAAACCAGCTTATATTTAATTTTTGTTTCAACAAATTGGATTATTCATCTCTGAGATATTTAGGCTCAAACTCGAGTGCACATATTTATTTCCCCGACAGGTAGGCTAGCGCCGCCATCTTTGTCCGTTTCGCCGGCTAGTAAGACTGCCACGCTCCTGCGCTCCGAGTAGCGCTTCTATTTTGTTATGTGTTCGCTGGTTGTGGCTATGTACATTTAGCCGTTTCAACAAGAATACAGATTGTTTTTTTACTTCTAATAGAACATACAAAACATATAAACTAAAGACAGTTAACACTTTTTCATGGATAAAAATAGGCCTACAGTGCTCTGAGTAGTCAGCTGAAGCTAGTATTCTGACAGCTTTTTTCTGAACTAGTAAGACATCATGTACTCCAGCTGCATTTCCCCATAAACATATGCCATACAGTAAATTACTTTGAAAGAAACTATTGTAAGCAAGCTTGAGATATGACTTCGGGACATTTTTATCTAAAGATCTTAGTAAATATACAACTCTTGAAAGTTTGTTACAAATATAATCCGTATGAAATTGCCATGTCAATTTTCTACCAAGAACTAACCCTAATTGATCACAGGAGGGAGAATCACTAGCCTTGACATTTTTATTACTAAAAACTATGGTTTGAGTTTTGTCATTGTTAAGTATGAAACCATTGGTACTGAACCAGTTGGATACACTTTTAAGGGCACTTTCAGAATTCAAATTGACAGTTTTTATATCAGAACCAGCATTAAACAAAGTAGTGTCATCAGGAAAACATACAGTCTCAAATGGTACATTAACATCAATGTCATTAACCATGACAAGGAATAAAAGAGGTCCAAGAACCGAACCTTGCGGCACGCCAAAGGGTACAAGTCTCTTACATGAATACTGATTATTGACACAGACTATTTGTTCTCTATTATCTAGGTATGAGCTAAGAAGTGACAGAGTTGTATCAGTCACCTTGTAGTACTTTAACTTAGCCAGCAATGTCTCATGACAAACACAATCAAAGGCTTTACTGAGGTCACATAAGGTGACACCAGTATCGGCTCTGCTTTCAAGGTTTGCTAGGATTGCATCTACAAGATAGGTCACAGCTTGAATTGTAGATTTCCCAGTTCTGAAACCATACTGTATAGTTGAAAACAAGGAATTATCTTCAAAATAATTGTACAGCTGGTCATGTAAAATTCGTTCAAAAACTTTGGCAAAGACTGGAATTAAAGCTATTGGCCTATAACTAGCTGGGAGATCTCTGCACCCTTTCTTAAAAACAGGAACAACCTTAGATAACTTAAGCTTTGCAGGAAATACACCTTCAATAAGACAACTATTTATACAATAGGTTAAAGGCTCTACAATCACAGGTAAAATAGACTTTTTCCTACAGTTACCTAACAATGTACATGTTCTCTCACTGATTTGAGAAAGCAAAGTGGCCAATTCGCTCATCAGTGAGACAATGTTAACATTGTCTCACTCTAATTACTTTGTCTCACTCCAGATTTGCAACGTGAAGGCACGAAATAGTGAGCGCGTAACATGCAGGCAACGTCGTATGCGCGCGAAATACGTTGGCAGCACTGGCTGTAAATCAGCTGGTTAGCTGTTGTACTGTTGTATTTGTCACTTCACATTAAATGTTATATTAAAAGTTCACTTCTGTGTAAAAATAGGTTATGTTTCTTCACCAATTTATTTGTTTTATGGTAACTGTAGGAAAAGTATAATGTGCAACTCGAGTTCAAAGTACAATTGCCTCACTCGAGAAACCATTCCTCACTCGCCTACGGCTCGTGAGTAAGGATTTCTCTCGAGTGAGTCAATTGCTCACTTTTCTCACTAGTTGCACAAATAACTATAGCACATCACTAGACAGGCCATAAATATCACGACTTTTAGAACTTTTTAGAAGCCGCACATGATCGGTAAATACAAAAAAACCTAGATGTTTTGCTGGTGTTAAGTAATTTCCTTTTGAATATGACACAAATCCAAAAGCATGGATGAATAGTAACCTTTTTGGGCAATGGTTGCTTAAGCTAGACAAACAAATGAAGAAGGAAAAATTTAACATTCTTTTATTCATTGACAACTGTAGTGCACATAACGACATCAAAGCTTGACACAATCAAAGTTCAGTTCCTTCCTGCCAACACAACGTCAAAACTTCAACCGCTGGACCAGGGAATTATAAAAAATGTCCAGACTGTAAAGTGAAAGTAGTCCGCAGTATAATACTCGACCGGCTTATCAACTCTCCGATAAGGGGGTTCCCCGCGATTTTAGTAAACAAACACAGCCGAATAATAATACACTGATGTCCCAAACAAATAAACAAAGACGTACACCTACTTGTTTGAATTGTAATGAAATTGGTCATGCATATTATCATAGTAAATTACCAAAAGTGTTAAAATGCTTCCACTGTAAGAAGGTAGGTATTCGAACCCGTGATTGTGGATGTCGTCAGGGAAACGAGCCACGGGCTTAGGTGATAGGAGGTCGCCCGAGTCCAAATCTAATCCTAAATCCTCCGACTGGCATATTTGGCTGGAAAAAGTCAAAAAGTTCCCGGAAGGGGTTGGAGTCGGCACTGCTAATTTAGATCAGCGGCCCTATTTTCAAATTAATATTTATAGACAGGCTTTTTGGACGCTTTTAGACACCGGTGCCGCGATAACTTTAATTAATTCCTAAGTGGCAAAACATTTGGAGGCGCAGGGCATAAAAGCTAAAAACGCGTCTATTTTAGTACAGTTAGCGGACGGGGCTAAAGTGCAACAAAATTGTGTTTATGAGTTTGAGGGTATTATTGAGGGTACGCGTCAGAAGATTAAGGCGGTTTGTTTGCCCTCATTGACGTGTGATGTCATGTTAGGAATTGATATGATTAGTAAGCTAAATTTGATTTCGTACAACATCAAAGTAACTTGTTTAAAGGGATCGGACAAGTTCGATAGTACCCAAGAAGAAAAGGGGTTAGGAGCTCTAAAGGTCAGAAAACTCAACTAGACGAGTTCTTAGGTAAGCAATTGCCCCTTTTTAATCAGGTATCGGGACGAACTTCGTTAATAGAACACAAAATAAATCTGAAACCGGGAGTAGCCCCTATTAAGCAACGATACTATCCTCGCAACCCTGCGATGCAGGGTGTGATTAACGACGAGGTGAAACAAATGCTGGACGACGGAGTAATTGAAAAATCAAGTAGTAGCTGGTCTTCGCCGGTTGTTCTAATCCGTAAACCATCCGGCAAGTATCGGTTTTGCATTGACTTTCGTGCTATTAATAGGGCGTCCGACCTGGATGCTTATGCACTTCCGCGTATCAATGCTATTTTGGACAAACTCAAAAATGCCAAATTTATATCAACCCTGGACCTAGCCAATGGCTACTGGCAGGTTCCTTTAGCCACTGAGATCAGCCCAGTAACGGCTTTTACTGTACCGGGGGTAGGTTTGTTTCAGTTCACTGTGATGCCGTTTGGCCTCCATTCGGCCCCTGCCACGTTCCAACGACTTTTAGACCAAATTATAGGCCCTGAATTAGAACCTCATGCGTTCGCATATCTTGACGATCTTATCGTTGTTACCTCAACCTTTGATGAGCATCTTGCTCTGCTAATAGAAGTTTTTGAACGATTGCGTACGGCCGGCCTCAACTAAATTACGAAAAATGTAATTTCTGCCAGACCGAATTAAAATATTTAGGACATATCGTTAACGCCGAAGGTATAAGTACTGACCCTGACAAAGTAAAAGCGATCAACGAGTTTCCTAGGCCGACGAATATTAAGAGCCTTAGAAGTTTCTTAGGGCTCGCTTCCTGGTACAGGCGCTTTGTAGATCGATTTGCCTGTATCACCTCCCCTCTTACGAGTCTGTTAAAGAAGGGAAACCTGTGGAAGTGGACAGATAAACAAGAGCAGGCGTACGTTGAATTAAAAAGTCGCCTTACTTCTATGCCTATACTTGCCTGCCCCGATTTTGAAAAGACGTTCGTCCTTCAAGTCGACGCGTCAGACGAAGGATTAGGAGCCTCCCTCACCCAGCGTCGTGATAATGGGGAGGTGGTCATCGCCTATGCGAGTCGTCTGCTTTCAAATGCCAAACGCAAGTACACCGTAACCGAGAAAGAATGCTTGGCTTTTAGTCTGGGCGGTAAAGAAATTTCGCCCCTATTTAGAGGGTTACCGCTTTATTGCGGTGACGGACCATATAGCGCTAAAGTGGCTCTTGCGTCTAAAAGAACCTACTGGACAGCTGGCCAGGTGGGTTCTCGAGCTCCAAAATGAGTTTGATGTAGAGTATAGGAAAGGGGCGGGGCGTACAACTGTGTAGCTGACGTATTGTCGCGTTTTCCAGTCGAGGGTTTGACGACTAACGACCTTGACGTGTCGGCTTGTCCCGTGGACGTGAACACCCCGAGTCAGGTTGCGAAACAGCCCCAGGACAGTGATACAGTGTCCGTGGATAAATGGTACGACCGTCTTTTTGCAAAGGTAGCCAGAATTCCAGTTTCCATCAATAGATTCACTATTCGGGACAATAAGCTATATAAATTGTTTAGGCGGAAAGTGTCCCACGGGAAACCGAAGGAATGTTGGAAGCTTTGCGTTCGAGTAGAGGACCACAATTTATTGAGCGAAGCGACCGGAGCGAGCGTAGCTCACTTTCCCTCACTTTGTAACTTCTTTGTAAGAGCATCAGAATGTAATGGCTTCACCAATTGATATGAAATTTGGCCAACAGCTAAAGAATACTGAGCACAATGTTTTGGTAAAAAATATTTGCAAATTTCCTTCTGGATTTTATTTTACGGGTCACGCAATTTCGCTTGTTATTTTAATGTAAGTTGAAAGAAAAATTATATTGGGTTTATGACATATGGGTTTATCTCGTTTTATTTAAATAAGATAAACATATGTTAATTGTTTGTAACTGTTTTGTTTACATTTCAATGTTTACTTTCATCCTAGGTTAATGTTAGTTTATCGAATGGAAGTAACAGTTTTGCTATATTTGTTTTGAGCATGGCTCAAAGACCACGTCGTAATATTGGTCGTCGCACCAATAATGCAAATATTTTAAGATAGTGGCGTCGTGAACAAGAAGAACCAGATGAAGCAGTGGCGGAAGAAGCTGATAATGATAGGCAGTTTGCTAATCAATTCCAATATATAATAGGTTACGTACCTTGGTCCGTCTTCAGTCTTATTTTTAGTCAATGGATGACTAGTTTCGGGTACAAAGACCCATTGTCAAATCCTTTTTCAAAACATCATGTAGAAGCTAGTCAAAAATCCGACGGAAGTCTCCATCATTATATAAATACAAGTTGACACATAAAGTTTATTATTTAAAAAACACAAGTTACGAAACATATAAGATGATTGATAGGCCGGCCACATTTAACACGGGACAAACCGACACAGGTTACACGGCGGACACGACAGAACTATCCATTGTCCAGTTGGTGACATTGACCTTGGGGGAGGGGGTACGTCAGCTGATAAAGACTTGTATTAGCTCTGTTGTCAATGCTTGCAATTCTATCGAATAAAATATTTGAACCAAAGTTTAGTTTTTCATTCAAGACGTCTTGAGGGGATTTTTTATTAGCTTTATAAATTTCTAGACTCTCTAAGACGTTCATGAGAGGGCCTTTACTGCATTTGTGCAAGATTTGTAAATTATTTCGGCAACTATTGACATTGTGATTGGTATTTATTAAATGTTCTGCAAATTTGGAACGTTGTAGTGACAGTTTTGGTTTAGGGAGATGTTCTTTAAACCTGGTGTTAAAAGAACGTCCCGATTGGCCTATGTATAATTTTGAGCAGTCATTGCATGAAAGTTTGTAAACACCTGTATCATCTAAATCATTATCATTTTGTTTACCTAACCCGCCATGTTAAACTTCCCTATCCCAAGCGTGGTGTATACAACTTCCTTACTTCTCGAGTGATGTAAAGTATCAAAAACTCACTCGGTGATGTAATGAAACCCATTTAAATAACATTGAGTGATTAACTTAAAAAATATACCTCTATGGAGCCAAAGACATTCAACGCTAGAAATCAGCTGTGCTCTTGAATTTTATTGTTATGTTTTGAAAAATTTTCCTAACCTAGCTTTTGTTTGTAAATGAACGTTACTGTTAGAAGATGAGTGAAATGGATAATGATTAATATTGTTCGTAACCTCCTGTATATTGTCGGGTCAGGTAAAATCTTGTACGTTACACGTTACGCAAGAGCGTGTTTACATCACTTA
Organism: Macrosteles quadrilineatus; assembly: GCF_028750875.1. Taxonomy (NCBI): domain Eukaryota; kingdom Metazoa; phylum Arthropoda; class Insecta; order Hemiptera; family Cicadellidae; genus Macrosteles; species Macrosteles quadrilineatus. The sequence goes on from NW_026542602.1 coordinate 16,439,722, forward strand.
GGTAAATTATGCAACTCGCTTCCGCTCGTTGCACAACCTTCACCTGCGTGATGTAAAAACGCTCTTACTACACTTGTAAGGTAAATAGCTATTACGGCTGTTTTGGCTCAAATGACGTTGTAGTTTGTTGACGTTTTACTGGCTAAAATGATTTTGTGTTTCTTTAATTCGTTTTTCAAGGTATAGTGTAGGTTGGCTCCGAATTCAACGGAATTCAAAGTTGCTGGGTTTATCAATCGGTTTACTAATTTTGTTTTTTTGTTTGTTGATTATCTTATCAATAATACTGCTGGGGTTGCCATTGCTAACAGCTATATGTTTCAGAATGAGGTACTCAGAGTTGTAGTCTTCTGGTGACATTGGGATTCTTAACATTCTGTTAACGAAGCTGTTGTAAGCTGCCATTTTGTGAGCTTGTGGATGATTAGACGAGGCATGAATAGTGTGATCGGTAGTAGTTGGTTTCCTGTATATTTTGAATTTTATGTTGTCATTGTCTTTGGTAAGCGTTAAATCCAGAAAGTTTAAAGATTAAAGATTGGTTTAGTTCGACTTCCAAAGTAAGCTTCAAATTAGAAGATATGTTATTTAAATAATTATTCAGAAGCTGCAGTTGTCTAGAGTTGCCTTTAAAAACCAGGAATATGTCGTCCACATATCTTTTGTAAAAAATTATATTATTGCAGAGTTTATTACTGTTGGAGAAAATGCATTCATCCTCGAAGTGGTTCAAGTAAATTTCCGATAATATGCTGGACAGGGGAGAGCCCATAGCCAAACCATCGTTTTGTAAATAGAATTTGTCGTTAAATGAAAAATAGTTTTGTTCTAAGGTGATTCTGAGTAGGGTAATCAATTCATCAATTGCTTCGGGGCTAAGTTCAGAGTTTTTTTGACAGGTTGTCTCGAGTAATATCTAATGTCTTCTTGATTGGGACGTTGGTATATAAATTTACAATGTCTAGTGAAGCCAGTAGGTGTCTATTTTGTATTTTTACATTGGAAAGTTGTTCTACGAGGTCTATGCTGTTTTTTAAGCTATGGTTATTCTGTAGTTTTACATGGGTTCTCAGCAGTTTGTCGAGCAATTTGGCAATTTTTAGGGGTGTGCGAAGCAGCAAAAAATGTTCGATTCGAAGCAACGATTCGATTCAAAAGATTTTCGATTCGATTCGAAGCAACTCGATTCGAAGCGATACGGTATTTGTCTATTCATAATTGTCAATTGAGTGGATTAACAATAATTAAAATTTACCACATTTGTGTAATACAAATTTTTGTTGATGTGGTATTAGGCCTATTCATACTTAACATAAGAATTTTATGTGAAAAAATATTTATTTTCAATCATAGGGATTAGAATAACCTGTATTGCTGGAAATACCAGTGAGCTGCTTTACTTGCTTATTTCATAATTTTTACTTGGAATTGGCTCAACTGCAAGAAAGAAGAAAACATTTTTTTATCAAGACATTCATTCTCATTTTAATAACTGTTTAAATAACTAAATAGGTACCGGTAGCTAAATTACAACAAATTTGAATGGAACTTAATATAAAAAGACCATTAAGAAATAAATTTACATATCACAAGTTTAGGGCCTGTGGACCGGCTTCAGGACTGCAAGCAAGAAGAAAATAAAAATAATATGTTTCCACCATGCAATATGTATCATTCATTCCCTGCCTCCTAACCTCCTTAGTATAATAACCTCACACTTACATTATTTGTTACATCATCATAAATAAAGAACTATCTATTATTGGCATCAGTAGGCCTACAGCTTTACATATGCATTATTTTTTATAGGGCCTAAAATAGTAATAGGCTAAGCAACATGACAAGTGGAGAACTCATTGAAGAAAAGATATTGTGTAAACTAATTTACTATAAAACTCAAAACAGTAAATAACACACAAACATTGTTTATGGTATAATTATTAAGGAATGTAAAAAATGCATATCATGTCATTTAGTAGTATAGACCTACTGTAAGAGATTAAAATCCTAAAACAACTGATTTTGATAGCTTATGAATGAAAAGAATTAAAAATCCATAAAATAAAGCCAAACAATATCACAATTAATTAGGTATCCGAAAAGTAACTCTTAAATAATATATAGAAGATTAAAATAATATTAAATCAAGAGATAAGAAAGTTAAATACACAGGTCAATGTTTTTAAACTACCCTCAATGTTTTTGGAACAGCAGGGTCTTTTTCTCTGAAGGAAGGGTAGTAGTATGTCAACAAAAACAATGAATCACTCTCACCAGCCAGGCCTGGGCAACGATGTGTGCATTCAATGTCATAGGCCCTCCCCCTCCCCTCTTACACCACCCGGTTGCTACCCAGTTGCTTCAATTGCTGACAAAATGCAAGTGATGAAACAAGGAAGTAGAGACAAAAAAATATATTTCTTTATTCAAAAACACAAAACTGTTACAGATCATTTTCAAAGAAATTAATTCATTGTAATTTGTGAGTTGTAAATTTTTTTAACCCCATCTAACCAAGATACAGATCTGTTCACTATATCAGATATTTCTTTTGTTTATAATTTATTATGTAAAATACTAAAATATATTTTTAATTAGGTATGGAATAAACAATAAATGATTAAACTAGTATGTCTGAATAGTCTTTCTATTCTTTTGACTTTGTTTTCTTTGCACTGTTAGTGTTGCGTCACGGCTTTTGTCTTGTCACTCTTGTCAGTAGACGACTAGACTGGCTCTGGATAGTGGCAGTGCGGCAATTCCTCTGTAGTGTCTTTATTCTTAAAGGTCGTGAGCCAACTTAATCTTTAATTCTCATTTGACAATTTTAATTCCTCTGTAATAATAGATATAATAATATAAGTGTTTCTTTGGAAATAAATTATTCTTTTTTTTCTTTTGCCCGAACAGACCCCTAACAAAAATACCAAATGTATCAGTCTATAACATTAATCTTACTAGTTAAGTATTAAGTAACAATTTTTCAGACTTATTTTTAAAATGATTTTGGAGTAACCTATCTTGTTTTGGCTAGGTTTACAGTAGTAAAATATTTCTCACACTGCTTACATTAAGACAAAAAACAAAACCTCTCCTCATTTGCAATGTCAAAACAAAAAAATATAAAACAATTAAAGCTCTATTTAATGCAAAGAATGTATTAAATAAGAACGCCTTCGTAAAGGAAACGCAACAGCAACGCGCTCCTGTATTGCGGGTATTGCATTGACTTTCTGCAGGCGTTTTCGTATATGGATACTGACTCCCTTATGAATCGAATCGTTTTTTGACCACCACTGAATCGAATCGCGATTCGATGCATCGAATCGAATCGAATCGAAATTTCGATGCATTTTCGATGCATCGCACACCCCTAGCAATTTTATAAGTAGGGGCTGACGTGAAGTTGACTAGGGGTCTTATGGGCATTTGTTCTTTATGGATTTTCGGTAAACCTCTAAGTATCTAAGTATAAGCTAATAAAGTATGCTAATAAAAAATCCCCTCAAGACGTCTTGAATGAAAAACTAAACTTTGGTTCAAATATTTTATTCGATAGAATTGCAAGCATTGACAACAGAGCTAATACAAGTCTTTATCAGCTGACGTACCCCCTCCCCCAAGGTCAATGTCACCAACTGGACAATGGATAGTTCTGTCGTGTCCGCCGTGTAACCTGTGTCGGTTTGTCCCGTGTTAAATGTGGCCGGCCTATCAATCATCTTATATGTTTCGTAACTTGTGTTTTTTAAATAATAAACTTTATGTGTCAACTTGTATTTATATAATGATGGAGACTTCCGTCGGATTTTTGACTAGCTTCTACATGATGTTTTGAAAAAGGATTTGACAATGGGTCTTTGTACCCGAAACTAGTCATCCATTGACTAAAAATAAGACTGAAGACGGACCAAGGTACGTAACCTATACATATTCAAATATCAGTCTTGGTGGCAAAAATGTTTAAAAAATAATTAATTCCAACATGAATTAGATGCAGCAAAGATCCTCTGTTCAATTTATAACACAAGTACCTGGGGACCGAGCTTTGCTCGGGGAAAATTATTACTTTACTCTGAAAAGTATTGCAGATACATTAATCCACTCCCAATCTCCACACTGCTAACCTTCACTACTTACTTCACCACTCCCTATGTCGTGGACCTGTTTGCCCTCCTTCCCTATACCATTTTAGAATTGCATATACATAAATGCCACAGACAGTTCCCACACTCTGCACTGCTAGCATTACTACTTCCTACACCATTTCCTACGTCATGGACCTGTTTTCCTCTCCTCCCTTCTCGTAGCATTTTAGGATTGTAGATACCTTAATGTAGTTCCCATAAACAGTTTCCAGGCTCCAGACTGCTCGCCTTTACTACTTCCTTCACCACTTCCTACGTCGCGGACCTGTTTCTCTCCCTTCCAATGGCATTTTAGGATTGCAGATACCCTAATTTAATCGTCATTAACAGTTCCAACACTCCGGGCTGCTTGCCTTTACTACTTCCTTCACCTCTTCCTACGTCGCAGACATGTTTCCCTCCATTCCCATAGCATTTTAGGATTGTAGATACCTTAATCTAATCGTCATAAACATTTCCCACACTCCGGACTGCTCACCTTTACTACTTCCTTCACCACTTCCTATGTCGCAGACCTCTTTCCCTCCATTCCCATTGCATTTTAGGATTGTAGATTCCTTAATCTAATCGTCATAAACAGTTTTCACACTCCAGACTGCTCGCCTTTACTACTTCCTTCACCACTTCCTACGTCGCGGACCTCTTTCCATCCCTTCCCATAGGATTTTAGGATTGCAGATCCCTTAATCTAATCGTCTTAAACAGTTTCCACACTCCAGACTGCTCGCCTTTACTACTTCCTTCACCACTTTCTACGTCGCGGACCTGATTCCCTCCCTTCCCATAGCATTTTAGGATTGTAGATAACTTGTTTTAATCGTTATTAACAATTCCCACACTCCGGACAGCTCACCCTTGCTACTTCCTTCACCACTCCCTATGTCGTAGACCTGTTTGCCCTCCTTCTTTTTTATACTATTTTAAAATTGCAGATAAATAATGCCACAGACGGTTTCCACACTCTGCACTGCTAGCCTTACAACTTCCTTCCCCATTTCCTACGTCATGGACCTGTTTTCCTCCCTCCCATTACATTTTAGGATTGCAGATACCTTAATTTAATCGTCATAAACAGTTCCCACACTCCAGACTGCTCGCCTTTACTACTTCCTTCACCACTTCCTATGTCGTGGACCTGATTTCCTCCCTTTCCATAGCATTTAAGGATTGCAGATACCGTAATCTAATCGTCATAAACAGATCCCACACTCCACACTGCTACCCTTGACTATAGAATCTAGTAATCTTCAGTATAATCTTTGCTCAATAGTAACAACTGATGTTTTTCCTTTTGTACTGTGTTTTGTTTTGCTAGTATACTGTGGATAGACAAATTACAAGCTACAAGTCTTTTGTTTACTTTTTCCTTGTTATTTAATTCAGCCAACATGGTTACCTAGCAACCCATAAGACTAATGTTAAAAAAATGTGATTTTCAATTTCATTTTTCTACGTAATTAGATTTTTGATGGCAGTTCTAATTGCAGTAAACTCGTTTTTAGGCCAGAAATAAACTATATACAACATTTGAAGAAAATCGTCGGAGCCGTTTTCGAGATCTTGGTGCAAGCATACATACATACATACATACATACATACATACATACATACAAGCAAACTTTGCTCGTATTAGAGTATAGGATACACCTTACAAACCAGATACCTTCATCATTTCAAAGAGCACGAACTATTTTAATTGATAAAGGTGGAGACAAAAAAGAGGTTAATAACTGGAGACCAATCACAATATGTTCTGTTTTAAGGAGGATATTAGAAAAAATATTGGACAAAAGTAGGGATGGACGAGATTGAATTTTTAGTTCGAGACGAGACGAGACGAGATTTTTTATTTCTCATAAAATTTCGAGACGAGATCGAGACGGGATTTCCCTTCTCATACACAACGGGAAATGCACGTTCAAAATCTTTACCTGATTTTGTAACATTGTTAGATGACTGTTTAAATACAAAAATAATGATAATAGGCAAGAATATTTACAATCTTTTAACATTAGAATAACATTTTTTTTATTAATCACGCCTAACTTATTAAAAATGCATACGATTAGGAAACATAGTGATATCAGTTAGGATAGAGTTCAACTTATCCTAAAATAAAATAAATCATAAAATAAAAGCAATATTAATTTTTATAAAATAGTTACTTGTTTTGACTTTTTATAGTAATAAAACATTCCTCACACTGCTTACACTTAACAAAACTTCTCAAATGTTATTAAAGTAATATTATTAAAATAATTAAAGTAATATTTACATTTATAGAATTAATTAAATAAGAACGCCTTCACAAAGGAAACGCAACTACAACACGCTCCTGTATTGCGGGTATTGCATTGACTTTCTGCAGGCGTTTTTAATTTTTTTTTTTTTTTTTTTTTTTTTTTATTCTCGTCTCGATAAAAATCTCAGCCAAAAAGAAATCTCGTCTTGTGTAACGAGATTTAAAATTTCCCGAAAATTTCCCGAAATTTCGAGACTTGACCATCCCTAGACAAAAGACTAAAAGAATATATCAAATTTAACCAGTTTCAAGGAGGTTTTTCTAATACCCCTGGTTCCCATCTTAATACAAGTATTCTAAATGAGGTATTGAGATCAGCAAAATCAAAGAAAACCGACTGCTGTATTATGTTTCTGGATATTGAGGAAGCGTACGACAATATCGGCCATAACCACTTATCCTCAGTCTTGCAGGAGCTACCTATTCCTAGGAAACTGATTGAAATAATAATTAAACTCCAAATAGGCAATGTTACAAAAGTTGAAACTCATAGAGGGAAAACAAAGGACATCAAAATACAAAGGGGTGTAATGCAGGGATCTCCATTGTCACCCACTTTGTATAACCTATGTATTGACCATATCCTCTCTGAAATGTCACAACATGCCGTAAGTGAGGAGCTAGGGTATAAGCTATGCAAGGACATGCCTTCTCTAAGTATTCTAGGATTCGCTGACGATACCATTTTAATTGGTAAGAATAGAGAAAGTGCTCTCGTATTATTCGATTCGATTTGTGACTTCTTCAGAGAAATTGGATTAACTATAAATATATCAAAAACTAAAATTATTAACATTGAAAAAGGTAGATTACAAGAGGAAAACTTCCAAATATGTTCAAAAGAAATAAAATCTATAACATTAAATGAAAAAATTAAATACTTAGGAGTAAATTTTTCTGAAAGCATAGTATTTGACTCTGAAAAAACAATTAGTTCATTGATAAACAAAATTGAAAAATTAACATGTTCTCCTTTTTTAAGGTCTGAACAAAAAATGTATGTATTGAATCATAATATTTGGCCATCTTTAATATATCCTTTTCAAACCGCACCAATTAAGAAAATTACAATGAAATTCTTTGACGATGTTGATAAAGTGATAAGATCAACAACAAAGGAAATCTTAGATCTTCCAAATGATATGCCAAATTCTATGTTTTATACAAGTACTAAAAACAAAGGGATTGGGTTATGTAAATCAATGTGGGAATCATCAATCCAACATATAAACATATGTCGCGTATTAAAACAAACGGGAAACCCCTACTTACTTAATATTCGTCAATTTGACGAAGAAATTAGGTTTTGTCTGGAAAAATTGAATTTAAGTATTGAATTTATTGAATCAAAACCCAAGATACTGCGAGAAACCTTACGAGACTTAGAGTATAAAAATTGGTGTAAACTTCCATACAAAGGGAATGGGGTGGTTCTTTTCAAAGAATGTAACAAGATCAATAAAAATTTGGCTAGAGGTTGTGGCCTCACAGAAGCTGAGTTCAAACAATACTTGAAAATGGTCGGAGACGTTATTCCTCTTAGAAGTCTTCATGGGAGATCCAGGGACGGGAACCAGTGCAGGCATTGTCCTGTATCTGAGAAATTTACTCTTGAAACTCTTGCCCACGTCCTTGGAAAGTGCCCATTTAGTAGTCTTCTACGAAATACCCGCCACCATACCATCAGAAAAATCATAGCTGATCAATTCAGAAAGAAAAGTTACGAGGTCTATGAAGAGGTCACGGCTATAGAAGAAGAGGGCTCTGTGAGGCGGAGTGACATCATTGTTATAGACAAGGAGAAAGATTTCGGTCTCATTATAGACCCAACAGTTCGTCTTGAGACAAATGAAAACCAGCCACAGGAAGTCCATGAAGAAAAAGTAAATATTTACAAGAAAACTATCCCATATTATTCAGAGAAATATAAAATATCAAAATTCGAAGTATATGGACTACTCATTGGATCAAGAGGAACAATTCCTCAACAAGTTGAGAAATTTTGGAAGAAATTCAAGTTGGAAAATCAAGTGCTATATTTAATATCTTTAACAGCCATAAAATTTTCTATTAATATTATAAGAAACCACCTATATAACAACTATCATAATTAGGTTTAATCAAACTTGCAAAATTTAATGTAATATTATTCTTTGTTCTACAGCAGACTACAATGTGTAGTAAGATTTCAATTTTTTAAATAAATTTGAATTTATATAGTCAATGGTTTTACTTATAGTTATGTAAAGTTCTATGGAAAGTGAATCATAATTTACTCAAAACACATATCAGACAAGCTAGATTTAAAAAAATATTTAATTGGGTTAAAGTTTGTTTCTTTTTTGGGTCACTGTTGCTCCAGCCTTGGAAAATAACCGCTCAGAAGGCACGAGCGTGGCCATTTTACTCAGATTTGTCAGAAATTACCTTCCGATACTTACGATACGATACTGGCCTCTTGGTATCGATACCAAGTAAATATCGGAACAACCGATACCGATACGATACCAGCAGTTGTTGTTTGTCGTGACAATAATTTTTGTTAGTTATTCTTATTTTTGATTTTATTGGTTTTTATTAAAAGGTGAAGTAACCTTTCTAGAAGTAATTTTATTTTGGTGATCGTAGGTAACGCACTAGCGGTAGTGTTGGTTCACGGCTAACCTACAGTCCTTTCCTTTTGTGACGTTTGATTATCCTTTTTAACTTAGCATAAATGGTAATAAAAACACGATCGGGGATTAATTGGCTTTAATTTGGGATCCGAGGCATATAAGGTGTAGTTTTACCCCCCCCCCCCTTGGAATTAACACCTTACAGTATCTTGAATACTTACTGGTGTTCTGTTAAAACATAATGCTGCCAAGGCTAACTGGTTTCACAATGTGTTTTAACTAATGATTATTGAGCTAGTAAACTACTTAGAGAATGTTATTAAGTTAGGTAACAGAAATGACCCTCTTAATTATCAAGAATTAATATTTGAAAACTATAAACTAGTCCTTGTAGGGATTGCTAAAAGTATAGAAACTTTTGAAAATTGTGGTACCAATTCCTTTAGCTTAACTGTATGTCTAGTAAAGATTGGCCATTGTTATAGCTGCCTGTTACTGCGTTGACGTGGGGTCACAATGACAAGAGGTTGTTTGTGGCCACTGGCTGTATGGTACACATGGCCTGGGTGTCAATGCGAATAGCCTCCTTGCAGCTGTTGTGTAGTCTGCAGGTGTACCATCGTCTGCAGGGCAGTTTGCGACAGTTATCAACATTGCCTCTGCCTCTACGTATACAGCAGCTGGTCTCTAAGCTCTTCACTCACACTATTAGGGTATGCATACTTTAACTACCTGTTATTAAATGTTTAAATCAATCTGTTGATCTGTTATTAAATTAAACTAGTTAAACAACTAAAATATATAGACTTCCTCTTCCTTTTAGTGAATTTCCAGTATAGGGAATAAGCTATTATTGTAGGTCTCGTGGTAATACCTGGACCCGGGACCGATTTACTTTTCCATTTTGATGTCCCTAGAGGCCAAAAACACCATCAGCTCAAATTTATATATATTTTTAGCGAATTTCCCTATAGGGAAGTAGCTATTACCGTAGGTGGCACGGTAAGACCTAGACCCGGGACCGATTTACTTTTTCATTTTGATGTCCCCAGAGGCCAAAAACACCATTCATTCAAATTTTAGCGAATTTCCCTATAGGGAAGTAGCTATTACCGTAGGTGGCATGGTAAGACCTAGACCCGGGACCGATTTACTTTTTCATTTTGATGTCCCCAGAGGCCAAAAACACCATTCGTTCAAATTTTTATATATGTATATATATATATATATATATATATAGACTTATATATATTATATATATGTACGTCCGTGAACGCGATAACTTGAGTTATTTTTGTCCGATTTTGATGAAATTTGGTTTGAAGGTGTAAGGCAGGATAAACTTGAATGAGTTCGCGAACCAGCACGATCGGACCATGGGAACGGGGCTTTACGGGGGGTTTTATGGGGTAAAAATTGGTTTTTCTCACTTTTGACCCTCAAAACACAAAATTTCCTGATTTCTCTTTAACCCTTTCAGTGCTAGGCCAATAATTCATATTTTGTAAGACTTTTTTGTTTGCCTTTTAATTCCATTACCCGTTGTTGAATTTTAACTGTCATGTTGTCACTATTTTATTAATTAGGCTAATTTTGAATAATAACACAATAAGAAAATATATAAGAAAGATAAATCCCGGTATTTGTAGTAAACATCAAATAAAACTTAGTTTTTGTTGTAATTTTCCTGGTTTTCCTATAAATTTTTATGTTCTGATAGCATTATTTGAAACCGAAATCTCACAAAATCAAAAGACATATTATAGTTTACAATGTAATATTGAATTTAACCCTGATTTAGTTGGACGAGGTTATTGTAATATAGCAATTTTAGGGAAACTAATGTTTTGCAGCAAAGTCTCAGGAACACATTTACTACTACTAAAACTAAAAGATTGCATCTAAATAGTCCGTGACTAGCTGGTGCTGCTACCTAGTAACGCATTGAACAACTATCTGCAGCGCCATCTGTTCGCAATCGGTGGCGACAGCTTAAATACCGGGTTTTGACTCCCCAGTCTTCAAGCACAGATAGCCGAGAAGGCTAGGGCGTGTGTCACTTGGCCAGTGGCATTCGTCTGCTCGGGTTCGAATCCCGTCCTGTGTGGAAAATAATTGGTGACCTGTGTGTTTGTAGTGATATACTACAACCACTGGGGCATAGTGAGGTGTTCATAATCCTTGGTTTAGACATACACCTCGAAATCATCGGATTGGGCGAATCTTTTAGCTAAGTGGTTGGTAGTGTATCCTATGAACATGCAGGTCACCAATGGCCGTTTTGCTATTTTTTTTAAATAACCTTCCTCTCTATATCCCTTAGGGTTTTTTTAAAACAACGATATATTGTTTCATAGCACTGAAAGGGTTAAACCGTTTTAAAGAGCTTAAAAAAACAAATAATTTAGTATATAAAAGTATTTTTATTCGATTATTAGTAACGGAGAAAATTAAAAAAATTGTAAATTTAAAATTCCCATGTTATTCTTATGGAGAATATTGTCAAATGTTGTAGTTTGCTTGTTTATGGATATATTTTGATCAAACTTGGCAAATTTATTTATTTTGTTCTAAGCTATCAATATTTTACTCAAAAACACACTTTATTAGTTTCCTTGTAGCAGCAAACCTAGGTACTTGTTAAACCTAATGTTATTAAAATATATTTAACTGAAAATCGATTCAGACAAATGGAAATTCGCTTAGTCGGCAGGTTTGCTGCGGCGGGGGTATTATATGTGTATGTTAGCGCAGATAACTCGAGTAAACATGACCCATATTGATGAAATTTGGTACAAATGTGTAAGCTTGCGTTTATTTGTACGAGTTTGCAAACTTGCATCGTCGGTCTATGGAAAGGCAATTTTTTTGGGTGAAAATTATGTTTTCTCCTTTTTGACCCTCAAAACTATGACTTTCCCCATTTCTTTCTGAACCATTTTGAAGAGCTTAACAAAAAAAAAATTAGTATTATGAAGTGTGTTTGTATGTTTATTGGTTATGGAGAAAATTCAAAATACTACAGTAGAACCTCGATTATCTGGGATAATGGTGGGGGGGGGGGGGGGAGACCATGGATAACTGAAAACCACTGTTAATCCAACATTACATAAACATAAAAGTATTACAAACCTATAAAAATGCCTAATACTTTACAAATGGACATTAATATGATAATATATTACATTTTACACAATCAAAATACAATTAGTACTTATGACGCAATCATAATATGTTAAGTCAAGTCATTAACCTTGATTTAGTTATAAATACCGCAACGTTTAAAATCACAACTTGCTTCCGAATCCATCCTAAGCCCTAATACCCGTCACTATATGTCAAATATCCGAGTTTTTCGGATAGACTATGTATTTTGACTGAAAACAAAGTCTTCATAACCATCATTATTTTCCCATTCATTAATTACAACATTACGTTTCCAAAGATCAACAGCGCCGTACAGTAATCATCTATGAAAAATATCAAAACATTCATATGAGCGTCGTCGGGTCATTGCTGTGAAAAATAATTGAATGAACAAACAAAAATACTGTACGGTAATAACAATTGATATACAGAAGAACCTCGTTAGTTACGACATCTTAATAACCCTTAAAGATGTCATTGCTCCAGCTTGTTTCCTGTACATTCCTTCTGTCCTGTAAGCCAAGTCAATAGTATATCTCATACATGGTTATTTGTGCTGTAATTGCCCTATCCCTTATTAAGTTCTTCACGTTTGATTAAATTAGACGTAGGTAATCTAAATAGTCTACAAATAACATAACCCAGTTGATCTTATCCACCAACGTGATTGGAAAAGACTCAAATAGCTGTTTTTTTTTTTAGAATACAGTACTCATAATGAATAATTAATCGTTCATATCTACAGGCTTTTACATTTACAGTGATATTCCATTATATTGTGTTCTTGATCGCTTTATGTTTGATTGCAGTGCTGCGTGCCTGAAGGCTCGGGACTGCGGGAGTTTGTGAGTCGAGCCCCAAGGGTACGTCTGCATTGCACCATGTTGCGACACGAGGATGACATTGCTGCCAACTGTTACACTCTGTATCTCGAGTACCTGGGGGGGTTGGTACCACTGCTCAAGGGAAAGCGCACCAGTAAACTCAAGCCTGAGTTTGTCATATTTGATCCCCAAGTCAGTGGTATGTGTCATACTTACAAAATGGTTTTAATAAAGTTTGTTTTAGCAAATTTTTCATAAAGGGAGTAACCTATAACCGTAGGTCTCACAGTAAGACCTAGGCCGGAACCGATTTACTTTTTTGTTTTAAAGTCCGCAGAGGCCAAATCACCAACTAATCAAATTCACACAAATTTGTCCGATAGCAAGATAACTCAAGTAAAAATAATCCGATTTTGATGAAATTTGGTTCAAATGTGACATGTGTAAACCTGCATTTACTCAAACGAGATTTCAAACCAGCATGTACGGACTATGGGAAAGGGGTTTATAGCTTTTCCCATTTTTTACCCTCAATCCATCAAGTTTTGCAATTTCTTTCCATACCATTTTGTAGAACTTAAAGAAACAAGTAATCTAGAATGTTGAAACTTGAAACGTTGTTTTGCGCTTAATTAATTGTTACAGAGATAATTCCAAAATACTGTAAATATGTAATTCCCCAGTTATTCTAATGGAGGATAAAAACTGTTGTAGTTTTTTCTTGTTCATGAACATATTTTGATCAAATTTTGAAAAATCAGAAAATGTATTTATTTCATAATAAACTATTTACATTTCACACAAAAAAATACGTTCCCTGTAGCAGCAAACCTAAGTACTCGTTGAACTAATTAATGATGGAATATCATCTGAAAATATAAACTGGTAAATTGAAATTCGCTTAATCTGCAGGTTTGCTGCAGCAGGGGTATTTAATTTTACTACATGAAGACACTTTTTTATGATAATGAAGATCCTTTCCCCCTCTTATCCATTCAAAACAAGACAGTGTGTCTCATTGTTGTTGATAACCTACCATCTTACATTCCTAACAAAAGTATGTTTTAAATTGAAACAATTTTGTTTTCCTACAGGTACCTAACAATGTACATGTTCTCTCACTGATTTGAGAAAGCAAAGTGGCCAATTCGCTCATCAGTGAGACAATGTTAACATTGTCTCACTCTAATTACTTTGTCTCACTCACTCGAGATTTGCAACGTGAAGGCACGAAATAGTGAGCATGTAGCATGCAGACAAGGTCGTATGCGCGCGAAATACGTTGGCAGCACTGGCTGTAAATCAGCTGTTGTACTGTTGTATCATTAAATGTCATATTAAAAGTTCATTTCTGTGTAAAAATATGTCACGTTTCTTTACCAATTTATTTGTTTTATGGTTACTGTTGGAAAAATATAATGTGCAACTCGAGTGCAAAGTGCAATTGCCTCACTAGAGAAACCATTCCTCACTCGCCTACGGCTCGTGAGTAAGTATTTCTCTAAAGTGAGTCAATTGCTCCCTTTGCTCACTAGTTGCACAAATAACTATGTTAAGAATAAGAATAAGAATATATATTACCCTTTAAGCATTTTACAGTGCAATAGGTAGTCATTTGCTACATAATAAATTGCTACATAATAAATTGCTACATAATATTAAAATGTGTCTAGATGCCAGTTGCTTCTCTGCTCGCATCCTGGTCAATACAGGGGGAGGGGGAGGGGGAGGAAGTGAGAGGGAGGACAGTGAGCCTGAGGAGGGATGTGGCAGCCCTCGACTGCCTCGACGTAGCCGCTCTAGACCTCACCCTCAACATCTCTACGCCGACACACTGCCAGAGGTGAACATAAAACTCTTATTTGTGGGTTTTGATATTTTACTTCTTTGACTTACTTAAACATATTTTTAATATTAGGTAGTTAGTGATAAACAAGTGTTGCATGTTTTTTTTTGTGGCACAGGGCTGTAAATAATAATGGTTGCTTCATCGCTGGGATGTACAGTGTAATGTTCGTTTACTAGCAGTAGTTTCACAAAGAATTCAAATTTCATTGATTAATTTATAACAATTTCAATATGGGTTCCAATGTTGATAAGATTGATGATGTTAACTAACTAACCTCACCTTCCTGGTCCTGAGACATGTTTTTATTTCTGTTAACCTCACCTTTAATCCCCCTTGTGATCTTCTGTATACTGGGTCATTATTATACCCCTTAATGTTAGCATTATCATCTCTTCTTTACAATGACCAGAACCAGCATCCCAGAAAGACCCTGTATCTCATTACAGATTTTGCAATGGTATTATTGTATTATTGTATCTTATTTCAGCGATTTATCAATCATGTTAAATTTTCTCATTTACATCCTTGATAGACAAGTTTTAAATTTTCTAAGAACTTTATTTGAAATCTATAAGGTTTAACAGAGATTTAAATCACTAGTAGCATCTTGAATTCTTATTGTTAATATTGGTATTGTAGTTTTGTAGTTCTGATTCTGTGTTTTAGAAGAGCTAAAAGCTTTGCACGTATATTAAACTATTTGTTTCCTGCATTTAGTACATTACTTCAAGTTATTTTTAATTTCTGTCAGATAAAGAGGCTTGTTATGGAATTTGTTAGGGTGTCAAACAGTCGGGGATTTTGAAAGGATAGGTAAAGTTGTGGAAAAGTTATGGATTTCGGCACTAGATTGGAAATAAACTAAATCACAAAATTAGAGATTCATATTGAACGTTGGTGATTCCACTGCATCACAAGTGACAATGATGACGTTTCCGTGATCGCGAAAAATGTCATCGGTATTGCGGGTAACAATGATGATGTCACCGCAATTTTGAGAGATGTTCCGCGAACCCAGTGGACAATGATATTGTGTCTTTGATCACAGATATCTTCATACTCGGGCCGTAACCAAGTAAAAGATGGCGCCAAGAACACGGGACATGTTAATCATGGTGCTGTGACCATAGAACATGTTGACAATGGTGCTGTGACCATAGAACATGTTGACAATGGCGCTGTGACCTCGGTACATGTTGACGATGGTGCTGTGATCGCGAGACATGTTGAAAATGTTGCCGAGACTAAGATATAGAAAAAGGTGCTGTAAAAAGAGACTGAATGGACCGAGTGACATGGTGATGAAAAGTCATGAAAATGTCAGAAATTTCATTAGTGAAATCTGGTAGACTCCCTGATGATTGTATTTAATTTTTTCTTATTGTTTCTTTATAGTTTAACTTAAAATAGTAAAACTGTATAAATTTGTTTGTTGATATATGATAAAACAATGAATTCAATGTTATTTCACTGTGAGATGTGGTTACAGGACTCCAGGCTGGCCGAGGTGACATCTAACATTTGGGGTACAAAGTTCCGCATCCACGGAGTGTCACAGGGACTAGCCACTAATCTGGGACAAGTGACATACAAAACATCTCTTCTGCACCTGCAGCCCCGCCAGATGACATTGCAGATGGCGGGGGAGGGACCGCCAGACCCCGTACCTCCCACACACAACCTGTCTGAGGATGAAGAGGAGGGAGGAGAGGCGCATGGTGCACCGATAGCACCTCTCACTCGCACACGATGTCACAGAAACAAGAGCCCTCGCAATGGCAGTAGCAGCACCAACAGTGCAGAGTGTTTCATGACTAGAAGTTCCTTCCGGGATTGTGAGTGTGGGGAAGGGGATGAAAGTGGAGTGGCGGTGGTGGGGGACAAGAGCAGAGGACGAGGGGTTGTTCGCAGTTGTAGTGTTGGATATTTGGACCTTGTGGAATCAGGTGCTAGTAATAACAGGTAGGTGTCACATCTGCTGAACAATACAATCTCAATCAATCTATAACATGTTTTAGCAAATTTCCCATATGTTAAATTTGTTAAATTTTTAAAAAAAATGTTAAATTTTTAACAATAAGCTATTACCGTAGTACTCATGGTAAGAGATGGACCCGGGACCGATTTAATTTTTGTTTTAAGGTCCTTAGAGGCCAAAAATAAGGTCCTTAGAGTCCAAAAACACCATCCGTTCAAATTCATATATATGTGTGTGTGTGTGTGTGTGTCCGTTAGCGCGATAACTCGAGCAAAAATGATCCGATTTTGTTGAAATTTGGTACAAACGTGTAAACCTACGTCGAACGAGTTCAGCATAATCGGACCATGGGAACGCAGGTTTATGGGGGGTTTTATGGGGTAAAAATGGGGTTTTCCCATTTTTGACCCTAAAAACAAAAAATTTTGCAATTTCTTTTCTAACCGTTTTGTAGAGCTTAAAAAAAGAAATAATTTTGTATATTGAAGCGCTGTTGTATGCCTAACGGTTACGGAGAAAATTAAAAAATAGTGTAATTTAAAATTCCAATGTTATTCTTATGGAGAAAATGAAAACTGTTGTAGTTTAATTGTTTATGGATATAAATTGATACAATTTGGCAAATTTATTTCATGATGAATAATATGATGTATGGTCAAAAACACTTTTTACCTTCCCCGTAGCAGCAAACCTAAGCACTCGATAAATCTATTGTTATTTAAATTTAAACTAAGAATAAATATGTCTTATTTATGGAAATATTTTAAATGTAATCAGACAAGTTGAAATTCCCTTAGTCTGCAGGTTTGCTGCGGCGAGGGTATTATTGCTGTAGACCCAGGGCTGCTTTAGTAAATGGGCCCGGAGGTTGTAGGTTTGTTGGGTTCGCAATGATGAGAAAGATTCCCCTGCAAAGAAGTAGAAAGGAGGCACAATTATTGCTCGGGCCCATAGCGCAACACATGTTAGACCCTGTACACATGGGAGCGTTGCAACGCGCGTTACGTGTCGCACGTTGCAATGTGCGTCCTAGGAACACAGCAATCAAATGAGTGTGTACACATGCAACGCCAGTGCTTCGGCCAACGCGCATTGTGACGCGCGCCTGAGAGGTTCATCATGCAACGCACGCTTCGAGTTACGAAGGTTCTAATGGGACCGTACACATGTGAGCGTTAGAACATGAGTTTTGGAGTAGAAGGGAGTAGGTTTTGTTTATATTTACTGTGTACTTCTATATACAATACCTTATGGTAATTACGAGGTTCTCTTCTGTTGAAATCCAATCCCTTACAATGCTCTCACAAAAGGTGCTAGACTGACTTTAACTTTTGTTAAATGAAGCAACTAGCATGCTTTAGTAATTAAAAAGCTTACTTTCATATATCCTCGATTAGGTTACAAAGTAAAAAAACACATACAAGCTAATCTTTCTTGTAAAATTGGTTATTCCAAGTGTTCTTAGGGAATTTTCCCCGGCACGGTTACCTGTGGGGACCGCTTTACTTTTTCATTTTTATATCCACAAAGGCCAAAAACATTATTAATTTAATATTTTATAATTGAAATATTAAATTAAGCTGCAACGGGGGTATTTTGATTTTGTTTTCGTTCTTTATATCTATGGTACAAACCCCAAACAAAAACTACCTTTTCGACTTTTATGGCTCTGCCGGGACGTACCATTAGAGAATTGCTCAAACGCGCGTTGCAACGCTGTCATGTGTACGCAAAGGCTTATCTGAAGCTCCCAAGTGTACGTAGCCTAAACCGTGGCGCTGTATAGACCTATATTAAAGTATATGATTTTCCAATCTTTTTTCAGTAGGCTCTGTCAACAACGATTCAATACAAAATAATAGGTATTTTACTACCGATGACTGCAACTAAAATTGATTGGGCATCTTTATATTTTATATGGGTCAAAACTTCAAGAAGAAAATACCCCCTTCGCAGCAAACCTGAAGACTAAGTGAATTTCCATTTGCCTGAATTGATTTTGAATTAAATCGATTTAAATAACATTTGGTTTAACGAGTACCTAGGTTTGCTCCTACAGGGGGGCTAACAAAGTGGGGTTTTTAGTAAAATAGTACAGTAGTAGCTTAGTAAAAAATAAATAAATTTTCTAAGTTTGATCTAAATATTTCCATAAACAAGCAAACTACATTTTACTATATTCTCCATAAGAATAACATGGAGATTTTAAATTTTTTGAATTTTCTCCGTAACTGTACAAAAACACTTTGGTATACTAAATTATTTATTTTTTTAAGCTCTTTAAAATGGTCTAGAGAGAAATTAGGAAATTTTGTGTTTTGGTTGTCAAAAATGAGAAAAACCAATTTTCACACCATAAAACCCTGTTCCCGTAGTCCGATCATGCTGGTCCATGAACTCATTCAAGTGTTTAAATCCCGCCTTACACCTTCAAACCAAATTTCACCAAAATCGGAAAAAATTACTCAAGATCGCGTTCACAGACGTATATATATATAAGTAAAATAATAAAATACCCCTGCCGCAGCAAACCTGCAGACTAAGCGAATTTCCATTTGACTGATTGGATTTACACTGAAACGTCTACTTAAAAATATAACATTTATTCTTGATTTAAATAGAATTAGTTTAACAAGTACTTAGGTTTGCTGCATCAGGGAGGGTAAAACTGTTTTTTTTTTTTGTAGAATGTGAATAGTTAGTAAGAAATAAAAACATTTTCCAAATTTGATCAAAAATGTTCACAAACAAGCAAACTACAACAGTTTACTTATTCTCCATAAGAATAACATGGGAATTTTAAATTTACAATTTGTTGGAATTTTCTCTGTTACCATTAGGCGCATAATAACGCTTCAATATACTAAATTATTTGTTTTTTTAAGCTCTACAAAATGGTTTGGAAAGAAATTGCTAAATTTTATGTTTTTTGGGTCAAAAATGGGAAAAACCTATTTTTACCCCATAAACCCCCGTAAACCCTCCCATGGTCCGATCATGCTGGATCGCGAACTCGTTTGAATAAACGTACGTTTACACGTTTGTACCAAATTTCATCAAAATCGGATCATTTTTGCTCGAGTTATCGTGCTGACGGACACACACACACACATATATATAATAAATATATAAAGGGTGTTTCGGTAAAGCGTAGCGGGCTGTGCAGATTCAGATTCTAAATGCAAAAATAAGTCGAAAATATAGAATAACTTATTTTCGATTTCGGCTTAGTTTAGCCGTAATCCGCCATTTTGTATTTTTTTTTTAATTAATAACTCATAAACTCTTTGAGATATTTTTATGAAACTTGGTATACACTTTTAGGCTACAAGTATTAACATTCTCCGAAAATATCTTTGATCAGGCTCATCAAATTTCAAAATGGCGGCCATTTAAAATTTTAAAAGTAAAATTCAACTAAAAACACCCATTAAAACAAAATCTTAAATGGCCACCATTTTGAAATTTGATGAGCCTGATCAAAGATATTTTCGGAGAATTTTAATACGTTTAGCCTTAAAGTTTATACAAAGTTTCATAAAAATATCTCTAAGGGTTTTTTCAATATTAATTATTTTCTAAAAAATACAAAATGGCGGATTACGGCTAAACTAAGCCGAAATCGAAAACAAGTTATTTTATATTTTCGACTTATTTTTGCATGTAGAATCTGAATCTGCATAGCCCGCTACGCTTTACCGAAACACCCTGTATATATGAATTTGAACGGATGGTGTTTTTGGCCCCTAGGAACCTCAAAACGAAAAAGAAAATCGGTCCCGTGTCCAGGTCTTACCATGAGTACTACGGTAATAGCTTATTCCCTATATGGGAAATTCGCTAAAAAACCAGAGGGGATCACATCATTTGTCCGAGTTTTCAGTTGTCACGTTTGTTAAAAATAAAAAAAAGGAAAATCAGTTGTCCGAGGTTTGATAAATAACTAATAATATTTAGATAAATCAACTGTCCTAGTTTTTATTTGTCCGAGGTTGGTGTAAATAATGAT
This sequence comes from Macrosteles quadrilineatus, assembly GCF_028750875.1. Lineage (NCBI taxonomy): Eukaryota > Metazoa > Arthropoda > Insecta > Hemiptera > Cicadellidae > Macrosteles > Macrosteles quadrilineatus. The sequence goes on from NW_026542602.1 coordinate 16,460,594, forward strand.
AATCTTTGGTTAAATCAACTGTTTGAGCATTCATTTGTCCGAGGTTTTAAATTATTAAAAAAAATGTTGAAATATCAACTGTCCGAGTATCTTCAGCATCAAAAGTGACACTGCCGCCGAGACTAGTGGCTCAGAGTCCTGGTCAGAAACCGATGAGAACCTCTTCTGTGGAGGAGTGGGGGATTTTTGTATTTTTATTTAGCCTTCAACCCGAGGCCACACTAAATAAATAGGCCGTAATTCTCCTCTGGCATGACGTCATCGTAGGCGACGTCAATGACGTCATTTTTTGCCGTTTGTGATCAGCTGCTTGTTTGAATCTTTTCTCGGAAAACAAAAATATAACTAAAGAAATAACATTACGTCATTGTTGTCGCCTATGATGACGTCATGCCTGAGGAGCATTACGGCCTGATTATTTAGTTATGCCTTGTTCAACCTCAACTAAACTAAACTAGTTAGTTTTACTTCAACAAATGTATGTTCAGTAAAGAGTGGATGTTCTGTGGTAGACTGGTGCTGGTGAGACAGGCGCGGCCGCCTCGACTAAGCCATTGTGGTAAAAGTCGCAGCCTTGACTCATCAGACATGAGACTAGGACTGGCAGAGATGATCAAACCTGCAGTCATCTGTAACCAGCCTCGCAGTCAGCCTGCCAGTCCGGCTCTCACAAAGAAGAAGACTAACAATAACAACATCACTTCCTCACCCATCAGGTATGAACCACCAACAGAGACTGACTCTTAATTTAATTTTGCTCACAAAAAAAAAAAAAAAACAGTGAATATCACATGGTTTCCTCTTTTTACTTGTTATTTTTCTGTACTTCAATTCAGTTGCAATTATTGATCAAAACCATTTTTTTACATATACTGGGTAGTAGTGCTGCATGGTTGCCTAATAAGGATTATAGATTAAAAATCCATTACAGTAGAGTTTGGATTTTCCCACCGGTTATCTGACCTTCGGTGTTAACTGACCCTCCCAGCAGATAATTGAATACAGTGAAATTTTGTCTTGTTTCACTTGTGCTGGGTGTCCGACAAGACTGCTCCTTTTGTCACTTCTGACTGTACTCGGAGGATACTGGCTTTAGGGACCTGTAATTTTTTTTATTTTAGCTGACTGCACACCACACAGTTTGACCAGTCCTATACAGGGTGGTAAAAAAGTCCCTGGACAGTTGAATATTTTTAAAAATAATGCAGATAGAGCTATAATACTTGGTACAAAGTTACAAGGCATAAAACTCTATTTTAACACATATTCAGTGATCCAATAACCCTTCAGGGGGACGGCCCACAAGGAGTCAGAAGAAAATCTTAAACAGAAGCATAGGTCAATATGCACATCAAATTAAAGGTCTTTTTTTGTAGAATACAATGCCGCAAACCGCACTTCAAAAGGTTGATCCTGCGCAAAATGACAGTTGTTCAAAGATTCATTTAATTTACATTGCTATTATACGCTCTCTCCTCAGGGGGCACAGCCCTAAGAATCGGAAGAAAATTGTTAACGTAAGCATAGGTCGATATGCACATCAAATTAAAGGTCTTCACTAGTAGATTACGATGCCGTAAATTCAAGCTCAAAAGAATGCCTGAGTAAAAAATGGCAGTCGTTCAAAGATTCAAAATGGCGGATTCAAGAAATCTTTGAACATCTGCCATTTTGCGCAGGATCAACCTTTTGAAGTGCGGTTTGCGGCATTGTATTCTAATAAAAAAGACCTTTAATTTGTTTAATTTGTTGGGTGACATGACCTGTCACCCTTTTTTAAAAGCTCTTGGACGTTTTTAAACAATTAGGAAAAAAGGAGCAGCAATAGAAAGAAAGATTGATCAAATATGTCAAAGGTGAAACAATATTACCTGCAATATGTTTGATAACTCTGTTACTAAAACCAAAAATATCTTCACTTTTAGAAGTTTCAGAGATCTCATTATTATTTAAGTACATCAAGATCACTAACATGATGCAACTTTAATTTCTCCGGAGGCTGGTCTACATTGTTTAAAAAGGTACAATAACTCAAATTACCTTTATAAATTAATTTAGTACCATCAAGCATCTTTTTTCCAATACTTACTAAGCAATTATTAAATTCATTCGCTGAAATAGGTGGAATTGGATTTTCCCGCTGATAGTAGTTACCAGCTTCTGATTTAATTACCTGCCATGCAGCTGAACACTTATTCTTAGAACTTTTTATTCTGCTTTCATTGTGCATGATTTTGGCTTCCTTGATTTTGGACCTATACAATTCATTTTTTTCTATGTAGTAGTTCTTCAGTGCCATGTTATTTTTATAATTTTGTATCTTTAATAGATCCTGCAACAAAATTATTGTGCTTCTCATTCTTCTTAAGTTATGGTCAAACCATGAAGAATTATGTCTAAATTTGTTTTCTTTGTTGAACTTTTTTACTCTTTTTTGGACAACTGTTATTATATACGGTTGATAGTTTATTTACAAAGTATTCAAATGCACAATAATTAACATCCTCAATACCATACAACAATTCCCAATTTAATATGGAGGTTGCTTCAATAAACTCATGCAAAGTCTCATAATTTAGTTTCCTATAAGGAATATTTACAGATTAGGGATCGGAGGTAGGCACATTAAATTCAAAGTAATGAGATCCTATCCTTCCATATACATGTTTTATAAAGACTATTATCTAAATCAATAACTATATTATCAATACAGGTTTTGTTTCCAGTTGGGAATTTATTTACACATTTTATGTTTAACTAGCAGAGTACCCGTCCTTCGTACGGGGTTGGAATATAAGTATAAAATGCTTATTGCAGTTATGCTCAAGCTTTGCGTTTGCAATAAGGGAGGACACAGTTTAATAAAATTTACTTTTTTAAATTTACAGTATTCTATAGTAACACATCTACCATAGCCATAATGTCCTACCACTTTGCCTAAACAATGAGAAAAATAAATTATCAACAATTCGCAAAATATCACAAATTATTCATGAAATGAAAAACTTAAAAAAACTTTAAACAATCCTACTTTGACAGTTCTCATTGCGAATCACAGTTTTTTGTTGCTGCTTAGTTCAAATTAGCTGTTTTCATATAATATGCAAAAAAAATATAGTGCTGCACCCTGTTGGTAAATCTTATAACTTTTTAATGCTTTTCCATATCATAGAACCAACTTTTTTAGTTGAAACAGCTGACTAAATTATTTAATTCCCTTTAAATATGAATACACATAAGGTTAACATGGGGAATTACAGAGCCACTGGGGCGGAGCCCGAAAGGATTTTTGAGATAAGAATATGCCTATATGTTAATCGGGAATGTAAGCTATCATCATGCCAAATTTCAGCCCAATCCGTCCAGTGGTTTATGCGTGATTGAACTTCAAACTTTGAAGTTCAATCACGCAAAACAAACAAACAAACAAACACACAAACTTTATTATAGCACATTTATAATATTAGTAAGATGACTTTAAAGTGGTTAACAAACATTACAGTGTCTTGGAATGTTAATATTAAAATCGCCCCCAAGTACAATTTTCCATTTAGGTTTTTTTCTTTGCACGTAGCATAGAAGGTTGTCAAGATAAGCAGAAATGTTTTACAGTTAGAGCTGGGAGTTCTGTAAACAGATATGAACACTACATTAAATATATTTACATTATACAAACAACTTCAAGGAAACCAACTTCCGTTAAATGAGCAATATTGATCACCTCAAAAGAAACCTCTATTTTAAATGCCCAATGTAAACAATGACATCGACCCGGCGCTACTCGCCGCGATCCAGACAGCTGTGGAAAAGGCAGTTAGAGCGGCAGTTGAAGCGGCATTGTCTACCTTCAATGACGCGATAAGACAACTGCAAGACGAGGTGTCAACGCTCCAGAAGAAGGTTGAAGATATTGAAGGAAAACTAAACGATAGAACTGACGAGTTGGAACAGTACACACGCCGCAACAACATCCGCATTTTCGGAATACAGGAGTGCGAAAATGAGGACACTGATGCTCTGGTGACCAGCATCTGCAAAGAAAAGCTTGGGATCGACCTTCCGGTAGACGCCATCTCGAGATCTCACCGAGTCGGCAAACACCAGGAGGCGGGAGAAGACGGCAGGCCTCGTCATCGGGGGATAATCGTCAGGTTCACCACATATCGAGCTCGGCGCATGGTGTATCGTAACAAAAACATATTATTTTGATAAACGAAAGGTCATAATGAGACAGTGTTTTACATGGTCTTTGATTTCATTCGTCTTTTGGGAGAAGAGGGTCGATCTTAACCGAACAAGTCATCTAAAGTCTCATCACCAATCTTTAAGAATAAGGATTTCTTTCTTGCTCTTCTTTGTTACAAAGGGTGACATCCGTTATAACATCCTTGTCTTCAGACATGGAATTGAGGCCCCTTGCAAATTTTAAGCAGGCAATGTTGCATTTTATTCCTGCATTCCAACAGAAGAAAGATAATGTACAACCTCTTTTACATATGCCCGATTGTTGAAAGTTAACCCATTGGTGGTAATTTTCCATCCTCATCTCTCTGGATTTAATACATTACTCCTTCAAATCTGCACAGGTAAATGAGCTCTGAAGGATTCACCAAGTCCAAGGCAATGTCACCAAGTCAAAATTAGTTTGTGAAAGAAGTCAACCCTCACTTGATTCAGGGATTTGCTGCTCCCACTAGGGTGGGCTGAAAAATATCAATAAATTGTTTTTGAGCTGTAATACCTTAAAAGTTGCCAAATTGTAAGACCAAAACAGGGTAAAAATATTAAAAATATCGGTTGTTGTCTTCCGGTCAAGCATGTGCCTTAGAGTTAAAATAAAAAATAAAAAACTCATTTTTTTAAAGAAATTTTTATAATTATATAATTTTTAATATGTAATAGTTGAAAATGTAATCTACAAGACACTAAGGAATTGATATTTCAATAATACTATTGTATGTTAAGATCTTCAGGTCGCGCATCGGCTGTAAATATTGCCAAAAATCTAGAAAAACGTCATTTTGTGCTAGACGTATTTGTAATATAATTATTGATAAAAAAATATAATACCGAAAATCTGCTTGTTCACATTCAGATAGTAACTTAACAAAAACAACGAATGAATTCAGAATTGATCTTCCGGTTGCGCATAGCAATATAAAATTTCTTGAGTGTGGTACTATCGGGTCAGTGACCCGAACGACGTCGTGTAGTTCTGAAGTTAAATTTTCCGAAATTGAAAAACAATATGTTGATGAATGTATTCCTGTGTTCATCAACTGAAATTTAAGCTTGTAGTGACAGCAACTAAGATGTTTTACCTAAACTTCCAAAAAATAACTCCTCTGGTATGCAAATGAGGATTAACTCTACTGCATTGGTTAGCGATCGTTAAGATGTTTCCGATCGGGCTACAACTGCAATAGCCTCTAGCAGTCTCAAAACGGATATATATCCACTCAAAACTCAAACTCTAAAATTTTGACAAAAATAATATGCCTACTTTTTCCATATAACAGTTACTATTCAAAAGCTATTGCAAATTCTCGCCGCTTACCCATGATGATAAAGGATGTTGACAAGCTAATGGGAGAAAGTATGTGTCAGATTGCTGATACCGTTTGTTTTGATCTACATTTAGATTTAACCTATTTTAGCACAACAAAGCATATTGAATAAAGCTAAAGACTTCACACTAAGTAAAATCTTTATTTGGCTCTGCCTCATCAAAATTTAAGACTAACCTCACACTAAGTAAAGTATTTATTTGACTCTGCCTCATCAAAATGTGGAAGTGGTAACAAGACTAACCTCACACTAAGTAAAGTATTTATTTAACTCTGCCTCATCAAAATGTGGAAGTGGTAACAAGACTAACCTCACACTAAGTAAAGTATTTATTTGACTCTGCCTCATCAAAATGTGGAAGTGGTAACAAGACTAACCTCACACTAAGTAAAGTATTTATTTGACTCTGCCTCATCAAAATGTGGAAATGGTAGCAAGGCTCATCCCACACTAAGTAAAATCTTTTTTGGCTCTGCCTCATCAAAATGTGGAAATGGTAACAAGGCCCAACTCAAACGTGTAGTCTACTGAGACAAACTGCTGGATGCATTAGCTGTGATGTTGTGCTGACTAAAATTTACTGGACTTTTAATGTAGTGAACATTTATTGGTCAAAATATTGAATACTAGTGTACTGGAAATAAAATAATGTAAGTACACAAAATAACTTTTGTCCTGTCCTAAAAAATATTGATCTGTGGCCTTATTTAGCTTTTTCCAAGGTTTAAGAATCCACAAGATTAAGTCAAGTCCTGCAACAATAACTAATCAAAACACTACTATATTAGGGTCATAAATTTCCAATGTCATTTGATTGAATATACGTAATCTACATTTGCAATATTTGTTCTAGAAAGCGTTTGCTCAATTCACCATTACTGAGTCGTCGTTTACGTAGACGTCCAGACAATGATTATCAGGATCTAGAAAGTTTTCAGAAAGCACAGCTAAGGAACAAGGTAAGTGAAGCGTTATTTTTAGGTTAGTGTAATAGGAGGTCTGCCTAGTGTCTGATTACTTGAGGAAAAAATCCGTCAATTTAAAAGTATTGGTTTATAATTATTGTAAATACAGTTTTTTTTATATATCTATTATAAATATAGATTATTATAAGCTCCAAACAAATTTAAATATAATATTCTACACAACTATGTGGTAGGTTTATTTATTCTAAAACTTTGTCATTAATTATTTATTCTTAAACTATTTAATTGATTATGGAAATAAAAAATAAAAATTCTATAACCGTTGCTGTATAAACCCAGGCTCTGCTTTTGATTTATCAAATTGTCTAAGTTAAGAAAGAAGTGTTATTGATATATTTTTATGTAAACAGTAGAACAATACTTTTATGTAGGTTATACTTTTTTGTATAAATTTGGTGGCTTTTGTCCCCCATGCTGGGGAGCGAGCTAGTCTAGTGGTTAGAGCGCGGGACTCCGGTTCCTGGGGTCCTGGGTTCAAACCCCGCCAAATTACCAATGGATTTTATGTAAGTGATATTGCCGTAACCCCAGGTCTAGCCTGAAGTAATGTGAAAAACAATCCTGGGCTCGTGCCTAGCGTCCTAGGACAAAAAAAAAATGGAGTTACAGTACTTTTAAATTATATAGGCACTAGCAGAATACCCGTCCTTCGTACGGGGTTGGCGTATAAGTATAACATGCTTATTGCAGTTATACTCATGCTTTGTGTTTGCAATGGAAGAGGACACGGTTTGAGACAATTTGGTTCTTTTAATTTACAGAAGCTATAGAACACATACACCATAGCCATAATGTTCTACCACTACACCTAAACAAAAAAAAAGTAAATGATTGAATATTCGCACAATATTGAAACATTATTTATAAAAACATAAACTTGTAAACAAAATCGAGTTTGTTTTTACAGTTCTCTAATCTACTTTTACAGTTCTCATTGTGCATCACAGCTTTTTGTTGCGGCTTGGTTATAATTATAGTCCAGGAGCAAACTGCACATATCCAGCTTCCGTGGGATTTTTTGTGAAGGGAATGTGTGACTATGTGGAATATCTTTATTATATGTCACATAATGGTGTAGTACCGGGTGTTTACCCTCAAATTACGGGGTTTGGTTTTTATGACGTCTTAAATCCAAGATGGCCGCCATGTGTGACATCTATTCATTAAATTGATAATAACTCTTTCCAGAGTAAAATAATCGAATTTTAATTTATACCATTGAGTTCAGCTCAAAAAATCAAACAATTTGGTGTTTTGAATCATTGCTCTATGACCATTGGTTACCGAGATATTGAAGGTGGAAAACACAGAACATTGTCCCCAAGCAAGACCCCACTACCCCCATGTTATCCTTATGGGGAAAAAATAAAATTGTATATCTAGCTTATTACTCAGCATATCTTAATAATAATTGGTATATGGCTTCATTTAGTAGAGATCTACTTGATTATGGCCTAAAATCCCCCATTTTTACATTTCTGTGGCAGCAAACCTGCATACTCACTTCCCATGTTATTCTTATGGAAAATGTTGTGCATGCTTGTTTATGAACATACGTGTTGAGAAATGTTAATGTGTGGCCCCATTTTAATTATTTATTGAAGCATTTGCAATTCGTTGAGTATACAGGTCTGCTGCCACGGGGGTATTGTAGCAATAAAAAAATCTCACAAATGATAGGTATAAAATAAAATAGACTATAGTTATGGGTCATATGTAATTTCTTGTGATTTTGAATTAAGCAATTATTGTATGAGTGGTGGTGATAGATAGGTAATGACATATAGAATCGTGTACTACCGGGTGTTTTGTCTGAAAGTGTGACCTAGCTAGTGTTTTTGGCCCGCCGTCTTGGATCCACCATGTTGGATACTAATACAAATTTTTAAATCTAATGCTGGTGTTGTGACTCATTAACTAGATGTTTACGCTAATTCCAATTCCGAAAACCGTTTGTAAATATAGTTTTTCGTTTCGAAGATATATTGAAAAGAAAACTCCCCCCCCCCCATACATTTCTTACGGACGTTTCGTACTTTGATTATTTTTCAGATTATTTTGCTCATATATCCAGTTCTTATTATTGCTTGTAATTCGTTCTATTATTAAAGTATTTAGTGATGTAAGATCTTTTATTTAAGCTATCGATCATTAAAATCGGACGAGTTAGAGTTGAGCTATGAACCACAACACAATATTAAATTTAACTTTTTCCAAATCTGTTTTTATTAAAATATTTATATCTCGGGTTGTTAATACGTCAAAGGGTTCATTCTAGTCTCAAATTACTCAGTAAATGGTTGGTTTAAAATTTGATTAATCACTAAATGAAATCTGACTAATTGAAAATTAATCATGGACCTTTATTTATTATTAATAATTATTTTTATTTTGAAATTTGTCTTTGGTTAAAGCAATTAAAGACATGCAGGGCTGGTCATCAGGGTTACAACATTTGTTTGGTGTCAGTACAAAGTAAATTATGTGTGATGAGGCATATAAAGACATATAAGGCATATAAGAGGTTCCACGTCTAAAAATTGTAACACTGATGACCTTACGAAACGTCCGTAAGAAATGTATAAAGGAGAGTTTTTATTTGAATATCTCTTCCAAACGACAAAAGATATTTAAAACATATTTCAGCATTGAAATCAGCGTGAAAATCTAGTTCATAATGATGTGTCACAACACTAGCATTGCATAAAAAAAGTTATTAATATCCAATATGGCGGATCCAAGATGGCGGCCGAAAACACCAGCTTGGCCACACTTTCAGACATGTCATTACCTATCTATTGCCAACAATCATACAATTGCTTAATTCAAAATCCTACAAAATTACATATGCCTCACAACTATGGTCTAATTTATTTTATTTTCTAATACCTGTAATTTGTTTATAGTTACAATACCCCCGTAGAAGCAGACCTGTATACTCAACGAATTGCAAATGCTTCAATAAATAATTAAAATGGGGCCACACATTAACATTTCTCAACACGTATGTTCATAAACAAGCATGCACAAAATTTTCCATAAGAATAACATGGGAAGTGAGTATGCAGGTTTGCTGCCACAGAAATGTAAAAATGGGGGATTTTAGGCCATAATCAAGTATATCTCTACTAAATGAAGCCATATACCAATTATTATTAAGATATGCTGAGTAATAAGCTAGATATACAATTTTATTTTTTCCCCATAAGGATAACATGGGGGTAGTGGGGTCTTGCTTGGGGCCAATGTTCTGTGTTTTCCACCTTCAATATCTCGGTAACCAATGGTCATAGAGCAATGATTCAAAACACCAAATTGTTTGATTTTTTGAGCTGAACTCAATGGTCTAAATTAAAATTTGATTATTTTACTCTGGAAAGAGTTATTATTAATTTAACAAATAGATGTCACACATGGCGGCCATCTTGGATTTAAGACGTCATAAAAACCAAACCCCGCAATTTGAGGGTAAACACCCGGTACTACACCATTATGTGACATATAACAAAGAGATTCCACATAGTCACACATTCCCTTCACAAAAAATCCCACGGAATACAGTTTGCCCCCCGACTATTAGCTATGTTGTCATAAATGAAAACAAAATTAATAGTGCTGCATCCTGTTGGTGGACCTTATAACTTTTAATAATATTGAATATCATAGAACAACTTGTGTAATTGAAACAGCTGACAGAATTCTTTAATCCCTTTAAATATGAATACTCATAAGGTTAACATGGGAAACTCCAGAGCCACTGGGGCGGAGCCCGAAAGGATTTTTGAGATAAGAATATGTCTATATGTTAATCGGAAATGTGAGCTATCATCATACCAAATTTCAGCCAAATCCGATCAGTATTTAAAGCGTGATTGAACTTCAAACAAACAAACAAACAAATAAACAAACAAACACACAAACTTTCACATTTATAATATTAAGTAAGATTTAAAAAAATTGAAATTGATTACGTCCAAACCATCCAAACATTTGACTAAACAACCTTGGTAAGTTTGGCTAAAATATGTCCAGCCGTTATTGAGTTTTAGCGTTATAAAGATTGCATTTAAGTTGATCCTAAAGAGCTTTGCTTCGCTCCGCTCAACTAATTACTTTGGTTTAAATACCATATGGTTGTTATATGTGCAAAAAAATGAACCTCCAGTAAAACAACTATAGGTTGGCCGCTTAAAAAGCGACGTCCTCTTTCGTGCGCGATAAATGCTCGTGCAGGTCTATCTATTTGGCCGACCTATAGTATCCATATTGTTTAGTTATTTTTGACTTGGTTTAGTAGTGTTTAAGTAAAATTTTTCATATTTACTAAATTTATTGTTCCTTGTCACACTTTTCCTAATTTTTAAGCGATCTTGCAAATTTTTCTGACATTCTTAACTGCAATGACATCCCGAAAATACCACAAATTAAAAAAATTTGATCACAAATTTCTTGAAAAATTCCTTTATTTTTGACCGTTGCATATTCCTTCTTGTACTGAGCAGAATTTTTGTAAACTCTGTTACTTTGACTGAAAATTTAAATTGTAGACTACTTATAGTTTTAACTTTATCCTTAGATTGAGGTGACGGCGAGGCGGAGAGAATTTGTGATGCATAACAAAGCTCCAATGTGGAATGAAAACAGTCAAGTTTACCAGCTAGACTTTGGCGGCCGAGTGACACAAGAGTCTGCCAAGAATTTCCAAGTAGAATTCAGAGGAAAACAGGTAAGATATTGGGAATTAGTTGAATCCAAAACTAATTAATTACATAGTTTTATTCCTTTCTCATTGTTTTAATCAATGGGATACTTAATACTTAAATACTTTTTTATGAAATGGCGACCATACATAGTAGGCATTTTAAGCCAAGTATGAATAGAGATGAGTGTAGGATGAGTGGCACACTCATGTATGGATATAAAGTAACATGGTGTATTATAGTTACAGCTTTTGAGTGACAAACTTATTTTAAACGTAATGATAGGGGTTATATTTATGCCTAAGTTGGTGCATTGCAGGTGATGCAGTTTGGCAGGATAGATGGCAACGCCTACACTCTTGATTTCCAGTATCCCTTCTCTGCAGTACAGGCATTTGCTGTAGCGCTGGCAAATGTTACACAACGACTCAAGTAGAGAAGTTACACGTTCTCGGATCATTCGCTCATTAATTTGATAACAATTTATAAATATAACCAAGTAGGCGATATTTGGAACTCAGTAATGGAAAGAATGTTTGTTACTTTATTGAAACTTGAATATGAGTGTTAAGTGTAGTGTATTAAGTATTAAGTGATTTTTAAAACAATTTTGAGATGTTAAAACATGGTTCAATGACATCTGTGTTTGGGAGGACTGCTTCTATGGTTTTGAGCCCAAAGCTGTTGTTTTGTTACTTAATCTACTTTCTTGTGCAATGAAGTCTAGTCAATATGTTACATATCCATCCATCTACGAGGCGGTATAGAGGTAACAGTTCAGTAAACAAATTTTCTACTTTGAAATAACTTATTATGTACTGTACAGTATAATTAACCCTTCAACGTGGTTTGCCGTAGTGACTACGCAAGCCAAAAACTCCCCCAGACGTGGTTTGCCGTAGTCACTACGTATGATGACACTCTGTTGCGTGCTGGACTCTAACGGCAATTTTACGAACTATTTGGGATTGGAACAGTATGCAGCATGTTGTCTGTTGTTTGGCTGATGTATTCCAGCTGTTTATCGATCGATATTGTGTGCGAGAGAGACAGAAATATTGTTTACAAACTGGAGTGTTTGTTGACCTTGGTTAGTTTGATTCGTCGTGCATACGGACCGTGTTTAGCCTTGTTTTGTACGTTATATTTAGTAGTTTTATTGCATTATTTGCCGTTGTACATCGTAATATTATTAATAGAACGTTTTAGAATATATTTTTTGTAGGGAACTGTAGTATTTTAGTTTCTAGAAGTCATGTTTCGGTAAATCAGTGTACGTTTTGGTTTTGGACAAGTGTGGTTAGGTTAGTAATCGAGGTGAACTGTTGCAACATTTCTACATTAGGGTATTTATTCTGCAAGTTAGTGGATTATAATGGCTGGGTCAAGTGAAATAGACAGGTGGTTGGATGATAATGAACTATTATTGTCAGAGACAAGTGATGAGGAAGAAATGGACTACGCACAACAAGAGATAGGCCTAGAGGGACAAGACCAGGACGACGATGACAGTGAAGATGAGAATCCAGTTGTAGTGCAAAACAGACGGATCGATGATGTTATAGAGAGTGTAGTAGGTGGTGCAGGAGATTGTCCTATGCCTAGGGCAAATGAAGTGCCTGCAATGGTTTGGGACACAATGGAAGGGTATGTACCAAATCCAGAGACATTTTCTAGTTTTACTGGTCCGAAAATCCCTGCAGAAAACCCCATTGATATTTTCAAATATTTTTTTGATGAAACTCTAATGAATACAATTGTGTCCAGCACTAATAAGTATGCCGAACAACAAAGGGCTAAACGCGGAATGCTTTTCCCTAGACGGTCCAGAGACTGGAATTGGAGGCCTGTGACTAATGATGAGATGTACGTATACCTTTCAATAATAATGCTGATGGGTATTGACCAAAAACCGTCTGTCCGGTCATACTACTCTAAAAATCCCCTGCTAGAGACCCCTATTTTTCCTGCTACTATGCCAATGGAGCGCTTTGAAATTATAAGTAAATATTTGCATTTCAGCGCTTCAATGAGGCTCTCTCAGTATGAAGGCCCCAAGAAACTTTTCAAAATCTATTCTGTGATTGAACATTTGAACAACAGATTCATGGACTCATATGGTTTGTCACAGAATGTATCCATTGACGAATCTCTTACACTTTGGAAGGGGCGCTTGTCGTTTCGACAATACTTACCGCTCAAATCCGCTCAGTTTGGTATAAAATCCTTTGAGCTATGCGAATCCTCATCGGGTTTCACTTGGTCCCTACTTGTTTATACAGGGAAAACCTCTCAAGTGACCTGTCCTATTGTACCACCAGACTCTAACAAATCTACAACTATTGTGATCAAACTGATGGAACCGTTGTTAGACAAAGGTCACGTAGTATGGATGGACAATTGGTACAACTCACCAGAGTTATCAGCTTTCCTAAAAAACAGGAAAACGGATACATGTGGGACACTAAAACTGTCTAGGAAAAATGTCCCACAACATATAAAGAATGTAAAACTTGAGAAGGGGGAAATTTCAGCACTACACAGTGGCAACGTCATGGTTCTAAAGTGGAAAGACAAGCGAGTCGTTACACTTCTTTCAACACTACACAATCATGAAATTGAAGCTAGGACCAACAAATCAGGTGTTCAACAAATGAAACCTGTTCTTGTCTATGAGTATAACAAACAGATGGGAGGAGTGGATCTCAGGGACCAAATGCTCAACAGTTTTCTGTTGGAGCGAAAACGTGGACTCAAATGGTATGTTAAACTTTTCAAGCGCCTTCTCAACATCAGTGTTTTGAACTCTTATATAATATGGAAAACTCAAAACCCAGATGGTAAACACATGGATTTCAGGCTTCAGCTAATAAAGGACCTGATCCACATGTATGGTGCAGAGGTACAGAGGCCGGTACATGGAAGGCCAGGCACGGAACCTAGGCCTGCCAGGCTTACCGAAAGACACTTCATAGAGAACATTCCAGCAACCGGAAAGAAGCAATATCCCCAGAAAAGGTGTGTTGTGTGTTGGAAGCATGGTGTGAGAAAAGATAGTGTGTACTGGTGTCCTGACTGCCAAGCTGGACTTTGCCTCATCAACTGCTTCAAGGATTATCACACCAAACTTGTCTTCTGACAGGTAGGCTTGTAAAATAAATACTGTTAATTTGGAAAATACTTTAGTATGTGTTATTTGTAGAGCAATTATATACCAATTGGGTAAAAAAAATCTATTAATATGACATATATAGAACCAAAATAATAAAACTTTTAGTATATGTTGCAAAACTAGTTCGCGACTACCAAAAACCTATCGCGCCCTACTTATGCAAGCTTTCGCTAAATATTTTCATATTCTGGTTCTATATGGCCTATGAACATAATTCTTGCACTAAATTGTCTAGAAATAAGTACTCTACAATAAACACACAGTTATGTATACCACCATAATGCTTTTTTTTCTCATAAAACTTGTTAGAACTTCAGTTTTATTCGTCAGCCACCGAAGTACCATAAAAATCTCATTATATTACAAGTATTAAAAATATTTTTGAAAATTAAAAAAATGTTATATTGTGTGTTTATTGTAGTGCATGTATTTTGTAACAATTTAGTGAAAAAAATATGTTGTTAGGATACATACAACCAAAGAAATGGATCTTTTTTCAAAGTATTGCAAAATTAGGGCTTGCTTTGCAAAATAAGTACCGCACGAGGGGCCGGTCATGCCCTATTAAGTCCCGCGTTGAAGGGTTAATATTCATACCCTCCACCCCATATTATCATAATAAGTTTTACAATTTGGGTTACAACACCTTGAGGAAGGAAGGAAGCTTTAATTGTGTACCCCAAACCAATTTTCGTTTGATTTAATTACCTTTTAAAATATAATTTAGTTAGTTTAACTTACAACCACTAGATCATATTATGTTGTGCTTAATTACTTTGTTTCTACGAACTGTTATCTTAAATGCCAATGTCAATCTCAACGAATTCCATCATGGCCATACGTCCAAATATATTGTAAGTACAGTATTGTTTTTTACCCAACTGTCCAATTCTAGTTCCTATTTTGGTTATGTGGCTTGTCTCTGTTAAGTTGGTATATTAATGTTAAACCGCTTGTATCCCACGTTGATTGTTATATTTAAATATTATGTATTATTATTGAATTCAGAACTTGTATTTTTTACTGCCAAGCAGTGTCGCAAGTTTCATTGGATAATACAATCCAACCATTTTTTATTCTTATCCAACTCAAACACTTGTTGATCAAATTTTTTTTACAGCACCGGTATGGAATGTGACATACTTATTTTTATTTTCAGTAGTCACAGTAATTAATTAGAAGTGGTGGTCAAACCCCAAGAATTTCAAAATTTTTTCACACTCTTTTAAAATAAGCTCTTGAATCTATAATCTAAGATTGAATTCTGTGATATATACTGTGGAAATTGATTCTCATCTCATAGCTATTAAACATATTTTGAATCAATCCCAGAATCAAACAATGACCGTTCACTCTAGAACTATTTCAATTCAACCCTTAAATAGTAGTATTTATTTTGTAATCTAGTAATATAGTTGATCATCATGCTAAATTGAAACAAAAATAATAGAACAAATTGTATTTTAAAATGTTTATATACTTATTTAACTCATTAAATTTGTGTTATTTTAATTTTAGTAAACCTGACTTATATTGTTTACTTAGGCCTGCTGATTTTAAATGCCGATATTTTACTGTAGCTTCTTCATACTCAACATGTTCACAAAAATAGTGTATTAAAAATTTTCAATGAACAAAATTATATAGTAGGCCTAAATTTGTGAATTATTCTCATTGTACTGTATGTGTTGTGCTGCGGGCCTGTATTTATAACATAGAGGCAAGATGTGGTCGTTCACAGGCAAACAGCCAGTGTACCTAAATATAAAATCAATTCTCAAATCCTCAGAACTTCAAGAAAAGGTTTCAAGCCTCCCACGACGCGAGGCGTGGTTCCGTGGGACATAGGCTTCAGATAAAAATAAAGGAACGTAGCTTTGAAACTGGGAGGATACATATCACAAGTTTAAGCTCTTATTGGGGCTTGATCAGCAATACTCCACCCACATTGAAGGTTCTATACTACGGTAGTCTTGCTTTTTAGTATTTAAAAATAGGCCCTCATGTATATAAGGTTTGTACATCTAAAATGAATTGTAAACATGAAAACCCAAGACAATATTGAACTATTCTGCTTTATAATTGAAGCATAATACATTGTTTCAGATAGTTTTTTTGTAAATATATTACAGGCCTACTTTGCTGTCCAATAGGATCTGTTACACTTTCATAAGAAATGGGTAGTATTATGTATTATGTAATACTACCTCAAGTATTATATGACTATCAAATGATGTACCAAAAATTTATAAAAACTGTACTTCAAATGTTTAAATTCAGTTTAGGTATCATATTTTTTTTTAAAGCACAGAAATTAACTTAATACTAATGAATAACCAAAAAGATGAGGTTGAGATTTTTAATGACTTCTAGTCATACCGTGTAGCTATTGTTTTTCTTTTTGTTCATGGTATATGTTGGTAACATTTTTTTCATAATACCTTATTATATTATTCTAGGTAATTATTTTAAAAACCACCAGGGTTTTATTAAAATTTGCTTACATCAGGAAATAAAGATTTTGTGGTAACTAATTTCACAGCCATAGAGAGTGTGATTTCAACCAAGTGTATGACTGAGTCAATAGCATATGTGCACTTTCAAAATACATAAAATATATAGTGATCCCTTTTTGCTAGTTAAATTCAAGTAATAGTAGTTGCGCAATATCCAGTTAACATTAAAATTAGCTAAAAATAAAAAAAAACTTTCCAGGATTTCAAAGTTTATTATATAAAAATATGAAAATGTTTAAGTGAATACTGCAAGAAAGATGCTTTAAAAGTTGTCAAATAAAATAAGTTGTTTATAAACCTTGGAGTTCAAAAACTGTTTTGAAAATATAGACGGGTTTTTAGTACCTATCAATATGAAAAAATATCTAGACAAATTAATATTACAATCAGAAAATGTAAATTTAATATGATTTGAAATCTAGAAAACTTTTATAGTTTAAAACTGATAGTAACTAAAAAATTAAATATATGAAAATAGAATCATTAACATTCCACAGTTAACTATATTAACTACCACCATCCATCAACAAAGTAAGTGCTCTAGTTACATGGTGTAGTTTTTACTTAGGTTTCCTTATCATAATTTAGTAATTGGTTAAGGTTGACATTTACAAATGTTCCTAGCTTATTTTGACAAAGGGCAATTTTAAATAGTTTATTTTTATTACTTATATCATCACTTTGGTAGTCAAGTTTGTTTACACAACCTTACACAATAGATCAATGCTTATTACATAATCTGAAAACACATCATGTGAGGAGTGAAGCTAGTGTAATCTCCAAAGCAACCATCTACTAGACCAATTTATATCATTTCATTGGAACACTTTTTTAAACAAGATTTTAATTTTTTAGAAATTCTCTTGTCAAAAGGACAAGTAAAAGATAAAAATCTGAGTATTTTTGACAGAAATAATCAGGCCTTGTTTAAACATGGTTGTAACTTAAAACTTCAATGAGATGGCTAGAAGTAGTGTAGTAAGTTATTTGTAGTTAATTTGAAAATCTGTAGCTCAAGTATATCAGTTAAAGTGCTCTTAGACCGATTTGGCTTTTTGTTCATAAACATATCCGCATGTGTCGATAGAGAAGAATAATTAGAATATACTTTTATTACCTGAGATGTGAAATTGTATATGACAAAGTAAAGGCTTTTCTTTCATTCCTCAAACCAGAGAAAACAGATTTTTCCATTTTTCTGCTAGAACTGTATTTTTATTCTAGTCATAATGATGAAATTGTGTTATTTTAAAACTGTTACCGTAGTTAAGTTTTACTTTGATCTGTTTGTCATGTGTTATTTATACTAACTACATTATTATATACCTATATTAACAGTTTATTTGTTTTGCTTCCCATGCTTTTTCTTGTTATGTGATGACGCCTTGTTATGTTTTATGCGATGGTTTAGCTCGATGTTGGTTATTTGTACGTTTGGATGCAAAATTATACCTCTTGTGTATGAAAATTTGAATAAAAGACAACTATTCCTAAAAATGTTTTATTTGTCACACAACCTTTTATAAATAGCCTGGATGTTATGTTTATAATTTATCAATTTAACTAATAGTATTGCAATGTCTGATTCAAACCAGAGATATTACCAGACCCAGGTGCCATTTGTCATCGAGCTATCAATTAATGATGCTTTCTAATAAAAGTTCAACATTAGATGGTAATAAGGCCAGGGTTTCGATCCTTACAAAAAACCAATAAACATCTTTAAAAAACCACTGGCATAAATGAACACCAGAATAAACATAACTGTTTTGTATGTGGACAAACCTGTAACTGTACAATGTGATGCGAGTCAGTTTGGTTTAGGGGCCTCTCTCTTGCAGGGGGGTAGGCCAGTGGCATACATATTCAGAGCACTAAGTAAAAATGAATCCTTTTATGCACAGATTGAAAAGGAATGCTTGGCGGTTGTTTTTTCTTTGGAAAGATTTGAACAATATATACCTTTTCGGAAAACTTGACGAAACAGACCACAAGTCTTTAGAAACAATTTTTAAGACACCTTTAATGTCAGCTCCCAAACGACTGCAACACATGCTTCTTTGCCTGCAAAGGTTTACATTCAATGTAATTTACAAACCAGGAAAAAGCATGCTGATAGCAGATTTTTTGTCACGTGCCCCTATGGTTGGACACAAGCAACATGAGGATAAAATGTACATATATTTTCCTCTGATACCTTGAGAGCTCTGAAAAAAAAACAGGTTCAATCCAATACCTAATGTGACCGATAAAGGACTGTCACTGGTCAGAATTGATACAGCATCAGACCTTACAATGATGAAACTAATGGACGTTATTCAGAAAGGGTGGCCTTCTTCCCGACAGTTATCAGATGATCTGAAAGCATTTTGGCCATTCCGTGATGAGCTAGCAGTTGAGGAGGGTATAGTTCTTAAAAGAGAACAAATTGTAATTCCATACAGTTTAAGACGAGATTTAATCCAAGTTATACATTCATCTCACCAGGCTCCAGACTCATGAATTAGGAGAGCAAGGGACGTTTTCTTCTGGCCGTGCTTAAGTAAAGATGTGAGAAATGCTATAAGCTCCTGTAGAATGCCTATGCTCCAAGTAAAATATATATATATGAATTTGAACGGAGGGTGTTTTTGGCCTCTGGGGACCTCAAAACAAAAAAGAAAATTGGTCCCGGGTCTAGGTCTTACCACGAGACGTACGGTAATACCTTATTCCCTATATGGGAAATTCGCTAAAAGATAGCCTCTCCTGCCAGATTCGACTCCAGAAAGGTTGTGGCAGAAAATTGCCATTGACTTCGCTCAGGAGGACTCAGTCCATTAATTTATCGTAAGTGATTATTATTAATCTTCTTTGAAGTGAAGAAAACTTCAAAATATACAAGTGAAACTCTGATTAGCTTCTGCTAAGAGCTGTTTGCAAGATATGGGATTCCAGAAGTAGTGGTTGCAGACACCACTCAAAGCTCAAAGTGTCAATTTAAATCAAATAAAAAAAAACCACCAGTATTAAACCAGTATTAGGTTGTAAAGGGTTAGTGATGATGTAGTTGTATTGGTTGTTAGATTGTATTATAACCACCATATCATCATCATCAAGCAAATGGAAAAGCCGAATCACCAGTTCAGATTTTTTTTTAATCTATTGAGAAAATCTCAAGATGATGGGTTGGATTTTTATCAGGCACTTCTGGAGCTAAGGAACACACCACTGCAAGGCATAGGGTATAGTCCAGCCCAACTGCTAATGAATAGGAGAACACAGTAACAGCCAATCAATTCAAGCATGCTTTTACCTCAAGTACCCAACAGCGTAGTTGCAAAATGGGATCCTAAAAAATTGAAGTATAAGAATCAGTATGATCGTGGAACAAAGAAACTTTTGGAGGAACCCTTTAAAAACTGGACAAGATGTTTGTGTAAAAACACAAACAAAACCCCAACAACAACCTCAGGTGGAAAATGAACCTTGGATTGAAGGAAAGGTAGTTAAGAGTGAAGGAAGAAGAAAGTTATGAAGTTGGAGTAAACATAAAAAGTTATGTGCGAAACAGAAGGTTTTTGCGAGAAGGAAAATTGAACGAGGGAAAAATTGGAAAATTGAAGGGGGGGGGGGGGTGTTGGCAATGGTGATAGAATTTAAATTTGAAATCATATGATTCTTCATTACATGATATTATATGTTTATATTTTGAGTTTGTATGATTATGAGTTCAGGATTAACATATGTTCTGAAATACTTATGCATTTTTAATACCTTAGATTAGATTTATTTATCAACATTATTTTAAAAGATGATTTTTCCCATTAAAACTGTCAGAATTTGTTTTTATGCGTGTAAACTAGCTCTTCTGAATTATATTCAGTTTTAATTAACTACTTAATTCCCGTAAATGTTGTTATAAATATCACACATATGCATTGTGATACTTAAATTACAAATGTTTAAGTAGGCTAATATATACCTATCATGGGTGGTCTAAAAAATGATCAAAAATGTGACTATCTAAATTTTGTATTGAACCATATTTTATCAATCTATTCATCAACTGAATAATCTTCAGTGCATAATTACTACAATTTGCATGTCTGTCAGTAGCACATTGAAATGTAAACGGTCCGTCAGACAAAGACCAATATTGTTGACAGTTGTGTGTTTGTTATTACTAGACTTTTATTCTGTTTAACTGAAAATGTGGAGCTCACCAGAAGAGGTATTTAAAACATTGGCCACTCAATTTGTATGAGCATTAGGCTAATTCGGTAGTCTCCAAGCAGGACTTATGTACTTTTTTTAATTTTTGGGTCCCAAGAAACCAAAAACATAGTTAATCAAAATTATTTAACTAAAACCTTTAGGGCCTACACTGTCTGTTATCTCTGTTAAAAATGCCTGCCTTTTGTTACTTGTAATAGTCATACTACACGATGATATCAATGTTTATTTATTATCAGCTGTCTGTTTTGATAGTCCAATTTTGTTCCAGTTGTAAATATTGGTGAGAAATACATTTGCTTGTTTTATAGTTTAAATTAGTTTTTGAACGTAGTTATAACTTAGATTTTCCCTAAACACCTCCACTTGGGAGCATAATTCAAGAATCTCCCACACGAGGAGAATAATAGCTATTTACATTACAAGTGTAGTAAGACCGTTTTTACATCACGCAGGTGAATGTTGTGCAGCGAGCGGAAGCGAGTTGCATAATTCACCTAAGTGATGTAAACATGCTCTTGCGTAAATTAGTGTAAACTAATCGCTGTATATTGCTTAATTGTTTATGTATAAATCAGTGTGGGCTGCAGGGGAGGAGGTGTGGGGGCCATGCCGGTGAGGACTGAAGGAAAATTTTAGAAACCATTTTCATCCTAACATTTTATTAGTGGATGGGGATACGAAATCTCTAAATGCTATATGCAATTAATTTTTATTTATTTCAACTTAACTTAACCAATCAATAGTTTTATTAATACTTATGAAGTAAAACAGGATAAAGCCCGTAACAGCTAGTTAAGATAAATTCTAGTTTTGTTACACTTAATATGGCGAACGACTATGAAAAGCCATGCAATATATAAATGATCAAACTATACAGTCCGTTGGTGAAAAATTGTAAGGGGATTGGAAACAATTAAGGCAAAGAAAATCCTGAGTTCATACTTGACAAATACACTGAATTTTTCTGGCTGAACAGGATCCTGTAAAGGAACCAATCACTGACACATTGCTGCAGTATGGTGGACCTACTAGCTGCTACATCACTCTAGCAGTCACCTGCCTCACTCTACTGCTGTGCCAGCGTCGTCTGCTAGCAGCTCTAAGGACTCTCTGGGACATATACAGGTACATGGACACAACATCAAGTTAGATTTGATTACTGAAATAATTTTTACCGATTTTTAATTAATTTCACTTTTCTAATTACCTGTTTCAAATGACAACGAGAAGTATATGGAGCACATAACACTGTTGCATGAGTCCTAAGTAGCTTTGACTATTGATAAAAATAGACATTCCGTCCCCATGTTAAAGATGTCACCAGTTTTAGAATAAAAATAGACGTAGTTGAATTGAGCCACCGACAGAGTGCTCTTATGTAAATTTCTGATTTCTGTCAAATACAAACTTTTTAACCGAGTCAAACTGATGTTTAATAAAAATCTTAAATATCTCTCCATATAATTATATCATTGTTATTATATTTTTAACATGAGAACATAATGCCACCATTTGCAGCTCTGTAGCTGACGTGTTGTATGCTTCGGTGTGTGCTTAGAAAATTAGAAAATGATTAAATATCATGCCACATGCGAGATAAGGTCATTGATACATTTTTTTTACCACAAGAAACATATCCGATGCCAACATTCATCGCCAGATTACTGATGATGGTTATGGCCCTAGAACAATCAATTATCAATCAATCATTGATATGGGGACGCTACCTAGGTGGGTATTTCCACTCAAATATGATTGAAGAATGAGTGTAAAATGGAGTGATTAGTGAGGGTAAAGTGTGAAAAGGGTTAGTGAGTAATAAAAATGGTCGTGAAAACCTTTTCCTTTGTGGCCTCCTATGAGAAATCTGGGTACCCACAAAAAAACCAATTCCTTCCGAAATAGACATTTTCATGGTCGTTTTTAAAATCCCTATCTCATTCCTGCATTTTACTCTCTATCATTGCATGAGGGCCATGGACTTTAGTCATCTGGTGATGAATGTCTAAAGCCCATACGTTTCTTGCAATAAAAAAAACATATAAATGATCTTATCTCACATGCGGTGTGGGAGATTCAATCATTTAGAACAATTTTTAGACACACAGCAAAGCGTTCACGTCACCTGCAGAGCTGAAATGGCGACCTTCTGATCACAAATGATGCCAGTAAGCAGTGAGTAGCCCACATAGGCATGCCGTGCTATAGGTGTATGCCATGTTGTTGCGGCATACAGGTCAACTAAGAAGTTGTACGCACAAACGGCGTTTGCTTATTAAATTACCCTTGTACGTATTATGAGGAAATAAAAACTTAACTACCGTAGCAAAAGTATAAAAAAAATAAAAAAATTTTTCTTACATAAGAGAGGACCATTAACTATTAAAGAAATTTCAGAAGTTATGAAAGTAAATTAATGAAAGAATCTTATGAGTAAAAGAAGCCACAACTATAATTTGAAATAAAGATTGTTCCGTATTTTGTCATTCATACATACATTTTTTCAGATTATTAGGAGCCAGTCCAGAAATCCTGAAATCAATTGCTCTGCTGATGTTGGTATATTTGTGGTTTCTACCTCTGATGGCCATGACTGTACATTACTCCACTATATTCACTTATTTGTCATCTATTATAATGGATATCCAGATTTGTTTCCTTGCTTTAACGGCAGAGGGTGCATTCAAAGCTTTGAAAAAGAAAGTGAAGGAATATTACAAACTACTAGCTGTAAGTGAATTTACAAAATAATTCTAGTTTCAATATTGATCATCCATCCTAAAGTAAATCCATTTGGTAATTTCTGATTGGCTGATGTCCAATGGTTAGCTTAGGCCTACTAATGTTATAGATAAAATTATAATTTGTGCCAAACGGTTAAAATATTCTTATGGAACTATAAAACATATATCAAAAAATGAGAGGCATATCGTTATAAAGTTATAAAGAGAAAAAAAACAAATATAAAAAATAAAATCTTCATTTGTAGGCTTAAGCGGCTGATGTAATAACTAAATACTCGTAAAGGTATGTACTTTATATTTGTCTAATTAAACAGTTCAGGTGTTACATCATGATGAATTACAAATTCTCGGTCGCCCGCGTCTCAGCTTTGCCCCTGAAGATGCCATATCAAAGAATGTACGAAACTTGTGGTTTTGTACATAGTGTAAATAAATATTGATTTTCTTATTTATTTATTGACTGAGAACTCCATTTTACATAGGATGTATACACAAAGATGGCAAATAAGTTATCATACTACAGTTACAATTTCAGACTTGACATACATTTTGTACATAAATATTGCAACAGACAGATAATAGCTTATATGTATATGAATAATTTATCCATAACGAATTTTGTGATTGTCAGATTTGACACGGCTCTCACCGGAAGACCAAGAATAAAAAAAAAAATTAAAGTTGAATATTGTATTTGTACGAGCCAACCACATGTTTTGCATACGGTACTTACCCATTATTGTGAGAAAGTAAATACATTTTATACTTTCTTCCCTATACATAGAAATACAGAAATACTCCTGCCACTGCAAACCCGCAGACTTAGCGAATTTCTATTTCTGAGTCTGCTACCAACCCCGCGCCACGCCAGACTAAATCAGTATTGTGATAGGGCTATCTAAATGTTTGTGTATTAGTACCATTTTATGTTTTTTGTGTTCGTGTCGTCCGTGTTTTAATTGTGTTTTTGACGAGTTGCAAGCTTTGAAAATGTTGTCTTCGTAACAAAACATATGTAAGCTGATGAGCAATTAATCGTTGGACTATTTGGCGGAGGTATGTTAAACCTATTATTGTCTTAAGGATGGTGATTTTAGCCTCTGGACCCATCAAAACAAATAAGTCAATTGGTTTCGGCTCTAAGTCTTAACATAATACCTACGGTAATAGCATAAGTAATATTACATAATAGTATAAGTGTTAAGTTAAATTATTAGATGTATTAGTATTAATTTACTTTCTAAAAATTCAATGTGTAACTCATACAATGCTGATCTTAAAGTTATTTGTTTTTTCTGTTACATTTATAAAAAAAAAAAACTTGTTATTCATTTGGAAATTAGAGAATTCTCATTTAAATATTTTATTTGAGTGGATTGTTTTAATGGGTTTCTGGTAGTTTGTTATACATTTTTTTACCACTACATGACAATACTGTGGCAGATTTTCAAAAGTAGCAAGCCTGTGTGTGTATGGACAGTTTGGAAGTCAAGTAGCTGGGAATTCATTATTGTGGTTTTCATTATAAAAGAATTTAAATTTTCCCTTTGAGATTTGTATTGGCTGCATGAAAATAAAGTTTATCGTGAGGTTAACATAACAGATGTGAGTGCAGCTATCGTTGGAGAATGGAGGTCTGCTGCTGTATTTTGACGAGCCGTGTCTTAAGCGAGGGCTGGGACCAGCTGTTGACAACATCAGTCGTCTGAGACAAGTACATAGACAACTGGTGTCCATCATGGCCACTGTCAACCACAATTACAACTTGTCCATCTTGGTCATCATATTTGTCTGTCGGTAGGCTTCAGTGAAACTAACTGCACTGTGCTGTGCACACTTCATTATCCTTAGATGGAAGTTTTGAATTTAATTAAATTCAATATTTCCTTATTCATTAAAGCACAAAGTACATGAATAGTGTCATTCTCTAACATGTTTTTATATTACAATGTTCTTACATTCTATAAATAAAAAGTTCTTAAAATCTAACATAAGTTTATACAAACTAGTGGCTTGTAGGGACATATGTCCCTAAAAAGCTCAAATGTAAAAAAATTATTGTAATATTTAAACAAACTCAGAATCAAACTATCTATGTGTCAGGATAATGATTAATTCTGTTGATTGATTATCCCATTACAACATATTATCTTTTGTGTAAAAAAATTGTTAGTTATTTGTCTTTGTTTGCTTTTGTTGATGTTAGATTCCATAAATAATTTAAATTAGATACTCCAGAAGTTTAACTCTGCTAAAGGCAGCAAACATGTTTACGAATAAATATTGGTTTACTAAGGTAGCTTTGGTCTTTTGGTATATGATGATAAAAAGGCTTCCCTGATAGAAATATTGGAAATGGTCTTCTTCAAGTATGAAAAGGCAAATAAAGGTGTGTTGAGATAAGCTTAATTCTTAGTCAAAACCACTACATTATCACTCCGACCCAGTTATATTAATATTTCTAAAGGTGTGGTGACGTCATATCTATAGTGGCTAATGTCTTCTCTTGAGGCAACACGATTACCGTAACGAGACGATGTGATTCCAGCGGCGTTCGTGGCATAGTTGGTAGCGCATCGGTCTAGGATTCAGGAGGTCACGAGTTCAAAACCCGTCGGGGTCATAAACTTTTTGTCAAAGATTTTGCTTTATTTGATTTTTATTTTATATCTTTCTTATATTATCAGCAAGTTTGGTTGATTAGGTTAGGTTATGACAGTTTAATTTTATGATACAAAATTTTAAAATTGATTTTATAATTAAAAATTATAAGTAAACATTCATTTCCTTTTTATCTTATATACATTTTTTATATTATCAGCAAGTTTGGTTGGTTAGGTTAGGTTATGACAGTTTAATTTTATAACTAAAAGTTATAAAATTAACTTAATTTAAATTTTTCAACTTAGCGGTTCTAGCGGTGAACGCTGACACTGTTAGCCATCGTCCCTCCCGTGTGTCCCACCGAATAAATCTCAAATTAAAAATGTTAGTAAATACACAAAAAGTGTAGATCATTTTATCTTTAACATATGTTTTGAAATTAAAAAACAAAGCAGAAGTTTTCCATCTTCTTGAACAGTTTATTATTAAGTCAATGTGGTTATTTCATGTTAAACAATCCTTCAACACAACAATAACCTTCAAAGTATAAGAAAAAAAACTTCATTATTTTTCAGCCATTCTAAGTTAAATTCCTTTGATTTGAGCCATCTCCTATTTTTCTACTACTTATCATACGCTTAACACGTTCGAGGCGGCATGGGAGCGATCGCTCCTATACGGAACCCTAATGCCATCCTGGTGGGTGCAATCGCTCCCAAGCTGCAATGCAGTACGAAATTATTTATTTTTAAGCCAGGATTAGAGCTAGAAACTTGAAACCTCGTACTGCACTGCTCAATAGTATTGTTGTGTAATTGTTGTGGTGTAGGTTGGTAGTAAATTTCCCCGTAAAATCCCCGTCTGGCAATCTCAAACATTTACTTTTTGTTCCGTCTTTTTCCCTCCATTTGGCAATAAAATTCCAATGGGACCGGCTACGTTCCAAGCAGTGCTGCTATCTGTGGGTGTTTAGCAAACTACGTCGACTCTCGTTGTAAAGCAGGACATCCTTGCACGTTATTTGCTATTCGTCAGACCGAAATTGGAAAGCCAATCACACGCGGCAATAGGGTTTGTTCGACACCTAGGGCTGCGCCGCACTGGGTATACGCCCGCCATTTGACGTGCCGCCGCGAACGTGTTAACTAATTTATTAAAAAATACACAAATTTATTTCAACATTCTAAGATGCAACTAAAAAGTCTTGATTATTATAGGTACCGTAACGTTATCCCTGGTTTTATATAGTAGGCCTATACAGTACATTACTGTTAAATTAGTAAATCCAAATGTTAATATTGCTTACTAGCTTAGTGATAAATCACGATCAGATGTATTGAAGTAAACAAAGATCCAGCAGTAAATGGCTTCTAATGCTATTCTTATGGGGAACATTTTACATTATACCTATTTTTGTGTTATACCTAAAATTTTGGGAATTTCACTATTTTTTCCGCCGTCACGGGATCGAGACCTTTGATTTGAGCCCTCACCCGTCATTCTACGACTTTCCAGTCGCCCACAATTTTGACGCAAAGAATTGGCTTACATAGTTAATATATAGACTAGTGGCTTGTAGGGACATAAGTCCCTAAAAAGCTCAAATGTAAAACAATTTATTGTAATATATAAACTCAGAATCAATTAAATAACTATGTGCCAGGATAGATATTGCCCAGTACAACATATTTTTTGTGTGAACAGTTTGTTCTTTGTCTTTGCTTGCTTTTGTTGATGTTATTTTAATTATAATAATAATATTTTTTTATAATAATTACAAGAGTAAATAAAACTTACTAAAAATATCGCTTAATTAGGATTGTGGTTTTAATTAAGATCATTGAAATAAAGGGAAATTATTTAAGTGCTGTTTAAATAGCTGGCTGCTGACTATTTAATATTATTTTAATCATTGTGGCTAAATTTGGATTAATAGGAACATTTTTTGAGATTTTTCTTTAACATAATTCTAAAGTATATTTAATATGAGCCTCCCCAAAGGATGGAAACGACTTGAGGTTGTCCGTAAAAATGGAATAAATGCTGGAAAAGTTGACATATATATATATGTCACATCCCCTGGTGGGAAATCCTTTGGCTCAAAAAAATCTCTTCAAATGTACGTTAAAGAACAGATGTTACCATATGATATCGACCAATTTAATTTTACAACAAAAAACTGTAAAATTAATTTGAGCACTTCAATTGGTTCGCTTGATTAAAATTTGAGTTTTGATTCCTTAAGCTCGACTAGTTCTACATCACAGGCAAAGGAAATAACATGTGAAAAAAAAATTGTTCCGTTTTCAGAGCATTCAACTAACACAGTTTTAAAAGAAGATTCTATGACTCGGACTGAAGCTTCCTCCCCACTAATAACATCTTGTATGGAGCTTTAGAGCAAGCAATGGCTTTCAGACCAGACATTGCATATATATTTTGAAATGTTAAATCTGTCTTAAGACAAATTTGAAAACTATGATATTGGATCCTGCAGTTGTTTGTGGTATCCTGAGGCCAATATCTCTAGTCCCGGCAATATCAAAAATCTTGGAGAAGATAGTTACAAATCAGCTAAAGGATTTTATTAATGAGAATCATATATTACCTAAATTGCAGTCAGGGTTCAGAAAGAACCATAGCACCTGTACTGCGTTGACAAATCTCTTTAGTGATATGATTGATGCTAAAGATAAAGGTAGATACAGTTCACTGGTTATGCTTGACTACTCTAAGGCATTCGACTCAATGGATCATGACATGCTGATTGCTAAAATGCACTATTTTGGATTTAGCTATGAAATCACTACCTGGATTCGATCGTATCTCATCGACCGACTGCAGGTTACTAGACTTGGAAACGGGACATCAGAACCCCTCGTCAAACAACGGGGTGTTCCTCAAGGCAGCTGCTTGGACCCTGTTCTCTACACACTTTACACAGCTGACTTCCCTAGCTGTGTAAAAAACTCTACGGCACATTTGTATGCAGACGATTCTCAGTTGCACTTGTCTTTTGAGCCTGTTTTCATGAAAGAAGCAATTGACAAACTCAACGCTGACCTGGAGAGCATCTCCAAGTGGTCATTTGCCAATGGGCTCAAACTGAACCCCGATAAGTGCACTGTCTTACATACAGCGCCTCTGGACCAAGTGCAGACCTTGAGAGATGATGGAGTGTCTGTCTGTCTCGACGGCCGGAGTCTGGTAGTGTGTGAGAAGGCAAAGACTCTTGGCGTCGTGATTGACAGATGCCTGAATTTCTCCGATCATGTCACCTTTGTTTCCCAGCGAGCCTTAGGGAGACTAAGAGGTTTGTATAGGTTCAGAGGCTTGTTGCCTGAGGCTGCAAAACTTCAGCTCGTGCAGTCACTAATACTGTCAGTATTTTACTACTGCTTCCCTGCATATGGCAATAGCATTTCTCGGGAAGACATGTATCGTTTGCAACGTCTGCAAAACTCCACAATCCGGTTCATTTTCTGTTTGAACAAATTTGATCATGTCTCTCCCTTTCGAGAAGTAGCTAGTCTGCTTCCCGTTGAAGCCATGTGCAGGTTGTTGACGTGCTGCATGACCCACCGAGTGTTGTCACTTTGTGAGCCCGACTATTTACGCGAGAGGCTTTCTCTTCGCGATGAGGTTTCCCAGCGAAGGACACGTCATGGTGGGAGGCTTCACCTCCCAAGAGTTTCTCTAGAGCTTGGGAGGAAGAGCTTCTCATATTTTGGTCCCTCGTTGTACAATGGTCTACCCGGCGGCCTGAAGGTTGTTGCATCTAGCAAAACATTTAAAGAAAAACTTAAAGATATCTTTTTAAAACAATTGTAATTATTGTCTAAGTGTATAACAACCACATTGATATGTTGAATTGTTTTGTAAAAAATTTCAAATTGTTATGTATAATTGATTGTTGGATAAGATGTTTAGCATAGTGACGAAAGTTGTTCTGAAAAGCTGGTGTACCAGAGAAACGCTGAATAAAGACATTTTTATTTATTTATTTATTTATTTATAAAGATATTTGATGACTATACTCTCATTTTCTTGAGCATATTGATTTCAATAACAATAATTTTTCAATCATGCCTATTACTGATGCTAGCGTTTTGAATGATTTTGAGGGCTCACACTGGAGTGTATTGTTCTTTGATAAACTAGCAGGTGCCTTTTTTCACTATGACTCCCTCAACAATCATAATGCTTCCCATGCTGACTTAGTCATGAATAAAATTACTAAATATCTCAACTTGAAGAGTCCTACAACAAAAATTCATATTATGGACTGTGCAAAGCAAATAAACAACTACGACTGTGGTGTTCACTCTATCATTGCAGTTGAAGTAGTTGTCAATAGCATAATCAGTGGACTTGGTATACCTGTAAATCTAACGACTTTGGTGCTGGATGAAACGGAACTAATGCCTAAAAGGTCTTGCCTAGCCTATGTAATTAATAGGAGGGATGATATAGTAAGTGAAACTATACAATCACTTATGTATAAGCCTGTTACTAGTCAAAATTACCAGCCTAACAAGACAAATGTGTCTGAGGACGGTCCAGAAATGAAATGGAACACTGTTCAAGCAAAAAAACAATCAAAAACTTTTAGCCCAAGACAGCATGAAATATTACCTTCACTATTACCCTGTTAAAATAGGTTTGATGTCTTATATGAAGAAAGCAGAACTCATTTGGGAAATCAGGATACAAAACTTAAAACACATGAGTCAGAGGAGAAAAATATGAAGCCCTTGTACCAGGGTCGACATATAATTAAAAACAAATCCAGGCCATTAAAGAAAAAAACTGATGTTTTGATTTTTGCAGACAGTCAGGGTAGAGACATGTCTAGGATCTTACGAGACAATGGTGGTCGAAATGTTAATGCCACTGGATTTGTGCTGCCAAACGCATCGACCAAGCAAGTCTTATCCCATGCTTTTAAAGCTAAGAATGGTCCGCTGGTCATTATTTCAGGTACTGACAACTTGCTGAATATGAAAACTACAGAAATTTATAAGGAACTTGAAGCCGGTATGAAAACAGTTATTGCCAATAAACAAGTTATTTTAACTACCATACCTCGGCGTTTTGACTTACCAGATCATCACCAGCAACACTATGAACAGATTAAACTGAATAATTATATCAAGGAATTAGCCGCACGTATGCATAATATACATATTATTGATATGAAAGGTTTCAGGAGAACTCATTTCACCCGGAAAGGTATTCATCTGATCTACGGGGGAAAAACTAAACTCTCACACATGATCCTGAATTTACTAAATTTACTAAACTGTTTACCCTCATCAAGATTCACTGGTGTTGCACCTCTTTCCTCAGATAAAACATTCTCCAGATCAAGTGCTAAGGACACAAGTAAGCAAATTATAGTCACCCCCGAAATACAGATAATTGAAGATGACATGCAAATGTTAATAAACAATTACAAGTTGGATGCCAGTGTCGGTTTTGCACACTGTATTTCTGCCGACTTTGGCTGCAAGAAGCAGATGAGTCAGGGTGTGGCTGTACGTTTCAAAGAACAATTTGGGAAGCCAACATCTTTGGATCGCTGTAGTCGGTATCTTTCATATCAACATGCCGGTAAGGGAGCATCTATATATAGCCTCATTACAAAGTCCCACTATTATGGGAAACCTGAAACTGTAATTTACGATGAGGCTTTTCTACACCTAACCAACCATTTCAAGAGTAAAAATTTGCGGACACTGATCTGTTCTCCACTTGGTTGTATACGTGACCGGATTTTGCCAGCCCATTTTGCAGCAAAAGTTGTAAAATTTAAACGGGAAACTGGAGCCTTGGTCAAGATTATTACTAAGGATGAAGATATATTGAGGGAGCTGAGGAATGGACTAACGTTCATTAGATTGCTATCACAGCTGATAAATTTAGAAGCTTATAAGCCTCCCTCTGGGTAATGTGGCAAAGACACCTTGGGATCCTCCGTCCGTATACTACAATTAATCAGTCGCCAGTAGCAGATGTTCCAGCCTCACACTGGAAGAGAAGTCATCTGCGTGTTCTGCCTCATCTTCATCTGCAGATTCATCATTAGTGAAGTTTAGTGAGGGGGGTAATAAGAGCTCTGGGGTCGGTGGTGAAGTGGAAAGTGATGCCAGCACTCAAGATGAAACCGTCATGTGTAGTAATAATTCTAGCCAAAATAGTTTTTTAATGGAAAGTCACTCCAAACCAAATCAAACATAATCTCTTGTAACTTGGAAATTGACACTGATTGTAATGCCAATGGTTCACATATTTTTAATAATTTAACTTGTAAATTCGCTAAAACAGAACATCTAACAATTTACCATTGTAATATTCAGGGTTTGGTTTCAGATGGGAATATCGATGAGTTTAACTTATTTTTAGATACCATAACATGCAAGCCGAGTCTGTAATGTATTACTGAGCACTGATATAATGAATCTAATGAAAGTGCCTTGAATCGTATTTATGGATATAGTCTTGTAACCAGCTTTTCAAGGAGTTGTAAAACTCGTGGTGGTTCCTGTATCTTAGTAAACAAAAATTATGAGGCAAATAGGCGAGCTGATCTTGATACATTTTGCCAAGAGTCGATATTTGAATGTTGTAGTGTTTATTTATTTATTTATACACAATTTACAATAGCTACAGGTATAAACCCAAAACAGCTATAATGAAAAATAATACAATATTAATAAATAAAGTGAAGAACAAACCAAAAAAAAAAATACAAAAAGTGCACATAAATAGACAATACAAAACCAGTGATGATAATAGTAAAAAAGAGTGAATACAAGTTGATAAAAATGGACAACGTTGTTGAAAATATCACTTGTTTTGGCTGCAAATCAAAAGGGATGGATTACATTACGTAAGCAAAGCGTTTATCTTTAATTTAAACTGCTTAATAGTGTCAGAAAAAACATCTATTTTACTATTGTGGACATTTAATAAACGTAAGCCTGTAAAAAGTGAAAAACTGTAAAATTGAACAGTGTTACAACGAGGGACTTACAAGTGTTAAACTTACCTTAGGGTTTAAAATTGTTGTTATATGTATTTATAGAGCTCCTGGTAAATTGAAAAAAGATTATAACATCTTTTTTTCAAAACTGCAATGTATGTTAAATTTTTTTATGCAAAAACATCAAAATGTCATATAGTGATTTGTGGTGACTTTAATATTAACTTATTTGAGAGTAATACAATTAGTAAACAGTTTACATAAATTATTCTTAGATTCTTAGCTCATTTAATCTTAATATTAGTGTGAATGTTCCAACTAGAATTACTGGTAGGACTAATTCATGTATTGATAACATCTTTTGTACAATCAGCTCCGATAACTATTACACTAGTGTAATTAGCACTGATCTATCAGACCATATGAGGTTCAGTTATTATGTATTCCTTTAAGTAAAATTTTAATTAGCAATAAAAGGTCATTAGGTAATAGGAAACATAAGAACAGAAATTTTTCCAAGGAAAACATCCATAAATTTAAAAACCATCTGGCATCTCAGAATTGGCATTTTTTAACTGATTGTAGTTTAAGAGTTGACACTGCATACAAAATGTTTTTGGAAATTTTCATAAGTTATTTTGATGACTCTTTTCCATTTCAGACCTCTAGGAAAGCTAGGAACTTTAATCTTAAAGGCTGGGTTACTAAAGGTATTCATGTGTCGAGTCAGAAAAAAAGATATCTGCACAAACTCAGTAAAATTAACAGAGACCCAGAGTTTCTAGCATATGTTAAGAAATACAAAGCAATTTCCAAAAAATGTGTTCGATCATTAAAACTTAATTACAACAATAGTTTTATAGAAAAATCAAATAACAGAACAAAGGCTGCATGGGATATAATTAAAGCTGAGCAAGGCAATAGTAAAGACAAAACAATCACATCTATTCATCATGGAAACATTACATATAAGAAGCCTCATGATATTGCAATAGCTTTTAAAATTTTTTTTGTATATACATGTAATAATTTGAACTTGAGTACAGATGTAGATGACGTAAGAGCTTTCCTTGTGAATGTGAATACTCCATTAGTAGATATGTCTCATTTTAAGAAAACAACTTCATCTGAAATTTTTAATGTCATAAAAAGTCTTAAGTCTTCAAAATCGGCTGGCTGGGATGGCATTCCATCTTTTTTAGTCAAAGCTTGTTCTGATAAACTCTGTTATCCTTTATCAATTCTTATTAACAGATCTTTTGACCATCATAAATTCCCAGATATACTTAAATATAGTGTTATTAACCCTGTTTAAAAAAAAGGGGATTCTTCAGTTTTGGACAATTATCGGCCTATCTCCATCCTCCCTACTTTCTCTAAAGTATTTGAGAAGGTAGCTTTAAACCGATTATCTTATTTTTTTGAGAGCAATCACATATTTTGTGAAAACCAGTTTGGTTTCAGGAAGGGTAGAAATACAACTAAGGCAATTTATGAGTTTGTTTCGGGCATTTCGGAGGCTGTTGATAGATCGCAGTACACAGTCGGAGTGTTCTGTGATCTGTCGAAGGCCTTCGACTGTGTTGACCATGACTTGCTCATGAAAAAATTGAATCACTATGGGGTGAGTGGTAATGCACTCCTCTGGGTTCAGTCCTATCTGGATAATAGGAAACAATCAGTCAAAATAAATAATATTGTTCAAAGTAATTATTCCATTGTTAAAGCTGGTGTCCCTCAAGGATCAATTCTGGGGCCATTCCTTTACTTAGTCTTTGCTAATGATCTTCCAAATGCAGTTCATAACTCCAAATTAATAACATATGCAGATGATACTACTCTTTTATGTAAACACCCCATCCAGGTTAATTTATTTAAAATGCTAGAAAATGACTTATCTGCTATGAATTCTTGGTTTAAAGCTAATGGCCTTCTTTTAAATAAAAATAAAACTTTTGCTATTAATTTTCATTCCAACTACTCCAATTCAAAATACTCTGATGACTCTTATGTCAAACCCTTATTGCAGACAGCAGATAGTTATAAATTCTTAGGGTTACACGTTGATCCTTCCTTGAAGTGGGATGAGCATGTACATTTTTTAACAAAAATTCTCCATAAAGGTCATTTTCTAATTCTAAACTTATCAAAAATCCTGGAGATAAACATTTTGAAAATGGTTTACTATGCATATATCTATTCAAACTTAACATATGGAGTGATATTTTGGGGCAACTCACAGTCTTCTCCGGCAATATTTAAGATTCAGAAAAGCATTGTCCGTGCTATGACAAATTCCTCCCATACTGCATCAGCCAAACCAATTTTCAGGAAACTAGATATTCTGCCTTTACAGTTGGATTTTTAAAGCTAGAAGCAGTTAAGGTGTGTGGTGGAATATCTTTGAAGATGAACCTATTTTGCTGTAGTGCGATCATGTGTAAATCAGGTTCCTAGGAAATATGTAAGGACAGCCTATTTTGCGTACTTCCAGTCAATCATGAGATACGGATTGGTGCTTTGGGGTGGTAGTAGTAGAATAAAAGAAATTTTGATTCTCCAAAAAAGGGCTTTAAGAGCTATGACAGGGACGCGACCTGATCATTGCAAACCTCTTTTTAACCGACTCCCCCACTACCAACAAAAGGAGGAGGTTCTCAATTTGTTTGTGGCGATGTTTTTTTTTTTCTATCTATGTTCACTAATTTCTCTGTAATTCTTTTACTGATCAGTGTGGTTCCACCATCAAAATAACCAGGAGAGTTTCTATTTGGTACCTTATATATTATGTTTAAGTATAATATTTGTTTCGGTGAAAAATTCTGAAAACCTTAAATATTCAACATTTATTTTGTTTACATTTGTGCAGATTGTTTACATTTGTGCAGATAAGGCAATAAATAATAATAAAATTCCTACAGCTGTTAGTTGAAACCATTTAAATGAAGCTACAGACAATTGATTCTTCTTGAAACAGTTGCTTCATATTGATCAATAAACTATTTCTTGCCATGGAGCCTAAATGAATGTCATTGAGAAAAATGCATTTTGTTTTGGTTACTATAAAAAATGTATTTTAACGTTTGACCTGATTTGAGTATACAGTAATTCTGTTTTTAGTATTGAATATTCTGACTTACAAAAACATATATGTTTCAATATAAAAATGGTTTATTTTACCTTTTTGCGTCGAACGATCCGTGTGTAGTTAGTACAACTACAGCTGTTTCATACCACTAGGGTACATCATCAGGTTGTTGGCAGAACGTTAGATAAAACAGCATTCATTAATAGATGAACTTGTCGAAATAAATATGTCTATATACACATAATACACGAAAAACATTTAAAAAACACGAATTTACGAACTTGGCCAAGTAACGAACACACGAGACGGGCGCCGATGGATGTTGCGTCATGACGCAACATCCATCGGCGCCTGTCTTGTGTGTTCGTTACTTGGCCAAGTTCGTAAATTCGTGTTTTTTAAATGTTTTTCGTGTATTATGTGTATATAGACATATTTATTTCGACAAGTTCATCTATTAATGAATGCTGTTTTATCTAACGTTCTGCCAACAACCTGATGATGTACCCTAGTGGTATGAAACAGCTGTAGTTGTACTAACTACACACGGATCGTTCGACGCAAAAAGGTAAAATAAACCATTTTTATATTGCAATTTACGATCCAGAGGCTAACCCATCATAATATATGTTTCAGTGAATAGCTGTATGATATTGACAAATAAAGGTGAATTGTGAAAACCAAAGCATTCGAAAAACAGGTCTAAATATAAATCAAATGCAATTATTCCTTACACGACCTAAGAAGTGTGACAGTGCATAATCGTCAATTGTCTTAAAAGTGTTAAATATTTTAATTACTAAACATGCATTTGCAGATGTGGAATGTTTATTGATATTCTTTACCCAGTTACTATATCATATCAATACTATTATGCCTGCTTCGGAAAGTCCTAGAGGAAGATGATTTGCAATTTCGACTAAGCTATATCTTGATCAAACAAAACCACCTACATGGCTTGCACCACTTTAAGCTGAACCCATCTTTCATATACATATTTTATTTGCAGACGTGGCATGTTTATTAATGCTTATTAATATTCTCTACCCAGTTACTATAACATATCAATACTATTATGCCTGCTTCGGAAAGTCCTAGAGGAAGATGATTAGCAATTTCGACTAGGCTATATCTCGAGCAAACAAAACCCCCTACATGACTTACACTTTTAGCTGAACCAATCTTTCATATAATATTTTCCAAAGGTATTATACGAAAGGTTCTATGGTGTTAACGACCAATTTTTCACTTTTGAGAGATTTTTTAGTGCTGGTAGCTGAGGAATAACTTTCATGTTGTTCCAAAAGGCTTGAGACGTTACTGTATTTATTTTTATAATGTAGAAGTACACCGATTGCAGGAAACGATGATGTCTGACATTTCAATGTATCTAGAAAAGACAATTAGTTTTTCATTAGGCCTAATGTAATGGACAACTCTTTCTTTCTTAAGGAATATCTAAAGATGTTTATTTTCATACCCATGGATTATGTCCCTTGAAAAGGTGACTCAAGCAGTTTTAAAATAATGATTGTTCTGTGGAACTTTTGATTGTTTCAAACAGTTTTGCTTATCAAAAATCCTCAAGTAATTAATATATAAAAAATTATACAGTCACTAAAAATCATTAAATAATTTATTTTTGTAAAAAAAATACAACCGACTTCAAACGCTCTAAAAAGAATGAAATAATTTCAATAAAGTACACTTTTGTATTAGGCAAGCTCACGTATTTCAAGTCGGCGCGGCTCAAACTACAAATATGATTGAAATTAAATATTGTGTGTGTATTTTGAAAATCAATAAATTGTAGCTGGATAACATAAATATATAAAAACATACTGAACTGTTTTGTTTATACATGAAAGGAAATATTTTCTTGTATTTTATGTTTACTTCAGAATAAATGCATTATGAAAATAACACACACAAATGTTCTATATGAATAGGAAAATAATTTAGTTTGATATTATGTAGGGAAAAGAAGCTAGTTTAGTATTAAAACGTTACTTTTCCAAGTTATAAACATTTAAATGCGTTATAATCTTTTTAAAGATACTCGTTAATACCACTATAATGCCGATCTCTGATTACGGTAATAAAATAACACTTAACGCATAACTATGAAAAAGACATGCAGATTAACACCTTTAGTTATAGATAGTCACCTGCAATATGGACACCCTCTTTCAATTTTTGTATCAAAAATCATCATAGAGCCGCGCCGACTTAAAATGCGTGAGCTTGCCTAATACAAAAGTGTACTTTATTGAAATTATTTCATTCTTTTTAGAGCGTTTGAAGTCGGTTGTATTTTTTTACAAAAATAAATTATAGATAGATGAGTTACTACGACTATCCGCAGTACTATCCTAATAATTAGACCAATTCGTTAATAATTACAAGGCAAACATGTGGTTCGGATTCCGCAATAAATTGTAGGTCCCTTAGTTGCCATTGGTTGTATGGGCTATTAATTAACAGCTGTGTCTAAGAAATATGTTGGCCTTAGTCACTAAAAGACTACAAGATCGCTCCACTCATCCTACACTCATCTCCATTTATACTTGGCTTATAATACCTACCTTAAGTATGGTCACCATTACAAAGTAAAGTATTAAAGTATACCTTTAGTTATATCATGGGTTCATGGAACGATTTATGAGTAATATTTATTGCTAGGCGGCAGGTGGTATTTTCGACCGCCTTTAACTGTAGTACCATTGACTATGTACTGTATTTTATTTATGGTTCCAGTAATCCAGCTGCAAGTACAGAATACCCTTCTTTTTGTTGTAAGCTTTAATTCACTAAAAAGTGCCATGCAGGGCATGACGAATTCGAAGATTTCAACACCATAAAGCCGATGTAAATATATAGTTCACTTATGGTTTTTGGCTGCTGATTTTCATAGTCTCGGTAAACTTACTCTTTTTGGCATTGTAATGTATACCATTGCTTGGTAAAGATGTAGTAAATGAACTACTGATTTGGCTTCCATTCGTCAAATTTACATGTTAGCATTGTTTCGTTAACGATTCTGTGCATACAATAGCGGTTTGTCAACTTCATTTGGTAGGTATGAGGTTATATACATCGATGGGTATGAGTTAGCAAAGCGAAATTTTCATCACACTAATGACCCTTAGACTTGAACTATACTAAAGTTAAGGCACTTTGGTAGTGTAATTTGGAATAAAAATACGCACTTCAGAAGATGTTCTGAGCTACAGTACCTGCGTTGTTTGTATCGTTGGCACCGCACAATATGTGGTCAATCTCGTTGAGTTGATTTCAATGGCTGTTCCGACAGATATATTTGTTCTCAGGTTGTTATTTAGCTTTACTGTAGTTATTTTTATGTATGCATTTAGTCCATTTGACTATTTTTTATGTTTTTACTAATAGTTTATTACTAGCAAGGTGATACAAACATTTTTTGAAAACATGAGTTAAGTGGTAGAAGGTAAAGCGAAAAGTAATTTATTGTGCCATTATACAAATCAATATTATAAAAATGCAACACAAAAACCAATTAATTTACTTGAGTTTTTTACATTCTTGTTTATTTAAACATTAAAAATATCTAAACTAAAAAGGGATGTGCAATAAATTATAAATCTTTTTGACTTTATATGTTAAACGGATAGCCGATTTCAGATGTAGTACTGTAAAATGAAGTAGTCACTTTGAACCAATAACAATAAGTAGAAATATTAAACTTAATTGTTCACACATCTTTTCGGTTATAATGTGTTCCGATAAATGAAAGTGCACGAAGAAAAAATCAAAAAAATCTATAAAATGGTAAAATATGCCGAGAAGTTTAACCCTTAATTTGACAGCGTGCCATTATTGGCACATGAGAATTCAAAAAAATGTCACATCCGCTTGTTAACTTTTTAATTCCAACAAACGGCGTCCAAAGGTTCTTTGCCTATTGCAATTATGGTTTAGTGCACTATAGTGGATGTTTTGGAAATTACTATCACTTTAGACCAACGTATAGAAAAGGAAGTATGGAGGCTTAGTGTAGAAGGTTAGTAAATTACTTCTTATTATAGATCTGCAAATTCAAACAACTGCAGTAAATTTGTTCATTTATGATCTGATTGTTTATATATTAAAAAAACCTGAATATCTTCAATTTAATAATCACAGTCACAACACTCGTTTTAAAAATACTGCGCTGTTAGAATCCCATCGTCTTAGTAAAACTAGTAATTGCCACATAATTTTATCAATTAAAGTGTATAATTCAGTAAAAAATAATATAAATTTTCATTCAATTAACAAATTTAAGGCTATGTTTTATAATTATCTACTTCAGAACCCTTTTTATAGTCTGGATGATCATTTTAAACTGGGAGAAATTGTCCTTTAGTTTGGATTTAATTTCAGTTAAGAATGTGAATGGAGTTGAATGTTAATTGTAATATTTGGCCTGTAAGAGTATTTTGTTGTTTATTTTAAGACTTGGTTTGAAAACTGCAAATAGACTTTGTCAATGATATGTAAATGTATCCTTATGGCAAATAAAGATTGATTGATTGATTGATTGTGTTCATATGTGGCAAATTCTGAGGTTAAATCAAAACAAACAAACTGGCATGTTGTCAATTAGGCATTGGGGCCGTGTTGTATTACTTTTGAAATAAATGCCCAATTAATATAAAATGAATTAATTTAGTATATTTCATTGTCTATTTATTATAAAACTTTCAGTATTTAGGCTACTGGCTACTGCATTTTATAAACAAAACTCGAATCTTGCTTTCTTGGCCCATCGTATAATGTTATCCTGTTTAAGTACGTGGTGAACTTTTCTGTCTGCATTAATGCATTATCATCAATACTACAGTTAGCTGTTAATTAAAAGTACCTGGGGACCGAGCTTTGCTAGGAGAAAATCATTAGTTCACTCTAAAAGCAGTCTTAGTATTGGAGATACATAAATCCATTCCCAAACTCCACACGGCTCGCATTTACTACGTCCTACACCATTTCCTACGTCATTGACCTGCTTCCCTCCATTCCCATAGCATTTCAGAATTGCAGACACCTTAATCTAATCGTCATAAACAGTTCCCACGCTCCATACTACTCGCCTTTACTACTTCCTTCACCACTTCCTGTGTTGCAAACCTGTTTCCCTCCCTTCCCATTGCATTTAAAGATTGCAGATACCTTAATCTAATCGTCATAAACAGTTCCTACACTCCGGACTACTCGCCTTGACTACTTCCTTCACCACTTCCTACGTCGCGGACCTGTTTCCCTCCCTTCCCATAGCATTTTTGGATTAATTTTTTTTTATTTTCTAATTTCGACATCATAAGCCCCTGATTGCCCCTGAACTGGTTATAATAACTAATATAATGGTTTTAAATACCTTCAGTCACCTTCACTCAAAACTGGCCCGCCTGATGATGGTACAACTTCGTGCCGAAACCTAGGTCGCAATAGCCGACTATTTTGAACTGGTGACTGAAGGTATTTAAAACCATTATATTAGTTATTTTTGGATTGCAAATACCTTAATCTAATCGTCATAAACAGTTCCCACACTCAGGACAGCTCGTCTTGACTACTTCCTTTACCACTTCCTACGTCGCGGACCTGTTTTTCTCCCTTCCCATAGCATTTTAGGATTGCAGATACCTTAATCTAATCGTCATAAACAGTTCCCACACTCCGGACTACTCGCATTGACTACTTCCTTCACCACTTCCTACGTCACGGACCTGTTTCCCTCCCTTCCCAGGGCATTTTAGGATTGCCCATACCCTTATCTAATCGTCATAAACAGTTCCCACACTCCGGACAGCTCGCCTTGACTACTTCCTTCACCACTTCCTACGTCACGGACCTGTTTCCTTCCCTTTCCATAGTATTTTAGGATTGCCCATACCCTTAATCTAATCGTCATAAACAGTTCTTACACTCCGGAAAGCTCGCCTTGACTGCTTCCTTCACCACTTCCTCTGTCGCGGACCTGTTTTCCTTCCTTCCCATAGCATTTTAGGATTGCAGATACCTTAATCTAATCGTCATAAACAGTTCCCACACTCCGGACTACTCGCCTTGACTACTTCCTTCACCACTTCCTACGTCGCGGACCTGTTTCCCTCCCTTCCCATAGCATTTTAGGATTGCAGATACCCTAATCTTATCGTCATAAACAATCCCCACACTCCGGACTGCTCGCCTTTACTACTTCCTTCATCACTTTCTACGTCACGGACCTGTTTCTCTCTATTCCCATAGCATTTTATGATTGCCTTTACTACTTCCTTCACCACTTCCTACGTCGCGGACCTGTTTCCTTCCCTTCCCATAGCATTTTAGGAT
Source organism: Macrosteles quadrilineatus (assembly GCF_028750875.1). Classification (NCBI taxonomy): domain Eukaryota; kingdom Metazoa; phylum Arthropoda; class Insecta; order Hemiptera; family Cicadellidae; genus Macrosteles; species Macrosteles quadrilineatus. The sequence continues at coordinate 16,503,526 of NW_026542602.1, forward strand.
TGCAGATACCTTAATCTAATCGTCATCAACAGATCCCAGACTTCGCGCTGCTACCCTTGACTACAATGTATCGAGTAATCTTCAGTATAATCTTTGCTAAATATTAACAAGGGATGTTTTTCCTTTTGTACTGTATTTGTAATTTGCTAATATACTGTGGGTAGTTGGCTTATTATGAACACATGCTACAACTTCAAGTCTTTTGTTTACTTTTTCCTTGTTATTTAATTCAGCCAACATGGTTACCTAGCAACCCATAAGACTAATGTTAAAAGAATGTGATTTTCAGTTTCATTTTTCTACGTAATTAGATTTTTGTTGGCAGTTCTAACTGCAGTAAACTCGTTTTTAGGCCAGAAATAAACTATTTACAACATTTGAAGAAAATCGTCGGAGCCGTTTTTGAGATCTTTGTGCAAGCAAGCATACATACAGACATACATACATACATACAAGCAAACATTTCTCATATTAGAGTATAGGATTTAAATGTGTCAAAACGTTAGTCTTTAAAGTTTATCTCGTCATCTCAAGAATTTTCAAAGCAACCATCACTTATAATTTGGAGACAAAAATTAAATAGCAACTTATTCATTAATTGATTTGGAATTAGGAATCACGTCTCTATTTCACAGTATATATTCTCTAAATTGCCAAACACTTTTACACAAGTAGGCTAGAGTAAGTTTAAAGTATATTTAACTACAGTATCGTCAATTCCAATATGCTAGATTGTTTGTTTTGATTTAACCTCAAAATTTGACACATATGAACACATGATCGCACTACAGCAAAATAGGTTCATCTTCAAAGATATTCCACCACACCTTAACTGCTTCTAGCTAAAAAATCCATCTGTACCTTGCATTTTCATTCTACATACCCTTCTATTTGTTAAAGAAAATTTTTCACAAATTCACTCTTTTAAAATCTACACATAACTATCCTACATGTAATTGTAATCTTTCTTTGCCGATACATCGAACAGCAGCTTTTGAAAAGACACCATTCCATACAGGCAGCCGATTATTTAATAAACTACCTTCTCATATTCGCAATGAATCTTCTGCCAAAGCATTTAAAAGAAAACTTGTGAAGCCATATGTTTCATGCAGTAGAGGATTTCTTATAGGCCTATAGTAATAGTGGTTTGTAAAATGGTTCATGTGGAGAGTTTGTTTTCTCATTATGTTTAAGTTACATTTTAATTTAGTTTTTAACATTTTTGTATCATATTTTTGACATGTCATCTACCATTGAGGAAACTCCTCTGTATATGGTGTAATTTGTGACAATTTACATGAATAAATGAATAAATGAATATTTTCAATACAAATTTGAATGACTCCAGAGGTTTAACCCTGCTAAAGGCAGCAAACATGTTTGTGAAGTGAATAAATATTGGTTTACTAAGGTAGATTTGGTCTTTTAGTTAATGATGATATTGAAATATTGGAAATCGTTGAAATCCAGACTAAATTTTATGTGCCTCAGCTGCATTTAGTCCGGATTTTAAGATTGAATTTCCTAATATTCCCCGACACGACAAAATAATTATACCGGGAGTAATAAGTAGGCCTACCACGTAAGTATAGTTACACAGTAGTGAAAAGATAGTTAGTAAGCTATAAAACATAATACTATAAAAAAATGACTGTTGATATGTCTAAAAATCCTGACTGGATCATTACTAAAATATTTCCTAAAAATTTAAGATAAATTCCCTATTTAACCCTTGAGGAGGCGCTTCACCAGTAAAACAGGAGAGGGCGCATGCGGAGTTTTATTCCGCAACACTAAATAGCATAAATTGTACCCATTTTACTTGTTATAACGAAATATTATATATAAATGTTGAATAATCTAATCAGAAACCTAATTTCTTTGTTAATAACATTATTTGTTAAACTTTATATGATTAATATTTCAAATAATCATATTGAGCAATTTTCTAGTATAAAGGTATGTTACGAGAGAGGGCGCATGCGGAGTTATGTTACGCAATAATGCAATTATAGGTACATATTATGCATACAAACAAAATAGGCCTATATTTGATAATAATTATAAATGAAATAATACATTTAAACATGTTTATAATTTTGTATGCATAAAATATACACGCAGTTTGGCAATAGCGCGTGAGGAAATAAATTCTGTGCTAAGGACTTACGCAATAGGGCGCACGCGGAATAAACCTCCGCAAACTGACACCGCGCCACTGAATTGCAACTGACAACAAAATGAGGAGGAACTCGGGGGTAAAAATAGCTTAGGGGCATTCCCAGGATGAGGTGCGTGAAGTGTAGAGCCGGACACGACTGCCGACACCCATTATGCATATATTAACAAAAACTACAAGTGCGGAGGAGAACTCCGCAAGCGCCCACTCGAGAGTTAAATAACTTTAAATTTAACTAGTACTAGGTTTACTGCTATGGGGAGAGTAATAAAGCGTGTATTTATGTTAAATATCCATTAGCTTAGTATAAAATAAATAAATTTGCCAAGTTTGATCGAAGTATATCCATAAATAAGCAAACTGCAACAATTTTATTTTCCTCCATAAGAATAACATGGGAATTTTAAATTTATTACTAACTTTTATTATTTATCTCAATAACTGTTAGAGATAGCAAACCTTGTAGTATAAAAAAGATGTATTTTTAGATGTTCTTTAACTTTTGTATTTACAAAAATTCTCTAATACCAATAGTTTGTAAAATATTGTCAAAAAAGTGAAAATTGGCCGCCATTTTTCAAGATGGCGGCTGAAGCACAGCCGGGATTTATGGGGACTTTTGAAATTTTATTCATTTAGGCTTACTAAACAACTTTGCAATGTTTCCACTTAGTCCGAATTTGTTAGGTCGAATGTCATTTTTATCCCTAAAATTCTTGGACTAATATAGATAGATAGATTGGTTGAATCTTTGGTCTAAATCAAGATAAAAAACATGTAAACCGAATAAGTGGTTGACTTATCTTATAATAATGGAATGATATAGTTGAAGTTTTAATGCAATTATTTTTGCTCTGTTGGTTATAAACTTATTTTCTAAGGTCCTTCATAAATGTGTGTATATGAAAATGTCCTTGTAGGTATAGCATGGAATGCATAGTTTTGGGACTGATGATGTTGGAGTTTAAATAGTCAAAAATTTATCTCTAATAAAAAACTTTAAATTAGAAACTAAGTGTTACATATTTGTAGTAAGATTATCTCAATATTTTAACTTTATATTCTAGATTCTTCTTTACAACCTATCTTTACCGCTGGATTGCTACTAAGTTTATCACTCTACAACTTGTTTATGCTCTACTGATATTGCAGAGAATTTTCTACTTGTGCTACCGTTATGAGGCGTTAAAACGAATTGTAAGTATCCTACTATTTTACAGTAACTTATTCGTTCTCAGAATAATTTGTTTTTTCAAGGCAAAGTTAGTAAAAGTACTATGTGGTATACATCAGGGGTCGATACTGGGCCCTAGTATGTTCATAATCTATGTTAATGACCTACCTCAAGTCTCAAATATGGAACTCTTTCAGTTTGCAGGCGATACAATGGTGCTATGTACGGCACCCAGTATCGACTCCCTGCAGCACACATTGGACAGGGAGGTACAAGCTCTCAGAGACTGGTTCCAGGCGAATGGGTTGGTTTATGAATGATGATAAAACTCAGTTTATAAAGTTTTTTCTAATAATCGATATAAAACAGATAAAATTACAACACCAAAATCTAAAATGCCACTGAAGCAAAATGTGAATATTTTAGTTATTACTGTAAATGAAAATGTAAACTCGAAACCATAATTTGATAATTTGATCAAACGAATTTAAAAAACCGTTAGAAATTTAAAAAATAAAAAATCTTCTGGGTGGGATGAAATTCCTATTGAATTAATTAAAAATGTCATAAACCATGTTGCAGAGCCTCTGTGTCTAGTAATCAATCAATGTTTTGATGAAGGAATTTTTCCCTATCAATTAAAAAATGCTGAGCTGAAACCACTTTTCAAAAAAGGCTCAGTAATGGACCCTGATAACTATCGTCCTATTTCAATACTCCCATCTTTGTCTAAAATCTTTGAAAAAATTGCTTACAACCAAATCTATTCATATTTCGAAAATAATGATTTATTTACCAATAAACAATATGGTTTTAGATCTGGGAAAAACACTATATCTGCTGTCTCAGATTTCATAAATCAGGTTTCTGATGGCTTGGATGGGTCTCAGAGCACAGCTGCGGTGTTCTGTGATCCATCCAAGGCATTTGATTGTGTAAATTACAATATATTAATGAGTAAACTTAAATATTATGAATTTTCTGATATGGCTCTGTCTTGGATGCATTCATATTTGACTAACAGACATCAAAGAACAATAATTGTAAAAAATGGTAAAAAATGTATTTCACAGTGGCTTAACACTAAATGTGGGGTTCCGCAAGGGTCAATACTAGGCCCCTTGCTATTTTTAATATTTATTAATGACTTACCTCGAACCTTATCTTATATGCTGATGACACTACATCAATAGTTAAATCAAATAATTTGCAAAATCTTAAACAAGAAATCAGTCTTTCTATTCTTAATTTATCTAATTGGTTTACAGCCAACAGGCTAAAACTTAATAATTCTAAAACACAGGTGATGTTATTTCAAACAATTCAGAATAGGCAAAACTCCACTGTTGAATTATCTTATGATAATAATATTATATCCTTTACTGAAAATGCAAAATTTTTGGGTTTAGATATCGATAAGAATTTAACATGGAAAACGCACATAAAAATGGTAGTTGGTAAATTAAATACGGCTTGCTTTCAAATGTATGTTTTGAGAAATGTAATAGATTTAAAAACTAAACTCACAGTGTACTATGCAATGTTCTTTTCTATCTTGCAATACAGGATTGAATTATGGGGAGCAACTTCTTATTCTAAAGCAGTTTTCAAAATTCAGAAGAAATTTATAAGGATTTTATCATTTATGCCTAAAAGAACCTCATGCAGAGCTTTATTTGCTAAATACAAAATGTATGAGATATTAACTTTGCCTTCACTTTATATGTTTAAAATGATGGTGAATTTTAATAGTAGTTTACGCAACGATTGCGTTAAGTGAGTCTTTACGACACGAGTAGAAAATTTAAGGCACGAGCCTTAGCGAGTGCCTTAAAAACTTCTACGAGTGTCGTAAAGACTATTAACGCGAGTTGCGTACACTACTTTACCTACGACCGTTTTTTAATTACTATCAATCTGGATTTAATTACTAACAATCACTACTAACTTTTTAGAGAGGTTATGTTTTCGTGTATTGTCATTGCCACTGAAAGTGATGCAACGACTTGTTGTATAATCAGCTGATTTCCTGTAATTACGTGTTTGTTAAACTTCGTTAAATATTACATTGCTAGCAGCATTCTTACCATAAATAATATTGTATCAGGTACAATTCGGCAAATATTTCATTTATTTTTGGACTTCCACCAACTTAATTAAGAATACGCGAGTATCAACATGAACAAGTCGGATCAACAATTAAATTGGTCAACTGATCAGCTGATCAGCTGATTAGTTGACGTTCGAAGCATTACAATTTTAATTCTTTTCTCTCAATACTTGAACCTCATTGGTCCGTTACCTGTGTGGATATGAGAAAACTATGCGGATATGAAATGAAACTATGCGGATATGAAAGTAAACAGCTGTAAAGTGAAACTTTTCAATTCTAAGAACTGGACTGAAATGGCTACTTTAAAAAACGGTCGTAGGTAAAATTAATTATCAAATGTACAATGGTAAACAAATCAGTCATCCATATCTTACACGCTCAAAAAATTTTCAATATCCAAGACATCGCCTTTGTTTATATGAAAGATCTCCTTATTATATGGGATTAAGGCTTTACAACAGTCTACCCACTAATTTCAAAGAAATTAACAGTATTTCAAAATTTAAAAATGATTTCAAACGATACCTTTTACAGAAAAATTATTATAATATTTCCGAATATTTAAATGATAAGTAAATATATTTTAGTTTAAGCTATGTGGATTTTAGTTTTGTTATGTAACTTAGTGTTTAAGCATAGACAAAAAGAATGAAATATAGACTGTCAGCCGTGCTGCGGTTGCTATGGTTACCATAGGTTCCGGCGCACACCGCTGTAGTTTACGTAGCGCGTACGCCGTAACTACCGTGGTGCTCCAAGCGGTGTGCGCCAGAACCTATGGTAACCGCAGCACAGCTGACGGTCTATATTTCATTCTTTTTGTCTATGGTTTAAGATCTCTGACAATATCACCTGTTTCACCAGCTAACGCTGGATCTGTGAAATGTTTTTGTGATAATAAAGTAATATTTCATTTCATTTCATTTAATTTCATTTCATTTTATTTCATAAACAGCTGTATTTTCTCTTTTTGGGTAATAAGACAAGCTGTGAACTTGAAAACTCAGCTTATAGTTTATCATTCTTATTTTTCTTCAATAATGCCATTTCTGGTTTGGGGAAACTTATGCCACTCCAACAAAATATTCAAACTAAAAAAAAACCCCGCAGAAATTAGACAACGTTGCAGATACAACAATTCTGGGAAATCCACACCCCAACCCGTCCATCCACCAGACACTGTCTCTGTCAGTCTAACAACGGTCCCGGCTCAAGTAAACACCCCGCGCTCGCAACACACGCCCGCCGCGCCGCGAGTGCAAACGCTGCGATGTGAACCGGTACAGTGACTCTCATGTATATATACTTTGTATATAGGCCTGTTAGGATGTAAGTGTAGGATAGTGACCTCTGAAGATGCCACAACCTGTGGCAAAATGCGCATCAGGTATCGAAAACAACAAGAACTTCAAGGCAACAAAAACCAAAAACGTAATTGATTAAAACTGTTCTTGAAACTGGGTTATATCACAAAAAAAAACCGTTAGAATTATTGGGCGAGTTCCTTGTAGAACTCCTTGTAAAAATATTTTTCAAACATTTTCAGTTTTAACATTTTATGACCACTATGTTTTAGAAATTTCAAATTGGGTTGAAGACAATCTGTCCTTGTTCATGACCAACCCTTTCATTCCCACCACACTAGATTTAAGACTTATATTAAGCCTGAAACCCATAGAGACATTTCTTTTATCCCCCCAATATATAGGTCCAAAGTTTACAATAAGTTACTGCTCCGCATAAAGAATATTGATAGTAGTACATAAAAAATAGTTGTTTAGCCTCCAGATTACTGTATTATACTTAAAATGGTTTACAATACCTGCATATAGTAATCCTTTGTTGCTGATTTTGGCAACTAGTTTCGGTTCATTATTGAACCATCTTCAGGCCTCAAGGTGTCAAATAATCACTTCATTCGAAGGTCGTTAATAAATAAGACATATACAAAACACGATACACGGAACGGACACACATTACAAAAACACGAAAAACACGAAGGGACATTGACAATCGATCGTGACCGGGCTGAGATAAAGTCTAGACTAGCGGTCAAAGTGGTCTATGACGTTGTCTCTGTCTTCTTATCACCGGTGCGTGTTCATTCATTCATTGTTCCCCTCCAGTATCCTAATAGCTGTATTGTAAATATAGTTGGATTGAAAGGAGAGTTTATCGTTCAAAACGTTTTGATGGTCAGCTCTGTATATTTCACGTTAACTGCTCTGTATATTTCAAATTCCTCCAATGTGTTTCTGTTTAAACGGTCCTGCGAAAAATGTAAAACTTCCATATTACTATTGATGTTTGAATAATTAATTGTGGTTGTGTAATACCAGATGTTCTGCGTAATTTGATGTTTGGGGAGCTGTTGTCTTTCTGGGCATATGTTCCTTAAACCTCTTCTTAAACGAGCGTGAAGTCTGGCCAATGTAATATTTCGTGCAGTCATTACAATTTATTTTGTAGACTCCAGACTTATCGTAGATGGTTGAATTAGTTTCTGTTTTTTCTTTCAATAGAGATCCAAGTTTATTGTTAGTCTTGAACGATACGGTGAATTTATTTTTGTTCATGATATTTTTAAATGTGCAACTGATATGCGAACCATAAATCGCTGAAATATACGTTTTCTTTTCTGTTGATTTAGTTTGAGGTTTATTTAAATGTTTGAAAATCAGTTTGTCCACTAGACTGGAGTGAAAGCCATTTGCGACTGCTATGTATTTTATCGTGTTTATTTCTTCATTATAATCATTCTGATTCATCGGTATTGATAACAATCTATGGATAAAACTGTTGTAGGCGGCGATTTTTTGAGAGTATGGGTGGTGTGAATCAGCATTTATGGTCTGGTCGGTGCATGTAGGCTTCCTGTAAATTTTAAATTCGAAATGATCGTTTTGTTTCTTAATTGTAAGGCCAGAAAATTTAATACTTGGTTTTTTTCCTCCTCTAACGTGAACTCAATATTTCTGTGCATTTTGCACAAATAACTGCTTAATAAAGAAAGTTGTCTGCTATTACCGTTAAATAGCATAATCGTGTCATCAACATATCTGTAATAGAACAAAATCATTACGTGGTCTCAGCCTGCCGGTCACGATCGATTGTCAATGTCCCTTTGTGTTTTTTGTGTTTTTGTAATTTGTGTCCGTTCCGTGTATCGTGTTTTGTATATGTCTTATTTATTGAACTCTGTTATTAACGACCTTCGAATGAAGTGATATTTTGACACCTTGAGGCCTGAAGATGGTTCAATAATGAACCGAAACTAGTTGCCAAAATCAGCAACAAAGGATTACTATATGCAGGTATTGTAAACCATTTTGAGTAGTACATAGTTCAGATCCACTCTGAGGACCTGGTTAAAAACAAACAAAATTTCTATCAAATGTTATTTAAATAGGGACGTTAAGTTGGATGGACGCGTTGCAGAAAGTCAACAGTCCCGGAAGGTCAAATAATTTATACCTGTGCCACTAGGTCAAAAACTACAATGTTTGCAGTGTCTGTAGATCAAAAATCCCAGTAAGTCAAATAGTACAGTCCGAGCTAAAAACGTGGTCTATGTTAAAGCAATTGACTTATTGGGAATTTGACCTAATGCAACAGCAGTTTTAATATAACGAAATAAGATAAAATATAAGTTCAGTTTCGCTGAGTCAACAGTGCCGGAAGGTCAAAAGTATAATCTGTTAAAAACAACGATAGTCCTCTCGACGCATGACTTCAATAATTTCGCGTTTTGGTGTACTTAAAGTTGTGCTAAAATTTTGAAAATTGGAACAGAGCTTCTTGGTTAGTCCTACTCGATGACTATTTTGTTGGAACTTTAAACTATTTACCGATCTAATTAATAAAAATTGATATGTATGGTGAAATAGTTTTAAATCGTGATTTCTAACATGAAAAAGTTAGCATGCGAGATTTTTTTGTTTTTGGGTAAGAGAGGTTTTGTCTGTGGCAAAGTTGTAGCCAAAAGTGTGATGCGTAAAATATATTTTTTTGAATTTTTTACAATCAGTGGTTCAATAGATAACTTGGGTTGAAGAGAACGGCAAATTAAGCATTTCGCAACGCATGGAAAGAACTACATCGTACGATGCGACTGCTGAGTGGACTTATAATTTACAGTTCTAAGAACAAAAAAAAGATGAATATACAGATCACCAGTACATTCATATTATTTATAAAACATCTTTCTGTATTACCAGCTTACATTTTTCACTTATAAGAATACATCATAAACAGGGTGTTAAAAATAAGCGGGGAGATACTTCACCTAGTAATTCCTTGGGTCAAAATAAACAGAAAATCAAGGATAACATTTTTTCCGAAATCGTTTCGTTAACCAGATATCCACCATTTTGTATTTTTTACATACAAATATTTATCTTTGCACTTTTCCAACCGATGTTTATGAAACTTGGTATGTATGTTAAGGTAGGAGAGACCCATGTTATAAAAAAAGATTCATCTCGATTCACCCTAAAATTTCAAAATTTAACACTTAACTACAATATAATATACTTTACTACACCACAATATTTACGTATCACCATAAATCTTTAACACAATAAAACGTTAACATTTTTAAAATACAAAGTAAATCAATATAATCTTTCTTTTTTGAAAAATATATTTAAAAAAAGGCGATGGTAAAATAACGACAGGCGAGTTTCGATCTGGGTGTTTCAGGTTTGAATCTAGGAGGATTTAACATTAATTAGGTAACATTAATGTTTAATCCTCCTAGGTTTGAACTGATTGAGAGGAATGCATGAAACCGAAGGGGGAGGTAGCAACAAGTGCACTAGTATTTACTAGTGTCCAAATACAATTTCATGGATTTAACCAAAACCTTTTCTATTTCACTTATTTTCAGCTGTTAAATTTCAAACGATACGTTTTAGCGACATCATTAACGTTATTATCATCATCATCGTTTGAGTTTGGGTTTGCGGCAATGTATTTTTATGAATAAAACCTTTAATTTGATACCAAACTTGACCTCTGCTGCTATTAATTGACTGTATGCACTATTAATTAACAGCTGTGTCTAAGGATTATGTCGGCCTTAGTCACAAACAGGACAACAAGATCGCTCCACTCATCCCACACTCATCTCCATTCATACTTGGCTTAAAATGCATACATTTGTATGGTCGCCATTTCAAAGCAACATGGCTACATTATCAATGACAAACGTGGAAAACCTTATACGAGTGAGAGTAAATCCGAAAACAGAGTAAGTCCGAAAACAACTCTAAAAAACAATAAGCAATAAATTGCAAGAACCGTTGCTTATATCATTGGGTAAACTTATACACGTATGTACTGACGTGTATACTCAATGCTTGTATCGAACAAATGTACATCGTGAGAATTTCCATTAGTTGTTGTATAATAGTTTAGTTGACTCTTTTAAAGTCGGCGGAAATTGTGACTGTTATTACCCTTGAAATGATGTTTGTGTAGTACTTTGCAATCCTACCAATGCTTTTAGAATCATACGATTACAATTTTCTGGTTAGAATATGTCGCATAGAGTGGTGACTACTGTATCTTTTTGGTTTGCTTGTAAAACAGGATCAACAGAGATTTTCCATCGACTTAAACAATACGATACTCTCAAATTGTTCATTGCTATAACAAACTATCACACAGTTTGATGAATATCTGTGTGTAAACCGCACCTGTATCCTATCAATTTTACCTTTTATTTTTCCAAGACTTTATAGAAAATCACGCATCAGTGAAGAAAGGCTGTATCCCATGTGTTTTATAGGTAAAGAAGACAAGGGCGGTCCTAGACATATATTTTGGGGGGTCACCGGGAGCCTGGGGGGTATGGAATACCCCCCAAAAAGGAGGGGGGTCCTGGGGTTCCCCCCAGGAAAAACATATAATTAAATAAATATAGGCTATACAGGGTGATCAACTCAAGGAGGCCACCATTGGGATATCGGAAACGGTAAGAATTAGAGAAAACTTAAAATGGAGGACATTCCTTTATTTTTTGTGGCAGTTAAAAATATGATTTTAGTTTTTTGAAATTCAGCCACCATTTTCCAAAATGGCGGCCAAATTTGAAATTTCTTATGGAACACCCTATATTTTATCATGTTTTCGGATAGAATAGGCAATTTAAAAACTTTTTTATCCTTGACATTTTTTCGATAAACCCACTCGTTTAGGAGTTACAGCCTATGGAAAAATGACTTCCGGTGTACATTTTACATCATGTAGCTCCTAAACAAGTAAGTTTATAGCAAAAATGCGAGAGTAAAAAAGTCTTACAATTGCATCCACATTCCAAAAAAACCATACAATTCATTAAAAATATGAATTATATTATTTAAAAAATGGCGGCAAACTTGAAAAGTGGACAACTTTTTATTTTATAGTCTTTAAGGAATGTAGATGCAATTCTAAGACGAATTTACTTTTTGCAATTTAGCTCTAAACTTACTCGTTTAGGAGCTACATGATGTAAAACGTACACCGGAAGTCGTTTTTCCATAGGCTGTACTCCTTAACGAGTGGGTTTATCGAAAAAATTCCCAGGTTAAAAAAGTTTTTAAATTGCATATTCTATCCAAAAACATGATAAAAAAACTAAAATCATACTTTTTACTGCCACAAAAAAAAGGAATGTCCCCCATTTTAAGTTTTCTCAAATTCTTACCGTTTCCGATTTCCCAATGGTGGCCTCCTTGAGTTGATCACCCTGTATATATGAATTTGAACCCCATGATATATATGAATTTGATATTTTGTATGTGTTTTGGCCTCTAGGGACCTCAAAACAAAAATTAAATCGGTCCCGGGTCTAAGTGTATAAGTACTACGGTAATTGGTAATAGCTTATTCCCTATATGGGAAATTCGCCAAAAACCTAATTGTTATGTAGAACAATATTACATTCAACCAGCTGTTAGTTAAAACAACTTATATGGGACTAAAACAAATCGATGATTACAAAGATTCCTTTAAACAATAATTTGAACATCCTACTATTTTACTATGCATATTTAATTAATCTGCCATCCTCATACCTAAATTGAATGTATCGATGGTCAGCATTACACATAGTATAAATAAGTCAACTCTAAATATGTCTTTAAATTTGTTTCCAAATGCTGAATTTGTGTCACAAATGCTGAATGTTTACAGCTGTTATGTAAAGCAAATTATATTGTACTAAAAGCTAGCTTAGAAGGTTAGCGTCGGCTGCTAGACTTTACAAAAATTAAAACTTAATTTCTAAAAAACTGAGACCCTTAATTATAATTATGGCTTTGACATTCCCTAGTTCTCAAAATGATCTTTCTTTCAACACAAGAATAATGAAAATCCGTCGACTGGTTGATTCAGAATGTGAAAAATCCCCATTTACGTTTTAATAATATATATGATAGTTTGGACAGGTTTCAACCCTTCCGAGGCGTAATACATTTACACAGTTTATATGTAGACTACATTATAACTCATAAAATAGTTCTACAATTAAATGGATCTCCTTTTACAAACGTATATAATAACCAGAAATTTTCAGATCGTCCTTGCGGGTATTTTATGCCACAAATTTTGACGAAAGGATATACCTATTTACAGTGTTGACCAAACAGTTGGCAAGAAGCATTAATAGATAAGCTATGTACCAAATATGATAATTTTAGCTCTATTCTAATTATGACAAAACACGAAGTAACTAAAAGCGAGTTTTGTTTGTGTAGTAAGCGTTGCAGGAGGTCTACTTTACACTGAATCGACGTTCACTTTTATTGCTTTTGATCTTCCGGCACTGTTGACTCAGCGAAACTGAACTTGTATTTTACCGTATTTCGTTATATTAAAACTGCTGTTGCATTAGGTCAAATTCCCAATAAGTCAATTGCTTTAACATAGACCACGTTTTTAGCTCGGACTGTACTATTTGACTTACTGGGATTTTTGATCTACAGACACTGCAAACATTGTAGTTTTTGACCTAGCGGCACAGGTATAAATTATTTGATCTTCCGGGACTGTTGACTTCCAGCAACATTCCCAGTTGGGTTAACAAGTTAAGAAATTTTTGTTATTCTTAGTTTTATTTATCCTGTATATGACACTATGTCCTGTCAAATGATGTAATGACATGAAATAAGTAAATAAATAAATCCCGATAACCCAACATCGGTCATCTTTCGGTTAAGTTTGCTGGCAATCAGATTTTTGAAAGAAACTAACTTGCTCACTATCTGTTTACAATCATATGGTTTGTCAATGTGTATGTTTGTTTTACCTAGATACATTTTCTGTAAACATCTATACTTATAAAAGGCAAAGCCCTCACTGACTCACTGACACACTCACTCACTCATCACTAATTCTCTCACTTCCCATTTACCTAGGAGGCTGAAATTCGATACACCGATTCTTTGGGCATTAAATAGGAAAACTAAGTAGTTTTTATTCTGATGGGGCTTTCAACCAGGACGTGGTTGAGCCATGCAAACGAGCTCATCTTGAAAATTAAGAAGTTAAACGGGGCCAAAGCCCGCGGGTACTGCTAGTAGTTTATAAAATGTAATTATAGATAGATTAAAAACTATAAGTGTCCATGATTGGTTGAAATTTCACTATAATTTTACAAAGAAGAAGTGTTTACAAAACTCTGTGTTTTAGCAAATTTTTCAAATAGGCCTATACTACCAGCATGCAACTTTAGTTAAAATCATAAGACATAAGACATAATTGGTCACTTTTATATGTAAAATGCATAGACAAGTCAATTTTGTTTGTAAATACACCTTGTATTCAGTCTTAGGAAAATAAATATAAATAACAAGGAATTAAGTTAATACAAGCAATATATAAATACAAGAGTTAAAATTAAAATTGAGCGACGAGTAAATAAATTCAAAAATTATTAAATACAAAAGTTACAGACCATGGCGAGAGATTTAAAATTTGACGGTAATAAATTAAAATGCAGGCATCTAATATCTAAATCACAATTACTGTAACATCCTATTTCAAATAGTTTTCATTAACTTATCAGACATGCTAAAAAAATCATCGATACGATAGAGTGGAGTTGTTTACTAAAAATAAAAACAGTATTTTTTTTATTCTTAAAATCTAAATCTGTCACAGCCAATGGTAAATTGTTGAAGAGCCTGATACCCATAACAACATGCCCTGATCACGTTTTTTCCAACCGGACCTGAGGCAGATAAATTTTTTTGCAGTTCCTAGTACTAATACCATACATCAAATCCTCTTTAGTCATTTTTTTAAATCTTGAAAAACTACAAGAAAAACTACTTAGTCTATAAGTACAGGGTACAATTTATTTAATGTTCACTAGTTATGGTCAAGTGAGTTCCCTAAGATTTTTATCTACCAGGCACCAACCACTGTATACATATACAAACCTTGTGTTAACTTTTATAAAGTGATTAATTCTGTACATTTTTTTAAGGAGAAATCAACAGCAGATATGATAAATGGATTAGACAAAAGCCCTTTGGATTTGAGAACCAGGGCTGAGGTAAGAAACAAATTTTACCTTTTGATTGGGGATTTTTTGAAATAATTAGCTTTAAAACTGTACGCACTAGCAGCAAAACCCGGCGTTGTCTGGGTCAAAATATAATATATATCTATATAAATAAAATTAGAGTTTTGTCTGCACACTGTTCAGAATTATATATATTTTGTTGTTATTTTTACTTTATTTTACTGGTTATTTCAGCTTTTTAGTACCGTATTCAATCTTTTTAAACTAGGTGTTGTTTGATAGAAAATGTTTAATGCTAAATAAAAGTGATTTTTTCATTAAATTGGCCATTTTTTAGTAATTTGAATTTAGAAACTTAAAAAGGATGCCATTTTGAAATTTTTGATTGGACCAGCAAAAAGTTACAGGTTCTGTAATACAGGTAAAATCCCTGTATTACTAGTTGAAAGTTACAAGTTTGTGTTACATAAAGATTTTTCCCTGTAAAATAATTTACATGTGATTCTCCAGTATTACAAGTAAATAATACAGGACATTTTCAGTGAAGTGTCTTATGAAAAGTAACTCCTTTAATACAGGACCTGTAAATTGGTGAATATTTTACCATTCTCTAAACCAGCATCAAAATTTTACAAGTAACAAGTAGTGATACATTGACGAGTAAGATTTTGTAGTAAAGATAACACAATGGAGAGTCTAAAGCGGTTCACACACAAGCGCGCATGTGCCTTGCGTGGCTCATGGTGAGATGACAGCGAGCAGATCGAGTCACATGTGCTACTTGCATGGTGACCACACACTACAGACACATGCGCGCACCACTATCTTGACAATGCCCAAGGTCCGGCGGCAGGCACCAGGCGCCACACATGTGCGTCGCGAGCATAGGCATATTTACCCACGCACTAGGGCGCATGCGCCTCGAGCTGTTCGCGCGTCACATGTGCGCGCACAAGCGCCCCAGTGTGTGGGCCGCTTTAGAGTCATAGTGAAAAGGGCAGTATTGTTGTTATTATTTGGAGGCCAATACATTTTAAGGACAGAATTATATCAAGACGTAAAAAAATACATAGCCTATAACATTAAATTAATTTTGGTCAGATTTTGATGTAATTTGTAATGCATTTTATGAGTGGAATAAATGTGATTAAGATGGCAAACCAGCAAGATTGGGACATGAAGTTAAAAATAATTTTGAAAATTTGAGTGTTTCAAATATTTACCCATAATACATGGAAATTCCCAATTTGTATTACAACTATATCATGTAAAAGCTTAACACTAATACCAAAACCCTACCCAGGCTGACGCCAACCGAAACCCCCAGTCTGTGAGACCCCATTTGAAAATAATGGACCCTGCTTAGAAACACACAAGCCTGTGAGACCCCGATTTAAAATACACTAACGCTGAGCTTCTGAGATGGACATGTTATGAACAGACAACCTGTCAAGGTCACGGCACCCACACAAAATGAACTAAAAATATATCAACATGTAGGGGAGGATTGGAGGAATGGAATCCCCCAAGTAAACAGTTTTGCCAACATGTGTTTTTGAAAATTCCCGTGGGCCTGTCAGACCGGGGTTTCCGTTTAAGTATTAAAAAGACAAAAAAACTTTTTATTTGTTTTACCATTATAGGTTACGGAAAAATATAAAAAAACTATATATTAAAAATTTTAATCTTATTTTTATGGAGAATACTTGTAGTTTGCTTGTTAAAGCTATATTTTGATAAAATATAGCAAATTTATTCATTTCATCCTGTACTATTAACATTTCATAAAAAAAACCCCTTTCCCTTTCCCGTAGCAGCTAACCTTAGTACCGGTACTCCTTGAATATAATGTTACTTGAGTAGTTTACACAACGATTGTGTAAAGATAGTGTTAACGACACGAGTAGAAAATTTAAGCCTTAAAAACTTCTATGAGTGTCGTTAACACTATTCACGCGAGTTGCGGGTACACTACTTTACCTACGACAGTGTTTTAATTACTAGAAATCACTACTCATAACTTCTAAGAGAGGCTATGTTTTCGTTTATAACCTCTCATTGCCACTGACAGTGGTGCAACGAAACATTGAACCAAACACTAATTGCACCACTCAACAATTAAATTGGCTTGAACAGCTGATTAGTTGAAGTTCAAATCATTAAAATTTTTACTCGTCTCTCTCAATCCTTGAACCTCATTGGTCCGTTACCCATGTTGTTATGAGTAAAATAAAACTTGATGCAAGAAGAGGTTGAGAACAAAATTAGGAAAAATTTTGATTCCAAAAACAAATTTGGAAAAACAATAACTGTGACATCTACATAATACAGTTATACAGTTACATATAAAACAACATTTTTTCCTACTAACTTAATTTAAAAATAATTCAAACTTATGTTAATTTATAAATAAACATTATAAATCATAGATTATTTACTTGATATGTTGTTACCGGAGGTTGAAGATGGGTTTTGATGAAAATTTGAAATATACCTCCACATTTTTTTAGTAAATTGTGTATAATTTTAATTTAGTGATGAGTATAGCCAACAAACCATGAATAACATAAAATAAAACTGTGCTGTTATGTGAAACTTTTCAATTCAAGGACTGAACTGAAACGGCTACTTTAAAAAACGGTCATAAGTAAAATACACCGTGTTCCCCCCCCCAAAAAAAAAAAAAAAAAAAAAAAAAACGGAACAATTTTATTTACTTATAAAAAGTCTATTAACAATCACACGATAAACTAATTACATTTTAACTGACACTCATGTTCCTAAGTTTTGTTTGATATCATATGTGTTAATAATTTTCAACATGGTTGCCATTGTTGGCAAAAAGATAGTCAATAGTCAATACCCGGCTGTCCAATTCAGCCCACACTCTATGGCCTTTGAATATTAATACCAATACAAAACTAGACATCCCATCCCCATGTTGAATTTGTAGCCAGGTTTTTTATCAAAATTGTCGTAGTTGATATGAGCCACCTACAGATTGTGCTGATCTAAATTACTAAATTCTGTTGAGTACACAAACTTTTTTCCCAGGGAATGACTTATGGTAAGCCATAGCAACTGTTATGACCCATCAACCAGGTCAGTAACATAAATAAGGTATAAAATAGAATTTTAGACACTATAGCGAATTCTGTGACTGGCTCACACAACTATGTTCTTTTATAGTTAAAAATTGGCGACAGCTGGTCCATATAGATGGGATGTCTACTTCAGTATCCAATAATCAATGCTATGGAGCATTTCGTCAGTAATGTTAGTAAAGGCTGCATTTATTCTTTGCCTCAATTCTCGGACATCAGAGACTTCTGTCTTATAAACTTGGTCCTTGATGAAACCCCAGACGAAAAAATCACAGGGTGTTAGGTCTGGGGACCGTGGGGGCCAGCGTATTGGACCGTCACGTCCAATCCATCGAAAGGGGAAGGTGTGGTCGAGTGATTCTCTTACAAATAATTTCCCGTGCGGTGCGGTGGGGCACCTTCTTGGAAAATCATGTTGGGCTGAAGGTCTTCCAACTGTGGATATGCAAAGTTTTCTAACATATCTAGAAAAATGTTTCAATTTATAGATTTTTCCTGGAAGAAAAACGGACCAATAAGTATGTCATAAGATATAGCACACCACACATTCAACTTGGGGCTATCTCGAATATGCTCTCGAACTTCATATGGCTTTTCAGTGCCCCGTATTCGTACGTTGTGTTTATTCACTTTTCTACAAACGTGGAACGTGGCTTCATCAGAAAACACTATCTTTTTTAGAACGTTTTTTTATCAGTAAAAAAACTATCAAGCACAGTAATAATTCCAAAGTGTTTACGTTTAAGTTTGTCATCTCGGGTTATTTGTTGTAGAATTTGCAAATTTATATTTAAATTTTTCTTTAATATTCTATGAATGTTAGATTTTGAGAAATTTAACTCACGTGCTGCACAGCCAACAGACTTTCGAGGGTCGTGAATAAATAATTGTTGCACGTTTTCGATCAATTCATTTTTGATTTTAGGCTTACCATTAACTTTTAAATGTTGTAAGCTTCCAGTTAACATAAATTTGTCATACCAGGCTCGAATGCTGTTTTGTGATGGAGGACGTCGACCATAGCGTCTTCTAAATGTTCTTTGCACTGCAATATCTGACTTACTTTGAATGTACCACTCAATGCATTGCGCTTTCTCTCGTGCGTTCATGGTGCCTGCTTAATGACAGGGCAATGTTTTGAAATTTCAAGTTTCAAGCGACAACAATGAATCAGCTGATAGTTACAATTGATATTGAACAAAACTTTATGAGCACAGTTATCATATGATCGCCTTCAAAATAGGCTAGGTATGCCTGGATGTATAATATAAAAATTTAAAATTGTTCAGTTTTTTTTTGGAACACGGTATATGTTACTTGTTTATGGAAATATTTAGGTAAAAATCCAACCACACTAATATAAATTTGTATAGTCTACTGATTTGTTGTTCTGGGAGCATTTTTCTTCGCATTTAGTCAAAACCGAATTTTATAAAACAATTAACAACAGTAAGGTCAATACTTCTTCTTATTGATGACTGTATACATAATATTTTGTTTGTCTTTAATTTTTTATTTGCAACTGTTTTGGAATATAAAAACAACGAGCAAAACTATATTTAAAAATACCATTTACAGATGTGAGTTAAAATAAATAAACTTATAGTACTGGTAAATATTACAGGAGATTAATAAAAATCAAAATTATTTTTATGAAACATGATTTTACAGGATTTTAAATTTAAATATCTTGTAATACAGGCACTGTACTATAGGGGTTATATGAAACGGGCCCATTCTTTTTCTAACATGGGTTTATTCTACCTTAACATAGGCCTACATACCAAGTTTCATAAAGATCGGTTTGAAAAATTCAAAGATTCTGTGACCGTTAGGCATACAACAGCGCTTCATTATACAGTACTAAACTATATAGTGGCTTGTAGGGACTTGTAGGACAGGCTTTAGGGACACAAGTCCCTAAAAAGCTTGATCAAACAAATTATTTTAATATTCATACAAACTCAGAAATATATTATCTATGTGTCAGAATATAATCATAGACAAATAGAATAAATATAGGCATATAGGCATATTAGCATAAGTCCTGGCGTCCACCGCTAGGTTTGCCGTATAGTTACGACGCACACCGCTACAGCTTCTGCTGGTCGCATATGGCTCCTTCGCTCCTTGCCTGCAGCGGTGTGCGCCGTAACTACACGGCACTCCTAGCGGAGGGCGCCCAAACCTTTCTTTGACAGTCTATATTTATTCTATTTGTCTATGATATAATACAGTATCCCTATACACCATTTCTTTTTCGTTTTAAAAACAGTTTGTTGTTTGTCTTTCTTTGCTTTTGTTGATATTATTTTCAATAAATAATTTATTAAATCAATCCATAGGGTTAACTATTCTAAAGGCAGCAAACATATAATTGTTTGTGAATAAATACTTGTTTATTAAAGCTAAAGGTAGCTTTGGTTTTGTGATTAATAATGTTGATAAAAAAGGCTTCCCTGATTAGAATTTTGGAAATTGTCTTCGTCAAATATGAAAAGGCAAATAAAGGAGTGTTGATGAGGTAAGCTTAGTTCTTGGCCAAAACTGTTAAATTAGCATCCCTACCCAGTTAATATTTCTAAGTGTATACTCCTTTTGTTAAGGTTTATCAAAATAAGTGTAAAGTAAAGGCATCCCGTTGACTAAACTTAACCCTAGATTTTTTTAATCAACATAAAAAAAACTACAATTGGTGTAAGTTTATGTGGTGGTATTCATCTTAAAGGGGCGATTGATTTACATATTCCATCGAACAAAATATACCTAATCATCGGCTGAATCCCAACTCTCTTGCGAATGGTTAGGGTTCCATTACGGTTTAAAAAGAAATTGCAAAATTTTTATTTTAAGGGTCAAAAATGGGAAAACCCCATTTTTACCCCATAAACCCCCGTTCCCATGGTCCGATTATGCTGGATCACAAACTTGTTTGAATAAACGTAGGTTTACACGTTTTGTACCAAATTTCATCAAAATTTGATCATTTTTGCTAGAGTTATCGCGCTAACGGAAACATATATATAAATATATATATATATATATATACTAGCAGTTATCCGGCAAGCGTTGCTGCGCTTAACAACTATTATATGGTGTTTTTGGCCTCTAGGGACCTCAAAATGAAAAATTAAATCGGTCCCGGGTCCAGGTCTTACCATGAGTAGTCTACTATGATATAGCTGATTCCCTATATGGGAAATTCGCTAAAATGGCGGATATCTGGTTAACAAAGCGTTTTTAGGAAAAATGTTATTCTTGATTTTTCTCTTGATTTTGTCTCATAGAATCATTTGACGGAGTGGCTTAAAACTTACAAGACACCCTGTATATGAATTTGAATTGATGGTGTTTTGGCCTCTGGGCACATCCAAACGAAAAAGTGGGTAAATCGGTAACGGGTCCACGTCTTACCATGAGACCTACGGTAGTATTATTCCCTACATGGGAAATTTGCTAAAACACCCCTCGTATATAGAAGATAAAATTCATATACTGTTAGATTTAAAAGTACAATTTCTTTTCTAAAAAAACCCAAACAATTAGTATATTTTTTCAGTTTAAACTGTTTCTAATTCAACTGAAGAGCCACAAGATGGCGTTCAACTGTCTGCAGATGTTTGACCTTGACTTTTCTCTCATTACTTCGGTAAGTAGACGATTTAACAAATATGTTTGAAGATCATAAAAAAAACAAATATTTACGACTTAAGATTGAAATTTTTTTCAGAAAGGGCTGAAAGGGAAATGTCTGTTTTGGGTCCCCTTTACCCAAAAAGCGGGTTTTGAAGAGATGTCGGTGTGTGTGGTAGGGGGGCAGGGGGGTCCTCCCTCGGAAAATGTTTGAAAAAATAATCTTAAAAACGTGTTTTGAGCTATTCTCTCACAAGAAAACTGTATGATTTGCTTGTTCATTTATTGATGAATTTTTATAGGTTTCGTTACTTCCGTTACGTGTTGCTACATGTTCATTAAACACCAACGTTATTGAACTGTTAACCATGTCTACCATTTGTTTTATTTTACCATTTCTAAAGATTACATGAATTCTGGCACCTAACTTTAGAACGTGGAGAGTGGGTAAAATATATAAAATTTTACTTTAGAACTTTTTTTATCGCTTTCAAAATAACCTTTTTTTATCTTTTGGCATATTGTCCAAGATATATTACCTTAACGCAGAATATACTATAGAATAGTTTGTTTGGAGCCTAAACGCTCAACTAACTCCTGCTTATAAAACAATACAACACTACAAAGAAAATTTGTAACCTTCACAGTAAAGTGCCCTAGATTAAAATCGCTTTGGTATTTAAAAAATTATGAGATGGTAAATGACTCTGCAGTAGTTGTTTGAAATCATTAACAAAATTAACATTGCTCTTATGGCAGGCAAATCCAAGATGGCCGTTAGCCTCCATGGAGTATGGACTCCCTTGGAAAACAATTACAAAACTAGGGGCCTACAAAGAAATGTTCTAATCTCACATTGCCCTAGATATTTAAATTACAATCACTTGGCATTTGGCTAACTAACGTCATGAGCTGCTTTGTCACAGTTCTATAATTCTATGCCTTGTAGCTCGTATTGTACTGTAAACAACACACTGCCGACGTTGTATTTGGTAAAAAAACTGGTCCGGGAATCGTCAATCGTCTTATCAATTTTGGTATGAAATTGGGACTCCTTGCGGGCAGGTCATCTTCAGAAGTTCGTTGTTTGATCAGACTTTAAACAACATAAATAAAACTAATTTCCTTTTTCTTACCTTAAAAGCACTAAACTACAACAACTCGACACTCACCACTCAGGTTAGGCACCCTCGCCCCACTCCTTTATATCCTTGGGGCTCTATACCCTCCTATATATCCTCTATACCTCTATTAACACTCTATCCTCTATACCCTCCTTTCGGGGCTAGGCGAGAGGGAGGGGGTGCAGGAGTGTTTATGACCTTTAGTGGTGCTGCAGTGAAGCATCATGTGTCCGCGTCAAGTGTTATATTGTTGACTGCAGTCGACGTTGCCTTGTGTTGTAGTTTGTACGTGTTAAACTCAACGATGTAAAGAACTACTGGATTGCGCTCTCAGTGGCGTAGCGGGCGCTGTTTTCGGTCTCGCTTCCCCCACTCTCTACTGGCAAGATAGCGGTGGCGTACCTCACGTGCATGCTAGCTGTCACCCATTTCAACACTTGTTTGATGTAACAACAGTGTGCGGTTTTTTTAAAACTGTGATTAAAATTTATCAATATCTTAAATTGTACACTAAGAATGTGTTTAAAATGATTGTGTCTCGTTCCGCTTACAACTGTACCAACAGAGTACAGATAGGCAGTGGCATTTTGTATCATGTGTACCTAATCTAGTAATAGATTATAAACAAGGTGTTTGAGTAAGTGATTCCTTAACTCGTTACAGCATGTTTAACTTAACTGAAATTTGTTTTTTTTTTATTAGGGTTAAACTAAAACTGTACATTGTGAAACATGCACAATGAAATAAATGCGTCCGGGCTTATTTTCTCAGAGGTCAGTCAACACTATGGGTTATGATGGTAGGTCGGGTTGATATTCATTAGGTATAATGTCCCTATTCACATCTCGTGCAATAAATCCCTACTAAAAAAAGAAAAAGACAATTTGAGTTATTATACTCAACTGACTGATTATGTAACTAAAGGTAAGCTTATTAGGGCACACGAAGATGTTTTTAAGGTAGTGAAGTACGTTTACAATGTATTAACTTGTCAGCTTCAACATAAAGGAAACTTTAACACAAAAAGAGACTATTTGTTGCCGCGTGTTCCCTTTTTGTGGGCTGGGCACTTTTTTTTAGGGGCACGTCGAGAATATTTCTTTTGGGGAAGACACCCATGAATTGCAATTATTTAGGTTTTTTGTGACCTTTTTATTAAAATATATTGCCACCACTCAGCTAAACGAAAAAGTATCACGTTTACGCCTAACATAGGTCTGCGACAGAAACTCACCAAAATTATTTTATTAAAAAATATTTAATGTTGTTTTCATTAATAAATCGAGTGTGAAATGATAAATTTTGTACTTACTATCCTTTCTTTGCAATTACTTATTATTTTACCATGTATAGTTTTGAACTATAGTTGTTATGTAAGTTGTGTGAAAAACATCTCAAATCAAGTTTAGTGAATGTGTAGTTTTAAAGAGTTCAAATGGGTTATTCTATGCAAGAAACAAAACATACATTAAGTTTTTAATCGTAAAAAGAGTTTGACATGCATTAGCAATTTTTCATCTCTACATATTTAAACAGAGCAACATCTAAAAAGGTGTGTTTTATGCGGTGAGTGTATGGGCTGCGCCGGCTTCTGCCAGTGGAGAGTGGGGGAGCGCCGGACCGCGCGGCCAACACTGAGCCAGTGATCCATGAGTGTTTATATCGTTGGTTAAACTACGCATTTAAATTAGATATTTTCTATTACTCAGACTATTTTTTTATCGTAATTGTTTGGTTTTAAAAGTACTGAAACGTTTTTACGGAAAATATGCTAGGGTGCGGGTACATATTTTCCGAAGGGCGGAAGTGTGTTTGCCTGTGGAAGTGTATATGGTAACAGATCATTTTCTGTGGTCTGACTTTTTTTGAAATTTGGATTTTTAATGGAGATTTCTCCATAGAAACGGAAAAATAAAATTTTAACAAAAACGGCCCGAACGGTTCTGATTGAAGTTTGGTAGGTTATTTAATTATAAACTAAATGGCTCAACCCCCAGTAGTGTAAACATTATGGTTCAAAAGTTATTGCAGCTTTTGTGTTTTCCCCTATAAAATGTCAAAGTTACTTCCACTCACTTACCTTACCCCTTATAAAGGTTAACAAGCTAATGGTAGAAAGTATGTGTCAGATTGCTGATACATTTTATTTTAAAAGAGGTTGGCGGAACATATCCAGCAAAGCAAGGGGTGAGCTGGTACAGTGCAAGAGTTGAACTGCACTGATCAAATCTAATGACAGGTACAAGGATCCGAACCCTCGACATCACTGCCATGGTTCTAAGGTCCATTACACCTCTGACTGAACCACAAACTCACCATTCTGTTTAACCAGGTTTATTGGGTGTTGGATTTATGAGTTATTCCTTTTCCTTTGTTTCAGATGTTTACAACAACTATCACTTATCTGATGCTACTTCAACAACTTAAGTAAATAGTCGGGCTGGTTGGAATCAATTACAGTATATCACTACTGTTGTAAAACTTATTGGTCTGCACATCCAATTTGGTTCAGGAACCAAGATAAGAAACAAACCCAGTGTTAAATTGGATAGTGTCACGTAGCGCTGCTAAGTTGTTTTCAGGAAAGTAGAGCTACCATGTGAGTTGCCACTGAGGAAAGATGATACTCGATTATCATCTTCTGTTGGGTTTGTTAAGAACTTCACAAATGCCAAATGGGCAACAATAAGAACTACTGGGACAATACTATACTGGATCACTCAACAATGCTTTGTTGCATCTTGTTCAAATTCAAATTCTTTATTAACTCATCACATTTTATAATACACAAGTTACAAAAGATTGGAGTGTCGTCACAATATAAACTAAAACTAATAAAGTTGACAGAACTAAAATATCTCATAAATAACCAGAAAAGACCTCAGCTGATTGTTCTTCGGGAGATGAACACAATTTTAACTATTGAACATACTGGTTGACATTTTGGATTTGTTGCAGCAATCCATCTTCGAGATCTACAGTAACTGCACAGGAATTAGTCAAAACGTCAGCCAGTTCAACAACACATTATCCAAATCCAAGATCATTGATTGATTGGAAATGTTCTTATCAATGGTCTTATTCAGAACACCAACATACAACAGTCTACTGCGCCAAATGCATGAAAAAAAATTTGCCTCACCATGAAAGGCTGCAGTTAACATCCATATTGTTTTTATTAACTGCATGGTCTTTAGCCCTTTACTGTATGGGTATATGGTAAGTGGGATCTTTCAACCTACAGTAGGAACTACACCAACTTAAACTGCACTTTTAACATCAGCTTAAAACAATACGCTGCATCATCACACAGGTAATGAAGCAAAAAAACGTGTTAGATAGAATTAATGGTGAAATACTGAAATAGAAATCAATGCTTGATTGCACAGTTTTTAAATATATCAATCATGTTAGTGTTAGTGCACTAGATTTGCAATTACAAATTAATACCAATGCATCCTGCCATGGAATATCCAACACTCCTACCAAGGCAACACTAAAAAAACAGGCCGTAATGCTCACCAAGCATGACGTCACGATAGAAGACGGCTATGACATATAAGTACTTATTTATTTATTTTCCAATGAAAGATTAAAACAAGCAGCTGATCACAAACGGCAAAATTACGTCTTCTATCGTGACGTCATGCTGGACGAGCATTACGGCCTGTTTTTTTAGTGTGGCCTTGCTCCTATAGTCAGCAAAGTTAAGTGACTTAACTTATTTAGCAATATAGCAGATGTAGAAAGGTACTGGATCAATGAGACTGAAACCAACAACCAACCTGGATAATGAAACCTTCCAAGGCTTCAAAAAGTATCTGCGTTCAAAGGTTTTGTTTAAATAAAACAAGTGATCAGATAAAACACATTTAAAAATATATTTTTTACATAATAATTAACATATTTACAAATAAAAATTCTACAAATAACTTATCGATCAACATTATGAACACATGTTAAGTAATTCAGATGCTTTTACAATATTTCATATAACAAAAAACGTATTAGGTAGTACTGTAGTATACACCAAACATCAGTGTGTGTCAACTTATAATGGAGAGAATATAACTTAGAAATATTATTAGGCCTATTGAAAAAAAGTTAATGTTTGATTCTGTCACTTGATCCGTGTTTTATTTCAATAATAACTGAAAATAATACTGTATTCAATATTTTTGCTCATGCTAATCTTGAGGCACTAAGCATGGTCAAGCCATTTGTTTTATACAACAGATAATGCACATCTGAACTGCCACAATCAGCAGATTTAATTAAGTTACTCTTTAGCATCTCCTATTCCATCTGCATTGATAGCAAACATAGCTTCAGACTCTGGAAGACAAGGTGAATCATAAATTTTGCATATTCTTGTTTCTCCTCTGCCTTTCCTCAGGTACAATCTAAAATAAAAATTGTAAACAAAATTGTAATAAAATTTTTTGTAGTTAGAATTTAGGAATCAAAATACACCCTTGAATGTGTGATCTATAATATAAAGAAAAGTTAGTGTAGCGTAATCAAAAGGTTATTGTAGAAATAATAAAGTGGACTGTATATGGGTTATTAATTTAATTTTGACAACAGAAGATAATGGACTTTTGGTATAATTTTTAACACTGAACTATAGTTATGTTACCACTTTGACGTTATTAAGGTCTTGAAAGAAGATCTGGTCGAATGTTGACTCTAGTCGAGAAGATAATATGTTTCATTAATGTCCAAATGTTCTCACAATAGGTACACAGAATTAAGAGTCAAATTAAAAAGGGTTTATTTAATGAACACAAAAGGAAAAGGTAAATGAAATAAGTCAAAATAAAAGGAGAGAGAAATGAATTCTGTTACACAAAGAAACGATATTAAGAGAGAGAAAAAATTGCACTTTTTGAACCAGAATGTTTACCTTGGAATGTTTACATTTTCAAATTTTTATTATTGTATTGTTGTTGACATGTGGGGATTATTTTAATATGCTCATATGGTCAGCTGGCCTTTTACTGAACAGTTAGTGTCTGTCTGTCTGTGTTTATGTTTGTACAGGCTTATTGCAAAAACTACAGTTTCGAGGATACATATAAAACTATTACCGCTTCAATATTGACCTAGGACTCTGCCTCGTAGGCTTTCTAAGTTCTGGGGTCCTATTTTTGAAATGGTTGACTGTTGATTTGAGTGTTGAGTCACTAACTTTCCAATTTTTTTGTATTTTTCAAACGATTGACAGTTGCCTTATCCAACCAAAACTACTCACCACCTATTGAGCTGTTGAGTGGACGGTTGACTGCACTTTTCTTCTTCCTCTCTCGGCAAAAATTGCTCTATTTAAGTCGGCACCATATTGATATTGCTTTGTTTACTACTACTTACTAATTGCGACTAGAGGTTAGGTATTTGTTGTCATTGTCATAGCACCCAATAACTTTATTAGATTGTTTTCTGTAGAATAAATTGCATTTTTATTTACAGTGTCAATTAATACTAGACTACCAAATCAAGGGTTGTATCCTTGTTGGGATGTTTGAAATACTTTGAAATAGACTAGGCCTACTAATTGAACCTTGTTATTATGATTTATTAAAGATTGTGGTAAAGAGAACAATATCATAGTTAGTTTGTTTCAATACCATAATTTACCTTGTAAAGGGATCAAATTTATTTAAGTTACGGTATGCTTTCAGTGCAATGGCAAATATCCATTTAAACTTCAACTTAAATACAAACACAATTAAAAATAACATGAAACAAAACGATGAAGGGAACTAAAATAAGGTGATGTGTTCTTAAATAGAGACAAAGAAAGCAAATAACTTAGCATACTCATGATGCCTAAAACAAGCATCCATAGTAAATTTTATTTTGAATACTTAAACAAGGTACTTTTGCAATTACTAAGATTAAGACATAACCTCAATCTCTCACGGACGGAGCTGACAGTTTATACCTCAGTGTCTTGAAATATGGTAGATTGAGATTAGCTGAGAAAAGGATCCATCCAGAATTTAGAGTGAGAGGTTAGCTCGAAGCTTGCAAGCCACTCTTCACTGTGATTGGTTCAAAATGATGTAATCTGTATTTCGTACGGTGTTGCCGCTTTTGGAGTTACTCAACTAGTGATCACCAACTCCCTTCTCAACTGTTGGATTTCAAAAATACCAAATCCTGTTGTTGGTTGAGTTAAGTGTTGACGATTGACTCAACCCTCAAACATTTCAAAAATAGGGCCCGTGAGATGAGAGTTTTAAAAGTAAATATTGATTGGTCTCCATGGCAACAAAGAGCAAATTCCCATTATTTAAATTTAAACAAGAAGAACTGTCAAATGCATATTTCACAATTCCACACAGCTGATTCAAACATATTAAATACTGTAATAATATTTTACAGGGAATAAATCATTAGTAAAAGAAATTATCCATTGATGTAGGGAATATATAATATTAAAAAGAATAAAGTGGTGTCTGTCTGTTTGTGTGTGTGTGTGTTTGTATTAGGTAGAACGGGCTGGGCTCAAATTGGACACAAATAAAGCTACAGCTCCGAGAATACATGTATAAAACTATTACCGCTTCGATATTGACCTAGGACCCTGCCCCATGGACTTTTAACCCATTTGCATCGGATGACGTACCAGTACGTCAAGTCAGTGATGTACAGTATCACGGCTGACATACTGGTACGTCATCCATGAAATTAGAAGATATGGTTTTTTCAATAAATGAACCATTTATACTTACAATATATACAGGGTGGCGCAGATGGATCGGGTGGTTTTAAAATACTTGTCAAACTGTCAATTTTAAAGGTATTGGATTGAAATAAAGTGCAAAACGTGTAGTTACAATGGAAGTTTATTGACAAAAAATTAGTTAAGTTAGTTTTTAAAAATTACATCCATCAAATGCCTTTCTTCTCGAGCGACGCATTCTTAGAGTCGGTCCTTGAGGTTCCGCATTGCTCGCTCAAGCACATCACCAGGAATTGATGTGATTTCGTTGTGAATTCCAGCCTTTAACTCCTGAATGGTCCGGGGTTTGTTCATGTAGACCCTTGCTTCAGGAGTTGAAGGCTGCAATTCACAACGAAATCACTTCAATTGCTGGTGATGTGCTTGAGCGAGCAATGCGGAACCTGAAGGATCGACTCCAAAAATGTGTCACTCGAGAAGGAAGGCATTTGATGGATGTAATTTTTAAAAACTAACTTAACTAATTTTTTGTCAATAAACTTCCATTGTAACTACTCGTTTTGCACTTTACTTCAATCCAATACCTTTAAAATTGACAGTTTTACAAGTATCTTAAAACCACCCGATCCATCTGCGCCACCCTGTACATGTAATATTTAAATTTGTTCATCAAAATATTATGTCCCTAGAATGATTTCATATTTACGTAATACAGGCAGCTATTTAACTATTTTTATGAAAAGTATGAAAAATAGTGAAAACGTGTCCCAAATACATACATATATATAAAATATATAACTTTATATACATTATATGTTTTATATTATTTTCAGCTATAAAATACTACAAAACAAAATAAAAAATAGTCTAATAGTTTTTCAGACAGGTATATGTACCTACCTATTTTTTTAGGTATATATAAAAATAGTGTAAACATATCCTAATCCTAAATACATATAAATAATTAAATATACATACAAAATTCAAAATAATATAAAAATATAAATTTTATTATTATTTTCAGCTATGAAATACTATAAATCATCATAAAAAATAGTCAAATGCATATTTTTTTATTTTTAATGTTTCAGTGATACTGGGAGTTTTGGTAAACTAGCAGAGTGGGTGTCCTTCGTACGGGGTTGGCATATAAGTATAAAATGCTTATTGCAGTTATACTCCAGCATTGCATTTGCAATGAGGGAGGACACAGTTTGATAAAATTTGCTTCTTTAAATTTACAGTATTCTATAGTATTACACATCTACCATAGCCATAATGTTCTACCACTTCACCTAATAGAAAAAAATAAATTATCAAAAATTTGCAAAATATCACAAATCATTCATGAAATTAAAAACATAAACATAACTGTAAACAATTGTACTGTACTTTGACAGTTAGTTCTCATTGTGTATCACAGTTTTTTGTTGCTGCTTAGTTCAAATTAGCTGTTTTCATAAATGCAAAAAAATATAAGTTGGTAAATCTTATAACTTTTTAATGCTTTTGTATATCATAGAACAAACTTTTTTTGTTGAAACAGCTGACTAAATTCTTTAATTCCCTTTAAATATGAATACTCATAAGGTTAACATGGGGAACTACAGAGCCACTGGGGCGGAGCCCGAAAGGATTTTTGAGATAAGAATATGCCTATATGTTAATTGGGAATGTGAGCTATCATCATGCCAAATTTCAGCCCAATCCGTCCAGTAGTTAATGCGTGATTGAACTTCAAACACACAAACTTTCACATTTATAATATTAGTAAGATTAGTAAGATAAGATAAGATAAATAAAACGGTGCAAATGGGTTAAAGTTTCTACATCAATGGATAATTTCTTTTATCAATGATTTATAGACATTGTGAGTTTGCTCTTTGTTGCCATGGAGCCCAATCAATATTTACTTTTAAAACTCTCACCTCAGAACTTTAACCCATTTGCACAGTTTTATTTATTTACCAAAAATCTTATACTCCTACTCTTAAAAATACTCTTATACTCTTAAAATCTTACTTAGTTTGGAACTATTGTGATATATTTTAGTTTACAGAATAAACTACTTGGCATGTATTTTGAATTTTGATTATACCTTAAAATCATCATTTATTTTGAATTGCAACAAGCAGAAGAATACCTTAATTTTGCATCCTATTGTTGTATCCAAAGCCTTTTATTACCTGTGTTTTATGTGTGATTTCTCTACATACTTTGATGATGGAAAACTATTTACTCTTATTTTAACATAACTTTGGCGAATAATTTTTTATACATTGCGATTAATTTAGTGGTTGTGTTATGCTACACAGCTGCTTGATATAAATTAAACCAAATATTTTGAAACTAAGTTTTTTGCAGGTGAAGTTTGTTTGTTGTTTCCAACACTTTTTTTGTATAATCAATATGAATGTAAATGTAAGTGCGTTGGATTATTGAAACGGGCAACGTGACACTTACCGATAAGAGTTGCCAAATTAAACCAGCTGTTAGTATGTTATTTGTTAAAATAATATGTAAATTCATGAAATTTGTGTGATCGTTAACAATAAGGCTATGTGTCATGAACTAAAGAGAGGTAGTGAAAACAAGAATATTTGTTTCTTTATGCTCACTGTGAAATATAATATTTTATGAGCTGCAGGTAAAGAGACATTACTCTATAATTGAACCATTTGGGCTATTTTTATCTTTTTTATCTGACATTTAAAACAATCAGTGGTGTTTTATATATTACAGTACCCTTTGTTGTAAGATTTGTTTTATATAACAATTTAATTCCAATTTTGATATTTTTTTTAATAAATGCACTTATAAGTGAGCGTATCTTTTAAACATACAATCATTTTAGGTCTACATACAATATTTTCATAGGTGCACCACTTTCATATCATCCCATTTAGCCAAAATAAGTGTTCACACCTTATTGTTGTGATATATAAAATCACAACAATGGACAACAATGGATACATCCATCCATAGTGACAGATAAACAAATGAGAGGAAGCTTGGCCCACAGAAAACGATTCACAACATCTTGACTGTTTTTTTTATTGTTAACAAGATATTGTGTATGATTGAATTTAAATACTTATTCAATATAGTAATGTGTTTGTTTTGGAAGAAGATAACTGAACAAATTGACTTTTGAACCATGGGAAACAGTGCACATATTGTTTCCCTCAATGTAGATAAATTTATTGGACCTCCTGATATTATGGTAAATTTATATTATTCAACCTTTTAGGTGTTTTATCTCAACTCGAACTTGCGCCAAATGGATAAGAGGGGTACCACATTAATGAGAAACTTACTTTAAAAATAAAATAACTACAATGCTCTGTTGATATTTCTTCCAATTAAGCAATATTTTATAAATGTTGAGCACTGACCTGGTGGTTGATGCATGAGCCATGATGTTGCCTCCAACAGGCTTCTTAGGATCAGCACAGAACAGCGCAGCTCCATCTACCTGGGCCACCACTTGGTTGGTGATGACTACGGCAACTCCAAACTGTAACAAAACAAGGTGAATTTACAGCTGTGCAGCCAGAGCCAAACTTAGAATCTATGTAGCTCACTCCAGATCGGCTCCTCTATTCTGATACTTTGGTAACGAGCGTAGTGGGTTAAAAAATACACAAGGTATTGCTTCAACTCATTAGACCCTTTGTTTTCTTTTTCTTTGATCCAATCGTTGAATACACCTTGGAGGCTAGGAGAGTATTAGTGATTTTATGTTAGGCTATCTTACTTCTTTTTAACAATATTAGGGGTCTGATTTAAAGTTGACCTTCTGGTCTCAGAGCAAATTCAAATTGCTTTAAAAAGTTCTGCAATCGTGGTGAAATTGTGAACAGAAAATTTTACTCAGTCATGACAAAATTGTAAGCGTCCCATGTCCCATGCGATTACAGTGAAATCATGTACTCAACATTCATGCCACATGATGCCTCAACATAATGACCATCTGCATCACAGTTTCTCCTCCCACGATCACAGAAAAATTATGAAGGTCTCCTTCTGTCGCAGTTGAGGAGACTTCAAAATTAGTTGTCTCTTGCTATTGCTGCAAAATCGTGATTTGCAATCGCAAAATCTTCGCGGAGTCTTTTGATGATCTCAAGAATAAAAGCTCGGTTCAACAATAAAATTAACTGCTAACAGATTTTTTCAGTGGAATACATTTTTCAAGCATAAAAATAGTCTGTTAGTTCTCCCATACAGAGGCCACTGGCAGCCTCAGGTAGGAAATTATAGCCCTGTATGCCTCCTATGTTTATGGCCAATCCATCTTTATCTTCTTTTGACACTAATTAATTTTTCAAACTAGGAAATAGCACACAAAACTACGAACTAATTCAACACAGTGGTTCCATCTAACTGGAGTCACAATTGTTAGAGCAGCTCAATCAACACTTAAGTCATGATGGTTGAGAACCTCATAAATAAATTAGAAAACAAAACAAATCTTTAACAAGAAATATAATTTAAGTAGGTACTGTTTATTACTCACCTCGTCAGCAAGTCTAAGCAACATTCGCAGGAACCTAGCTAGATGCATCTGTCTAGCAGAGAGCTCTCCTCGGCCTGAGTAGTCTGTGCGATAAAGTGACATGGCACTATCCACTATCAACAAGGCATATCTGTGTAAAAACACAAACTATTATAAATATATAAAAAGTATTTTGTTCATTTGTACAGTAGAACCCATCATATCCAACCACGGTATAACTGACTCCTTGGGATATCCGACCTACACCCTGGCTACAGACCAGGAATCCCAGGAACACCAGAAATTTAAAAATTTCACTGCGAAAACCGTATTTTAGTTTGCGGTCATGGTAAAACAGGAATGTTTTCCTTGGTCACAGCAAAATCCTGTTCTGCTGGTACGGTGATTTCGAGAACATCTTCCCTGGTTGCGATGAAATCGTGAACATCTTCCGCCATCACGGTGAAATTGTAAATACTGAACAACTTCCACAGTCACAGTAACATCGTCTCCCACGATTCCTGTAAAATGTCTACTTTTGATCGGGCGTCAGTGAAACATTTAGCTGACATAGTGAAATAGTTAAAAAGGGAGCGTTTCATAAACTCCAAATTTCACAAACTCCAACGCTTAAAATATTAAATAACCAGAGCGGTTCATAACCTCCAATTTTCATAAGCTCCAAATCTATAACATTCAAATAATCACTGTTTCACAATGTCCAAAATTCACAAACTCCAACGTTAAGATACCAAATAAACAGTGCGGTTCATAATGTCCAAATTTCATAACCTCCAACGGTACAGTCTGAGCCAGAAGTCTCTACAGTGGTTGCCACAGTCAGATAGCAGGCACCGTTCGCCAGCGCTCAACTACTGATTATACGTGCATTTTATGATTGAAGAACATTCAGCTGTGTGACTCAAATATGTGTTAGCACATAATGTGCAAATCAAATTTACATTTTTACATTTTTAATACCTTTAATTCAAGCTTTCAGCTGAGTTTCTTAACTGTTCCGTATCTCAATTAAAAAGCCAATTATTACATTACAAATATCGTAAGAGATTTTTTTACCGAAGAAAAATTTTAAAACATATAAATATGTTTTATAAGTATATTTTCTAATAGCTGTTAAAATTTCATAACGATTACATCAGTTGTTTTTTTTGTCATGTGTAAAAATAGCCCTTTGTTAGAAAAGTGTCGAAAACCTTGTACTTTATTCATTCTACCCACTAAAAGGATGAGTTTAAACTACATAAAAAGGTAGAGACTAACATACATAAACGCAGAAATACATTTTTATAAGTAGGATTTAACTTATACATCATATTGTAGGTATACTGGTCACGTTTCAATAAAAGCTCATACTCGAGTATTTACACTTTTTTACTCACAGCAGTCTCGTTTCTCTTTGCAACTTAATGTGGCTAGTTCAATAATGTTAAAGTTTTGACAAGGTGATAATTTATATTTTGATTTGCCTTTTCAGTGGAGAGCTAAGCACTGTATACCTTTTATTTACCAATAAAAATGCGTAATCACAAACAGTGGAGTCTTTGACTGTCGTATAAAATATTAAGGTATGAAGTTGTTGTTGTTGTAACGATTATTGCATATTCTATTTAAAAATAGTGTTCAATGTAAATAATTCAACAAGTTATTAGATAGGTACCTTTTATAGTTTTTAGATTCTATTTAGCAAATTTCCCTATAAGAAAGTACAGTAGCTATTACCGTAGGTGGCATTGTAAGACCTAGGCCCGGGACCGATTTACTTTTTGATTTTGATTTTGTTAGCGTATTATATATATAGATTTCCGTAGTGGTTAATTATTCATGAGATTTACTTTCTGGAGAGAATTTGTAGAATAGTGTTTTATTAACTGTAAGGGTTTCTGTAATATTATTTATAATATGTTACCTTAAATTATCACATTTCATTACACAGTTTAACTTTAACTAGTCTGAATTTCAATTTTTCAGTGAATATAAATTAAAATGTATGCAGCACTTAGCTCGAATTGATTAGGGGTTTAGGTTGGATAAGAAAAAGTACAGTCCAGCAAAAATTTCGCACCACGGCCTTGCTGGCGTTGCAGTCAAGAGGGAAGCTATCGTCAAGAGGAAACACCATACTTTGCAAAAAAATATATAGGCCTATTTTTTGTTTTGTTTAGAGAGGTTCTGCCAGTGGCTAAGTTGTAGCCAATAGTTTAATGCATAAAATAGCCTGTATTTTTTAATTGTTTACAAACAATGTTTCTGTAGATTGCTTAAACATGTAGGGCAATTTAGCATTTTGCAACGTGTAGAAAGAAACTACAATCGTACGCGTGCCGTATGGACTAATGTTTAATTACCTAAGGACAAAATAAAAATTAATTTATCTTTTACTGACTTTAAAAAAAAATGCAAAATCGGCATGTAAACTGCGAACTTAATTAGGCCTTTTACCATCACTAACTTTAACAACAAAACCAAGATACCAGAAAACGCCAAATAAAATTTCAACACAAATCACTATTTCACTAATTAATTATGGATTCAATATCAAATGGAAAACTCCTGCTTTGTTTTTATTTCAAAAACATTATAATGAGATGATATATTCTAAACGTTTCTGTAAACATTTGACGCTTACTTTAGTGTTTAATCAATATTTTGTTTAAAGTGGAATGACCTCAACGGCTACTCTGGAACTAACCTGAGAATTAAACTAAAAAAGTTCGTAGAGATAATATATTTTTTCACTAAAGCAATTACTATGACAAGTTCCAGTGAGCGGGATTAATTAATTTTGTTTGGAGAAGGTTTTAACTAGGTACATTCTGTTTCTCAAAGGAAAAGGGGTTAAAATCATATAGACTAGCATGCATAGTATGAATAAAGTACAGGGAAAACCTATAACAGTAATATTTTGAGGTAGTTTCCTTTTCTTTATATGCTTGTCAATGCTGGAGAAACGTAATTTCGTGATTAGTTTCGACAAATGGGTAATCAAACCCTAACCATGCACTGCAGTGGCAAAAATGTTAGACGAGAGCCGTTGATTAGCTTTTTCAAATATAGATGAATATAAACTCGTTAAATGTTTTAAAATAAAATCCATTGAATATAACATGTAATACTATCTAACAACTAAATGGCTAAAGAGGATGAAGAAGCAAATAAATAGGTATTGTAATGTGGTCTCAACCATGGTCTCAACTATGAACCCGCTGAACGTTTTAAATAGGCCTATTTCGATAGAATGTAAAGTCAATCGAACTTTTAGCAGGAATTCCACCACATAAACTTAGAATAAGAGTAGTTTCTATTTTTGTTTATATTATTTTGACCAGAACCAAATCTAGGGTAAAGTTTAGTCAAAGGGATGCATTTACACTAATTTAGTTTACCTTTACGAAAGGAGTATAAAAGTAGAAATAATAACTGGGCCAGGTCGCTAATTCAGTGGGTTTTACCAAGAACTTAAATTATCTCCACATCTTTATATGCCTTTTCATATTTCACGAAGACAATTTCCGAAATTACAATCGGGGAAGCATTTATATCAAAGAATTTTGTTAACTATAGACTACCGGTAAGCATTAAAATGCACAAACATACGCCTGTAAATTAAGTTACCATTCTTCGTAATGTAATGACATATTTGATGTAATATAATGATAATTAAATGCTAGAAACTCAGTTTCTATATCCCGTAAACTGATGCTGAGCCGGCCAAACTCCTAGCGCCAATGCCGCGCCAAGCGATTTTATGCCTATTTTTAATCGCTTAAAAATGATACAAGCAGGCTCCGTATCAAAAAAAGCTTCAAATAAAAAATAAAATTCATACTTTGATCTAAAACTTTGCCGCAGAAATATTTTTCCTGACCAAAAAATAAAAAATTTCCTCGCTTACTACATTTTTCATGTTTTTTATGGTGTTAAAAAACAATCATCTGTTTTAATTTGCCTAAATAAATTATAAAAATTATGTTAAGGTAAAAACTAGCTACATAGTAATGAGCACTGGTTTTTCCAGAAAAATAATATATCAATTTGAAATTTGTATGTTAACAAATAAGTGTAGCAGAGCAGGTTGAGTGAATGTATGTTTGTGTAAAACAGAGAGGTTCATTCGGCCCGTACGCCTCGGTATCCGGCCAATTCGATTGACTTATGGCAGAGACTGTACCGTTGGAGCTTATGAAACTTGGAGGTTATGAACCGCTCTGTTTATTTGATATTTAAAAGTTGGAGTTTGTGAAATTTGGACATTGTGAAACTGTGCTTATTTGAAAGTTATAGTTTTGGAGTTTATGAAGTTTGGAGGTTATGAAACGCACTGTTTATTTAATATTTTAGACGTTGGAGTTTGTGAAATTTGGACATTATGAACCTCACCCGTTAAAAATGTTATTTATGCGCTTGGCTCGGCTCGATTCGACGTGACCGTATTCATCATAACATATATATTGTTTTTTT
Organism: Macrosteles quadrilineatus; assembly: GCF_028750875.1. Taxonomy (NCBI): domain Eukaryota; kingdom Metazoa; phylum Arthropoda; class Insecta; order Hemiptera; family Cicadellidae; genus Macrosteles; species Macrosteles quadrilineatus. The sequence continues at coordinate 16,542,035 of NW_026542602.1, forward strand.
GTAAAATAAATCAACTGACTTGCTCATAAAAAGGGGTTGTTTTGCTTCTCCCAATATCCAACCTTCGACCATGGCCCAGTCCCGTCATGGTTGAATATGAGGGGTTCTACTGTGTAACTATTATATAATTTCTAGAGTTGTATTTGTAGTGTTATTCATCACCATGGGTTGGCTGTAATCATATAACTGTTAAAATAATTGTTTAAATGTGTTAACGTGTGATCATTTACTGTAGGTTGCTTATGAGCAATGTTTATTAATGGGTTTTGTGTTTGTACTTATGAGCAATCCACAAAGATTAATGCTTTGTAAGTTTTGGGGATTATTCCCTTGCAAGACTATACTAACAACCTGTACCCCATTTTGGGGAATTGTTCCTTGCATAGAAACAAACAGATTTTGCAATATAACCATGGGTCTCCCATGCCTAGTTTTCCATCTATTATCTGCTCCTATATGTTTTTTACAAATTTCCTTTTAGCTTCTTAACGCTTCAACATAGAATCTTTAAATCTGGTACGGACATGTAAAATTACGTAACAATGAACCTAAAAAAAATTATTTTTGTATTTTTTTAACCATTTCAAAATGGCTGCTATTGAAAGAATTAAAAGAGATATATATAAATAATATATATATATATCTTGAAAATGAAGAATTTGATCAAAAAACACAAAGAGTAATATAACCTTTTAAACCTTACAACAAATAATGACACCTTAAGTAACAAAATTGGTTGAAAAATAAACAAGTTATGACGCTTTTTATCACCCAATGTGTTTAGGGGTCCATTTCTTGTTACTAATAAATCAAAGTCAGCTGATAAATAGCATTGTTTGAACAATGAAATAGGTAGTTATTTATGTATTAAGAATGCAAAGTATGTTATTACCGCTCGAGAACTATGAATGGCTGCAGCAATGACTGTTTGTGCTCGTAATAAATCACACAAGATTTAACCTAGGTACCATTTAATTAACTTAACACGCAGATAAAATTTTTGTTGTACAGTAGAACCGACCTCGGGATAAGCGACTCCTCGGGATATCCGACCTAGTGTCCGACCGTCGACTTGTTTCCTGTCTGGGGCGATAATACCAAGCACAATTGGTTAACCGAAAGGCCGATCGTGTATATTGCCGTAGTTGCGGGAGACGATTAGCGAAGTCCCGGAGACTGCAAGTTTTTGCCGCAGTAGCAAGGCCGTAGCCAGGGGGGGGGGGGTTAGGGGGTTAAAACCCCCCCCCCCCCCGAAATTTAGTAGTAAACATTAACACTAGGTTTAAAAAGTTAAATTATAAAATAGAAACCACAACAGAGGATTATATTTTATTTTATGTTTTATTATGTTTTGCAGTAACTATTCATATTTCATATAATAATTCTATTAATAAATCTGATTTATTAAAGAGGTAATAAAAGTATGAAGGTTCAACAAAAATACTTAACACAAACAAAACAGATTTATCATCCTGTAATATTTTACATAATATATCAACATTTTAGAAATAAGCATGGGAATTGGTGTTTGAAAGTGCTTAAATCTGTTATAGTCTGGTTGCAGGTCAAAAAACCTGGAAGTAAGGTCCACCCGATGTTTTTTAGTGGTTTCTGTTTCTTCAAGACCTACATAATTAAAATAGGCAGGGTGCCACTTTGTCACCCTTGAGCAAATTGAGATATTCAAGATGGCGGCCAAGATGACTTAAAAACTATATAGGGTTAGTAAAAAGTGTGGAGACCCGCTGTTATTTTTTAACGGCCCATACTAGAAAAACTAAACTCGGCACACCATTATGGCATGTTATGAAGTACTTTTTGGGCATAACCGCCACTTGGTGTTCATCCAAAAAAATGGGGATTTTGGGGGAAACTCAAAAATTTCAAATACAAAGACCCATCGAGTGACCCCTCATTTTAAAGGTCCTGGTAAAAGAAAACCAACAACGCAAATTAAAGGTCTATATCTCAGTTCAGTAAAAAATGGCAGCCAATTGAAATTCTCATAAGTTCCCAATCCCAAAATAGGGGATTTTTGGGGAAACTCAAAAATTTTAAATGATAAGCCCCATCGAGTGACCCCTCATTTTGAAAGTCATAATAAAACAAAACTAACAACGTAAACTATAGGTCTCTATCTTAGCTCAGTAAAATATGGCAGCCAATTGAATATAAAATTGCAAGTTATTTCCGATTTCTAATGATTTCAATCAGCTTTAATTTTTTACTGGATTGAGATAGAAACCTCTAGTTTGCGTTGTTAGTTTTCTTTTACCAGGACCTTCAAAATGAGGGGTCACATGATGGGTCTTTGTGTTTGAAATTTTTGCGTTTCCCCTAAAATCCCCCATTTTGGGGATTTACACCAAGTGACGGTTATGCCCAAAAAGTACTTCATAACATGTCATAAAGGTGTGCCGAGTTTAGTTTTTCTAACAGGGGGTCTCCACACTTTTTACTAACCCTGTATATCTGCTGTATCTTTCCCTAGAAGAGACAGGATAATCATTTTGTGCCTAGTTTGATGTTTTTATTGGAAAATTACCCAAAATAATAAATCAATATAAGTTTTTAATAATTTCCACATTAATTTGTTGCCAAGTTACCTTATCAACAATGTTTTCAAGTATTTACTTGACTTAAAACAATATAAATCTATGGTTTCTGAGGATAAGTGCAACATTCAAACAGAACACAGTCATCAAATCAGTTAACTTACAAGCAGTTCTTCTAATTGATGCTTGTGCTGTACTGTGGACAGTGCATTATCCTTCTTCAGGAACTGTGAATGACTTTATCAACTGCTTTTTAAATTTAGTTTTCTTGAATTAAGAAAAAAACACTGTTCTTTAGGCTAGTCAAAATACGGTCCAACATCAAACTTAAGGTAAAAGAAATAAAATATATTTCTTCCCCATATTCTTCCCCATATATTCCAAAATATGGATTTTGTCAACAAAGGTCAAATATCATACAAGGCAATAAATAAATTTTATATTATAGGCAAGGTGAGAATATTATACTAAAAATCAAGAAAAATCCAAGTGGCGGAAAGCCGCCATTTTTGAAAAAACTTCCGCCATATTGGATTTATGTAAGCTTTTAGTAAAACATCAATAATTTGACAACTAATCGTCTTAACAATCTGCGGTTTGTCTTATTAGCTTCCTCATCAAGTTTACTTTAAGATAATAATAACTTTATACCATTTCAATATTGATTTATTTAAAAGAGACAGCTTTAAATAGAAACAATACCAAATTTCAAAGATTTTTTTTTTAAACCTTTAAATGTTTGCAAATACAAACTCAGGTGATAAGAACATTCATATTTTGTGGCTCTTAAAAGAATCTGCATACAATTTTGAACAATTATCAACCTCATATCAGTTTGTATATTGCTTTGAAAATATATTATAGGATATATTGTTATTAGTCTTCAACTTGGAACGCTAGCCGTGCTGCACCACTACATCTAGTCCGATTGAAATACACTTTGAGGTGGGAAAAATTGCTTTGAGAACATTTAAGACATATTTTGGAATCATACATTCATACATATAGGGCAATGTATAAAAAAAATCTGACAAAACCCGAGCATGAGAACACTGAAAAAGTAGGGGTTTTGAAACATACCAAAATTCAATTTTTCATAATAGACAATTACATATATGTGTCCGTGAACACGATAACTTGAGTAATTTTTATACAATTTTGATGAAATTTGGTTTGAAGGTGTAAGGCGGGATAAACTTGAATGAGTTCGCGAACCAGCATGATCGGACCATGGCAACGGGGCTTTACGCGGGGTTTTATGGGGTAAAAATTGGTTTTTCTAATTTTTGACCCTCTAAACGCAAAATTTTCCAATTTCTCTTCAGACCTTCTTAAAGAGCTTAAAAAAACAATAATTTAGTATATCAAAGTTTTTGTACCATTATTAGTTACGGAGAAAATTCAAATTATTGTTATTTTAAAATTCACATGTTATTCTTATGGGGAATATTGTAAAATGTTGTAGTCTGCTTGTTTATGGATATATTTTGATCAAACTTGGTAAATTTGTTTATTTTATACTAATTTATTAATATTTCACTAAAAAACACACCTTTTTACCCTCCCTGTAGCAGCAAGCTTATGTACTCATAAAAATTAATGTTAATTAAATACATTTAATTGAAAATCAATTCAGGCAACTGGAAATTCGCATAGTCGGCAGGTTTGCTGCGGCGGGGGTATTTTATTACTAAGATAATCAATTATTGGTATTCTCTGACCCTTAAAACATAAAATTAGGCACAAAAATTATTATCCTGTCTCTTCTATAGGGAAAGATACAGCAAATATACAGTTTTAAGCCATCTTGGCCGCCATTTTGAATATTTCAATTTGCTCAAGGGTGACAAAGTGGCACCCTGCAGATTTTAATTATGTAGGTCTTAAAGAAACAGAAAACACTAAAAAACATTGGGTGGACCTTAATTTCAGGTTTGGGTGAAAAATGCCTTTTGGCAACTAGACTATTATCCACAGTCATGACCTGACCCAGTGGCGGTTCCAAGGGGGGCTACAGGGGCTAAAGAAAGTACCAAACTGTTTTTGGAGGATATAGCCGAAGCCTACAGTATGGTTAGAAATGTATGAATGCAATTGTCATAGTTTAAATTTGTAAATGTCTACTTGCTTATGACAAACAACAGGTTAAATGGGAGTTTTTTTTTTACGATTGAAGACAGTTTTAGGTGTTAAAGATTGATTTAGAAAGTCACCAAACTACTTGAAATATGTTAAAAATCTTCCGGGGAGGACCCCCAGTCACCCCCAAGCCCCCCCTTGACAAGGTCTTAGAACCGCCACTGACCTGACCCCCCCCCCCCCCCCCGAAAGTTTATTTATTTATTTATTTATTGACCAATGGCTGACGCCAATACATAGGAGATTTAGATTGATACAATTTGAAGAAAAATAACAGCTGCAAAATGAGAAACAATTGTAAAGAAGTGTTTTTGACTCCCTAGAAAATTTTGAGGTTAAAGGTACAAAAGTACTCGGAGACATCGAAATGACTCCAAAGGAGGGGAGAGATGCTCCGATGGAGGTGGTAAGGTACTCACCCCCACCACTTGGGTACCATTCGGCGGGTACTTAACCAGGGTGTTTGGCACCGAGAAGTCAGTTGGGCCTCCGGGCCCGACCCCGCCGGATGGGCGTGCTGAGCCACCGGTGTGGGGCCTGATGGGCGTGTTGAGCCCCGGGCACCGTCGGACGGGCGTGTTGAGCCCCCGGCACCCTCGCATGGGCGTGTTGAGCCCGCGAGACACCTGATGGGCGTGCTGAGCCACAGGTACGCTGGACGGGCGTGTTGAGCTCCCGGCACCGTCGGACGGGCGTGTTGAGCCCCCGGCACCCTTGCATGGGCGTGTTGAGCCCGCGAGTTACCTGACGGGCGTGTTGAGCCACGGGTACGCTGGACGGGCGTGTTGAGCCCCCGGCACCGTCGGACGGGCGTGTTGAGCCCCCGACACCCTCGCATGGGCGTGTTGAGCCCGCGAGTCACCTGACGGGCGTGCTGAGCCACGGGTACGCTGGACGGGCGTGTTGAGCCCCAGGCACCGTCGGACGGGCGTGTTGAGCCCCCGACACCCTCGCATGGGCGTGTTGAGCCCGCGAGTCACCTGACGGGCGTGTTGAGCCACAGGTACGCTGGACGGGCGTGTTGAGCCCCCGGCACCGTCGGACGGGCGTGTTGAGCCCCCGACACCCTCGCATGGGCATGTTGAGCCCGCGAGTCACCTGACGGGCGTGTTGAGCCACAGGTACGCTGGACGGGCGTGTTGAGCCCCCGGCACCGTCGGACGGGCGTGTTGAGCCCCCGGCACCCTCGCATGGGCGTGTTGAGCCCGCGAGACACCTGATGGGCGTGTTGAGCCACGGGTACCGCTGGATGGGCGTGTTGAGCCACCAGCACCGTCGGATGGGCGTGTTGAGCCCCCGACACCCCGCATGGGCGTGTTGAGCCCGCGGGACACCTGATGGGCGTGTTGAGCCACGGGTACCGCTGGACGGGCGTGTTGAGCCCCCAGCACTGTCGGACGGGCGTGTTGAGCCACCGACACCCTCGCATGGGCGTGTTGAGCCCGCGGGTCCGTAGTCGTAGGTGGAGGGGAGGACTTTGGAGTCCCCCACCACCTTTAAAGCATATACATAGGTATACGCTAAGTGTTGAAGGAGTTTACGTCGGACTGCAGACCGAGTAGACTGCCTAGAGAGTGCTAACTTCTGAGCAAGTGACGCCAGAACCGTCTCCAGTGGAGAGCAGTAGCACATTAAACCGGCCCAGCTTGACTTCTGTGCTTGGAAAGCCAGAACCGTCTCCAGTGGAGAGCAGCAGCTAGGGGACCGAGGATTCCGGGGTGAAGGTGCCAAGGATCTAGACCGCGGACCCACACGGATATCTTTTAGGAGTGTCGTAGACCACCGGGCCAGTAAGGGCGCAAGCAAGACTTGATCCAACCTCTGCCCAACCCCCGAATACGAGCCCGGAGACACTGCCTGGTAGGAGGACTACGGACCCAGGATCAAGACTGTATATAATATTGTATATATAAACATATGTGTTAGGATAAGGATATCAGGGAATAAAATGGAAGTTTGAGATACCCAGAGTCTTTCACTTATCGACCCTTACCACCCTTGATAAGGCCTAGTGCTCTGGAGGAAACTTCCTCACACAATTAAGAACAGTATAACAAGCAATAACATTTGACAACAATAATTGAACAATATAACAAATAACAATAAAAACAACAATAAATACAAGTAAACAAACAGGAAGAAGTTCCTATAACTAGGTGGCGTTCGCAGAGGCATCCACAAAGTTGAGCGGAGTCATCAAGGGTTCATATTATATTGTTTTTATCATACTGTAATAAAAACAGTCGTTTTTAATGCATGCGTTGCGGGTCTAAAGTAGCATTTTTACTCTTTAGGGAGTAAAAATCGTTTTTAACCTCTATAGAGTAAACATCGTTTTTAGCCTCTATTGAGCAAAAATCAGCTGTTGTCAACTCAGTTGTAAATTTCTATTGTAAATGGTTGCATGTATCGAAATATGTATCGATTCGTGCTTCGTAATCAGTTTAAACAACAGTCTACAGTCTCTTCCCAAAGTATTTTAGCATTGCAGATACATTAATCCATTCCCACACTCAACACTGCTCCCCTTTACTACTTCCTTCAACACTCCCTACGTCGTGGACCTGTTTCCCTCTCTTCCCATAGCATTTTAGGATTGCAGATACATTAATGTAATTGCCAAAGACAGTTCCCACACTCTGCACTGCAAGCCTTACTACTTCCTTCACCATTTCCTACGTCATAGACCTGTTTCCTTCCCTTCTCATAGCATTTAAGTTTTAGATACATTTATCTAACTGCCCAAACGGTTCCCCCACTCTGCACTGCCAGCCTTTACTACTTCCTTCAACACTCCCTACGTCGAGGACCTGTTTCCCTCTCTTCCCATAGAATTTTAAGATTGTAGATACCTTAATCTAATCGTCAAAAACAGTTCCCACACTCCGAACAACTCGCATTCACTACGTCCTTTGCCACTTCCTACGTCGTGGACCTGTTTTCCTCCCTTCCCATAGCATTTTAGGAATGCAGATACCTTAATCTAATTGCCATAAACAGTTTCCACACTCCGGACAGCTCGCCTTGACTACTTCCTTCACCACTTCCTACGTCGCGGACCCGTTTTCCTCCCTTCCCATAGAATTTTAGGAATGCTGATGATACCTAAATCTAATCGTCATAAATAGTTTCCACACTCCAGACTGCTCACCTTTACTACTTCCTTCACCACTTTCTACGTCACGGACCTCAAGCTAGTGTCGTCATTTTATTATATTTATGATCCATACCGTTTCTGTTCTAATATCTGTGAATTAATGCTATAAGCTATTTCTTTATCTACTGCATTCAAAAGTCAACAGCTGATCATATGTTTTTGTTTATGTGTCAAATACTGCTTCCATAAGGATTACATTGAAACTTTGAAACCCATTGGGGCGGATTCCTGAGAGACTTTTTTAACTCCATATAGATGTTGGCACTCACCGATATGGTCTTTATCACTATGCAAAATTTGAAAACGATTGATTCAGCCGTCTAGGAGAAGTTTGTGTATTACGAAATGCATACAGGGTGAATAAAAAGTCAAGACCCCCCCATCTAATATTTTTCCAAGTAAATATACAGAGATATCCTTTTGGGGGTCTTGCAATCTTAGCAGGAAGTTTCATTTTATGATTTTGAAATTTTTGAGTCTCCCCCCAAAAGGGGGGATTTGGGGGGCAACTCAAATATTTTAAATGTAAACCCCCTTCAAGTGACACCTCATTTTGAAGTGTTTACAAAAACTTAAAGAATGGTGAAAATTAGAGGTCGCTATCTCTTTTCTGTCCAAAATGGTAGCCCGTCAAAGGTTGTGGAAAATCAATGGTAAAATTGGTTTGTAATTGTAATATTGGCTACCATTTTGGATATAGAAGAGATAGCGAACTCTGGTTTTCACCATTCTTTAAGTTTTTGTAAACACTTCAAAATGAGGTGTCACTTGATGGGGTTTTACATTAAAAAGTTTTTAGTTGCCCACCCAATCCCCCCTTTTGGGGGGACACTCAAAGATTTTAAACATAAACCCCCATTTAGTGACACCTCATTTTGAAGTGTTTACAAAACTCACCCTGTATAAGAGTCGACGTATAAGAGCAACTTCCCTCCCTTTCCATAGCATGTTAGGATTGCAGAAACCTTAATCTAATCGTCATAAACAGTTCCCACACTCCGAACAACTTGCCTTCACTACTTCCTTTGCCACTTCCTACGTCGTGGACCCGTTTTCCTCCCTTCCCATAGCATTTTAGGAATGCAGAAACCTAATCTAATTGTCATAAACAGTTTCCACACTCCGGACAGCTTGCCTTGACTACTTCCTTCGCCACTTCCTACGTCGCAGACCCGTTTTCCTCCTTTCCCATATCATTTTAGGAATGCAGATACCTTAATCTAACTGTCATAAACAGTTTCCAAACTCCGGACAGCTTGCCTTGACTACTTCCTTCGCCACTTCCTACGTCGCGGACCCGTTTTCCTCCTTTCCCATATAATTTTAGGAATGCAGATACCTTAATCTAACTGTCATAAACAGTTACAAAACTCCGGACAGCTCGCCTTGACTACTTTCGTCACCAATTCCTACGTCCCGGACCCGTTTTCCTCCCTTCCCATAGAATTACATTGAAACTTTGAGACCCAGTGGGGCGGATTCCTGAGAGACTTTTTTAACACTATATAGATGTTAGCACTCACCGATATGGTCTTTATCTTTATGCAAAATTTGAAAACGATTGATTCAGCCGTCTAGGAGGAGTTTGCGTATTACGAAATGCATAAGAGTCGACGTATAAGAGCTTCGCTCGCTCCGCTCAACAATCTCTAATTAAGAAAATTTTGATAACTAATTTGGGTGCAAAAACAAAAATAACAATATTGCATGGACCAAAACAAGCAAATCACAACCAAACATAGCAGAAAAAGCGAAAAATCAGCCGTGATGTTTACAAAACAAGAAAGGGCAGTTTTGAAATTAACGACAACGTATACAGAGAGGCGCAGACACAAAAACCAGAGAGATCTCCACTTCACCACTTCGAAGACACCACACTTTTCTTGAAGGAAGCAAGCGACATACTGAAAAGGTCAATGTCATCAGGTAGAGCATTGACGAGACGTTGGGCTCTGGGCAATGGGCTATAGAGATGATAGTTGGTGCTGAGGTGCTCACGAGAGAAGAGGTCTCTGGATCTTGAAGATCTACCCGCCCTAAAGTTCAGAAGTTTGAGAAGTCCGGGACAGTCGATGAAGCCATTGACCAGTTTGTAGATGAACAAGATGTCCTGGATCACACGTCTGAACTCCAAGGGAAGGATTTGAAGGGCCACGTAGATGTCTTGGATGGGTACCTCTCTGTAGTTGTAGCCTAACCTCACACCGACCACTCTCAAGAAGTGATTAACAACCATTTGAAGTTCGGTCTTGAGATAGTCTTGGTGAGGTGACCAAACACAACAGCCAAACTCAAGGTGTGGCAATACGAAGGCCAGGAACTGGGTTTTGAGTAGAGTAACGTCTTGAAAATGTTTGGAACTACGAAGAACAAAACCCAGGGCTTGAAGGGCTTTTCTGGAACTAGTAGTAATGTGACTAGTAGTAGTGTATGGTAGTGTGTGGTGAGTATGTATGTGTGATGTGTAGTATGTGTGTGTTTGTCCTGGCTACGGCCTTGCACAGTAGCGAGAGACGATTACCGATGTTGCGGTGGCTGCAGGTTATGCTCCTACCAATATCCGACCTTTTGGCCGTTCCGACCATGGTCCGGTCCCGTCATTTAGGGTATGTTTGCTTTTTTGGGTTATGTTATTTGCTCACCGGTTGTTAACGTACCAGCTCTGTGGATGTGGTTGGCATAGAAACGCCCAATGTGAAATTAGCTGATCAGCTATAATGTTTTGACACTTAGCAAGCGGGAATGATCATTTCCGAATGAGCAGAAATGAGCTATTTTGTGTACTGCTTAGAGGTGTGGCAATGTTATCACTTAAAAACGTGCAGTGATAGAAATAGTATATTACGTTACTAGCCCGGTAAGTGGTGTTTTACCGGGTGAGTAAAGCTTACCGGACAAGTAACGTACGATACTTTACATCATACTACACAGAAAAATTAGTACCATTAAAACTCATAAAACAGTTTATTTAGGACATAATATAAATTATAATATTTTTTTATTTCAGAAAATAAAATAGGCCGTTGCAATTAGCTGTTTATTTCATCAGCTGACTCAGTGCACGGTAAAAGTACATTACGTTACCTTTCCATGTGTAGGCACGGCAAAGGGCAACTTTCCAGCCTATCAATACGGATGGGAAAGTACCAGTTTCTGTGTAGTATGATTTTAAAGTAAATAAATATTGCTTTGATGGAAAGTAACAAGTAGTGAAACATTTATTTAATTTTCATTGTTCAAACAATGGTATTTGTCAGCTGATTACTTAGTAACAAGAAATGGACAATTAACAGCTGATTAGCATGCACAGGTCCACATGATGAAACATTTCAAATGTCTTATACAGTAGTTTGTTATTATTAAAATATTGGATGATAAAAGGCGTTATAACTTGGTTGTTTTTCAACAGATTTTGTTAACTAAGGTGGCATTAGATTTGTTTTAAAGTTTAAAAAGTTTTATTAGGCTATTCTTTGTATTTTTTTTATAAAGTTCTTTGTTTTTGAGATATCAAAGATTTATCTATCTATATATTAATAGGCAAGCATGTTTCATTAAAACCTTTTTTCTCAGCTCGTGTGCATCGCAGGGAAAATCTACGCATACTGTTGGAAAGATATTTTCCTGTAGATGTGCAGAATGCTTTTAAAAATTAAAATAGGCTAACAAATAAGAACAAAAAATGAATTTGAAAACTTCAAAAAATTAACATGGACCATATGGGTTGCCATGATGGTGACGAAATAACAACAAAATGTAAACAGAAAATCAAAACAAATGGAAGAAATTCCAATCACATGTTTTATTTACAATGTGGGGAGAAAATAGAGAAGTCTGTACATTAATTATTTTTGGTCGAGTTTCGACCACAGGACGACCACTAGTATTTATAAATAGCTGATACTTTTAAATGGATAAAAAATAATTTTTCGGTAAGTTTTTGTAACGTAATTTAATTTTACATAGATCTGTACTTGATTTAAAGATTCTATGTTGAAGCGTTAAGAAGCTATAAGGAAATTTGTATAAAATAAACACATACGAACAGCAGATAGACGGAAAACTAGGAATGGGGCCTATGGTTAAAATATTACAAAATCTGTTTGTCTCTAGGAACAATCCCACAAAAGGGGTAATGAATATCAAGTTTTAAATGCAAATTATTTTAAAATACCCTAGCTTTATCTAAAATGTTAAGTTTAACTTATTATTGAAGAAAAAAAATACTCTCTAGGTGTTTATGCTGAGTCATCTCAAAGAGAAATTTTATATCTTTACCTAGGAAGGAACCATTAGGAGCCTTAAATATTAGAACTAAGAAAGTATTTAACAAATAGTGTTTTGAATTGCCTTACCTTGATTCAACCATCATAGCAGAGGCCATGATCAGAAGTTGTGTCTGATGGTCTGTGTTGTAAGCTCGTGCGTAAGCTACGTTGTCCAATACATCACTGCCGACAAGTTTGTACCTTTCAGCAACAGCCAACAATCTCTCTGGACGAAACGTTCCCTCAGTGTCGATGTACAGGCACTTGCCTTCTCCACCACCTTGGTCAATAGGCAACTGCACAACATATTGTTAGAGCATAGTGTAAAAGATCTTACAATAATGGTAAAACCGGATCATGTTTGAGTGACTTGAACTTGATTCTTGAATTAAAACTACCCAAATATAAAATCAAATCTACCATATTTATAAAATACATAGCCTAGCTTCGTAAAGTGAGCAATTCTAACTACTTAACTTAACATATTAAGTGAGAGTGAGAGTGACAACCGATTAAGTCAATCGAGCAAACAAGGATAATCAAATGGAGCAGCAAATAGGAAGAAGAATAATTGGAGTAAAAGACTACCTATTTGTTTTGTTGCTTCAGCTTGACGGCTCAAAATGCTGATTTGCATTTATGAAAGTTTCATCCAGGGTGACTACCAGTTGATCAGACTTAATTTCAGTGACTTTAGGGGGCAGGGGGACAGCGTTAAAACTAGAGATGGGTCGATTCCATCTTTGATTCTCGATTCTTGGCTTAGAATCAGAATCGGGAATCGATCACCTAAAGTCGATTGGGATTCCTTCGATTCCAGGTGGTAATTTTTCCGCCGACTAGTACATTAGCTTATATGTATTATTGTGAAATAAAGTTTACAGTAAGTTTGTATTTATTCCCTGATTCATCCTCCTTAACTGTAAGAAAATGCTGATTAAGAAACATTCCACGTTCAACACCTCATTCTGCACTGTCATACTTGTCGTCAATAAGCGGACAAAAGACAAAAGACTGAGACTGAGACACGATGGTCGACGACATGACACGGGCGCGGCAGCTCAGATGAGTGGAATCCGAATCTCGAATCCACCGAGTCCAAAGAAAAGATTCGGATTTGAGATTCGATTAACGAGATTCGAGAATCGCTGACAGAATATGCCGACTCGCCGCCACCTGCCAGCTCTATCTATCTATAATAACGTGTAGCAGCACGGCGAATGCAGTAGCAGTGTCAATCTACGCATTGCTGGTACAAAGCCAAACTCGGTCTCAAAACTTAAGGCCGAATTACGCGTCTTAGTAGAATATTAATTGTATTTTAATAGGGATAGGCCGATAACAGAATTTCTCGATTCGATACCAGTTCTGATATATTACTCACGATTCTCGATACCAATTCCATTTAAAACACTATTTTTAAGGAAGTTTCCATGGTCAATGTTTTTTTGTTCGTTTAGATTCTGAATCAGACAACCGGCGTAGTTCATGCCGGCCCAAAATTATCATGCGCTCTCAGTTATTTATCGTATCTAAGTGTTTTATAAGTAAACGGAATCAGGGAACCGCTCTTGCTTTTTACAAAACGAAATAGTTATATACCGGTACTGAAAACATCCAAATGGAGGTATCACTGGCACGGCAACTCTGCTAGAAAATCGAGACGCTGCAAATTGTTGATATGTTGCTACCACTAGAAGAATCAATCAGCTCATTCGCTGTTGGCAATTGCAATGCACTAGTTCCAAAGTACTATTCCCCTAGTAAATATGGCGGCCAACATCTCTCGATTCTCTCAGTGCTACCTTCGGTTGTAGCTCTAGTGCTCTAGTTCAGTGCGAGCAACTATTGGCGCCATTGCCGGTATCGACTTAACCTTGATCGCAATAAGTAATTGTCTGTGTTCATGTTTGTGTGTGTGTGTGTAGACAGACACTGACAGTGAAACTGAAACTAGGCAGACGCAGGCGGCACGACGATTTAGACAATACGATTCCCAATCGATGCATGACTGTGGATTGAATTGATGTTTAGTATTTAATGTTATTTAAAATTAACAAATGTACCTACCATGAGTTAGACACAAAAACGAGCTACAGAATTTACATTGGGATGAGAATGCTACTTGTGTTGTTTAGTCTATGGTTCAACCAGCTTACATGGAAAATAAAACAACTGTGTAAAACCCTATTTCGTTTGCTTTAAATAACATTTTATTTAAAAAAAAAGCTAAGCATATATTTTTGTCGTGGTAAAAAGTAGGCCTACCCATACAATTTTTTTGTTACACCATCGGTACTTTCATCTTGAGCTTACTCCAAACTTAGCTATATTTCAACATCTGTGATATTTTTTCTTTTTCCTTCACTCATCTAAAATAACATACCATTTCTTAACGCACATTTTTGGACTAGGACGACTTGGTTTTGGCGTTGGTATGGCGCAATTAAGTAGGTGCCTATTACCTAACATAAAATTATGTCATGGTTGAGAAAGTTTAATTGGTTTGACAAAAAAAATTTCATTTTAGGCTATGGAGGTTGGGATTTCTTTATTTCCTGATTTACGACAGGGAAATCTGTTCTACAGTAAATGACAGATCATTATTTCATTTATTATTATTTAAGTTTTCAGAATACAGAATTTTAACAGAAAATTTAAAAACCATCAACTAAAAATCTTGCTATACCAAGGCCTGGGTCATGAATGATACATTATCCATGGTAGTTAACACAATCCAATTATTTAACTTTTTATTTTTGATTATGTAAGCTTGATTGGATTGTTGAAATGTAGCCTGGATATTTTTTTAATAACAAAATGCAAAATCTCAGTTATCAGAATTAAATTACAGTGGACTCCCTCTAGTTCGGCTTCGGTTGGATCGGCCGCCGGATGGTCCGGCCCTGTCTCAGGGGGACAAGTCATATCGTCATGGGTGGATTGCCTTCGACATGATTCAACTTTAATGTTTAGTTTCCGGCCATAGAAGTAAACAATTCATGTCAGTTTAGTTTACAGGTGCTTGCTTCTATGGGTGAATTGTTGCATATTACCTATGTACCTATGTTACATAACCTCAAAAATACCGAGAACATTTTATAAAAGTTTTTCTTTGGCATAATATGTTGCGATGCAGTGTATAATTAAATATTTCAGACCATTTTTTTATGCGGTAGGTTCCCCCATTGTTGTTTTTGAAACACCACGGTTTATTTGACAAAAATAAATTAAAGCAAAACAAAGAAATAGCCATCGTTAGCTTCAAGGTCAAGCTATCCGCTTACACTGACAATCATCTGCTCTTTACACAACTGATGTCTGCTGTGCACTTACTTGCTATCTCACAACAGTTTGTGATTGGGTGATTAGTAATCATGGCAACTTGTTAAATCTGTGGATGAAGAGAAACCAAAGAAAGAACAGAAGAACAAAGAAGAAAGAATAAGCAGAGTTTTACGTCATCCATTGTTATCTTTATCCTATTTTACGACTATCGTTATTATCTTTAAGACTAAGTACTATGATTTTATGCTGTTTTATGAGTTGTCTAATGTTTTTATCAACATTCTTATGTTCTGAAACAACATGTAGTAGTACCTACAGTGTTGTGTAATTTTTGTTTTGCTTGAGTAGGCGTGATTTTAAACGTTACAGTTTTTATTACTGTAGGTTATTGACTTTACATATCACGATTGCGCAATACTATTATTTGTATTTTGATTATGTAAAATGCACTACATCCGGTTAGTCCGGCCATTTTGTAGTTCGGCCAGTGGTCCGGTCCCGAGGTGGCCGAACTAGAGGGAGTCTACTGTATAGAGTAAAAAAAAGTCATAAATAAAATAATGTACTTTTTAAATAGTGAGTTGGGAAAATCTGGAAAAAATATTGTTATTCAATTAGGCTACTTCTATGGTATTTTACTCATTAGGAATTTGTTCTACTTATTAGGAATCAATGGAATTGGGATCAAGAATCAGGAATCAATTTGCAAGAATCGGTATCGGAATTGAAAAAAAGAGGAATTGACCCATCCCTAGTTAAAACCCACCATCTTTGGTACCAATAAGACAGGGACTTGAGCATGAGATAGTCGGGCATAGGTACAATACTTTGTGCCGAACTATTTTGGGCTAGTAGCCTGCTCCCTAAGTATGATCGCTCTCTGATTCTACATTATGATTTTAATCACTGCCTGCAGCAAGGTGCAAAAACAAAACGCAGGTTTGGGAAACTTTATTTTAGGTAAGCCCGATTTTTTTGCGTGACTTCCGTGACATTGGTGAGCGGTAAACAACCTAGACAGCAATAAACGTGTGGATATTTTTGTCTTACCTGACATGTGACTGCAAGTGTATGACAAATCTGTGTTTTGCCAGTTCTAAACTCTCCAAAAATCTCGGTTATGGACCCAGTTTCAATACCGCCTCCTAGGAGACGGTCCAGTTCCTTGGAGCCAGTTGTTAATTGAATGATTTCTGAGCGTTTCTGATGAAACTCAGTTGCTGTTGTAAACCCCATTGGCACCAGCTTTGCAGCTTCAGCCTTCAAACCAGAATAATAATGAGACCTCTGCTGCTCATGGTCAAGAATAGTTCAGTACACAATTTTATAACTAAACACGTTTTATTGTAAACCACACACATTGCTTGTTTATCCATGTTTTAGCCCCTGAGCTGTAAACCTACCTTCATCAGCTCAACAGTTGTAATGTGTTGTGAATGTTTCAAAATCACAATGTCATCCTCATACCCTTGAAGATTTTGCTGAAGTAGGCACAGACTTTACACATACAGTAACATTAAGAAAAAATGGCAAAATATAAAATTAATTAGTCCTACAAAAACTAACATACCTCTCGCACAAACCAACCAGTTGTCATGTCAAGAAAGTAAGAATAAGAAATACAAGAATAAGAAAGTACAAAGAGTACAACAGTTGTCTTATTCTCCATAACAATAAAGTGGAAATTTTGAATTTACAGGTTTTCAGAATTTTCTTCTTAACTTAAGAGCAGAATAATGCTTCTATATTCTAAATTATTTGTTTTTTTTTAAGCTTTTATGTCTTGAGCGTCAAAAATGGGAAAACCAATTCCCACTCCATTAACCTGCAGTAATTCTACTCCATAGACCCCCGTTCCCATAGTCCGATCATGCTGGTTTGCAAACTCGTTAGAATAAATACAGGTTTTTTTACCACGTTTAATGAAAATCGGAAAATTTTTTCTCTGGTTATTGTGTAATGAACATAAAATTTTGAACATATCGTCTTTTAGCGAATTTCCCATATGGGGAAACAGCTATTACTGTAGTACTCATGGTAAGACCTAAACCCGGGACTGATTTACTTTTCTGTTTTGGGGTCCCTACAGGCCAAAAACACAAACATTTCAAACTCATATATATATAATAACTCAAACAAAAATGATCCGATTTTGATTAAATTTGGTATAAACGTGTAAACCTATATTTATTCAAACAAGTTGGCAAGCCAGCATGATCGGACCATGGGAACGGGGGTTTTATGGGGTTAAAATAAGTTTTTCTCATTTTTGACCCTAAAACATAAAATTTCTTTCCAAACCATTTTGTAGAGCTTAAAAAACAAATATTTTTGTATTTTGTAGCGTTACTATGCGCCTAATGGTTAAGGAGACATTTTAGTGCAATCCAATTAGGGAAATGGGAATTCGCTTAGTCTGCAGGTTTGCTACGACAGGGGTATTTTGGCCTCTGGGGACCTAAAAATGAAAAAGTAAATCAGTCCCGGATCCAGGACTTACCATGAGACCTACGATAATAGCTTATATGGGAAATGTGCTAAAATGGTTCTTAGTTTAAGTATAGTTTTAGTTTATTTGACGCTATTCATTTGAAGCTATACACCTAGATGTATATTTGTGAATAAAGATTCTTGACAATGACTGTTTTGAATCAGTAAAAGAAACCGAATCCGGGAGTACAAAGTTCAGGTGATAGTCCTGCTACACCAGGAACAATCTCCAGTCGACATCTTGCTTAGTCAATGTTAATCAGTAATGTGTGTGCAAGAGGCTAGTTGCTTTTTGTGATGTTTATATATTTTGAAAATGATTGTTTAAATTATCTATTTATTTGAACTTTGACTAAAATATGTACTTCAGCCAAAATATTTAAGTGTCTGGGTATCGTATTGTAATTAACAATTTGAGAAGTTTGCTAGAACATTAGAAAGGTCATGTTTGACGGTGAGTTCAAAATACCCCTGCTGCACCGCAGCAAAACTGCAGACTAAGCAAAATTCCATTTGCCTGATGATTAGATTTTCACTTAAATATTTCCTTAAAAATGTCAGATTGATTTCCTTTTACAGTTGAACCTCTATAAGACGAATTTCAAGGGGTACGGGAAAAATTCGTACTATAGAGGTATTCTTAATAAAGAGGTTCGTTTTATCGAGGTTTAATGCTGCTGTTATTCTTCTTATAGAGGTTTCTCCTCGCTCCAAGGTTTCTCCAAACAATGACTGAGGAAGGAGGAGGGATGGGTGGGGGTTTAATGTTGAGACAAGCTTCTGTTTGTTTTGAAAACTACGTACTATGGAGGTTAAGATTATGATAAATTTGTCTTATAGAGGTCACGTTCGTATTGTAGAGGTTTTGTGCTAAGAATATTCGTTGTATAGAGGTTAATCAGTCCTAGCCCATGTCACAAACAAATTCGTCTCATGGAGGTTTTTAACTTAATTACTACGTTGTATAGAGGTGTTTTAGCATTGACCTATATGAAAGTGTCAAGGGGATTAAAAAAAATCGTCTTATCGAGGAATTTGTTTTATCGAGGTTCGTACAAACGAGGTTCAACTGTACTTTCTTCCCACATACTTTGTATATGAAGAAAGTATTGTTTCGTAAAAAACCAACTACTTAAATATTGGTAAATTTGCTAAAAATATAGGCATTACTTACCAGGATCTTGTCAGCTTTTGCTTCGCTAATTCCTTTTATACTAATAAGATGTTTTTTGGGAGCAAAAGCAACTGCCTCCACTGTGTGGTATCCAGCCTCCTCAAGTTTTTTGACATCGGCAGTACTGATGCCTTGCCCCTGCAAAGTTGTATTCATGTAATAAAAAAATACAGTAATTTAATAATTCCACTATAGCACACTCACATAAACACAAACTGCAGATTAAACACATCAGACACTTTAAATCATTTCATTGTGTTACTATGCACTATCTCTGTGCTTCACAATGGGAAGAGGGCAGGGAAGAGAATAATGTGGTTCTTTAAATCTGCTACATGTAATATTTACACATCCATCTTCAATTTTAGAAATAAAACTTAATTTGAAAAATATATCTTTTTAAATTTCCTCAGGTAGTGAGGGATAGCCTACTCAAGTAAACACTAACTGCAGATTAAACATAATTAAAAATTACCGAAAAATACCCATACGCTTAAAAAGTAGATTTTTAATTCTTAGCCATTGACTTTTACAGATTGGACCAAAACAAAATAAACGGTATCAGCAATCTGACAGATACTTTCTCCCATTAGCTTATCAAAATCCTTTTAATCACGGGTAAGTGCTTAGAGTAACTATGATATTTAATACTGTATACTTTTTAAAATTAGAAAAGTTCAAAACTTTTGAACCGAAGTATTTTCAGGAATGGGGGTGCACCATTTTTGGTTGGAATTATAAAGACCATAACAGAGAAATTTCAATTAGAACCGGGTTTTTATAGCAAAATAACATAAGTTACAATAACTTTGGAACCATAATTTTCACGGAAATGGGATTTGTACCATTTTGTTAAGAATTTTAAGAACTATAACATACTAAATTTGTATCAAAATCGCTTAGGCTATTTTTGAAAAAAAAAAAAAAAATATATTTTTCCGTTATTTTATGGGTTTTTATGGGAAAATCTATATATAAAGCCAAAAGTACCCATGAACTTTTGAGAAAACTACAAGTCAAACCCCCATAAACCATATACTTAAAATGTTCGTCATGACTTCTCGTCACCTTGCGCAAAACTATCCATTATTTCATAAATTGCCCTTTAAGGTCGTAATTCCTTTCTAAAGGGAACTTTACATACACCTAATGTTAAAATACCTCAGCTATACTTTTTTGTTTTGTATTACTGTATTCTGTTTTGTTTATTTCAACCCAACCTAGCCAATCAATAATGTTATTAATACTAATGAAGTCAAACGGGGTGAAGCCCGTGGGAAACAGCTAGTTATCATTAAAAATCAAAATGTTGAAAAAATTAAAAAAAAACGCCTGGAGATACCATGGATATTGAAGTGAAAGGTAAAACTCACACCACAGTTAAACATAAATACTTTATTAGCCAAGATTCCAAAAGTAAGTCTTCAAGCTCAAAACAACAATACAATAAAAACAAACATCAAATATGCAACATATGATAACAATTATAAAAATACCAAACAGCACATCTTCTCTTTTCTCTTTTTTTGATTTATTTATAAAAATCTGAATCACTGTATCTAAGAGGTGGTTTTACACTTCTTTTAGGTCTGTCATTTTCATTGCTATTGTAATTATGTCCAGCATCAGTTTCAGTTCCTTGGTCTTCTTGGTATTGGTGTTCAAATCTATTTTCACCATTTTCAATAGGCCTATGCACAGCTATTATATGTCTCCTGTTCCTTCCGATCTTCCCTACCTGTGTATTTATCAGGTAGGACCGAGGATGATTTGATTTATTCTCTACATGTCCATAACGTTTTAAATCTGGAATCCAAACTTTGTCATTTTGATCAAGCTGTGAGAGATCTCTTACACCTTTCCTTACATCGTAGTTTCTCTTATTTCTTTCCTTGATTGAAAAATCCTTCTCTTTAAACTTTTGCAATCTTTCTCTTGTTACCTGTCTGAAGTTATTTATTGACGGTAATGTTGATCGGAGCTTCCGTGAATAAAGTAACTCTGCAGGTGAAAGACCAGACTCTAAGGGTGTATTTCTATATTCTAACAATCCAAGATTTGGATCACTACATTTCGTTAGAATCCGCTTCGCTATGTCAACTGCTTTTTCTGCTTCTCCGTTTGATTGTGGATACCTTGGGCTTGATGTCACTATACGGAAACCATATTCTTCAGCAAAATTTTTAAAATCCTGAGAAGTAAATTGCGGACCTCCATCAGCTCTTACCACATATGGTACTCCATGTCGAGCAAATATATTTTTCAATCTAGCAACCACAGCTCCGGTAGTCTACAGTTGGTAGTTGCCACCTTTCTCTCTGAATGCTTTTGTTGAGTTTGGTATAATCAACACACAGCCTCACTCTATTATTACCTGTCTTACGCGGCACAACAACAATTGGGGCACACCAGTCTGTTGGTTCTACCACTGGCTCAATTATTTCCTCAGAATGCAGTCGATCCAATTCTTCTTTGACTTTGCTCAATAATGGAGCGGACACTCTACGAGGGGCTGCCACAGCAAAGGGACGAGCATTTTGTGTTAGTGTAATTCTGTAGTTTCCCCTTTAATTTCACCAATAGAACCAAAAACATCAGAAAACTGAGAAAATATTTGGCTAGAGAAAATCGAATCTATGTTGAACTGAATTAGGTTTAACTTCAACATTGCATTTCTACTTAAAAGTGGAGTAGGTTGTTGCTCAATAACGTAAATATCTTCTACAATAGATTTATTTTTAAACACTAAAGTAGCAACGATCTTACCAACCACTTTCAACCTAGTTTTCCCCGGACCAAATAATATTTTACTTGTTTCACTCGTTTCCAGTTTTAACTCCTTGCAAAGATCATATCCAATTATAGAAACATCTGCTCCAGTGTCTAACTTAAAATAAATAGGCCTATCATGTCCCTTAACAATAAGTTTTACTTTACAAGGATTTTGTCCTCCAACCTCTTCTATGGTCAATTCCCCTAAATAGGTTTTAGGTTTTTCTAATGGTTCATTACTTTTATTAATTTCTCTCACTTCAAATCCTTTGGTACAACATCTCACATAATGTCCCTTTATTCCACATCTGAAACATGTAGACTGATTGGCAGGACAACCATTGCTATTGTGATGCCCAACAAATCCACATTTGTTACATTTACCTTTCTTTGAACTGCTTTGATCTTGACTTTTATTGTAAGAACTCTCCCTAAACCGATGTTTAGTGGATTGATTAATCCCCTTATTGACAAACTCAATTTCTGGTGATTCTCTAACTACTTTTTGTTGTTGTTTTAAACTCTCTGCTTGTCTTGCTTTCAAAATCGCTGTACTTAAGGTTAATTTTTCATCCAACTGTAAATTTTGAGAAAGTTTATCATCATTTACCCCAATTACTATCAAATCTCTAATTAGTTCATCTTTTAATTCCCCAAGTTTACATCGCTCTGCCAGTTTGTGTAAACTATTTATAAAAGAATCAACAGGTTCCCCCTCAGACTGACGTCTTTTTAGAAATTTAGCTCTCTCATATACAATATTGATTTTGAAACCTAAGTAAGACTCAAATCTACCCTTGACAGTGTCATAACTCTGTAATTCTTCATCTTTTAATCCGAAAGATGTTAGAAGGTCTTCTCCTTCATCTCCTAGACTGTATAAAAGCATATTAACTTGATTTTCCCCACTCTTACTGTCTAATCCTGAAGCTAATCTAAACCTTTCAAATTTTCTTATCCATCTAGGCCATTCAGAAGGTTCCCTGAAATTGAAAGGTTCAGGTGTGACAAGTTGGTATTGAACTGTACTAACTGTACTACTCACTGCTTCAGCCATTCTTAGTTCTTTCTTCTCCACAAAAGTTTATTCAACCTGACACCATGAAGTGAAAGGTAAAACTCACACCACAGTTAAACATAATTACTTTATTAGCCAAGATACCAAAAGTAAGTCTTCAAGCTCAAAACAACAATACAATAAAAACAAACATCAAATATGCAACATATGATAACAATTATAAAAATACCAAACAGCACAGATATACCTAAATACCAAATTTTATCAAAATCGGACGATAGGTGTGGTCTGTAGCACTGTATACATACACACACGGACACACACACAGTCATCACTTTGAAAACCACTTTTGGGCAATTCTCTGGGAAGTGGTCCTGCTTTGTTATTTTTTAGAATTGGTTAAAACTGCTTCAAACATGGTTTTTTTTTTTATAAACAAATAATAAAATTTCCCTAAACCAGTATTTAAAATAAAAATAAAAAATATTTTTCCTGAAATGAAGTTTCAAACTCAGGCAAGTTCTATTACAGTAAAATAGTACTTTTTCCAGATTTTTAAGTTAAAATTTTAATGGTAAAATTAGTTGATAAAATTGAATAATAAATAATTGAAAATGTAATTTGTTAAGCCTTTGTAAAGAAAATACCCCCACCACAGCAAACCTGTTGACTAAGCAAATTTGCATTTGCCTGAATTGATTTTAAATTAATAACATTAGGTTTAACAAGTACCTAGGTTTGCTGCTACAGGGAGGCTAATAAAATGTGTTGGTAAAATATAAGTACCCGTAGCTTAGTATAAAATAAATTTGCCAAGTTTGATCAAAATATTTCCATAAACAAGCAAACTACAACATTGTACAATATTGTAGCTTAGTATGAAATAAATTTGCCAAGTTTGATCAAAATATTTCCATAACAAGCATACTACAACATTGTACAATATTCTCCATAAGAATAGCATGGGAATTTTAAATTTGGAATTTTCTCCGTAGACAATAACCGTACAAAAACAAATTGATATAATAAATGGTTTGTTTTTTAAGATTTTTCAAATGGCCTAGTTAGAAATTGGGAAATTTTGTACTTTGAGGGTCAAAAATGAGAAAAACCAATTTTTACCCCATAAAACCCCCTGTAAAGCCCTGTTCCCATGGTCCGATCATGCTGGTTCCCGAACTCATTCAAGTTTATCCCGCCTTAAACCTTTAAACCAAATTTAAAAAATAAAGGTGAGTGAGCGTAGCGAACGAACTTCAAACCAGGACGTGATTGAGCAATGCGAACGAGATTATCTTGGAAATTAAGAAGTTAAACGGGGCAAAGCCCGCAGGTTACAGCTAGTATAAGTATAAAATGGTTATTGCAGTTATACTCAAGCTTTGCGTTTGTAATGGGGGAGGCCACAGTTTAGCCATAATGTTATACCACTTCACCTAAACAATAGAGAACAAAAATTAATTCGCAAAATATCACAAATTATTCATGAATTTAAAAACAAAAACATAACTGTAAACAATTCTACTTTGACAGTTCTCATTGCGTATAACAGCTTTTTGTTGCTGCTTAGTTCAAAGTAGCTGTTTTCATAAATGCAAAAACAAATAATAGTGCTTCACCCCTGGTGGTAAATCTTATAACTTTTTAATACTTTTTCATATCATAGAACCAACTTTTTTAGTTGAAACAGCTGACTAAATTCTTGAATTCCCTTTAAATGTGATTACTCATAAGGTTAACATGGGGAACTACAGAGCCACTGGGGCAGAGCCCGAAAGGATTTTTGAGATAAGAATATTCCTATATGTTAATCGGGAATGCGAGGTATCATCATGCCAAATTTCAGCCCAATCCGTCCAGTAGTTAATGCGTGATTGAACTTCAAACAAACAAACACACAAACTTTCACATTTATAATATTAGTAAGATGTTGTTTTTGGCCTTTAGGGACATCACAAAATGAGATGACTCGAGTGGAAAAATTAGAATATAATAAATACAGAGTGTTGAAATAGAAGTAAATGTGTTATATTAGAAATCAGAATAGAAAAGTAAACAGCATTTGATAATTAACATTTTGGTTGCTATGGTAACAACTGCTTCATATGTTCATAACATTCTCCCCCACTTAATCACTGGAGAGTAAAGTCCTTAAGATAAGAAGGAACCTTGCGCTGTCTGGAAGGACGAGTTAATTTGTTTTCTTTTTGTTCTGTGGCTTGAGGTCTGTCTAGATTTTCTTCCCTTAGAGTACCGTCTAGTTCTGTTGGATTGTTTGAATTTGATTCATACTCTGGGTGGATCTCTTGTGGTGGTGCTTGACAGTCTATAATAGGTATCCGTCTTGGAACAACAGAACTATCTTGTTCGTTGTGTGTTGTAAATGTAACTTTCTTCTTGGATACCAGAGTCAAAATCAATTGATTTATGTGTCGTTTTAAACTTCGTCCAGAATCCAATTCAACAATGTAATGGTATTGACCTAATATTCTCTTGACTGTACCAAACTGCCATATGTCTTTATTTCCCAGGTGAACTCTGGCCTGAACCCTCTCCCCCACTTTATGAGAGCGGACGCGTAGAGGAGCAATTGATTTTGATGGAACGCGAAGAGGATCAATTGATTTTGATGGAAGTTATGCCTTTGGGTTAGGGAGAAGTGTGTCAAGTCTAATCCAAATCTTCCTGTTCAAATACAACTCTGCTGGAGTCTCGCCTGATGCCAAAGGTGTTGCTCGATATCTGAACATAATGTTTTGTAGCTTTGTGGTGATTGGGGTTGGATCATCGGCAGCAGCAATAAGTCTTCTCTTTAAAGTTTGTATGTTTCGTTCCGCCAGGCCATTTATTGCAGGATGGTTAGGAGCAGTAAATTTGTGTAAAATCCCATGTTCTTTACAGTAGTTGATAAATTCCTCACTTTAGAATGTAGTGGCATTGTCCGAGACTAAGAACGAGGGGTACCCATGGACCCCCATCATCGTTGCTGAGGAAGGAGCATTTCGAAGAATGCGAACTTCTGCCTACTTTGATTTAGCATCTACACACACGAGGAAATAATTTCCATCCAATGGACCGGCATAATCAATATGCACTCTTTCCCAGTTATCATCGGGGCTGATCCCACGGATGTACCGGAGCTTTTGGTGGATTGTGACGAACTTTAGCACAAGCTTCACAGCTTTTCACTAATCTTTCTATGTCTTTGTCCATACCTTCCCAATATACATATCTTCTAGCAAGCTGTTTCATTGTAGTAATTCCGAGGTGTGATTCATGGAGCTCATTTAGAATTTGATTTTGGAGACATTTGGGAGTTACAACTCGATCTGATCGGAAAAGTATGTTGTCTGAGATCATGTAAGGGCTATCTTTGCGACTATTTTTCAGTTCATACAAAAGCACTTGTATCTTAGGGTCTTTTGCTGTTTCTTATTTTATCGTTTCTGCCGTTATCACTGTGCTGGAGATTTAAAGTAAGGTTTCTGCATTTATTGTGTTTATTTTTTTGTCGAATGTTAGTTCAGATGAAATTGATGATTGAACTGGGCTTCGAGACAAACAATCCACGTTTTCATTGTCTTTCCCTTTCTCGCATTGAACTGTATAGTCAAGACCACTGAGGAATGAAGAATAACGCAATAAGCGAGATGATGTCATTCGTGGCAGAGCACGTCCTGGATGAAAAATATGTGACAATGGTTCATTATCGGTGACGAGAGTGAATCTTTTACCAAAAACGTAATTGTAAAAATGGGTGACTGCGTAGATGATTGCTAGAGCTTCTCTATCAAGTTGGCTGTAATTGGTTTCAGCCTGAGTCAATGCTCTGGATGCATATGCAATTGGTCTTTCTTGACCATTGATATCATGACTGAGTATTGCAGCAATTCCAGTTGGGCTAGCATCTGTTGTGAGAATAACTGGTTTTGATTTGTCGAAAGGAATAAGAACTGTATCACTACAAAGTTCAGATTTCAGATTCAGAAATGAGGCTTCAGCAGCAGCTGACCAAAAGAATTTTTCTCTTTTTCGAAGCAAACATCGTAGCAGATGTGTTTTTGAAGAGAAGTCAGGAATGAATTTTGCATAGTATGTAACTAAGCCAAGAAAGCGTCTTAACTCATCAACATTTCGAGGGCGAGGCATCTGAGTAACTGCTTCAACCTTTTTAGGGCATTTTTGAATCTTATTGAATGACACCACATGTCCAAGGTAATTAATACTTTCCTTAAAGAAAACACATTTTGTTCTGTTAAGACACAACTCTGTTTGCCAAGGATCCCATCCTCAGTATTTCTAGATCTAAGGTTGAAAGCCTTCTTGTCATGGCCACCTCATGGTTCAATGATAACAAACTTGTTTTGAATGAGTCCAAAACCCAATCAATGACATTCAGTCTGGACATGGCAAGTGAAAAGACTGGACCTGTGAAGTTATTGGGCTTCACTCTGGACCCACACCTCACCTGGGGAGACCACATAGAGTCGGTGTGTGGTAGGCTGAGCAGGGTCATATTCCTGCTCAGAAGACTGAGTACTGACTTGTCTGGGGAATTCATTCGAGCCTCTTATTTTGTTTTTTTCCACTCCATCATTATTTACGGAACCAGGCTCTGGGGCCATTCTTCTGGTGTAAGTAAAATCCTAGTGTTGCAAAATGAGGCTGTCAGGGTGCTGAGTGGAGCCCAGTACCTGGAACACTGCCGTCCTCTGTTCCAACAAAACCACATCATGACTGTATATAATGTATATATCTTTCAATGTCTTTTAGAAATTAAGGCAAATGAAGTGCACCTTTTGAGAAACAACCAAGTACACAACTATGCCACAAGAAATTGTTTAAATTTTTTTGCACATAGACACAGGCTGAGCAGAACAATTAAATGCTTCCCTGTTTCAGGTTACAGATTTTTCAACCACCTACCAGTAGCCATAAGGGACTTGCCTATTTCAAGGTTCAAGGCAGTAATGAAGGACTGGTTGATATAAAACCCTTTTTATGACCTGTCTGAATTTTATAAAGTAGGACTACCTGTTTTGTTATAGGTAATGCTCATGCACTGACTGCCTTGCATGGCTATTTTCTTGCCTGTTTTTTTTTTTTGCATGGTTTTGCTACAGTTTTGTTTTGCATGGTTTTATTTGTTTCCTTATTATTATATTTATCTAACTTGCATTTATTTGTGAATCAAGAGACTATTTATCATTTACTTTGTATTGTATTATATTGCTTAGCCTATTGCTTTGCTTAATGGCCAAATAAATCATTGAATCATTCAATAGCATTAAAGTTACAAGGATTACCAACAGGGTGCAGCACTATTATTTCTTTTACATTTATGACAACAGCTAATTTGCAACCAAAAGGTGAGTGAGCGTAGCGAACAAACTTCAACCTGGAGGCGAGTTAGCGTAGCGAACGAGCTAACCTGAAGGCAAGTGAGCGTATCGAACAAGCTCCAACCTAAAGGTGAGTGAGCGTAGCGAACAAACTTCAAGCAGGACGTGATTGAGCCATGCGAACGAGATCATCTTGAAAATTAAGAAGTTAAACGGGGCGAAGCCCGTGGGTTACAGCTAGTTGGTTATAAATTTATAAAATGATAAAAATTGAAATAGCCACGCAGCCTTTTTTAATATACTATTTTTTAGTAAGTTAAATTTAACTGATGTTACTCGATTTAAGACACGAAACCCCATGCTTATTTAGAAACTTTATGTAGGCTATTATAAAAAAATAAATCATTAAATAAAAGGTACTAGCAAAGATTCAAGTTACTGTAAAAGGTGTTATAGACTATCCTAATTTATCATGTAATGATAACAATAACATATTTAGGGGTAAATATAAATTAATCTCAATAAATTTCATAAATACCCAAAATACCCGGGTATTTATGGATTTTGGGTATCTACCCCGAGTTTTAAATACCCAGGTATTTTACATCACTAGCATTAGTAGCCTATAAACATCATCTTTACAAGTAGGCTTATTTTCAACCTTAAACCATTGTTTCATTTTTATCTTTTCTTTGTTGTGGTCAACAATTGTTTCCAGTTTCTTACCAGCACAACAGTTGGAACAACATCCTTTCCAACATGAAGAATCTAGACTTAGACAAATATGTCTTCACAAAATCCTGATGATCAATGTTTAAACCCCGTAGTTTAAAAAATAAGTTTTCACAAGTCAAACATTAGCACTGATCTGAAGGAGTTTGATGCATTAATAACACATTCTTAGGTTGTAATGTGCAACATGTAGAAAATCCTATCTCAACTTTAGGATTATCTTGCTTAAAGAGAATGTAAGCTTCTTTTAAGAACGTGGTTAATATACATTTTTCGTAGCTTGATTTTTTTCCAATACTGTTATTTCATCCTTCAGACCAGGACCGGTATAAACTATATCTGGTCTAAAAAAGAAATTGAGTACTTTTTTATTTGATTGCTCACTGCTTTCATAGAGCGCAGGCCTATCCTTTTGCTTCTTCCCAATTTTCGGGGTGTCATTAATTTGAACCGAAGAGGAAGAAATGGTCTGCTAAATCGGTGTCTGGCATATTAGTTGGATATTGTGACGAACAAGATGGCTATAAAGTCTATGTTGCGCCAAAGATTGTGGCAAGCAAAGACGTTATTTTCAAGGAAATTTCCAAGGAAATTATGAAAAAAGAGTCATTCTTGAATGATATGTCTCCTCGGCGGATCGAAGGAAACAAAGAAAATGAAAATGCTGGTGAGTCTTCTCAATGGAATGATGAGGGAATTCAAGACAATGAAGTTAAAATGTCCATTCAATTTCCACTAAAAATCAGTGACAATGGAAATGTGGGGATTGAAAATGATGCAGTGTGTGCTGAAAATGATGTAGTGTCTGCTGAAAATGATGCAGTTTCTGCTGAAAATGATGTAATGTCAGTTGAAAATGATGTAGTAAGAGCCATAAATGAAGATGACAGTCGACCTCAACGTCAGCGACATACACCATCATACCTTCAAGACTATGTTTTACTTGCTGAAGCAGGTCCCTCCTACGACGAAGCAGTTAACAGTCCTGATTGGTGGCACTAGCAAGCTGCAATGAATGATGAAATGGCATCAATAAATGAAAATGAAGTGTTTGAGTTAGTTCCACGTCCAAGTAATAAGAGAATTATAGGTCTAAAGTGGGTTCTAACACGAAAATAAAATCCAGAACGCTTCAAGGCAAGGTTGGTAGCAGAAGGATATGCCCAAAAGTATGGAGAGGATTATAATGAGACATTCAGTCCCGTAGCCCGATGCGATACCATTCGATGTCTTTTGAATGTAGCTGTTCAAGAAGATCTTTACTTAAAACAGTTTGATGTAAAAACTGCATTTTTGTATTCTAAGTTAGATGAGGATATCTATACTTGGCAACCTGAAGGATATGATGACAAAAGTGGAAGAGTTTGGAAACTGAAACGCAGTTTGTATGGTCTGAAACAAAGTCCAAGGTGTTGGAGTAAGTGTCTAATGCAAAGTATGCTTAAGAAGGGTTTTAGCCAGAGTACTGCAGATCCATGTTTGTTTATTCGTAACAAGAACGGTTCAAAATTGTATGTAGTAATATTTGTGGATGATGGTCTGATTGCTGGTTCAAATCAACAAGAGATATTGAGTTTTAGCCTCCTGATCCCATTTAAATACTAAATAATGGTGTAAATACCTGCATCTATGTGATCAATGTGTTGCTAAAATGCAACCGGTTTCGACTCACAAAGGAGTCATCGTCGGGCCAGTACAGATGTCTTCTTGCTTCATTTGAAGGTCGTCAATTCGTAATAAATAAATACATTTAACACGCACACGTACACGAACATAGAAACGAACATTTAAGGTTAAAAACGAAAGATAATACTATAGCGGTAACGGGACACGACGTGATCGGGCGGGGGTTATGTCTAGACTGCCGGTCATGATCAGCGTGGTCAGTGATGACGTCGTGCCTGGATTTCCCGATCAGCTGGTAACTTCATTCACAACTGTCCCTTGTGCTATTATCTTGATTGCAGTGTCGTAAATGTAATTCGATTGAAATGAAATCTTGTCGTTGATGATGTTTTGGCTGTCAATTTTAACGGCCTTATAAATTTCGAATTCTTCCAAGGTGTTTGTATTAAATCGGTCATTTGAGAGGTGTAGGATTTTCATGTTATTATCAATATTAGTGTAATTGTGGTTGTGAGAAACTAAATGTTCAGCGAAGGTCGAGGTCTGTGCGGCTGTAGTTCTTTTCGGTAGATGTTCTTTAAACCTTTTGTTGAAAGAACGGGATGTTTGGCCTATATAATATTTTGGGCAGTCATTACAATTGATTTGGTAAACTCCTGTTTTCTCAAAGGTTGTAGTAGGTGTCTGGGGACGATTTTTTAATAAAGAACCAAGTTTATTATCAGTTTTGAACGACACTGTGATTTTATTTCTGTCCATTATATTTTTAAATTTAATGGATCACGTCGTGTCCCGTTACCGCTATAGTATTATCTTTCGTTTTTAACCTTAAATGTTCGTTTCTATGTTCGTGTACTTGTGCGTGTTAAATGTATTTATTTATTACGAATTGACGACCTTCAAATGAAGCAAGAAGACATCTGTACTGGCCCGACAATGACTCCTTTGTGAGTCGAAACCGGTTGCATTTTAGCAACACATTGATCACATAGATGCAGGTATTTACACCATTATTTAGCAACAAGAGATGTCTGATTTTATTGCACAATTGGTTCAAGACTTCAAGTTGAAAGTTACCGATCCTGAAACCTACCTTGGAATGGAGATTCATAGAGCAGAGGGCAAGATTTCTTTGAATCAGAAGTCTTACATCAAGAGTGCACTTGAAAGGTACAGGATGTCAGAATGCAATCCAGTTGGTACGCCTTTATGCACGAAGCATGAAGATACAGTAGAGGAAAACAAGCCTTTGAGTAAAGGAGTTCCCTTCCGAGAAGCTGTGGGCAGTCTGATGTACATAACAAATACGAGGCCAGACATAAGTTGTGCAGTGAATATGGTAGCACAAAAGCTGAACAATCCTACTATGCAAGCATGGTGTCAAGAGAATATTCCGGTATTTGAAGGGGACATTGGATTATTCACTGACTTATTCCAAAAGTGAACCAATTCTCCGTTGCTACAGTGATGCTGTGATATATTTTAAAGTTATATGCACTAGCAGTAAGTAGTGCTATTTAGTTTGTGTGTGTGGCTGCACTGCCAGCGCGATGACGTCACGGCTGGTGTCCCTGAATCACTCTCAGTCTTCGTTATCACTACAGGTTAGTCGCTGTATTATTTCTATGTGCGGTTCTTTTAACTTTGTAGTAATCCGATATTATACTGGCGCAGTCGGTGAAAATGTCGAGTGTGGGACGAATGGGAGAATTTAATCCCAGTGAAGAAGATATTTCGTCATATTTGTTGCGTTTGAAACATTATTTTATTGCGAATGATGTCAAGGCCACGAGCAAGGTTTCTGTTCTAATCACCGTGTTAGGTCCTAAAGTGCTCGCAGTGTTACGGGATGTAGTTTCCCCTGAAAAAGTGGACGAATTAGATTTCGATAAACTTGTTAAAGTACTGGAACAACATTTTTCACCCAAACGTTTAATAGTGGTAGAGCGTTATTTGTTCAATTCCCGCTCGCAGAGGTCGGGTGTAAGCATCCCAGATTTTGTGGTTGCGATAAAACATCTTTCGGCTTCTTGTCAATTTGGAACATTCCTAAAGGACGCTTTAAGAGATAGGCTAATCTCGGGAATTTCCAATGAACAAATTCGGCAAAAGTTATTGTCGGAGGAAAAAGATTTTGATAAAACTTTAGCGTTGGCGCTCACGTTTGAACAGGCAGACAAGCACACAAACATGTTTCTCAGCAAACAGAAAACTTTTCAGGATGTGAACAAGTTTCATGTTAGGAAAACCACGTGGCCTAGGGGTAGTAAAATGAAAGAAAGTGAAGGTGCTACGAAATTTTTTAAGTGTTACAGGTGCTTGAAGACCGACCATAAGGCTAACAATTGCCCATATGATAAATATAAATGTCATATATGTTCAAAAGTGGGTCACCTAGGAAAGGCATGCAAGGCTAAGGATAGAGGTAGTAAAGCTACTGGAGGTAAATATAAAGTGCATCAGATGTCTGAAAGCCCTAGTGAGGAAGGTGAAGAGCTAAATTTGTACAATATTGGGCTAGGCCTAACTGACCCTAACTCTTGTTACAAGGTAAGAGTAGCCATAGAAAATGTAGACTTAGACATGGAGATTGATACAGGATCTGCTATCACAGTATGTCCATTTGAAGTGTATGAAAAACATTTTTCTCAATTACAATTGACTCGTAGTAATGTAAAATTACGTGCCTATTCTGGTGATGAAGTTAAAGTAGTAGCCCAAGTAGATGTTAACGTGGTTTATGAACAGACAAGCTACATGTTGCCTATGACAGTTGTGGATGTAGATAAAGCCAATGCACCGTTGCTGTTAGGTAGAAATTGGTTGCAAAAAATAGTTTTGAACTGGAACTCTATTTTTTCAAGTAAGCCTAATTCAGTCCAGACTCATAAGCTCTGTACACAGTCTAGGCCTAGTTCTCGAGGCCATGATGTTTTGGCAGAACCTAGCCTAACCAAGGTCCAAGTGCCTAAAGATGTTGATCTCTTGAAAAATAAATATTTGTCTGTATTTAAAGGTAAAATAGGTGAAATTAAAAATGTGAAAGCTCACATAGTATTGAGAGAGGGGTCGACTCCGAAATTTTGTAAATTTAGGCCAGTGCCTTTTTCGTTACGCCATAAGGTTGAAGAAGAGTTACAGAAGATGGTGGATGACGGTGTAGCCTATCCTGTGACTAGTTCGGAGTGGGGCACACCATTGGTAGTCATACCTAAACAGCAGGGAGTTAGGTTATGTGGTGATTTCAAGGTTACCTTGAATCAGGTAATTCAACATGAGCATTACCCTTTGCCTCAACCTGATGATATATTTGCGGCACTGTCGGGATGTCAGTTCTTTTCAGTGTTGGACTTGCAGTCTGCGTACCTACAGATGCCTGTTGCGGAATCGTCTCAAGAGTTATTGACGCTAACAACTCACAAAGGGTTGTTTCGACTCCGGCGTTTGCCATTTGGACTGTCTTCGGCCCCCGCTTTGTTTCAGGCTGCCATGGACAAGATTTTGTCAGGTTTAAGCGGTATGGTAGCATACCTGGATGATGTCATCGTTGGAGGTTCTTCACGCCAAGAAGCGTACTCGCGTCTGGAACTGGTACTACAGCGTCTAAGTGACTATGGGGTCAAAGTTAATGAATCCAAATGTAATTTTTTACAGTCCCAGGTGGAGAATTTGGGTTACCGCCTGTCAGCGGAAGGAATTAGCCCGCAAGTGGGTATTCTTGATGCCATCCGGAACGCCCCGGAGCCTACTAACAAAGATGAGCTGCTTGCCTACATAGGCCTAATAAATTATTATGGCCGTTTCATACCTAATCTGTCTGCCAAGTTGAGTTGCTTTTATGATTTGATTAAGAAAGATGTGTCCTGGAAATGGACTAAACAATGTTCTGATGTTTTTCAGTTGAGTAAAACTTGGGTATGTGATTCGCACATACTGGTTCACTATGATGTTAATAAGCCGTTAGTGCTAACTTGTGACGCAAGCCCTAGAGGAGTTGGGGCTGTTTTGTCTCATATTATTGATGGTGAGGAAAGGCCTATTGCCTTTGCCTCCAAGTCTTTGAGTTCTAGTGAGAAAAATTATTCTCAATTACACCGAGAAGCTCTTGCATTGGTTTTTGGTGCAAAAAAGTTCCACAAATATATTTATGGCAGGATGAATGTTATTTTGCAGACAGACCATCAACCATTAACAGCCATATTTGGTTCTAAGAAAGGAATACCTAGTCTTGCCGCAGCACGGTTGCAACGATGGGCATTGATATTATCAACCTACAACTTTGAAGTTCGATATCGAAAAGGATCTGAGGTATCACATGCGGATGCATTGTCAAGATTACCCCTACCCATGGATGAATCCCTGGAATTGGAAGCTAACTGTGTCGCCCATGTGGAGGAATGTTTGGAGGTATTCAACTGCCAATTGGTGAGTGAAAATCCACTTACTTCTGTAGATGTAGCGAGATTTACTGGCAGAGATCCACTTTCATCTAGAGTCCGTGATTTTTTGTGGCATGGCTGGAGAGATGTAAAAGACCCTAAGTTGACTCCTGATTTAAAGAGGAAGGATGAGTTGTCCATTGAGGCTAATTGTGTATTATGGGGTTCTCGAGTTGTAATTCCTGATAAACTTAGAGACAATGTGCTTCGGTTGTTACATGACCAACATCCTGGTATTGTAAGAATGAAAATGCTCGCAAGAAGCTACGTTTGGTGGCCTGGTCTTGAACCAGCGATTGAGAGTATGGTTAGATCATGTCATATCTGTCAGAGTTCTCCAAACTCGTCTGTGAAGGTTCCATTGCAGCAGTGGCCTAAGTCCACAAGGAGGTGGCAGCGTGTACATATTGATTTTGCTGAGGAGCCTACTTCTAGACAACAAATGCTTGTACTAGTAGATACTTATTCTCGGTGGATCGAGGTATTTTTGATGAATTCTACTACCACTTCCAGTACAGTTTCCCGTCTTCGAACCCTGTTTGCTTCTTATGGGTTACCTGAAGAGCTAGTTTCTGATAACCAAGCTACCTTTACTAGTTCAGAATTTAGAGAGTTTTTGGCTAAGAATGGAGTTAAATTTACGTTAACACCACCCTACCATCCTGCTTCCAATGGTTCTGCTGAGCGCAGTGTTCAAATTGTCAAGAAAAATCTACTTCGACAAGTTTTGGGAGAGAGTGCCACAGGTTCCATTACCTTACAGCACAAGTTGGACAATTTCTTGATTTCGTATCGTAACACCCCTTGCTCTGTAACGGGGCTCACACCAGCTGAGATGTTCCTGAATTGGAAGCCTAGGACGAAGTTAACCTTACTCAAGCCTAACTTGCAAGAGACGATACATCGACAGATGGATCGACAGAAGAAGTATGCGGATAGGAGTAGAGGAAAGTTCCGAAGTTTTGAGGAAGGAGAATTGGTATTGGTTCGAACAGTAAGGAATGAGAAGGTATCTTGGGTGCCAGGGAAGATTTTACAAAGGCGTAGCCCAGTAACTTACATTGTGTCATCACTGGGGCGCACACGGGTTTGTCATGCTGACTATCTACGAGCCCGGGAATATTCCCTTCAAGAAGAGGAGCCTACTGTTCCACCCATCCGGAGTTGCTTCACACCAGCAACACCCAATAAGAGGAATGTAAATGAAAAACCAGCCTCTCCGGAGAAACAATCGCCGCAGAAGAAGTCCACGTCAGACGAACCACCAGTGGCAGAACTTCAGCCTCCCGTTGTGCAGTGCAGTCCGCCACAACTAAGACGTTCTGACAGGACTGTGAGGAAGCCTGCGCGGCTTGATTTGTAGGCCTTAGCATAAGTAAGGCGCAGAAGAATTTTTAGTTTATTTTTATGAAGTAATTGATTTTGAGTTACGATAATTAGTAGGCCAAGTTATATTAAAGTACTGTTGAGTTGGCCTACCAGGTTTTTAATTTTTATTTGGTCAAGTGAAGAATCACCAATTTTTAGTTGTGGCGAGTGTGATATATTTTAAAGTTATATGCACTAGCAGTAAGTAGTGCTATTTAGTTTGTGTGTGTGGCTGCACTGCCAGCGCGATGACGTCACGGCTGGTGTCCCTGAATCACTCTCAGTCTTCGTTATCACTACAGGTTAGTCGCTGTATTATTTCTATGTGCGGTTCTTTTAACTTTGTAGTAATCCGATATTATAGATGCGGACTTAGCAAATGAGAAGTCAAGAAAGTCACGCACAGGATATTTGTGTATGTTTGCTAATGGCATTGTAAGTTGGTCTTCAGTGAAGCAACATTGCGTTACAATGTCAACCACAGAAGCAGAGTTTGTTGCTGCGAGTGAGGCTTCTAAGCAAATAGTATGGTTGAAAACTATGTTGGGCGAGATATATGGTCAAGAAATCAAGGCTGTTCTTTTTGTAGACAACGCTGGAGCTGTTCGACTAGCTAGAAATGCTGGAGAGTTTCATAAGCGGTCAAAACACATTCATGTGAGATACCAGTACGTAGGTGAGCAATTTCTTGCAGGTACATTTGATGTACGTCACGTGTCTGGGAATGACCAACTAGCTGATTTACTGACGAAAGGCCTACCAGTGTCCAGATTGAAAACCCTGTTGGAGCGTGTTAGTTTGAGGGCATATGGAAAGAAACTAACTTGCTCACTGTCTATTTACAATCACATGGTATATAATTAATTAAAATCATGTGTATGATTGTTTTATCTTAAAAAACAGTTTCTGTAAACACAGTTAATAATTAAGTTTAACAACTATTAATCAATTATATTTTCTTTCTTTATTTAAAACTATTGTTTTAAAAATAGCTATTTTAGTTAGGTAGCTTTAGTAAAAAAATCTGAATTAAACTTGATTGAAATTCCAATACATTGTAAATGCTATGCAAGTCTCTAAAAAACACTCCGCAATCAAGAGTATCATTAGTAGCTCCAGTACTGAGAAACGTCATTGCCCTTTGTTATGCACCATGGTTGTTACAACATTTGACTTGCACTCCTACTTGTAGCTCAATTTATTCCCACTAGTGGCAGCACTATCCAAACAAGCTGCATTGCTATCGATTGATATGGCCTATGATATGGCATTTACAACCTGATTTTTGTATGAAAACTGATAATTTCAATTTTAGCATTTACAACGTTTTGGAAATGCACGCTTCACTTGTAGCTCACTATATCAATTTCACAGAAAAAGTAAATCGGTTCTGGGTCCAGGTCTTACCATGGGTACTACCGTAATAGCTTATTCCCTATATGGGAAATTCGCTAAAAGATTAGATAGCCTAAGACAAGATAATGCAGTTTGAGTTGCATTGAGGCCTTTTTCTTAGATGTCTTGTTATGTTTAACTCACTTTGAAACTATTCTGATCCCATAGCATGACACATTGGTAAAGTACTGTGTGTCCTCTTTAACTACGGCTAAATGCACACAGCAAAATCGAGCCATAATGAATAATGAACAGACGTTGAAATCATCAGCACTTAAGTGTATAACCAACCAGACATGAAATCACACACATGAACACATGAAATCTCATTTTAGATTTTAAATTAGGACACAGAGAAGTAAGATACAGAGGAAACGTTCAATGGTACACTTAAGTGGTGACGAACACTAGTCGCTGGTGGTCGCTGTTGTCTAGGACAAAGTCCAGCAAGGTCCCCCTCGCCCTCATGTCCTAAAATGCTCTCAGTGGAGGAAGACTCTGCACCCCGTGCGATAGGAATTTTTGCAAAGTACTCAGGTTTTTCTTTTCCTTGCTTGTCACAAGTGTATTTCCGGCACAACATTCTAGTGCTGAAAGTGAACCGTAGTCCTATAAGCAAGTTTCCTCTGTACCTTGGCTTATTTCTCTGTGATTTGGATGAGACAGGAGATGTTTATTGAATAACAGTATCCAGAGTATCATTTAAACTTACTTCAAGTTTGTTAATAAGCTGTGGTCCAAATTCATCAGTTTCTTCTTCTACAATTTGAGCTGTCTTGGCCGTCATAGACATTGATGTTACAGCCATGTTGTCCTGAAAATATACAAAGACAAACTTAATATTAGTGCAAGTTTTAACTTTTAGTTCTGAGCAAAGTAA
This sequence comes from Macrosteles quadrilineatus, assembly GCF_028750875.1. Taxonomy (NCBI): domain Eukaryota; kingdom Metazoa; phylum Arthropoda; class Insecta; order Hemiptera; family Cicadellidae; genus Macrosteles; species Macrosteles quadrilineatus. The sequence continues at coordinate 16,580,678 of NW_026542602.1, forward strand.
TTAATCTGGTTTGAGTGTTTTGTGATTTTTAAATGAAGATTTTCTTCAAGACATTAATTATAGAAAAGTATGTTTAGAGCAAAGGCTCGTCTGAAATAACTAAAGCCGGGTTTACATGATGCCAGTTGGTGAGACAAATGTCATTGCCAATTGGCATCACGTGGTTTTGGAATTGTCGTAGGCCAGTTCAGTTGAACGCGGCCCTGTTCACACATGGCCGACAATTGCCTAAGCATTTGACATTGGAACATGGCTCCACATCTGGACTTGGCACTTTTTTCAGATTACCCAACTCAATGTTAAACGTACCGCGAATAGCCTTGATTTTTGCTTTTACGTCAGCTACACCAAATCCTTAGACCCTTAAATTTTCCGAAATTGTAGTGAGGGCCGTCTGTCAAGCATTTTTGTCTCTGTATAATTCATCTAGTTGGCCCCACAGATTTCCTTTGTTCTTTGTGCAATTCGACGAATTTTAAATTTATGTCATGATTCCACTTTGGTCCCATTTTTGCTAGTGAAAAAAACAACACAACACACGCTTCAAGTGACGCAAGGGAACTAGTGTACTACCGGTACTACTGTATTATATTGTCTGTGTACTACTGTCAGGTAAGGAGGCTGGCAAGACAGCGCTACTGGACTGGCCTACACCATCTACACGGCGCCAACTGTGGCGACAACTGGATTTTCGAGGGGTGGGGGCCTCGCTGAGTTCAGCTCATTGTCCTCAGTCTACTCCCGGAGACAACTGAATTTCGGGGCAATTGGCGGGCTAGATTAGGCTACAAGTACTCGCTGAGGACTTGTTCATACGAGTACTTTAACATTTTTCCAGATGAGTCGCATGCACTATACTTTTTGCCACACTATCAGCAACAATTGTAGGGTACAAGATAAATAACTTAAAACACGTTATTTACCCTAGGTACTGTACTGTTTAAAGTGCACAATTTTAATAAAAAAAGCCTTTTATTAAAATAGTTTAGCAGAATTATCAACTGTAAGGCTTTCTTTTGAAAGAGTATACCTTTCCAATATTTATTTGTGAAAGTGCAATGTGCCTCGGCTAAACCGTTCTTTATTTAAATAAAATTAGGTTTAACAAGTAACTTAAGCCTATAAACTATCCTACAGGAGAGGTAATTTCTGTGTTTAGTAAAATGTTAAATAGCTTTTGCTTACCATGAAGTAAAGAAAACTACCCTACTAAAATTTAATCTGTAGCCTATACTGGTGCAGGTGGTTAATTAACCAGTCAAACTAGTAGCCTACATACAGTTTACATATTCTCCATAAGAATGACATAGGAATTTTAGATTTACAGTTTTGGTACGGTAACTTATTTTCTTTGTAAACATGAAGCATGCAAGAATACTTTAACATCGGTACACAATTCTTTTCTTTTTACTATTTAGGATGAACATCCAAAATTTTTTGTTTTGAGTGTAAAAAGTGAGGAAAATCCTCACTTATTCCCCCATATTCTCCAACCCCCCCACCCAAAAAAAAAACTGCATTCCCATGTAGCCCGATCATGTTGGTTAAAATAAATATGTTTAAACACGTAACTCGGATATAGGCCTAAGTATAAATAACTTAGGCAGAGTTATCGTGCTAATGGGAATATGGTCTAGATGTTACAGTACTGTAACTTATATGAATTTGAATGGACGGTGTTATAGGCCTACGGTAATAACTTATTTAGAAAATTTGCCTGATATCATGGGCTACAAGCCTTCAGGTGTGCATCGGAGATCAAGACTGTGAGCTGAGCCATTGATGTTCACATGACATCTTGGAAGTACGGTAAGTTATTTTAAATCTAGCTTAACTTAGGCCTACATTTAAAAAATTTTGATTTGTAAGTTAACATTTCTTTACCCCACACAAATGGGCGTTAGGCCTAGTTTTAACAGACTTTTATTAGTTAGCAGACCAAAGTTTTTAAAACTTGAAGGCTATTAAAGTTTAGATTTCCTACCAATATAATAATAATGTAGATATATAGGTAAGTTAATCACTTAAGTTAGATTAGGCATTACTTATAAGTTCATTTGAGATAACAATTAGCGAGTTCGGTATTTGGTCTGTTGACCCACAAATTTAGTAAATTACAGTAGGCCTAGGTCTTACCGGTACAGGCCTAGTACTGTCACAAACTGGAACAATTTATCTAATTTAGGCCCACATTGTTCACCTAAGTTAACTTACTGCACTATGTATTTACAATGAAAAAGATTGAAGATAATTTTGCACCTAGGCTTGGCCTTAACGAATTTAAATTCTCTGCATTTCATTCTGTCGAGCAACATAGTCTAGATCAGTGGTTAATCCTAAGGCCCCTATTAGACGAGGTAGCCTGGCGGAGTCGCCAGCGACCAAACTGGCTTCTCAGCTTGTCAAGGGTCATTGATTCTTATGGATGATATTACACGAGGGTAGCCAGCGACGCAGCCACACTTTTGGCGACCGACTGGCTACCGAGCCCCGTCGCCACTGCGGTAGCCACTGGCTACCCATATTGGCGACGCTGCGTTGTAGCATATGGAGCTTATTACACTAGGTCGCCAGTATCACGTCGCCACTTGGTCAGTTCATATCACGGGGGTACTTGCGCACTGTTGTGTTGCGTTCTGTTGTGTTGTGAGTGGGTAAATTGTTCACTTCAGTTGATAAAATGTCTACATCTGATTCAGTCGAAGGGATACGCGAAGATATGAAGAAAAAAGAAGAACCTCCGAAAGGCGAACAAAAGAAAGAATCAGAGAAAAAACAAGAAGAGCCGCCGATAGGCGATCAAAAGAAAGAATCAAATAAAAATAATATCAATAACAAGTAGGCCTAGTAATAATAATGACAATAAACAATAAATAATACAAATAACAAGTCCCCTACAAGTAACTTAGGCTACAAGACAAGCACTCACAACAAAATGAGTAACGGCGGTAAAATTCTTGCTACTCAACTGGCTACTAGGTTTGGTGGCCAGTGCGTCGCCAGCTATTGTCGCTGGCGACGTCGCCAGGCTACCTCGTCTAATAGGGGCCTAAGTTAATGAGCTTTTTGCATTTAAACAGAGGTCTAATTAAAGAGTTCAGGCGAACAATTGGAAACATATTTTTATAAGTTACCAAATGCAGCCAAGCAAATCACATACATTTGTATGTAAGCCAAAAACGGACAAACTTTTTAAGTAGGCTACTGCTGGACAGAGCTAAGTTATGACTTTAGCTAGGCCTAGCCTGGGCTCCTAGGCTAGTTGTGATGAACCTGGATTTCAATTACGGCCAGACCACAATAACTTATAAGGATGGTTTAGGATATTAAGGTAAATGACTTAAGATAGAGAATAATGCTTAAAATTATCATGACTTGATAAAAATAAGAGAGATGGCACGGTATTACGGTAAGTTACTTACAAAAATACGTTACTTACTTCTTCGGTCTTGAAGGCTGGAAACTGGAATTTGCTCAAAACTGCTTTATTGAGTAATCGAATGAAAAATAAAATTTTCCCCTATAACAGCTAGCCTATATTCTGTAGCGATGTTGCAAATCAAATAGTTATAGCCTACTATTGCAATACACAAGTCGGTAAATTTATGAATACAATTTTAAGTGCAGACGTAAAAACAAAAACATTGGCTGTTCTTAATTTGAGTTTCGTCTTTTTGACGGTCTTTCTGGCGCTGCCGCTAAAAGCAAAAACCAAATTCATAGAAAAATATTGAATTTGTCATAGAGTACAACATTCCCAAATAAATTATTGGGAGAATGTTTTGCATTATTTTATGATACAGCCATAGATAAAACATACTCCGTTAGTCTATGATACAGCGTAGAATAATACATTCTTCATAACATAATACCATAGATAAAACCATTTAAAACATACTCCCTTAGTAGATTTCTCATCCTTATGGAACAGCTGAAGACAATTTTATTGTTAGTTCTGTACGGTTTTCTGCAGATGTCGCGTTTTGTTTACAATTTGTTTCCCGTTATTACAGCCATTTAAAACCTCGTTTAACCAAATAATATATCTAATCATAAACAATAACTTGTCCCCTAGTTATATAACCAAACAGTAAAGCACAAATCAAGAAATTAACCCTAAAATAATAGAAACAAAGATTCGTCGACACTAGCGCCCATGTGTCACGTACATGAACTATGAACTAGACACGAAAAACGTGCTTCAAAATTTACAATGGGATGAGAAGTCTACTTGTGTTGGTTAGTCTATGAGCCTTATTATGCGCGGCCACTCGAGTGGCGCGCAACCGCGACTGCTCAAAGGCCACTTTTAGCGGGCCTTTTTATCATATGGAGCTTATTAAGCGACGCGACTGCGGTGGCGAGGCACGCGACAGTCGCCGCGACTGGCCACTCCAGTCGCGCACCCTCGCTACTAGTCGCGAGCCCACGCGACTGTCGCGTAACCAGCGGGCCATGTTATCATATGCTGTTTATTACGCGCAGCCACAGTCGCGGGCCACAGCGGACCCTACTCTCTGCACTCGCCTCAGTCCTGATTTTTGTGGTTAGGGTTCACTTACTCTACGAATCATTGACACAATGAGCCTCCAAATATGTAATTCTTAAAACACATGGCTCACTTACTCTACAAATCATAGTCTATACGAGCTTCGTAAATAATATTGAAGGTTCACTTGCACTACAGGCTCGTATACTATACGAGCCGATCAAAAATATCAAATAAATGAAGAGGGTTCACTTACTCTACAGATCATAGTGCCTATGAGCCAAGCGTATGAATTCTTGAATAATTCAGGAATAAGCTCGTATAGTATACGAGCCAAAATACTGAATTTAAATAAATTACAGGAGTAGGCTCGTATACTATACGAGCCTATTTCATGATAACTATTACACAAATAGAAGACGGCTCACTTACTCTACAGTTCATTGGCACAATGATCTGTAGAGTAAGTGAACCCTCTACAAATATTAGAAGGCTCACTTACTCTACGGTTCATTTAGCTACTCGTCGCGCGGTTTGCAGCGCATCGTTGCAGGCGTGTATGGTAAACCAATACCGCAGTTCTGCCGTTCTGCCTTACTTCTGCCGTTTACTAGTCTTGCAGCGTGAAAGAGAGCTTGTTATGTTAATGCATTGTTGAATTTTTAACTTGTGTACTCGTTGCTAGAAATCAAGCAATTATCAAGTACCGGTATTACAGGAGCTATTTTAGGAGTTATTACAGACTTAATTTTCAATTAATTAAAAAGACTCACGTAAAAGCTTATGCAACTAATGGAATTACTTACTGTGTTATGAACATTTCTATATAATTAAAGTTGTAAATATTTTTAAATTATTTAGAAGATTACCTTTTTAGTGTTTTCTACAAACGTGTCTCAACTTTGTAACGTTATTTCCAAGATCAATTATCTTCTATTTAGTGGAATTGGCCTTAAGAGGAGACCCAAAATAAAAATTCATCATTGTTACAAAAGTCATGGTTTATTTAAAATAAAACAGTTTCTTCTAAACACTTTCAAAACCAAACCCAAAATCAAATGAAATTTATTTACTTCCATTAGTTTTCTTTAAATATAAAAAATCAACAAATTTAAAACATTCGGCTAATATTTTTTATGGGACATTTTAAAACCATTAATCACTGGTACACACTTGAGCCCTGTGAACAAACAAACCCGTTCCTAGCTTATCTGTCTACAATACAAATACATATTTCTTTAATGTTTCAAACTTCTTTAAATTGAAAAGCTAAACAATTGAATTAAAATCCTTCGAAATTAAATTAGGTTACATTAATTTCTTCCTGAATGAAATAAAATTTACAATTGCTAAACTTTTCTAGAAACATTAAAAACTTTACTTTAATTAGCATTTATTATTTTTAGATCCAAATTTAACTCTATTAAATAAATTCTAAAAGAATAAAAAAGGTGCATTTTATATTTACATCTTTTACTAATTGAAAGAAAAGTTAAATATCTAATAAGAAAACATCTATGGTCTTTCTTGTTATTACAATAATTAGCAGAGAGGGAGGGATAAAAGTGAATGAATTAAAATAACATAAAAAAATAAAATAAACTTACTACTCATTGAGTAGGCTGCAGAAAATTCACCCCAGGTCTGGACACTGTACATCTACACTCTTGAACTAACAACCCCACATGGAAGCAGCTCCCTTATATAAGATATCTCAGTTCTGGAACCTTCTACCCCTACTCTGGCCAGCACATGCACTGGACCAGGTGATAAGGAAGCTTCCAGAGCTTTCTTATCAAGAAGTCTTTCCACTGCAGACTACTCTTGACTATTGTAAATGTAAATCTTTAATTTCAAATCATTACAACAAAAAATAAAATAAAAATTATTTTCTCAAATTTCTATATGAAACTAAACCATGTTACAACTTAAACACATAGCCGCAATAATGTTAATGTGCATGAGCATTTTCGCCAATGATAATGTACCAATGTCGACCGTACCAATGTCTAAACTTTACTTTCAAATGGATTTGTTGTTAAATTTTTTTATATTTATACATCATACATAATTTAAATGTTTTTACGTGACAAAATAACGAAATATAACAAGCTAGATTAAATACAATATAATTTAGGCTTGAGCTAATGGAAAACTGTAGTTTTCGCATACTTGTCTTAACTTACAGATTCAATTACATCCTTTGTTTACCAAACAAGATATTTACATTTATTGAAAAAATAACACTTAGACAGATCAATAATTGTAAATTACGATGACAACTGCATTTACATAACAATCATTATACAAAGAAGTATGTTTTTGTGACAAAGAGGTCAAATAGAAATTTCTTTTAGAACTATATAATTTATAAAGACCGGCCTTTTACAGTAATATGGTTTACAGTACTTATTAATTGCGCAGTTGTTAAATGCCCTTATAAACATATGAAAATTAAAAATTTAAATTAATAAATCATTTTCTTTACAAACTCATGAACAATACAATACGTTCGCTGACCCCTCATAGAAATGAAAAGTAAAGATGATCGCAAGATCTCAAGTTCAAGTCACGTTCTCATGGGCAAAGACCTGGCTGAGAACAAGCCAGGCATAGATTGAATTTCGATTTTAATGAATAAAGTGTAAAAAAAATGGCCTGATCTGTAGTTTTGCAAAGTGTTTTTAAATTTTTGAAATCTTTATTAGTTTGGGCAGGATTATTCATCAAAGTTAGGTTTTCTCCCATAAGATTAACATGGAGGAATCTAAATATTTAATTGGAAACTTTGTGTCCACTAATTCGAGAGAACGGCTGGGCGTAGAAACTTGGTAGAGGTGTCCAAATAAAGGTTTTGGTCTGTAGATGAGTTATCAAAAGAAAAACTAAGTAAATTCCCTTAGGGCTCTGCCCCAGAAGCCTTTAAAGATCCCTCCACAGATTTGTTTACATTTTGGTCATGTGGATAATACTTTTTAATGAAACAGCTGTTAATTATTTATTAGGAGTTACTGAACTGTCCAAAAGAAGTATTTGCAATGTTATTTTCTGTTTGTAATCTATTATATTATTAAAGTGATACAATCAAATTTTATGTAAACGGTTAAGGTCATTTACCAAATGAAAATATAGGCATATGGCACATCAAAATGAAGCTTAGAGTGTGTAGATTTGCCGAAAAGTATTGAAATGGACGAATTCCCTGAGGGGGCTGCCCCACAGGCTGATTTCCAAAGGGCTACGCCTGGCATGCTTTCAATGTTTAAATGATTTAATTTAATTTAGTTAATGAAACAGCTGGTCTGTACAATGAACTGGTGTTTGTTTATTTACTCGAAAAAGACGTTGGTGTTGTGAATGTAGATTGAGGATGGTTAGTGACGTTGTATACGTTTTGTAAAGTATTGCTCAAAGTTTCATTTTTTAATTTAAGAGTAAGCTACATGTCAAGAGGCTTGACTAAAATTGAAGGATTATGGTTAAACATGTTATTCATGAAGGGTATTGCTAAAGTATGCTAAGGTATGTTGCCATATTCTTAGGGATCTATTAACATCAAAAGTAGGGGTTTGAAAGTAAGTAGGTTTGCGCTGTTTGCGCTTTTAAATCAGTTTATATTTTCAAACTAAATCATAGAGTTGCTGTATTTTAAAACACACATCAGCACCACTTTAATAGCTCTCTAGGTCACATTTTCTTCCCGTTGCAAAGCACGGGTATAGCAGCTGGTAGCTATTTACTTTACAAGTGTAGTAAGAGCGTTTTTACATCACGCAGGTGAAGGTTGTGCAACGAGCGGAAGCGAGTTGCATAATTTACCTAAGTGATGTATAAACACGCTAACGTACAAGATTTTACCTGACCCGACAATATACAGGAGGTTACGAACAATATTAATCATTATCCATTTCACTCATCTTCTAACAGTAACGTTCATTTACAAACAAAAGCTAGGTTAGGAAAATTCTTCAAAACATAACAATAAAATTCAAGAGCACAGCTGATTTCTAGCGTTGAACGTCGTTGGCTCCATAGATGTATATTTTTTAAGTTAATCACTAAATGTTATTTAAATGGGTTTCATTACATCACCGAGTGAGTTTTTGATACTTTACATCACTCGAGAAGTAAGGAAGTTGTATACATCACGCTTGGGATAGGGAAGTTTAACATGGCGGGTTAGGTAAAATTAATTTTCTTCTGTATCATGTCATGTTTTTCAATATAACGTTTCATTACGAAATCAGTTAAAAATCCTTTTATCACAGTAACTCTTTCAATCATTTCTTATTGAACTATCTTATATCTATTGTACGGGTTGCTGTCTGCCTTTTTCACCACTTTTGTCTATATTTTATCATATTATCTTTGACTATCAATGATATTATTCTAGACAGATCATCATAGGTTCATGAAATTATTGTCATACATGTTTTCAAACGTTGGACAAATCTTCGATTGTGTTATACAATACACAATAATACAAGTGCAAAAGGACACGTTGCCCATATGTGCCGTGTCCATATTTTGTTAAATTAATAATAGTTTAGAGCAACTGGATAAAACATTTTACAATATTTATGTAGAAATATGTGTATGATTTAGAAAGTCATTAAGCTGGAAAACTTCAATTTACTGCAGACTTTTCAGAGAGGTTACTTTGATTTATTCATTCAACACAGAAACCTTGCCTAAAATGGTATACCTATCTTGAATTATTTGCAGTGGCCTATATTACGGACCGTGGCCCACTGGGTTGGTAACAAAATTGAAAATAACACGACATTTTGGCTGTAAACAATAGCATAAAGAGTAAGTACTATTTAAGCAGCTACTGTCGTGACGTAAAGGTCATATTCCTTTTAATTTAGATCACATCATCCTTTATAAGATACGTTGATTAACAATGCATGTAAACGTCGATATTAACGTAACAGCCAATTTACAGTACTTATTTTTATTTTTGGAAATGCTAAATTGCTATGTTATTTGCATTATTTCTTGCCAATGAAGCTGCGCAACCATTTAAACAAGGAGGTCCCTAAAAGTTCAAGAATAAAAGCCAACTCCACTTCAAGTACATTCCACTACACCTAACATTCTGTAGAGAGATTATATTGACAACTTTATGAAAATGATAAGGCTGAGACAGCTAACTGCCATCTCCCATGTCACGCAATTCCAGCTTTAACAGTAACCCCACAACCAATTTTTCAAAACTATGCTGGAGGGTTATTTGTTGAACAGAAGTACGATAAGAACTGACGCGTTGTGACGAAGGAAAACTCCCTTTGAAGTTTCAGGCATTTGACATGTCTCACATATCTAAGTTTTCGACCAATCTAGTGTAAACTAACTTTTTTTACTTCATTAATACTATCAATCCTTATTGCCTTGATATTTAATCGGATATCTTCTAATCTGCAGTACAGCAATCATTTGCAAATTGCATTTCCATCCCGTAATCATTTTCATCTTGATTTGTATTAATTTATGTTATCACTTTAATTGTTATTTTACTGTATTATTGGCCTAACCAACGTGAAAAAGTGTACTTCATCTATCTATAATATTAAAACGAAACAGTGTTTTTTTTTACGATTCTGAATCAACCACTCTACGGATTTTCATGATTTTTGTGTTGAAAGAAATATTATTTTGAGAACTAGGGAATGTCGAAGCCATAATTTTAGTTTAGGATCCCAGTTTTTTATAAATTAAGTTTTAATTTTTAAAAAGTCTAGCAGCCGACGCTAAGATTCTAAACTAGCTTTTGGCATAAAATAATTTTCTTAACATAACAGCTGTAAACATTCAGCTTTTGTGTCACAAATTCAGCATTTGGATAAAAATATAAAGACATACTAAGGGTTGACTTATTTATACTATGTGTAATGCTTATCATTGAAACGTTCAATTCTTCTGTAAGAGGATGACGGATTAATTAAATTACACATAGTAAAATACTAGGATGTTCAAATTATTTTTTAAAGCAATCTTTGTAGTCTTCGATTTGTTTTGGGGCAATATAATTTGTTTTAACTAACAGCTGGTAAAATATAAACTATGGAACTATGAAGTTATTTTATTTACTCTTATTTTGTCATTGATTGTAGGAAACTAGGGGAAACCCGTCGAAATCGACGGTTACTTTCAAGGCTTACGTTAATTCATCTAACTGCGATGAATTGGGTGAAATATACATATTTTAAACATTTAACATTGTTCAAAGAGTAATAAGTGTAAAAAAATAACAATATTGCGTTAGTTGCCAAATTTGGTTGTTCATTCAATGATTAAAATATTTCCTATCCTGTACGTCATCGGAGTTATTATTAGTATGTTATATGGTATCTCTTCCTTTGGTAGAACCTTTTAATAGTATTTAAATCGTATTGGTGGATCTTATAGTTAAACACTTCGGCGACTTCATCAGTGTTTGAGAAAAAATATATGTTTGTTGAGAAGACACGTTCTAACTTCAAAGGGAGTTATATCCGTTACAGTGTAAGTTTGATTTTCCTTCGTCACGTCGCGTCAGCTCATATCGTACTTCTGTGCCAATGAATAAACCCTCTAGCATAGTTTTGAGAAATTGACTATGGGGTTACTGATAAAGCTGGAATTCCTTGACATGGGGGATGTCAGTTAGTTGTCTCGGCCTTATCAATAACATAAAGTTGTCAATATAATCTCTCTACGGAATGTTAGGTGTAGTGGAATACATGAAGTAAAGTTGGCTTTTATTCTTGAACTGTTAGGGACCTCCTAGTTCATATTATGATCTTGGCGGCTTCATTGGCGATAAATAATGCAAATGACATAGCAGCAATGGAACATTTCCAAAAAGCAAAAATATTGTAAAATGGCTGTTACGTATATATTGAAGTTTACATATTGTTAATCAACGTATATGATAAATACTTTAATCCTTTAATACGTTTTTTTTTATGACGACAATTCATAGTAGGTAAGCCAAGTGAATGGAAGAATGTATGAAGAAAGTATGAATGGAGATGAGTGTAGGATGAGTGGCACGATCTTGAAGTCTTGTTAGTGACTAAGGCCGACATTCCTTGGATACAGCTGTTAATTAATAGCCCATACAGCGAATGGCAACCAAGGGACCTACAGTTTATAGTTGAATTGGAACCAATTTTTTTTTGCATTGGTATTTATGAATATTGGTATAATTATCAGGATAGCACTGCGGGTAGTCGTAGTACTCACTCGTGCGGACGTTAATCCACACCAGGGAGTATCGCATCCACAGTGCATTCCTATAAATATCCACAATTCGTGACCTCCTAGTAGTTGGATTACAGGACGACGCCACCCGTCCCAGTCAAAGGATTATGTGATCTAGTTTAAAAGGAATATGACATTTCTGTCATGACAGTAGCTGATTAAATTGTATTTTCTCTTTGTACCATATTTTACAGCCAAAATGTTGTGTTATTTTCAATAATGTTACAAATTCAGTGCGCCAAAGTCCGTAATATAGGCAGGTGCAAATAATTTGTCAAGATAGGTACCATTTTAGGCAACGTTTCTAAGTTTGGATTCTATTAGACTCAATAAGAGCAGACATTTCTACATAAATATTTGATATTTTGTAGAATAATATGATAAAATGTAGGCAAAAGTGGCGAAAAATGCACACACCAACCCGTACAATAGATATAAGATAGTTCAATAAGAAATAATTTAAGAATTACTGTGATAAAAGGATTTTCCACTGATTTCGTAATGGAACGTTATATTGCAAAACATGACATGATAAAGAAGAAAATCAATTTTAAAATCAGAAAATAACATTACAAATACTTATTTGGTAGAATTCAACTCCCAATAAATATGTGTTGTTTGAAATACAATTTAAAAATGAACAGCTGTTTCATTAAAAAGTATTATTCTCGTGGCCAAAATGTAAACAACTCTGTGGAGGGATCTTTTAAGGCTTCTGGGACAGAGTCCTAAGGGATTTTGCTTAGGCCTAGTTTTTATTTTTTTAACTCATCTACAGACCAAGACCTTTCTTTGGACACCTCTACCAAGTTTCTACGCCCAACCGTTCTCTCAAATTAGTGGGGACAAAGTTTCCAATCAAATATTTAGATTCCCCCATGTTAATCTTATGGGAGAAACTCCAACTTTGATGGCCTGTGGGGCAAAGCCCGAGGATTTTTACTACATGAATTGGTGAAAGGGGGCGTCTACACAAATAATACTTTATTTTGACACGTCGTTTGTAAAAATCCGTCCATTATTAACGGAGGAGTAGTGTTTTCTAAAAATCGCCTTCACGTATCTTACTAATATTATAAATTTGAAAGTTTGTGAGTTTGTGTGTATGTTTGTGTGTGTGTTTGTGTGTGTGTTGCTCAATCACGCATAAACTACTGGACGGATTGGGCTGAAATTTGGCATGATCATAGCTCACATTCCCGATTAACATTAAAGCATATTCTTATCTCAAAAACCCTTTCGGGCTCCGCCCCAGTGGCTCTGTAGTTCCCCATGTTAATCTTATGATTTTTCATATTTAAAAGGAATTAATGAATCTTAACAGCTGTTTCAATTAAACAAGTTGGTTCTGTTCTATGATGTTCAATAGCATAAAAGCTACAAGGATTACCAACAGGGTGCAACACTATTATTTTTTTTTTTTTATTTATGACAACAGCTAATTTCCAACCAAAAGGTGAGTGAGCGTAGCGAACGAACTTCAACCTGGAGGCGAGTTAGCGTAGCGAACGAGCTAACCTGAAGGCAAGTGAGCGCAGCGAACGAGCTCCAACCTAAAGGTGAGTGAGCGTAGCGAACGAACTTCAACCAGGACGTGAATGAGCCATGCGAATACTTATGAAGTTAAACGGGGCGAAGCCCGCGGGTACAGCTAGTTATATATAAGGATAAGTAAGATTAGTAGAGATAATTAGACCACAGTTTAAAATAGTTTACAACAAAATTAATTAAACCACAGTACAAATCGAGGCTCGGTACACGAGTCTTAATAAAAAAGGATAAAATGCAAATTATTTTACTGCTCCACTTTTCAAGGAAAGAATAGAAAAATAACAAAGTTTACATATTTTCATTCTTCATGGTAGCTTTTTGTTTACAATTAATGTTTGTCTGCTTTAACTTTGTTTGGATTAGGCCCGAAAATATTGATGTCATAAAAAGAAGATCAAGAATAATCAGGAATCACGATTTTAAATTACCACCACTACCTCAGCCGGGTTTTATACAAAGATAAACAGATGGATGACATAGATTGAACACAACGTCAACATTGACCAAGGATACTGCAATTAGACAAACCATCCTTTTATGAAATCGTGTTCAGTTGTGGTTACGTTTCGTTTGGGGGTGCCTACATCAGCGCCCCCAAACGTGAAAATATCACTTTTATTTCAACTATGAATATATTGTAGTTTAAATTAACTATAATATGGGAAATTACGATGGACATTTATTCAATGAGGGTGGTTAATTATCAAGGCTAGAACTGATAACGGTATGGATAATAAACATTGACAATTACGTCATTAGCTTTACTAGGGTGTTTACTTTTTATATTCCTGCTACGTGCTATGTGACCAGTTCTTTTTTTCAAATGAATGTTATTTGAACCAAACAGCTGTTTCAAAACAAACTGTTATTGTTTTTACTTTTCTTTGTTTACACTTATTTATTTAGCAATTAATGCAGTGAAATAGATTTTTCACCACACTATCATGTTTTTGGCTGTATTACATACGTTAATTGGTGGCCGAAAGTTACGTTTTGCTGGCGATGCCAGCTGTCCATAATTTGGGGACCGAGCAGGTTTTTACAGGCCGGGGCCGCAAAATCAGCTGTCCGCTTACTTACTTAAAACATGAATGCATTTTAAATACACAATCAAAATCCATAGCATTGCAATAGAATTGTGTTATTGTCACCGTTGCCTAGCAACTATTTATTTTTATTTTTGCTGATTCCTCAAATTATTTCTTCACATAACCTTAAAGTTGTAGTTGTGTTGACCATCAGTGTGCATTATTATAGTGGTGAATAGTGGTAATAGGGTAAAGTGTGGTGAAAAATAGTGTTCGTACCACGGACCGAAATGGTTTTGCAGCTCTCGATCGATTTAAGTTCTCGACTTCGTCTCGAACTTAAGAACTATCTCGAGCCGGCAAAACCTCATTTTCGGCCCTAGGTACGAAATATACTATTTCACCACACCATGATGTTTTTGGCTGTATTACATACGTTAATTGGTGGCTGAAAGTTACGTTTTGCTGGCCATGCCAGCTGTCATCGTAATTTGGGGACCGAGCAGGTTTTTGCAGGCCGGGGCCGCAAAATCAGCTGTCCGCTTACTTACTTAAAACATGAATGCATTTTAAATACACAATCAAAATCCATAGCAATGCAATAGAATTGTGTTATTGTCACCGTTGCCTAGCAACTATTTATTTTTATTTTTGCTGATTCCTCAAATTATTTCCTTACATAACCTTAAAGTTGTAGTTGTGTTGACTATCAGTGTGCATTATTATAGTGGTGAATAGTGGTAATAGGGTATAGTGTGGTGAAAAATAGCGTTCGTACCACGGACCGAAATGGTTTTGCAGCTCTCGATCGATTTAAGTTCTCGACTTCGTCTCGAACTTAAAAACTATCTCGAGCCGGCAAAACCTCATTTTCGGCCCTAGGTACGAAATATACTATTTAAGGATAGGTTTGACGATTAGTTTTGATGCTATGACACCTAAATTAAATTATGTGTAGGCCTACTGTGAATTTTGATTATGTGATCTGTGATAATGATTATGGAAGAGGCAGGTATGCTATGGAAGGTGGTATCGCTGACTAGGTCTATACACTTCTCAATTGACTATTCTACTTCTACTAGTGGAACCCCGTCGAAATCGACGGTTAATCTTGAATTCAGCTAACTGCGATGGATAGAGTGATAGAGTGAAGTCATTAGAATCTTAGTTAAATGGAGGGAGGATAAGCAATAATAAGTATGATGATTGTGTTCCCTAAAAAACGTGATTGATGAATTCGTTTAACACAATATTTCCTACCTTTTTATCGGCTTTAGGTTGCCCAAAAGGTTTTTTAGGAGTCTTATAATAGTTTGTTCATGAGTTTGTTTCATACCAAAGCCACTTTCACTATATGGAAGAATGAGTTCATATAATTAGTCTATAATGTTACGGAAAGAGTCAATATTTATTACTAACCACTAATTCCATCTGCTTTAGGAAAGTCATTCAGATTGTATCCGGATTTATAAGTTATCATCAACTTTGGTCATAAAAATACAGAATTCTATCAGCATATTAAATCAGTTTTTTTGTTTCATAAAAATATCTGATTCTCCAGAAAGCAGTAACATTCTTACTTCGATCTCAGCAATTTTAATTCCTTCTCTTGCCACATCGACCCATGTATTTAATCATCCTGTTCTTACTTGATAATTCATTAACTTGTGGGGTAGTTTTGCCTTGGCCATATATATCACATAACGCTGTGCATGTATTTCGTGGATTGGAATGAACCATAATTGTAGGAAATTTTATCACAAATCTTGAACATTTGCGGAACCAAATCCATAACCTAGTCCAGCCTTGGTAACAAATTATACAAATGCGATGAGATGTGATGACACTGTTGTGTTTCCGAATGTTTTGTATGTAGTGAGGTTATATGCGTTGTTTGACCTAGCTACATGTGTACATCAAAGTAAAAACTCTGTACACATTTTTTTTTTAAATAGGTAGGTACCTGAATTGACATTAGTTCACCTACTTTACCAAAACCATAGACTCCATAGTTAGTCTATTCCAAAACTTGAACACAGCTCTCATCCTCATCCATGTTAGAGCTTTGTGATGAGATGATGACCTGGTGAGGGAATTCAAAAATTCACACCATTCTTTGACGAGCACATGAATGCAAGTATTTATTGTTTGTTTACATCACGCTTCATGCCTCATTGCCCCGCTGGATTAGCCGCCCAAACCTGGATCCCTTGGGAACAGTGGAGTCGTTTTATTATCCGGACCTTTTTCGACCCTCGGAATACGGGACCAGCTAACTATTACCCTGCTACCCTGTGCTGTACTGCACTGCCCGGACCGTGCCGCACAGCTCACGGGGCCTGGGTGATTCCATCAAACATTTTGTCCCAACAATGTTGGCGCGCTGTTTCCATTCAAAACAGTACGCGCCAACATTTCCCTACAACCCCTCCTCATACAGCAAGCACATTCTTTGCCCTCTACTCTACATCCACACCTACCTACACCATAGTTCGATGACCTACACCGGTGCACCTTCATCATGGAGAACGAAGATACAGCTGCTGCTGCTTTTGTCGTAATGGCTGGTTCATATCACCAATTCATTCATTTAAACCCTTAAACGCGCGCATGGGAGTATGAAAAGACGTAACCCCACGTATGGTCATCTATATATATCTATATATACAGGGTGAGTTTTAAATGAGTCCCCCCCCCCTACTTTTTTCTACATTTCTTAAGATATCAACTCCGGACCACGTCAGATCATTGTAGAGTAGTAAGTACTTCATTTTGACTGGGTATACATTTTTGGCCGCCATCTTGGATCTGCCATATTGGATACAAAGTATTTTTTCAAATGTAAAGGTAGAGTTGTGACCCATTGTTTTAAACTAGATTTTTATGCTGAATATGATGCTATAATATATAACAGAATTCGTAAGATTACAAAACAAATCTACAATTTTAAACTAGAAAAGATGTGCAATGTTTGGCTGTATGATTTCAGCTCTGATTCGTCGTTCTCCGGGCGCAGGCCAAACCGTGTGCACGTTTCCATTTGTTAATATGTTGTGTTATTGATTTTATCATTATTTTACAATTGTATTTCATTGACACATCAGAAGCAACTAATATACGACTCCAACTGAAGGAAACCAAGATATAAAACAAGAAACACTGTAAATTTTAAGTACCGTAACATAAAATTGATAATTTTAAAAACATATTTCGAATACCTATTTGTCTTTTTAAATACGGTTTTTTATTGTAGTCTATATTAGGGACTATGGCCCCTACAGGCCACTAGTTTTGTCATAATTTTACGTAATGATAATTTTAAGTATGGTGGCAACCCTGTATAAAAAATACGCCAATACCAAATTTACGTGCAAAACCTTAAAACAAAACGAATGTTCCAGAGGCAAATATGTAAAATATTTGTAAAGGGTGTTTAAAAGGACGTAAAATAAACCAACCACTGGACAAGGATAATCGTGAGATAAGGATGAACCAAAACAATTTACTCGGGTATTTTATCGTCTTAAAGCTCGCCTATAATAATCTATCAAAGTGTATCAATTTAAACACAATAAGCCACATGTATATGATATCAGACAATTGAACTCACTAAAAGGAAAAAAATAGGAGTTTGCATCATTGTAATTTAATTTAGATAATATGATCAACATATTCCATACTCACAATCACTACACACATCGATTGAATACGATACAAACGGTGTTATCACCGCACAACGTAGGCCTACTTGATTAAAGGTTCGCTTATTACATTTCTCACGGCAGTAAAACTGATAATTATTATGTTAGAGACCGATATAGACTGATAATTAGGTGTTTAAACTGTGTCCGAATAGTTGTTGTATTTATATTTTACGCATAACTTTATCCTTATAATTGTATTTTAAAAATCGGGTACAAGTTGTGGGTACTGCAGCTAAATTGTTTACAATTACATTACCATATTAACAGGAGGAACCATATTAGAACATTACTTTTTAAAATACTAGCTGTAACCCGCGGGCTTTGCCCCGTTTAACTTCTTAATTTTCAAGATTATCTCGTTCGCATGGCTCAATCACGTCCTGGTTGAAGTTTGTTCGCTACGCTCACTCACCTTTAGGTTGGAGCTCGTTCGCTGCGCTCACTTGCCTTCAGGTTAGCTCGTTCGCTACGCTAACTCGCCTCCAGGTTGAAGTTCGTTCGCTACGCTCACTCACCTTTTGGTTGCAAATTAGCTGTTGTCATAAATGTAAAAGAAATAATAGTGCTGTACCCTGTTGGTAATCCTTGTAACTTTAATGCTATTGAACATCATAGAACAGAACCAACTTGTTTAATCGAAACAGCTGCTAAGATTCAATAATTCCATTTCTCATAAGGTTAACATGGGAAACTCCAGAGCCACTGGGGCGGAGCCCGAAAGGATTTTTGAAATAAGAATATGCCTATATGTTAATCGGGAATGTGAGCTATCATCATGCCAAATTTCAGCCCAATCCGACCAGTATTTTTCGAGTTTACTTTTCCCATACACACATACAGCAACCACCTCTTTTTTATAATAATATAGATAATACAAAATACCCCCGCCGCAGCAAACCTGCAGACTATAAGTGAATTTCAACTTGTCTGATTACATATTTACTCAAGTATTTCCATAAATAAGACATATTTATTCCCAATTTAAAGAACATTAGATTTAACGAGTGCTTAGGTTTGCTGACTACGGGGAAGGTAATCAATGTTTTTTGACTAAACGTCAATGGTATTGGATGAAATAAAAGTAGATGTATAATGCCGATTGATCGCCATGATGAAGTATGAGAGGTATGATGGCTGATGTAATAATATACATGAGGTCAATCAGGGTTATCAGGCGGAGAGCGTATCAGTTGGAGAGTATCAGTTGGACGAGAGTATCAGTTGGTCGTGAGTATCAGTTGGACGAGAGTTTTGGTTGGACGAGAGTATCGGTTGGACGAGAGTTTTGGTTGGGCGAGAGTAACAGTTGGACGAGAGTATAAGTTGGTCGAGAGTATCAGTTGGTCGAGAGTATCAGTTGGACGAGAGTATCAGTTGGTCGAGAGTATCAGTTGGACGAGAGTTTTGGTTGGACGAGAGTATCAGTTGGACGAGAGTTTTGGTTGGACGAGAGTATCAGTTGGACGAGAGTATCATTTGGACGAGGGTATCAGTTGGACGAGAGTATCGTCAGTGATAGTTAGCTTAGATTAAATACAAACAATGAACGAAATGGGAAACGCTGCACCGACTGATCCTAGTCGCAAGTGTTGCCAACGTACGTTTCAAGCGTACACGGATTACGTGCATGATAAAATAAAATCATGTGATGATAATATACTTGACGTCAATCGGAGTTGCCAGGTGGAGAGGGTTGCTGATTGACCACCATGAGCTATAATCCCCCCCCCCGTCGCAGCATACCTGAAGACTAAGCAAATTTTGCATGGCTATTTGGAGTACCTAACTAAAGTCAATAGTGCATTAGCCTATTTCTGGCAACCAAGATAAAATTGGTTATTCATTTTGTAGTAAATTATTCTCAACGATATTAACTTGATCATTCATAATGATTCTGGACTAATATGTGTTAGGGTCTAAGACTCTTTTTTGTTTTCCTTTTTTATTCATCTTGCAAATATTTATACTACCGTTCACTTTAATTAATTTCGCCCCCCCCCCTTTGCAAAGCCTTGTTTTGCAACGCACGTATGACAAATTCTCATTTTTTTTCACATATTTTGCATAATAATATCCATCACCAATGTGAAACAGTTTACCACCCATCAACCCGTCGCACTCGAGCACCTCCGGAAACTCTATCGGATTCATTATTCACTTTATTCCAAAAACATAAATCGCAATAGCGGACACCAACTTACACGGTCAAACTCAAGTGGTAGACTGACTAGTTTACCAAAGCGTCAAATTCGACTAAACAAATTTTATATTTTGGATAGGAATTAAGAATAATACTGTGACAGAAGTTAGTGCTCAAAAGTCTATAAATTTCCTGGGAAACGGAAGCTATATGCGTTCCCACGCATGATGCCTTTTAATGCTAGTGGGACGATTTTTGCAGATGACTCTTATATAATAATTATATTGAAACTGAATTTACACTACACATAGGTTGTAAACTTAAAGGAATTGTTCAAAATATGCTATTTTACTAACTTCAATGCATTTTTCAAAGCGGTTTTTTACAATTGTAACTATATATTTGCATAGATTTTAATTGTTGTTTCAAACTTCAAATTCTCTTGCAAATTGATTGGCCCTCAAGGTACTGCGATCTTACACCGTTATATTTTTCTGTTTGGGGGATCATTAAAAATAAAGTTTTTGCCGAACAACCCCTAGATAATGTCGACATTAATTTTGCAAGAAGACTCAATATTTTAAACTAGTGTCCCTGTTGCTCGAATTCGAGCAAATGCTAAGTATTAAAGGCGTTATTTTAAAACGAATAACAGTCATAATTTCTGACGAATGTAAAAAAGATTCGACTCAAAGATTTTGGAAATACTCATGATGTAGCTACATAACATATCGATATAATCTCTGTAAATATCTTATCATTTGTCAAAAGCTAATCTTTTTTTAGTGTTTTCTACAAATAGCCTTACTCATAGCCTCATTAGATTGCCATAATAACAATTATAAATTCTAAAAAAAATTCTATTTTTTCTCCTTGGTGGTGTTATAAATGACTTTCCTATATTTCCATAGTTTAAATCAGCTCTTTCAATGCTTACTAAGAAATGCAGCACAGTGTTAATTCAGTTTTCTTTTGAAGACATCAATTTATCCAGGCTCTCTCGCTTTTTTCTATTGTAATATTGACGCCAAACCCAAATTCAAATACTAAACATTTCATTTCAACCAAGTCAGTAAATGTTTGTAGCAAACTGTTAAATTAGCAAACTTATTGACTGTTTACAATTAACATTATGTTCTTCTTCTCACTTTTAATTTCTGACAACAGCACAGCTGGAGGCTCATAACAATTTTTGTTTCCCATGTTAATCTATGGAGAAATACGAAACTTTAAAGGGCCCCAGGGCCTCACTCTCTAATTATTTCCCTAAAATGAAAGTCTCCTGCACAACTTCACGTTACGCTCTTTCCAATGAGACCAAAAACATGTCAATCGGTTCAGTAGTTTCGGAGGAGTAATCGTCACAAAAATCCTGCTTGCGTATTAAATAAGTACTAGTGTACATGTTGCTCGAATTCGAGCAATTGTAAAGTATTACAGGATTGGCAGACCAATAACAATCATACTTAGCTATCAACATTTCAACAAAAACACACCTATCTTCCCTGTAGCAGCAAACCTAAGTACTCATATTAAAATTAACTTAATGTTATTTTAATAGGAAAAATGACCATTTTAAGGGAATATTTAATCTTTGTATTAATTAAGCCAGGTAAATGGAAATTCGCTTAGTCTGAAGGTTTGCTGCAGATAGATATGGATTTGCTTATGTTAAATTTATTATTTTAAAAGCAACCATCACTTAATTTGAAGACGATAATTAAATAATAAATAATAATTAGTTGATTTGGAATTAGGAATCACATCCCTATTTCACAGTAGATATTCTATAATGACCGAGTGGTTTTATTAAAGTAAGTATATTTAAC
Source organism: Macrosteles quadrilineatus (assembly GCF_028750875.1). NCBI lineage: Eukaryota > Metazoa > Arthropoda > Insecta > Hemiptera > Cicadellidae > Macrosteles > Macrosteles quadrilineatus. The sequence goes on from NW_026542602.1 coordinate 16,602,667, forward strand.
TACTAGCTGGTGCCCGTTCTACGTACGGGAATCTTGTGAGTAAGTAGAAATTTCTTAAATTCAGAACAGGAGTTGGTTTCCATATTTAGTGTGCACTTTTCCAGATATACTGGAAAAACTATTACTGTATAGGAATACATAATAACCTTCGCAAATACAATATCTGACAGTTTCAAGCCAAAACGAATGCTTCGCAATTAAATGTTGCCCAATCTTGTTAGTCCATATTTTATATCTAATGAAGGAAGCAAAGGAATTGCTTTATAGATCTACTAGCAACAGTCTGTTCTCAATCCAATGTTGTGTGTTGTGTTTGTGATGTAGAAGTGATTATTAAGTTGTTTAAATATAGACTCTGTAGTTTTGTACAAGTTAATGACAGAACCCCAGTTATTTAAACAACACATACAATTTACAGTTGGAATAGGGTCAACCCTCTTAAAAATGTCATTACATAATATAATGATGTAATTTATATTACAAATAAAGAGTAAAGAACTCATTTATATACTAACTAGCAACAGTACCCGTTGTGGTTAAACACAACGGTCTCTAGTAGAATAATAGTTATGAAATCCATACACCACTTTACTCACTAATATTAATGGTACAGTTTAAGCACATAACATTAGAATCACATACTAAACCTAATGAACACACTTTAATTACAAATGCAAATTGTTAACAACAACATTTATAAAGAAAAATTAATTAGATAACAATAAGCTGTTGAATTATTAACACACTAGCAGAGTACCCGTCCTTCGTACGGGGTTGGAATATAAGTATAAAATTCTTATTGCAGTTATACTCAAGCTTTGCGTTTGCAATAAGGGAGGACACAGTTTGATAAAATTTGCTTTTTTAAATTTACAGTATTCTATAGTATTACACATCTACCATAGCCATAATGTTCTACCACTTCACCTAAACAATAGAGAAAAATAAATTATCAACAATTCGCAAAATATCACAAATTATTCATGAAATGAAAAACATAAACATAACTGTAAACGATCCTACTTTGACAGTTATCATTGCGAATCACAGTTTTTTTGCTGCTTAGTTAAAATTAGCTGTTTTCATAAATGCAAAGAAAAATATAGTGCTGCACCCTGTTGGTAAATCTTATAACTTTTTAATGCTTTTCCGTATCATAGAACCAACTTTTTTAATTGAAACAGCTGACTAAATTCTTTAATTCCCTTTAAATATGAATACTCATAAGGTAAACATGGCGAATCACAGAGCCACTGGGGCGGAGCCCGAAAGAATTTTGAGATAAGAATATGCCTATATGTTAATCGGGAATGTAAGCTATCATCATGGCAAATTTCAGCCCAATCCGTCCAGTGGTTTAAGCGTGATCGAACTTCAAACAAACAAACAAACACACAAACTTTCACATTTATAATATTAGTAAGATGTTTCGTATGATTAGATTATACATACTGGTAAACCAATTATTACCATCTATAAAAATAGTTGGTTTTTCTTTTCCGAGTCGGGTTAGCTCTTCTACCCGACCGATTTTCATAATTTTGGCCAACTAAGGACGTACCGCAGATTTATTTGAGCTATTGTTTATTGAGATCGGACTACCTAAAGCACACTGCTGAATCACGAATCAACGATAATTACCTATCTGCAATCAATGATACGTAACTCTATATTTATTTAAGTTATTTTATATGTCTTGGTCTTAAAATACTTCAAAAGCTTTAACTTGAGATATTGATAGTTTTCATCAGTTAAGTTCAAGATACTGTATCGCTCAATCATAAAGTATAAACTTGTATTATATCTTGGATATGGAATTTAGTTTTAAATATATTTACTTAATTCTAACTACGTTATTCTATTTGTTTTGACCTAAGAACCTTCATTGAAATACCACTCCCATTTCATTAAAGCACACAGCTAAATCACGACCAACACAAATTGTTCAAAAAATTGAGTTCTTTATCATCGATTTATATCCAAACGATCTTGCTTGCAACCTCAACAGTACTTTCATAATTATTTGCAAATACAGTATTCACAAATTATGCTATCCAATGACCTATTAATTAATAAAATCGGTTCAGTAGAACTGTAGATTTAATTGTACAAAGCTTATAAACAACATCTTTAATTCAGTATTTTCTCACTACTATACATTTGGAGGTTGCTTAACGTTTTTGCAAATAACTTTGAAATGGCGAGGAAATCGACCAAAGTGGAGCGTGATATTCTGAAAGAGAATAAAATTTCCTACAAATTACCATTATGTATTGCTTGAAATTACAAGAAATACATACTGTTTCATTAAAAATTAGTGTAAAATTATACATATTGTAATATTTGATAGATATATTGGCATTAATTTGGCTAGTTACTGTTATAACGTAAGTTATATTTACCTGAAAATATGCAGAATTGTAAGGCCCTAATGTTGTTCAGATGGGTTTTTGTTTCCCTTGAATGTGAATAATGCGAATCCTTCAATGCAAGTTTTGTTAAGGTTTCTTGGATGTAGTCATGTTATTTTAATATCACTTGACTTTTATGAAAAAATATATAATGTCCTTGCCGTACCGGTTTAATTCGGCATTAGAGGGGTTTCCTTTGCAAATCATCCTAAAGTTAATGGTTAAGTCCGTTTTTCCTACAAAATAGTAGCACTTTCGATAACATCCTTGTTCATTGTTTGTGGGAATCTTCATATTGTAGGTGTTCTTCTTTTATATAGGATGATAACGATAATATTTTTAAAAAATCTCGATTTCTGCTACTTGGTGGCGTTCTATGACTTTCCTATGTTTCCTTGGACAACAATTACGACCTTTAAGGGCAGTTTATGAAATAATGGATAGTTTTGCACTAGTTTTCTCGTCATGACGAACATTTTAAGTATATGGTTTATGGGGGTATGACTTGTAGTTTTCACAAAAGTTCATGTGTACTTTGGGCTTTATATTGATCAACTAGTGGCTTGTAGGGACATAAGTCCCTAAAAAGCTCAAATGTAAAACAAACTATTGTAATATTTAAACAAACTAAGAATAAAATTATCTATGTGTCAGAATCGATACAGTGCTACAATAATACATGTACTCATATTAGTACCCTGGCCCAGTTATTATTTCTAATATTATAGCTCTACTCCTTTTGTAAAGACACAACTGAATTAGTGTAAAGGCTGCCCTAGTTTCGTTTCTGATCAACATAAAATATAAACTACTCTCTGTGTCAGCTTATGTGGTGGGATTCCTCCTAAAGCTGTGGTTGAATTTATACTCTCTTTAAAATTGGCCAATTTAAACGTTCAGTGGGTTCATAGTTTGTTAAGACCATAGTAAAGTATTTATTTGCTAATCCGTTATAATTTTTAAGTTAATAACATAGCGCTGTCTGCTGTTATGACGCAATGTACAGATAGCCGACAGCTAAGCCATATCAGCTATAGTCATGTTAATAGTATATTATTTTTCATTCAATGGATGTAAATTTTTTTTGAAAACATTTTACCGTTTATATTATTTATTTAGCCTACAGTTAAAAAAGCTAATCATCGACTGATTACTAACTCTTTTTTTTTGCCATTGGTTAGGGTTCCATTATCATGTTAATGAAACCAATCAAGAAAACAAATTCATCAGCAATTAATATAGGTACATATTTTTGGTTAGTGAAACATGAAGAATCGAAAACTACCTCCAGGGTTTACTGTTATAGATTCTCTCTTCACTATCTATATAGATTGTATATATATATACAATGCATGTTGGGCTATATTATTTTAACCTTTTTTCCTTGGAGCAACAGACAGTAGATACCTGATTAAAATCTACTCCAAACAATTTTATTTTTCCGCCCATTGGAATTTGTTATAGTAATTAATGAAAGGAATATATGTATTGCCTGTACAAACCTATTTCAAATTTTATTCCCAGGTTATTCTCTAGAGTAACTGTTAAGGTTATTCCACTCGATACAAAGTATAGATTAAACACTACAATTACGTGTCAAATTAAATGTTATGAAATTTAAAACAAAAGTTTTGAATAAATTTTCAATATATGTTTTGAAATAAAAACAAAACAGAAGTTTTCTAACTAATCTTGCATCGTTGATTATTTAGTCAATGGGGCTATTTCATGTTAAACATTCCTTCAGCACAACAATAACCTACTAATGTGAAGAAATGTAATCAAAGTAAAATAACTTTGTAAACTTCGTGAACATATGTTTTAAAAAAAACCAAAGCTTAAATATTTCAGCCATTCTACTTCCATTTACTATGATTTTAACCATCTCCCACGATTCTACTAAATTTCATGCGCTTGGCTAATTTACATACAAATACACAAATTTGCAAATTGCACAGTAAAATTAATTTCAACATTCTAAGACATAACGACAAAAGTCTCAATTGTATGTAACGTCATCCCTGGTTTTATATAGTATACAGTACATTGCAGAATTTACTGGCAAACTAGTTAAATCCAAATGTAATATTGCTTACTGGCTTAATGATAAATCACGATCAGCTGTATTGAGGTAAACAAAAATCAACAGACAAATGGCTTCTAATGCTATTCTTATGGAGAACATTTTACGTTATATCATTGACTAAGTCAAAGGTTATGTCTAATTTTGTGTTAAAATTTGGGGAATTTCACTATTTTTCCGGGATCGAGACCTTTAATTTGAACCCTCTCCCGTCGTTCTACGACTACCCAGTCGCCCACAATTTTGACGCAAAGAATCGGCTTTCGTAATTAATATATAGATAGATATTTAATTTCCACAAAATCAGTTAATGTAACCAATGCGTTTCGTTGAATTGAAAAACAAAGAACACAATTAAATTAAACAGCTGATGTAAACAATATTATGTTCTTCGTAAGGATAACATGGGAACTTAATAAAAAGCCAATGTGGCAGAGGCCAAGGGACTTTTTCAAAAATTTTAGGCCAGTTTGCAAATCTACGCAACACGCTCTTTCCAATGAGACGTCAGTGGATAAAATCGGTTTAGAAATGGTGGAGGATTCAACCGACAAACTTCGTGTTCGCGTATTAATTATATAGATTTCATATGTGCATGAAATGTTGGTGTGAAACCAACTTGTATAACTTTAAGCTAAATGGTTTAAGTTACCTGGCTTAGTCAAGTGATCCTTCTTCAGTAATACACTACTATAGTTTCGGACTTGAAAATAAGTCCATCTTCAGAAAACGTCAATAGGTCATCTAACCAAATTGGTTAGATGACCTATTGACGTTTTTGTTAACCTGAAGATGGACTTCCAGAGGCTACTTCACCATGTATACCTTTGAAGTAGAGGCTATATTTATTCCCAAAAGGTATCAAACGCCAGCTCCTGATCAAATCTTTTCTATCCCTTTAAAGTTTGTTTCGTGATTTTAGTCTTCACGTACAGAGACTTAAATCTTTGTATTAAATTGTTAGCAATCATAAATCGTAGACAGAATCTTCCACAAAAGATAAATACAATATAGTTTAACACCCTAGAACTCCTTAAAAAAATATATTTTGTTAAGGCTTCGTCATAATGTTAAAAATACTCAATACCACAACAAATTAATTAATTTTACATATGTAAACGTTGATAGTTGTATGCGTATTGTATTTTAATATATCTTCTGTATACATCTAGTCCTCAATATTTTCTGTGAACACAAATGCTTCTGTATACACTTTTTTGCAACTCACAGTAACTGAGAAATATTCTAAACTGGTGAACTGTTTTATAAATTTTTGCCATTATTTCTCAACCCGTGGTTAAAAAATTAGTGACTCGTGGATGAATCCAGATACAAAATTTAATCTAAATCGGACCACAGGTTTTGTCTGTAGCTCTGTATCTGGATCATACAAGTGTGTATTATATAACATGATCAAATCACATAGTCAAAATATGTTTTATTCTATAACTTTTAATTTAATTAAACATAAAAGTTATGCTCCCTCCATTTTTAAAGTATTCAGTCCAAAAATGTAATAAATTTACTTGTGCATACATATTTATTTCGTTTTAATAAATAATTGAGGTGATGCAATACACTTATGTAGGCAGTCGCAGCAGTCGAAGCCGGGCATAGCGCCTAGAGTTTCACGAACGCAAACCGCGCAACGAGTAGCTAAATGAGCCGTAGAGTAAGTGAGCCATCTAATATTTTGAAGAGGGTTCACTTACTCTACGGATCATTGTGCCAATGATCTGTAGTGTAAGTGAGCCATCTAATATTTTTCTGCAGGCTCGTATAGTATACGAGCCTATTCCTATAATTTATATTATTCATTATTTTGGCTCGTATACTATACGAGCCGATTCCTGAATTATCAAATAATTCGTAAGCTTGGCTCATAGTCACTATGATCTGTAGAGTAAGCGAACCTTCCTACTGTATTTTTAAATATAATACACGAGGCTCATAGGCACAATGATTTGTAGAGTAAGTGAACCCTCTTCATTTACTTTTTATTTTCGATAGGCTCGTATAGTATACGAGCCTGTAGTGCAAGTGAACCTTCAATATTATTTAAAAAGCTCGTATAGTCTATGATCTGTAGAGTAAGTGAGCTGTCCCCGTGTTGGTTAGTCTATGGTTAAATGTATTAACGTTTCTAAATTATAATAATGCTTTTACTTTATCTAAAAGTTATGTTGGCTATACCGAAGAAGTCTAGTTGTCTGATTTGATTTGGTATTTTTTTCTGTACAGTTCACAGTTGATAAGTTGGAGTTGTTGGTTGGTTCTGTGTTCTGTCGAATTTAGGTTTAGGATTAGGTTAAATTACGGAAAATGGCTGAGGAAGCTGCAGTCGAGAATTTAGCAATTTCAAGATTCTTTTGTCACAAATGCAACTTAGAAATCGGCCGCGTCCAACCAGTAAGTAATGAGTTTGTTTTTTAGATTACTAATTTTAAATTAGTGTTTGATGTCACCGATTAATTGTTGGAAGATCGTTTACCTTGACCAGTCTTAGAAAGGGGCCATAACAGACGTCATTTTGCTTTCAACCAAATGATTTACATACCTCAACGTAATTAATCTGATAACAGGTAACGCAAAAACTAGACTTAAAGCTTATTTTGCTTGGTAATTAAAGTTTAGTACCACAATGACGTGTCTATAGTGTAATGAATTCATTTGGAACAAATTTCAAAATTCATACTCTTAATGCTAAGGCCTATTATGACCTGAGAGTAGAGTTTGTAGTCAAGTTTTGTTCTGCAAATTACACATAACTAAGGTATTTTAATTTTTTTTTTTCATGAATAGGAACCTAAGTTAAATGACACCTTTTTACTATAAACTTAACTGCTCAGAGTTAAGCAAGCATCTCTGGCCTTAACTCTTAACAGTAACTTAGGGTCTTAGGTAGGTGTAGCCTACATTTTATAAATATTCATGAACTCAGAGGGCTCCTAGATCTTTATGTTGAACTTTGAATTAATTGGCTGAGCTTCGTTTACCTTTTTAATTAAGTACTAAATCTATATAAAATAGGCAAGCCACGATTTTTGTCGGCAGAACTCCTCTGTGGTTTCTCAACTGATTTTGTTTTAAGTTAGTTTATGGTTCATTGGAAAGATCTCATTGAGTAGATGTCATACAAGGTCTTACATGTTGAAAAAGTCCCCTGGGCTCTGCCCCATTGGCCTTTAAAGTTCCTATGTTATCATCATTTTTTGTTTACATTATGGTCAGCTGGATAATTTAATCACAGAGGATAAGCCTCCGGTAACCGGTCGTGGATTAGGCCTCCGGTAGTGACGTCACCGGGTTGTGGGGACCCGGAACGTCAAAACCACAATGATACGATCACGATGTACAGCCATCGGTGTTCGTGTTGTAGTGAATAGAGTGCTCGGCTGATATACAAGAGGTTCCTGGTTCGAATCCCATCGGTAATTTTAACTTTTTTTCAATGATTTTGCTTTGAATGCCATTTCTTCTTAACTGTCCATCTTTTGTTAGAATTTTTAGCATTTATAATTTGATTTTATGAACAGAATTTAACCTTCATTTGATTTCTTTATTATCAGCAAGTTTTGTTGGTTAGGTTAGGTTATGACAGTAACTGCTGGACGCCTAATCCACGTCCGGTTACCGGACGTGTAGGCCTATCCTCTGCGTAATTTAATTGCTGTTAACATTTTAAGTTTAACATTCACTGAAGAGAAAACCACTGAAAACACCGCTTCACAAGTGGCTGATAGACAGACCTGCTTACTCCTTGAAGGAATTACTCGAATCCGATCTGAATCATTAACTTGCACTAAATTCCTCATCATATTGTTAAGCACGGCACCCACTTAAATTAGGCTAAAATAAAAATTTTGTCATAGTCTCCTCTTAAACGCTGTTTCCTGCAATTTTACAGTCCATCTATAATATGTACTAAGCCATATTCTAAGCTACAGTCTAACCTTGATATAACGAACCTCGATATAAAGAATTCCTTGATATAACACATTTTTTTGAATCCCCTAGAACTCTCCATTAGACACCATGTATGTTTTACCTCTACATAACGAACAAACCATATCAATGACCTTGATTTAACAAATTTTTCATGATCCCGGCTAAAATAAGACACCTCAATATAAGGAATTTATCATTGTCAGAACCTCTACATAGCGAATTTAACCTCTACTTGAGGAATTGTCTGCGTCTCTCCCTCAATACAACGAACCCCCCACCAACATTATTGTTTTTGAAAAATCAGTTTCTTCATCAAATGAAATGGAAATGTGACGTCAACGCTTGCGCCAACATTCGTCTGCTCCGTTTACACATCACTGTCTGCTGTCGTCGCTGCGCGCTATGTTACAACTGAGAGAAAACAGATTTAATTCACTGAGGACTGATGACGACGTTAATGTTTAGTAAAATGTGATTGAGTGATAAAAGTAAGTATGGTGACTTGTACAATTTTTGGATGAAGAGAAACCTAAGAAAGAAAAAGAATAGGAGAACAAATCAAAGAGAAAGAATAGCAACATATATCTTTATCTTTACATTCCTTTTACGAGTGTTTTTATTATCTTTAAGTTGACTATGATTATACCCTTTTTATAACGACTTATCTAATATTTTATTATTTTCAATACGATTTGTTTACTACAATACGTGATTGGTGTACGAACTAAGGCAACACCAATGTTATAGTTGATGATTATTACAGTATTGACATTCCTCTGCTGTGATTTAAAACAGAACTGTAGCCTACCGGCCTATCACAAGCAGTAGCTTACAAAACTATCTAATGTTTTGTTTTGTTCTTTGCGTGTTTTATTGCTATACAATACAGTGTTTGGCTAGGTTTTAGGTGGGTTAGAGTAAGTTGTGATTTTAAACTTACAGTTTGTAACCTGTACCAAGGTCAAAGACTAGAAATGTCATGATTGCGTAATATTAAAGATCCCTACCCTTTAGTACCCCAGATAATCGAGGTTCTACTTTACAATGTAAACACTGTACTGTAAAGTATTGTAGCCTATGCTAATTTAATTGTGTTTTAATGAGGTCAAATTCCGACCCATCCCGACCTGATGCTGGTTCTGAACCTCAACTTTGTGAAATTCCTGCAAACCTAACCTCAATATAACGAACCTCATTTTAACGAAATCCTTGATATAATGAATACTCAGTTCGGCCCCTTCAGATTCGTTATAGGCCTACCGAGGTTGGACTGTACTAGCTGTACTAAGCACCAATTCTTGTACTAGTTTTAAGTTATATTATTGTATGACGCTATTGTATTTTCTTAATTAAACTAAAAATAAAGAATATTTTGATTTGATTTGATAAGTCAGAATTCAAGGAAATTCGTGATACACACATTTACTGACGTACCGTAGTTTAAATGAAATATTTACTAATCTGAATCTGGGTTTGCGTACATAAGTTATTATGATGGAAAAAGGCGAGAAATCCAGGGCAATTTGAAATGTTTAACCAAATAAGAAAAACTGAGTTGACACAATTTTACTATAGGCCTATTTCTTGATCAATCATCAAAAGAACCGATTTGTAAACTATGGAAACATCTAGGGATGTCATAGAAAACCTCCAAGTAGAAGAAATAGAGATAATGTTTTATTAAAAATTTTATCAAACCGTTGTTATAGCCTAGGCTACATAATGAAGAACACAACATTGGTTCCTAAAAAACCTACCTCTAATCTTGCTCCGTAAGCAGGAGCTCTGGACGTCATGCAACAGCGCTGAGCTATTGGACGTCGTGAAACTGGTAGTGGCTTTGGACGTGGTGCTACTTCTAAGTTTTTATGAGAATAAAGTGCACTGTTGCGCGACAACCAATCACATGTCATCCAAAGCTTGTTGAAAGACTAAGTTTCTTACAGTTGTGTAACGAGTTATTTTTCCTAGGGGGGTAAATATTTGCTATTTGGGCTGCGCGTCTGTTGAGGTAAGCAAGCGGCGGCGGCGAACCTGGCTAGCGCCCTTTGACTCGGCTTATCAGTTCGGATAAGCTTGGGTATCCTGGGACTACCGGATAGCCGAGAAGGACATTCGAGTCGTGGATCCCGGACAGTGAGGATAGTGTGGTGTCTTGTGGAGACGACTGGGTGGTGTACGTAGAGAGAAGTGTACGGTACGAGTGACAGTGAGTGTCGGTGTTAAGTTGGGTGTCGTGACCCACTTGTGGTGAGTGGACGACGTTTTATTCTATTTTGGTTAAGGAGTTGATATTATTAGTTTGATAATATTAATATCTATATAATTAATACGCTACATGAAACTTTGTCGGTTGAACTCTTCCGCCATTTCTTTGCCGATTTTACCCATTGACGTCTCATTGGAAAGAGCGTGTCGCGTAGATTTGCAAACTGGCTTACATTTACAACTTACATTTTTTTCAGTTTGTGTAAACATAACCTCCAAGACGGATCGCGTTAGTATGGTTGTATCTTAAATTTGCGTATTTATCGTTGTTTTTTGTCGCTATGACGGATCGTGTTAGCATGATTGTAACATAAATTTGTGCATTTATCGTTGTTTTGTGTAGCTATAATTTGTTTATTTATTGTTTTTTTTCTTCTTTTAAATGCTTTCGACGTGACGACAACGAAACATAGACAGGAGGCGTAATCGTGATAACGACCGCAGCTACAGAACAGTGGAGCGGGACAGTCAGCACCTGACCCTGGACAATCTCAACTATTAGGTTACAAATGCGCCCTAACACTACCCCAAAACGACTTTTCGTTCTCAATTGGCCCTCTATCAATGACCTGTGTTGCCTGTACAGCGAGGCAATTTGAGAAGGAGAAAACCGGCCGGAATGCTTTAGGTTTATCAATAACGAAGATAAACATGGACAACCTTATATGGCTATAAGTCAGGAAATGTTTGTAGAAAACATTAAAAAGCAATACCAGGTTATGAAATATGATATAAATTTACAGGAAATGTTGATTACTGTTATATACATCGTGAGTACCTCCATGAGTTACACACCGGTAATCTTTGAGTTGACTCTTTGAACTCATTGTAAATATGACTGTTATTCGTTTTGAAATAACTCCTGTAATACTTTGCAATTGCTCGAATTCGAGCAACATGTACACTAGTTTGGTTTTATTGCGAGAGTTAGAGTTGCAACCGTGCTGGTCAAAGCCTGACGGTAGTTAGGATTTATTTATTAGTCAGGAATAATATTAAAGTATATTCCTGACGGTTCTGGGCAGGTGCTAAAGCGCAAATAATATATTTGATTGAATGTAGTAGATATTATTTTGCGTTGTACCAAGAGTTAGTTACATTACTAATAACTCTGAGGCCCGACAAACCTAGGCTGAGGCTGCACGATTCAGCGTGCATAGTTGGAAGCACGTGGCCAGTAGGCTAGTAGCTAATATTATTAGCCTATTAACAGAAGCCCAGCTAAGTAATATAAAGTTGGTAGTAGCAGTAGCAGTAGTAGGGTTGTTATTGTTTAATCATTTGATTATTTTAATTTAACCGGAACAGCTTGTTCGGTAATCCAACACGTTATCTTGGTAGCTTGGATAGCGGAGTACCGGCTATCAGATAATATATTTATCTAGTGTTTGGAACGTATTTAATATTTATTTACCTGCTACTAAGTAGCTCAATAATTTAATAGTAGTGCAAGTGACATCTAGTTTTGCTTGTTTAGCTTGGTATTTATTGAGACCAGCTACTAGAGGTTTAGTCATTCTGCCTATAGTATACTTGTATTATTATATGGTATTGTTATTGAGTGAACCGTTTGATTCTTAGCTTGGGCAATAGAGTTGTGTATTGGATTATAGTGGCCTAGTAGACCCCGCCTATGGTGATAACTCGCGTTGTGGTTTTTATTGGCAAGTCATCGTGAAACTCACTGTGTTTTATGCACTCTGGGCTTAACTATTGGATGGTTAGAACGAAGCCCGATTTGCGTAGTCAGCAACGACCCCCTAGGAGTGTGGAGAATCGGCGTAGGCCTGGTGGTGATTATTGCACGTTTGTTTTGGTGACTTGTTTTTTACTTGTTCACAGTGCCGGTGTATGAGCCAGTCCTATACCGGTTAGACCCGGCTTTTGGCCTAGTGGTTTCCCTGACCTTATCGCAGACCCTGGAACTTTACCCAGCCAATGTAGGCTGAGCTATCCCCGGCAAACGTTTGCGACTGCACGCACTTTTAATTTTTTTTTTTCCAGTGCGTAGAAAGTAGCGTCGCAGTTGAAACTGTACTTTTGGACATGATGAGATTTGGACCTCGTGCAACAGTCGAATAGATTATTTGGATGTCGTGAGACAGCTCAAAAATTATATTTTGGACGTCACACTCAACATTCCCATGTCTTATCTAGCTATAGGCCTAAAAGCTTTTCTTGCTTTTGTATATATTGTGAATAAAGTATCTTTGAATTGAATTGTTCAAGATTACAGTTTATTTTTAGTCTAATATTCAAACGCTTTAATATGTCCTTTCAAAGTAAAACCCTAATTTTTTTTCAAGAGTGCATTGCCGAAACTCGTTGCTAGATTTGTTATTTCAAAGTCTAGTCTTCACCTAGAGACCGGAGATTTTTCTTCTAAATCTGTCGTACTAATGTCAATCTGCCTTCAAGGAATCCAAGTTGTTATTCCATGAAATTATTTATTTTAGGTATCATTAAATAGCTTGTTATTTAGCTTAGCACAGGGAAAAATTACATCACCTTTGACAAGTTGAAGAACATACGATTGATTGCTGTGTTATGCAGATTTTTCTCAAAAATATCAGTCCAAATTGCTTAATTTTCCTAGTCATACAAACTGGCAGCAATAAAAGCTATAATCTCTGTAAATTTATCCAAGCTATTTTATTTATCACAAGTTCCTATTGAATTTGTCAAACAATAAAACAAACTATCAAGTTGTAACATTTTAGGCCTATTTGGGGCCAAATGTTTTTGTGACAGTATTAAGTTATCACATAGTTAATAGTATGCCTATCTATGATATTGTAGATAACAACTATCTTACCTATATCATCTAGGAAACAAACACATAAGTCTTATCAATTGGGAAAGATAAAATGCATGTCCCGAGGCTTAAGCTCCTGGAGCAATGGAACAAGTTATTTGTGAGATTTGTCTCGCAGACTAGTCACTGTCCAGATCAGTTGCTTCGCTTAAATTTTGGTTTCTTTTAAATATTCTTCTTGTATCGTACTTCTAGTGTACCTAACTCATTTCTTTGTAATTATCATGGTAAGTAACTTTTTATTTGATGTTCAATAGGGAATCAGTTTGGAATAGTCGATAGCTGGAAGAAAAAAACAAATTTTTACCCAATAAAACCCCTCAAAAACACCCGTTCTCATAGTTAGATAATTCTGGTTTGAATAAACTTCTAGGTTTACCTGTTATTGTACCAAATTTCATAGAATCAGATCATTTTACTTGAGCTATCACACTAACAGACACTTGTCAAAACATTTTGTTTAATTATTTTAGGGTTAATTTAATAGTTTGTGCTTTACTGTTTGGTCATATTACTATGGGACGAGTTATTTTCGTTGATTATAGATTGTTTTATTTGGCTAAACAAGGTTTAAAAAAAACTGAATTAACAAGAAACAAATTGTTAATAAAAACAAGATCCTAGTGGCATTGAACGGAACTAACAATAAAATTGTCTTGAGGTAACCCATAAGGATGTTTTATGTCCGGTAAGGACAAATCTCCTAAGGGAGTATATTTTATCTATGGTATTACACTGTTTTAATTAGCTAATAAACCAATCTACCTAGTAACTTATACCGTTACCTCGTTCAAACCGAATGTTAGAATAATTTTACCATAGGCTATAGGAAACGGTATTTTATTTAAAATTAATAAATAGTTTATGGTTACCGTTACCAGGTTTAAAACTGTAAGAAAATGCTATTAATGCATATTTAAAAGCTCACATTAAACCACTTTTACTTACTGTACAGTAAAGAAGAGTAACTGTCTACTTGCTAACTATTTCAACATCAAGCAAGACAATTAGTGCAAATATAAAAACGGCGATTAACCCAATTAAATCCTGAATAATTAACATTGTAAGATAGTAAGTGTTATCCTTAACTGATTGTGGTTATCTTGGAATCACTATATAAGTAGGAGTGCCATGTGGTATACATCAGTATTGTAGTAGTTGGACTCAAGCAAACTTTGTAACTTGTTGCCGGACAAGAAGAGGGGGAGCCACAATGTCTGTTATTGTTGTTGTTGTTTCTGTCGTAGGACTACACGTGTCCAACATGTCAAAGTGGGTTCATTGAAGCTCTTGAAAACCAACCGGAACCAAGCGAGGAAAGCGACAGCGATATGGAAGTTGTTCAGCCATTTGATGTGAGTATTTATATATATATAATTAAAACATATTTAACGTTTTAAAAGAATGTTTTAAAAGTAGGCTTGATTTTACATTACTGATTGCTTATACCAAAGTAGCATTGCATTGCATGACATGTTTTTAGAAAATATGCTTCAAACAAACTGAAATATTCATTTCTGGGTGTCGCCTTCCGGATTAGGTAACAATTACAAATCTAGAGTTTAAATACCTTGATGCCAACGTAATCCTTGGTAGGCCTAGTCTTAATGGCTACAGGTTTCGACACACTTATGGTGTCATTGTTAAGCCTAGATGTGGTTGTCGCTCCTAGGAGATCGTCATTAAGTCTTCAAAACACATTAACGGGACGAATAAATAACAAAAACGAATACAAACAAACATTTTTACATACGAATAACACTGTATGGCCATACAACTCTCGGCACGGCTGCGAGTTCAGGGTGTAGGTCTAGACTGAATGTCGCCGTGTCCTTCCCCTATCTTCCTATACACCAAACATTTAGTTTTGGACTGTCCCTTTCATTTTCAATCACAATTCTGGGATTTTCAATGCTCCAAATTCTACAATTGTGTCTGTTAACCATCACACTTAAATGGAAGGTCGTCGAACTGCTATGGGGAATTGGGTTTCGTGAAACAATAAAATACATTGTGATTTATGTTGTAAACTTACCATTTCTGGTTTGTTATTGTATTGTATAATATCTGTATTTTTGTCAATCAGCAGCTGCGTTTAGGTGTTACCAACTTGAATAAAAACTTTATTAAACCCTTCAAAACAAGACATGCAAGTTAAGTGTGGCTCTAATGGTTTTCGTAAAGCTATTAAATCAAACCAAGACTTTGTGGACACCCGGTATAATGTGTAACACGAGTGCAAATTGCCTTTGCTGCACTCGAGAAAATTTTCATACTGCACACATTTTTAGTTCTTGCACATTGTGTGTAAACCTTTCTCTCGTGTGCAGCAAAGTGCCACTATTCCCACTAGTTACGTAAATAACTATTACCTACGACCGTTTTTTAAAGTAGCCATTTCAGTCCAGTTCTTAGAATTGAAAAGTTTCACTTTACAGCTGTTTACTTTCATATCCGCATAGTTTCATTTCATATCCGCATAGTTTTCTCATATCCACACAGGTAACGGACCAATGAGGTTCAAGTATTGAGAGAAAAGAATTAGAATTGTAATGCTTCGAACGTCAACTAATCAGCTGATCAGCTGATCAGTTGACCAATTTAATTGTTGATCCGACTTGTTCATGTTGATACTCGCGTATTCTTAATTAAGTTGGTGGAAGTCCAAAAATAAATGAAATATTTGCCGAATCGTACCAGATACAATATTATTTATGGTAAGAATGCTGCTAGCAATGTAATATTTAACGAAGTTTAACAAACACGTAATTACAGGAAATCAGCTGATTATACAACAAGTCGTTGCATCACTTTCAGTGGCAATGACAATACACGAAAACATAACCTCTCTAAAAAGTTATCATTAGTGATTGTTAGTAATTAAATCCAGATTGATAGTAATTAAAAAACGGTCGTAGGTAAAGTAGTGTACGCAACTCGCGTTAATAGTCTTTACGACACTCGTAGAAGTTTTTAAGGCACTCGCCAAGGCTCGTGCCTTAAATTTTCTACTTGTGTCGTAAAGACTCACTTAACGCAATCGTTGCGTAAACTACTATTTCCTACTATTGCTTTAAGATCACATTTCAACACCTGTAAACAGTACGCAAAACCGCCCATTTCCACTTTATTCACTCTCGCTCAATAAATAACTTAAAAAAAACAAACAACCTATATGACATTTTATTTATTTTATTACATTTAGATTATTTATTTAAAATTAATCTAGCTGATTTTCCCTTCCTCCAAGTCTAGATTTGTTCACTACTTTAGTGCATATGCACTTTACCATTAATTTTAATCAGCTGTTTTTACATTGTAACAGTCTAAATGTAAACAGAATTAGGCATTTGCCTTGTGAAGAAAAGTATCGTTCATAACTTGTACCAAAAGTGATTTCCCGGCACCAGCTCCAATTATTCCCGTCCTCAGCTACCAAGGACACTTCCCTGACACTCACTCTCTCCTGTTCAGCTTTGCGTCACGCATAAAAAATGAAATACGATTTTAATCATATGCCTTATGAGCATGATAAACAAGGATCTGGATTTACAGTAAATGTCATCTCACTATGGTTTCTTCAAAAGGCAACCTTTTCTGAAAAAAAAAAAACAACATCGAATTTGTTAAAATTAAATTTATGAACCAAACTAAAATTTAGCCTTGTATAATTTATTTTGCTACTAACCCAGTTTTCTGAGGATGCTCAAACTACCTGGTATGCTTGTTTTGTTTGCAGCTACTCAATGACATGCTCATCGGGCTCAGTGGTGGCTCTGGGGCGTACAGGAGGGGTAACCGAGGCCACAGGAACCGAGGCGAGCGCAGGAGGTCAGTTTGTTGTGCAACCTACAATTGTATACTCTTTGAAATTTTGGAAAAGTGTCTTACCATAATAATGCATACATACTTACATATCCTCCCCCGTTCCGGTTATCTCCGGGTCTGGGTGTTCACTAGGCCTAATCAAATCAACCTTTATTGTCACAAGAACGTTTGTAGACAGCATGGCTATAAAACGGGTGACGTTGTCAAATTATAATAAATGGTACATAGTAGGTCAATCTTAAATTCTAAAGTTAAAAATAAAAGGCTGACTTTGATTTTAAAAGTATTTTACAATAAATACTCACTAATATGGTAGTATTTTTTTTTTCTATTAAAAACTTTGACAAATTCTTTTTAATGTAATTGTATTGGCTATATTTTTTAAACCTGCTGGTTACTTATTGTAGAACTTCTTTCCCATGTAGGCCTATGTTGGTGTCTTTTCAATGAGACGCAGACAATGGATTGGTAACTGAAAATCTGTTTTGAACCTTTTATGTCTGTGGTCATTGTGATTTTAAAAGTTTTTATAATTAGATTGTACCATTACTAATGTTTTGAATCTGTATAAATTTGGAACAGTTAAGATTTTCAATTTCCTAAACAGTGATTTACAAGATTTCATAAAATTGAGAAAGTTATAACTTGGAAACTTTTTTTGTAATTTAAAAACTTTAGCTGAATCACAGGATAACCCCCAGAACTCAATCCCACAGTTCAAAATTGAAAAAAAAGAAAGCATGGTAAATATTAATTCTAGTTTTAAGGCCAAAGTTACGTAGTACTAGCATTTGATAACAGGCTGAATTTAGTTTACTAATAATATTATCAATACAGTTACTCCAAGAAAAATTTATATCCAGTTCCAAACCAAGGGATTTTGCACTGTTACTAAGTGGTATCAACTGATCCTGAAAGATGATTTCTGAATTGTAACCTTCTTTAGACTGAGCAGTACGAAAAAATTGTTGACTTTTATCTTGATTAAGTTTTAGTCCATTAGCTTTAAACCAGCTTGCCAATTCAAAGAAAGTTTGAGTAATTTTATACTCAAATTCACTATGAGACTTAATTGCAGTTGTGTCGAGCAGTGTAGTTGTCATATAAGATAATTTTTTATGAAAGATTTCTAGATAAATTATTTATATAGAAAAAAGAGAGCAAAGCCATCTCACAATGTCATTAACATGTGTTTCTGTTAAACTGGAGCTGAAAATAAGATGCTAGTTTTCCTCGTGTTCTGACAAAACATATGAATTATGTTAATTCAACGTTTTAACCTGAAACCCTTATCATATGAATTCTAACTTGCCTGATTTTCACGTAACACACTCAAGACTTATTGAGCCGACCGTCTAATCAAGCCATATACTTAAACCTTGCACTAATGGTTTTCTAAAATAAATGGTAGGTTACTAATTTAGTACATGGACTATCTGACATTTTATTCCTTTTCGTGTAGCTTTAAAAATGCTTTCTGAGTAATCCATTTCAGTATTTATAAATCTTAGTTCAGTGAATTGTAAAAAAAAACTGACTACTAAATACAGAGTTCATTAAAGCTTCCAGGTGTAGCCACTACAGTTGATGATATTTATCAAGCCATTTTGTAACTGAAATGTATTCATGTTTTTCAGGGGTGGGAGGGGCAGACAAGTTGTCCCATTTGAAAATCTGATCCAAGACTTCATCGTGAACCTGACAGAAGTCGGTCTTGGAGGGCTCGGTGTCACACCTAGGCCAAATGGACCTGTGTAAGTTGTTCATATTCAGAGGTGTTCTTTGCTTTTTCCTAAAATCTTGTATTTCAATAGTAAACCTGTGCTTTTATCAAGACAATGGTGAGCATTCATGTACTGAATACTTCAACTCCACCACTATTTGTAAAATGAGATTTTTTTTTGTTTCTGGACTTTTTAATAGACCTTATGGCTTTTTGGTGCATGAATAATATGTTTACAAAAAAAATGTGTAGATACATCTGAACCACTGTTTTGGAGTAGGCTATTATTTATGCACTAAGAAATTATTAGTAGTAGCACCATAGTAGCAGGCCTCCAAGTCGTCCTACTTTTCCTACTTTTCCTACTTTTTAGTAGGAAAGTAGGAAAAGTCCTACTTTTTACACATTTGTCCTACTTTCCTACTTTTTTATAAAAATTATGTCGATTTTGCGATATTTTATTACACTTATTAATGTTTACTTATCATTTATCAATATTTCCCAATGAGAAGTTTTTTCCTAAAAAATATGACGGACTGAGATAATTTTTTTATAAAACAATTTGTTAAATGATTTTAAATTTTAATTTATAAGTTCCAGTACCGGTAGTATCTGTATGGTTAATCTTATCAACATTGTTATTGGGTGAAAACATTTTAGCGAATTTCCCTATAGGGAAGTAGCTATTACCGTAGGTCTCATGGTAAGACCTAAGCCCGGGACCGATTTACTTTTTCATTTTGATGTCCCCAGAGGCCAAAAACACCATTCGTTCAAATTTTTATATATCTATATATATATATATATATATATATATAGATTTAAGTATGACACCTTTCGAGCACCTAACGGCTCGCTACGCCACCTTTTCGGGACCTGCAAGTCCCCGAGCCAGGTCCTCAAAAGGTCTATTTTCAGTCACAAAAACGACATTTTGAGGACTCTGTATATCCTGTCACGACGATTTTTACTTTTTGAGAACTTATACTATTTGGCGTAACTGCTCGCCGTGCCACCTTTTCGGGACCTGGAAGTCCCCGAGCCAGGTCGTCAAAAGGTACATTTTAAGTTATGAAAACGTCATTTTGAGGACTCGTGTATCCTGTCACGGCACTTTTTACTTTTTGAGGACTTAAAAAACTATTTTGCGAAAACACATTTCAAGGACCTGGAGAACTAATATACTACTGCTATTCTTAAGGAGTTATTTACTAGTAAGCTGATTGCAATTTAAATATACTTGTATATTATTTTTTTGTAATACCCCCGTGTGAAGAACACACTTTATGTGGCGTAATATTGTGGGTTATTTGTGACTAAATGAGATTTCAAAGTTATTTTATAAATTTTAAGTAACATTATAATAATTTATCTACCAATTAAGAATAAAAGTAATACACCCATTATAACTATTCCTATTATTACAAAAAAAGTTGTGTAAAACTCAGGCATCTACCCTATATTTATGTACTTTTTTATTTTGCTATTTATATGTATAATAACAACCATGCCTTTCAGCTATATTTGATTATAAATTTATTATATTCTATTAAAAGTGTGTCTTGACGTTTTAGGCAATATTTGACCAATTTCTACATTTTGTACATTGTCCTGGTAGAGCTGCCGATTTAGGCCAACTTTCAAAGTTTTATTTATTCTAAAATATTAGTTTCTGTGTCGATCTATATGTGTTTGGACCTGCATACCGTTGCACAACTGTACCGTTTATGCCCCTCGTTAAAATATACGTAACACGTATTACAATCTATGCCTTCTACACTAAAATAAAACATTCTATACTATTTTAACATTCCATTCTATAATACCATTTAGTATACCGTTTCACGCCCTATAATCAAAAATAAGGAAAAATCTAAAGATTGTTCACGTAATTATAATGCGTTATAGCATTTCAAAATTTCAACGGATTTCGTTTTGACAAATACACAATACAAATCAACTTACAAAATCACTATTTATCGCCCAAAAAGGTGAGTTTTGGTGTTAAGCCATATGTTTGTGTACCCTAGCTATCTATTTCTTTGACTTTGAAAGTCAACTAGTATGCCGTTATTGACCTACTGTATAAAACATACAGTTGGTTGTGTTGCTAGCCTAGAATGGGACGGGTGGCGTCGTCCTGTAATCCAGCTACTAGGAGGTCACGAATTGTGGATATTTATAGGCATGCACTGTGGATGTGATACTCCCTGGTGTGGATTAACGTCCGCACGAGTGAGTACTACGACTATCCGCAGTACTATCCTGATAATTACAGTAGACCAATTCGTATATACCAAGGAAAAAATGTGGTTCGGATTCCACTATAAACTGTAGGTCCCTTAGTTGCCGTTAGCTGTATGGGCTATTAATTAACAGCTGTGTCTAAGGAATGTCGGCCTCAGTCACTAACAAGACTACATGATCGCACCACTCATCATACACTCATACTCATACTCATACTTGGCTTAAAATACCTACTATGTATGGTCGCCATTTCATCGAACAGTATTAACAGTAGTTAGCGTTTCGGACTTCAGTGTGGGAGGGACGGTTTCAATCCCCGGCACATCCACAAAACGATAATGGGTTTGGACAGCTTTCCCTAAAAAGTGTTTGACTTCATACTTCATTACAACAATGCCACTGTCGTAGATGCGAGCAAAAAAATGGGAAATTAAAAAAAAAAGTTCACGTAATTACAATGCGTGTTAGCTTTAAGGTAATTCACTGTAGCCACTGTATGGTATGTAATTCATCGTCTCTCAAAATCGTTAAAACACTTAACGTTTTTGAACAGACGTAATTATTAATTTGGTAAGTAATACATTATACTCTCCAAATGTATTATATAAGCAATTTTCAATAGTATTCATGGAAATGTCCTTTTCCTTTATTCTGTCATTTCCTAATTTACTACTGTAGTGTAGATGATTTGTTACCAGCTTATGTTTACAATCGATTTGTTTACATTTTCATAACCATTGACGCGAGTATAGTTAAGAGTTTCAGTAATTTTTAAATAATAGCCATACAAATTATTCTCTATACTCAGGTACTACCCGATATACTCCTTTATGTGGGTGTCACAAGTTAATTGGCTTCAATAGACATTACTTTGGTTGTTTGCTGTATTAACATCAATTAAATTATTTACCGGAGACAATGCAGAGTTAAGGGGCCTAATGTTATGCAGTTTGTTTTACCTTAACTGTAAATATTTGAATCCTTCAATGTAAGTTTTAATAAAGGTTTCTTTGGAGTAGTCCTATTCTCCTGAAACCACTAGACTTTTATGAAAACACAGATTTAATGTCCTTGACGTGCTAGTTTTATTCACCCTTAGAGGGGTTTCCTCTGCAATTATCACAAAGCAAGTATACGTTTCCTTATCGTTCGTGTTTTACAGCTGTCCATATTATGTAAAATATAAGCAAAGTGCATACAAATTGTAAAATCTACTCTTCACCATACGAGTAAAACATTGAGTTGACGCAATTGCACTCAAACGTCACCAACACAAAACACTCATTAACACTCGCTCTATATTTTATAGCAAAATACGATGATTAATTGCATTACTTAAAATCAATGCTAAAATTACTCGTTTACATAGTAATATCTTTGGATGGAAGTCATGTTGACAGTTGGTAAATTAAAAACAGCTGATTGAAAATTCTTTGTAATTATAATTTACTTCAAATAAGTATAATGTTTTAAAATATTTATTTCATAGATACTGTAAATTAAACTTTGCTAACAATAAATTGCTTCAGTACATAGGGATTTAGTTTTAGTGGGTGGCATTTAAGCAAGATAATCAATATTAAATCACGACTATTTCCCCCCATATCGTGAAATCTTCAGTGTAATCTTTGCTCAATAGTTGTTTGATTCAACTGAGATGTGTCAACTGATGATAGTCTATTTGTACTGTATTTTGTTAATTGTTAGTCTACTAAGGATGGCTTGTTATGGACACATGTTACAAGTCCTTTGTTTACCTGGGAACATTCCCTTGTTTTGAAAGAGGTTAAAAACTAAGCAAAACGCTGAATTTTTATTTCAGGATTAATTTTGCCAACAGTGTCATTTGTAGGCTTCTGATTGGCTGAGGGAACACCATACCGGAACGATATAAATGACCGTCATCGGCTTCGGTGGCTTTACACCTCCCTAACAAAAAAAAGGCATTGTGGATAGAGTGCTGGGCTGCTAAACGGGTGGGCCGGGTTCGAATCCTTCCGATAGCACTAACCTTTTGTCTAGAATTTGTTTCATTATCAGCAAGTTTATTGGTTAGATTAGGTTATGGCATTTGAATTTTATAATTAAAACATTATAAAATTGAATTTGAGCCATTTATAGTTTTATTTTATGAACAGAACTGTTTATCCGATTAAACCTTCATTCGATTTTTCACTATCAGCAAGTCTGATTAGTTTGGTTAGGTTATGACAGTTTAATTTCATAATAATTAAACAAACGTTAAATTGAATTTGAGGCATTTATAATTGTATTTAATGAACAGAACAAATTTTTCGATTAGTAAACCTTCATTATAGTCAATTAGAAGTCTCCGAATGACACTGTCGGCCCAACTTAGGGTTTTCTTGATAATACCCTGTATTTTATGGTATTTTTGGATAGCAAATGAAAATCTGAGACTTTTTTATTCTTTAGTAAATTTTGATATACGTTTACGAGCTACAGAGGGATAAAGTTGGAATTTAGTCTCTCTTAATACCTGAAGTACCCCCGCAGCAGCAATCCTGCAGACTAAGGGAATTTCCATTTACATGGATGGATTTCTAATAAAAATACATGGGGAGCAAATATCGTTTATGTATACAACGAGTGGGATTATAGATAAATATATGCTGATGCTTGATGGCAAATCTGTGAGTGCATACCTTCAATTTGAGACCTCAATCATGACAATTGGTCGGGTAGAAGAGCCAAACGAACTCGGAAAAGAGAAACCAAATTGAACTCTCATAATAAATACATGGGGAGCAAATATCGTTTACGTATACACCGAGTGGTATTATAGATAAATATATGCCGATGCTTGATGGCAAGTCTGTGCGTGCATACCTTCAATTCGAGATCTCAATCATGAAAATCGGTGGGGTAGAAGATCCAAACGAACTCAGAAAAAAGCCAAATGTTTTAAATTCAAGATTCAAGATTTCAAGATTTTTATAAGATATTTATATTTTTGTAGTATCACAGATAGAAACCCATAAAATATAATGCTACATGTAAGGTTTTATTAAAGTAATTTTACGGATATTTCAAAGAAAAACAATAATGCTTATAGCTTGTTTACATCAAAATATATAAGTAATTTAGTAAAACACTACACTTTCAAAATGGTGTTGGGGGAGGGGTTTTACGGGGAAGCAAGGGGGGAAACATTGGGGATTTTCAGAAAACACCCTTCCTATACACATACACTATCGCCATAAAAAAATCAGCTTTACATCTTTCATGTATTTAATGGCTATGATTTTTAACTTAAGTTACTGGGCTAATAGGTGTTGCTGTTGCTACGGAATTTGAATTTTATTCTGCAAAATTACGCCCCTGAATTTAGTGTTTTTCCCTCAATATGACAACACCGTTGGATAAATGCAGGGATGTAGTGGTCTCTGTGGATCGAAATTTCCCACCGTTTTGCGGCTGGAAGTCCTTACTTGTCAAAAGTCTCGTTGATTGACACATTTTTACTTAAAACGATGGAATACATTTTATCTAACCGTTTGACTGGTTTTGCCGGTTATGTTAACATTATGTTTGTGTCAATATACCAGTTTATATTTTTTCCAGTATTTATGAATTGTTTTCAATACCGTACTATATTATGAAATTGTGTTATCGATACCACAATACACAGTATTTGTTACGTTATAACAGTACAGATTTGTTTTATTTTAAAATCAAATTTTTACTGCAGGTAACTATTATTTAATAGAGGATCAGGAGGAAATCGCAATATAAAAGCAGCAGTTGATATTAATCGATCTATAAACGCCCGGGGTTTTAGCAGAAATATTAAGAGTTTTTAATTTATTTGGACGTTTTATATAATAATAATCATATTATAGTACATTTATAATTTGATGTGTTTAAATTTTTAATTTTTTTATTATTTTATGTATTCTTTATTTTTATAAATACTATCTAGAAGGGTGTAAACCATAATCCTGTGTTTACAAGAACGGGACTCACCCAAGAAAACTTTATTAAAATTTTGAAAGGAGTCAAAACTTAAACATTGAAAAAAGTAAAACTTAACAATTGAAGGAGTCAATTATTTACAGTTGTAGGGAAAACACATAAAACATCAGTCCAGCCTGCATATTTACAACAACTTGGCAATGAAACACGGTAAAACGTCTTTTGTTTTGTTTTACTGTATGTTGAAGATGCCACGTTACGTTAATTGATTACTAATTCCGAATTCAAAAAGAAATTATTTACGAACGACTCTCGTGATTAACCGAGATATTATTATTAGGGCACGTTTTACTTTGGTGTTAACCAAGTACAACGAACGATTTGCGTTTTATTAAACCTCGTAAAATCATTCACTTATATTCTTATTCGTGCGATATCTATCTATATAAATAAAATTAGAGTTTTGTCTGTACATAGTTTAGAATTATATATTTTTAGGTTATTTTTACGCTTTATACATTAAAAAACCCGAAACAAGTCTTATCTCTATTTCTGTCTGTCTGTCACGGCCAAAGAGACATTTTAAGCGGCCCTCTCCTGAAAAACGAGATTATCTTTCAAGATTCAAATCGTTTTAATCTATTCGCTGGATTGGTGAGAGTATATTTAGCCATTAAAATATGGCCTCACTACTTTGTAAATAAAATTACGGACGTTCAAAACTCCAATTTTGCGCGATTTTTGTTAAATTTTCTCTCAAAGTTTATCACAATATCATCTATAAAATAACGAACAGCTACCGATCAAAAAAACGAAAATAACGATCAAGATTATTTTTTTTTTGCTGTCACTGATACGTTAGCATTAAATGTTGTTTACAAATGCCACAACCATTTCCGATCACGTTTTGAAAGCAAATCCTGTTAGCAGAATTTTTATTTCAGGATTAATTTTGCCAAATCGGGCATCCTGTTAATACTGTTCAATGAAATGACGACCATACAAAGTAGGTATTTTAAGCCAAGTATGAATGGAGATGAGTGTAGGATGAGTGGCGCGATCTTGTAGTCTTGTTAGTGACTATATAAGGCCGACATTCCTTAGACACAGCTGTTAATTAATAGCCCATACTATACAGCTAATGGCAGCTAAGGGACGAATATATACGAATTGGTCTATTTATCAGGATATTACAGATGCAGATTAATCTATGATTTTATATGAAAAAAAATTGTTTGTTGGGAAGACACGTTCTAACTTCAAAGGGAGGTGTATCCGTTACAGTGTAAGTTTGATTTTTCCTTCGTCACGTCGCGTCAATTCATATCGTACTTCTGTGCCAATGAATAAAAAACCTCTAGCACAGTTTTGAGAAATTGGTTGTTGGGTTACTGTTAAAGTACTATGATTACAGTACTATGATAGCTCCGCTCAGTATTGCAAGCAGACAACTGCATTGCACACCTAGTACACATTAGTATACACGCAAAATCATGCAAGGAACCTTAAAAGAAATATTGGCAATGAATTTTTCATAATGGCAGAAAACAATTACAGTACAAAGCACTGTGGTGCATAATCAACACGGTAAATCAATCAAAACAGAAAAAGATCAAAATCTACACATTTCTTTCTACATCAATTATTTCTTACTTTACGAAATCGCCGAAACCACGCTCTCCTCGTGTAAGTATAGATATATAGTGGGAACTACATCTGCCCTAGGTTGAATTAGCATAATAGCGCAAGTTTAAATTAGAACAATTGTATAACTGAAACTAGTAAAAATAATTGATTTGGTAACTGATGACGTTGTTTAGACCTATCAAGAAACTACGCTCCTTTACCACGTAAATAAACAACATAGTTAAACTAACATAGTTTGTACCTCTGTGATTTCGTCTAATCAAATTCAGTGATTCATTCTTTACATAGTTCAAAATTCATAGTTTGTCTTTTTCGTAGGCCTGGCTTTAAAGCTTACGTCTGGTTTTACATAGGTTGTCGCTGGTTATACTGTACTTGCACATATTCGCGCCTTTTTTATAGCGTATAATCCCGTGCTTTTATCGAGTGCGTTGACCTTGACTAGTTATTCCAACTATTTTCATCAGTTTCTTGTTCTGTAACACACATCCTAATCCTGATGTATCCCTCACTTCATTTCCGCCTTGAACTGCATTAATTTGACGAGTGTCTAGTTTAAATACATTAATCGATTTACAAGCTACATTATGAAATATTCATAATGTAGCTTGCAAATCGATTAATAGATAATCTACTAACTAATTTACTCCCTACAAATAATTAGGTAGATTATTTAATACAGTTATATCAATGACAAATGTATATGATACTTTTACTAATACAATGTTCTTAAAATTATTACACCTATTTGCAAATGTTTCAGCTACCTTGTCCACAGTAACATTTGCATTCGTGTAGTTTTTGACAGAAGACTCTAATACAAAACTAGATGTATGTCTCTTGGACTTGACATAATTTCAATTGCTTTTCTAACCGTTAATTCATTTGATTGTTATATAAGCTATTCCCTTATTTCAGAACTATTCAGGCCCATGATTAATTAATTGTGAGCGTAGATGTGAAATGATTGTAGGTCTTTTGCACTCAGAACACACAAAGTTGTAGTGATTCTTCATAATGTGTTAGTTCTTTAACGTAATCTTCAATGATTTCGTCATCTTGTTGGGCTCTTTATACAAGCTTGTGTTGTTCTGCTATTTCATTTGTTTCGGGAGTAGATGGTATTTTAGTAGGTATAGTTCATAGTATGTTTTAGAATTCGTCAAATTAGGTAATGTTAAATCACAACGTAATTTCTAGGTTTTAGCTGCTAGAAAATCCTACTTTCTTCGTTCCAAATTGGAGTTTGTTTATTCCAGGGGCGGCTCCAGGAATTTTTTTTTGGGTAGGCCTCACAAGGCATAAAATAGACCATCGAGTACTTCATAAATACTTAAACAAGCCACCATTTACGCCATCTTGGAGAAGTGCAGACGAAACTACCTGTATATTTTCGTGCTACCGAATGCAATGAAATGAAATGAAAACTTTATTTTTCCAGGCAAAGTTAGGGTCACATGTCCATTTCTTACACTTAATCTAACATTCACAATATAAAGCTAAACCTATAATAGTAAATACTAAAAAACACGATTTGTTTATACTATTTATTCGCCATTAACACAACCTCAATAAGTCGGCAACCTCGGCCATGACACACCAGCAACAGACATCCACTCAACACATCACTTTTTGACTCAAGACGCCACAAACTGATGATGACTTTTAATTATTGATCTTAGGTAGTTTGAGAGGTTATTGCAGAGCCGGCAAGAAGTCACAAAAAAATTTACTGTATATGGTTGATAATGTTTGTTAAAATTGAGATACGTTTTAGCAAATCTTCTTAAAAATACCGTTACTTTGACACCCAAACGTAAAAATAGGCCAGGCCGTTGTCGAGTAATAACTGTGAACAATAAACACCATACGTGATAATATTATCAGTCTAGCTCTGTCAGCTGGGCTGATAGAGCTCGTGAGTACTTTGCTCGCTGCACGCGTGCATGTGTCACCGTATCAAGACACAACGCAAGTGAGTCGTTTCACGTGGTTTTGAGGATTGCGTGGTCTTAGCTTGACACCGAGATACCGTGGTGTTAGCTCAACACTTCAAGGAACTATGGTATTCTGTTCAAACTCTTGCTAAATGAGCAACCCTTCTTGGAATTTGAAGTGTTTGTTCAGTCAGCCAAACAGCGTTACTAAAGTGAAAGAAGTTTATTTAGGTAGTAATTTCGATGAAATATCATAAGACCGAAGGGCTTATAACTAGAATTGTTCATTTGGAAAATAAACAATTCTTATTCTTCTTCCTGGACTAAAGGCGGTGTTTACCACTCAAGGACTCAGGGAAGACAAACAATTAATTATAAAACTAGAAGATAATAACATGCTATCTTAGGCAGCTACTGTGATGATCGCTAGGGCTGCCATCATACACGTTGAACTATTATTCACCATACCGTTCCTCACACACTAAAACATACTTTTTGACATAAAGATCAATAGGATTTAACAACCGATTTCCTAATAAAAACGGTATATTGTCAAAATGTTCACGCTCAACATAGTAGACCTTTAGGTACATTATTGATCATAGTTGTAATGTAATAAGCATTATAAATCAGCATTATTCGGTGTAGAGTTTGAGACCATTGTCTTTAAATTTCAAGACTAAAAAATGTTCGTTAATAAATAGTTTAGTTTGTCCGCATTTTTCCGTCTACAGGCTAAACGGTACATTTTCGAAAGTTTGAAAATGCCAAAATCGGATTCCCCACATACTAAAACATACATTTTGACATACGGATCAATAGGGTTTGGTCATCAATTCCATAATAAAAAGAATATAATGTCAAAATACTCGCGCTTAACATACTAATTTTTATTGACCTTATGGCTACATGATCGATCATAGATGTAATAACCATTATGAATCAGCATTATTCTGTGTTGAGTTTGAGACCATTGTCTTTAAATTTCAAGACTAAAAAATTTTCGTTAATAAATAGTTTAGTTTGTCCGCATTTTTCCGTCTACAGGCTAAACGGTACATTTTCGAAAGTTTGAAAATGTCAAAATCGGATTCCCCACATACTAAAACATACATTTTGACATACGGATCAATAGGGTTTGGTCATCAATTCCATAATAAAAAGAATATAATGTCAAAATACTCGCGCTTAACATACTAATTTTTATTGACCTTATGGCTACATGATCGATCATAGATGTAATAACCATTATGAATCAGCATTATTCTGTGTTGAGTTTGAGACCATTGTCTTTAAATTTCAAGACTAAAAGATTTTCGTTAATAAATAGTTTAGTTTGTCCGCATTTTTCCGTCTACAGGCTAAACGGTACATTTTCGAAAGTTTGAAAATGTCAAAATCGGATTCCCCACATACTAAAACATACATTTTGACATACGGATCAATAGGGTTTGGTCATCAATTCCATAATAAAAAGAATATAATGTCAAAATACTCGCGCTTAACATACTAATTTTTATTGACCTTATGGCTACATGATCGATCATAGATGTAATAACCATTATGAATCAGCATTATTCTGTGTTGAGTTTGAGACCATTGTCTTTAAATTTCAAGACTAAAAAATTTTCGTTAATAAATAGTTTAGTTTGTCCGCATTTTTCCGTCTACAGGCTAAACGGTACATTTTCGAAAGTTTGAAAGTGTCAAAATCGGATTCCTTACATACTAAAACATACATTTTGACATACAGATCAATAGGGTTTGACATAATAACAAACTGTATATTGTCATAATAGTCACGCTCAACATAATAATTTTTATTGACCTTATGGCTACATTTTCGATCATAGTCGTAATGACCATTATGAATCAGCATAATTTGGTTTAGGGCTTGAGACTATTATATTTAAATTTCAACACAAAAAGGTTTTTAAAATAAATATTTCAGTTTGTCCGTCTTTTTCACTCTACAGCCTAAACGGTACATTTTCGAAAGTTTGAAAGTGTCAAAATCGGATTCCTTACATACTAAAACATACATTTTGACATACAGATCAATAGGGTTTGACATAATAACAAACTGTATATTGTCATAATAGTCGCGCTCAACATAATAATTTTTATTGACCTTATGGCTACATTATCGATCATAGTTGTAATGACCATTATGAATCAGCATAATTTGGTTTAGGGTTTGAGACTATTAAATTTAAATTTCAACACAAAAAGATTTTTTCATCACTCCGTAACGAAAGTAACTATTTTCGATGACAGCTGACATCAATGAAAGTGGTCGTTTCCCAAGCTCTAATTAATGATCAAATTGGGCTCGAGTTTCTGTTTACTTTGTTTAGTTGTAAATGATATAAAGTTTGTGTATCACATCTAAAATAAAAGTCTAAAGGTACATTTGAAAAAAAGAAATATTATGAAACAGAGTGAATTGGATAAGTTACAACAAATCAATTCACCTATGGTTTGGCAAAATATATCTCGCTTAATTGAGTTCACATTTTCATCTTATGCTATATTAAAATATAATAATACATCTAATCAAATATGAATATGTGAATTTCATTCAACAATCAATACAATTTGCAATATAATAATTGGAACACATAATATAACATTAAGTTAGGATGAATTAAATGTAATGTTGTTATTAGGCGAAATATCAGAGGAAAAGTGTCAAAATTAACTTTTACTGAACACTTTTATGTTTAGCGTACGCGGCCAACGAAATAAAGAATTTAAGTTCAAATTACTACAGTACAAGTATTTTACATTTAAATTTTTCGTAATGTACAATTCAAAGCAGAGACAGTTGATGTCCTCGACTTTAAACTACTTTTTCCTTAACTATTTTTAACCCTTGTTTGCGAAGCATGGTTAAAATGTTGTATTTCTCCAAGAACAATTAATTATTAAAATTAGTTTTTTTTTAGAAAATCACTATCAAATATCGTATTAATAGAAGCATAACACTTTAAACTACTTTTTCCTTAACTATTTTTAACCCTTGTTTGCGAAGCATGGTTAAAATGTTGTATTTCTCCAAGAACAATTAATTATTAAAATTATTTTTTTTTTTTAGAAAATCACTATCAAATATCGTATTAATAGAAGCATAACAGATGTATTATATGTAGTAGGCATTGGCATATTTTTGAATCTTAAATTTGGAAACAAAAATAGGATTATTTTTGGGCGGATATTCACCACCCGTAGACACCATCACTTCCTGAGTCGTTGATGTTAAAGATTACAGTAGTATTCTAATACAATAGTAATGTAATTCTTAGAAGGTTTGGCTCCATGTTAATGCCTCTGCTTTCTGTGTTGACGACCCTGTCTACCAACCCACAGTATTTCTAAAAGATTCGTAGGATTTAATGGGTAAAGTCCAAGTTGAGTTCAAGTACCTGTTCCCTAGAAACCTACCCTCCACAACAAACAATAGGGGCAGCCCAGGCCGAGTGTCCGCTTCCCGTGTAAGTTAGCAATGTTAGCATCTGTGTGTGTGAGGGCTGTAATCCCTTTGAGTACCTTCGCCAACCTCATGGACTATAAATGGAAATCATCCAAATATACAAATTTTGTCGTCAATACTTTTTCCTACATTGGTTTTGTTTGAAATTATCAATACGGTACTACATTAATAAATCAGTGGAGTAGATTGAGAGTCGCAAATAGAACTACAGGGTCCTGTTTTATCAAAATACTAGTCTAGTAATTACTAGTCTAGTAAATACTGGTCTCGTATTTACCTGTCCTACTAATTTGTGTTTAATAAACGTTTTTATGCTGGTGTATTTGTACACTACAGCTAAAACTTCTGTGCATGTAGATGGGTCACTACAAGTCGAACGTAACGTTCGTGTCGGTTATTGACAGTACTGGGGAGGGGTGAGTGATGAGCGAGACACAAGTGGTTTAAAAAAAGTGCCCTTGCAAACCCCCTCACCTATACTGGTGTATTTTACTAGTCATGTGACCAAAACTACTAGTCACGTGAACTCTCAACACTAATTTCTAACTTTAATCACGGGGTTTCAAACCCTATATAAAGGGTTTTAATTTTGTTTTCATTTTATACCAAAATGTAAATAGTTGTAGAAACGCAGTGTTTTCTTATGTGACCAAAACTACTAGTCACGTGAACTCTCAACACTAATTTCTAACCTTAATCACGGGTTTTCAAACCCTATATAAAGGGTTTTAATTTTGTTTTCATTTTATACAAAATGTAAATAGTTGTAGAAACGCAGTGTTTTCTTTTAATTAATAACTATTTAGACACATAAGTAAAACAATCGCATATTATTTATCAAAACGCTATTATTTATTTTCATCAATGAGCCCGCCGACGCGGTTTTTAATATTTGAGTTAAAAACCATTTGGTGATATTCTAATTTAGAGTCAAAAAACTATGAATAATATGCCTAAACGTTTATTGATGTAACAAATAATTGCATCGCCGTTACAAGCAATGGTGAAGTAGGTTTTCAAGTATTGTACAGTTGGATTGTTTTAGCTAGAAGCAGTTAAGGTGTGGTGGAATATCTTTGAAGATGAACCTATTTTGCTGTAGTGCGATCATGTGTTCATACGTGTCAAATTTTGATTTGAGGTTAAATCAAAACAAACAAACTGGCATAATGTCAATTAGGCATAGGGGCCGTGTTGTATTACTTTTTAAAGAAATGCCCAAGCCCAATTAATATAAAATGAATTCATTTTGTATATTTCATTGTCTAATTTATTAGAAAACTTTCAGTATTTAGGCTACCGGTACTGCATTTTATAAACCAAATTCGAATCTTGCTTCCTTGCCCTATCGTATAATGTCATCCTGTTTAAGTAGCCTACGTAGTGAACTTTTCTGATTACAATACTGCACTATCATCAATACTACAATTAGCTGTTAATTATAATTTAAATGTTTCAAAAGTCAGTCTTTAAAGGTTTATCTCGTCATCTCAAGAGTATTTAATTCTTGTCACGAACTTGAAACCCAAAAGGCGAGAAGATTTAAAAATCAAAACTAAACGTAAATTATCATTCATTACTCTACGTCCCAACAGTTATGTTAGGTATATCTCAGTCATAGCCACCACATTATTCTATTAATATAATGATCAAAATTAATTATGCAAGACGATTCAATATTTGCTCATATAATTAACTATTTTCAAAGCAACCATCACTTATAATTTGGAGACAATAATTAAATAACAACTTATTCATTAGTTGATTTGGAATAAGGAATCACATGTCTATTTCACAGTAAATATTCTCTAAATTGCCAAATACTTTTATAAAAGTAGGCTAGAGTAAGTTTAAAGTATCTATTGTCAATTCCAATATATGTTAGTTTGTTTGTTTTGATTTGACCTCAAAATTTGACACACATGAACACATGATTGCACTACAGCAAAATAGGTTCATCTTCAAAGATATTCCACCACACCTTAACTGCTTCTAGCTAAAAAAATCCAACTGTACTTAAAACATGGCATTGGAGCTATGGCAGGACGTAGCTCAGAGGTGGAGTACTCGCCTCTCATGTGGGGTCCCTGGTTCAACTCCGCACCACTCACAATTATTTTGTTCCATTGATTAAACTTTTACATGTTTTACATTAAAATGACAGCTCTAATCAACATCTAATTTTATTACTTAGAATAACAGATTCAGAAATACTAAAAAAACTCTGTAAAAAAATACTAGTCTACTTCAAATATAGCAAGCATTTACTAGTGTAATTTACAAGAGTAAAACTTGATGAAACACATTGCTGTCCACACTAGTAATACTAGTCCCTACACTAGTAGGTTTTTGAAACGTAGACTTGTGAAATACACTAGTATTTCTATGAAACAGGGCCCTGGGGAGCTCTTTCGGGAAAAACCATAGACACTCATTTCCACATAGTCGTAAACAAGGGGGGGGGAGGTCTAAAAAAACAATTATAGGACTTATCTCACGTTTTTAATCGATGCTTCAACCTACTCACCGGTACTTTCCTGTTAAAGGGAACATTCATTATTATCGATGATTTTTTCTCGATATATCGATATTAAGAAACTGAAACATATCAGCTGACAACTACGCGATAAATATTTTTCAGTATCAACAAACAATAGTGAAATGAAACTGTTCTAAAAAAATAACCTGACATAACTAACCAAAACTGCTATAACATTTCAAAATTCGGTGTTTAACTTACCTTTTCTATTATCAAACCCAAACGGAATTTTTAAATGGTCCAGCAAGTTTGGTTGGTTATGTTAGATTAGCTTAGAACAGTTTCATTTCTTAATCCATATAATAGACTATTTTAGCCTAAACAAGATCAGTTAGTTGTTGTCAATTTGTAATGGATCGGAAAATAAAAATATCGATATATCGAAAAAAATCATCGATAATAATGAATGTTCCCTTTAACAGGAAAGTACCTAATCACCTAAAATATTATCTACTACAAACCGAATTTGTATACTTTTTTTAGTGTATTTCATGTTTTGTGTGTTATTTCTGTAACCACGTTGAATATTTATGACAATAGCTAACTCTGTATTATCTTAGCGATTTAAAAAAAATATGAATGCAGAAGAACTTTGATTCAAACTGTAAAATCCTAGGCTAAATTAATACATTCAATGAAAGTTTATTTGTAGCGAAGTAAAAACACGCGCACACGACTAACACTACTGTAGGTGTGATGAAGACCAAGACCAGACCAACGTCAAGTGTTAGTGAAGAGCATAGAGGTGTATGAGGGAAGAGGAGAGGTTTGTACAGTTCGGCCAAAGTTTCTGTGCGCACGACCAGATCTGGATGGATCTAGGCGAGGGGGTTGGCGAGGGTACTTTTGTGAAAACATTTGTGTCTTGCTACTCACTCACCCCTACCCTCACGCACTGCCAACAACCGGTACCCGCAAGTTTTAGTTCGACTAGTAGCGCGACCCCGACCCGTCCACGCGCACAGAATTTGTTTTTGTAGGCTTTTGCCTGGCCTGTTCTTTGACTCTAGCGCGTTTGGCGCGATAATAGCGTGCAGTACACTACAGCTAAAACTTCTGTGCATGTAGATGGGTCACTACAAGTCGAACGTAACGTTCGTGTCGGTTATTGACAGTACTGGGGAGGGGTGAGTGATGAGCGAGACACAAGTGGTTTAAAAAAAGTGCCCTTGCAAACCCCCTCACCTATACCCAACCAGATCTGGTCGCGCACAGGAACTTGGGCTACTGCCACTGCAGTTGTTTGTGGAATATTTCTGCACAACAATTTACCCGTGTAAATTAACGGTAGCATACAAAATACGAAACGTGACAGTGGATTGGGCCGTTTAGTATTTTGAATACAATAGGGGTACTCGTCAAACAGTTAAATATTATTATTTCTATGAATTTGATGGGTAACTTTAAAGATTAGGTGGAATTTCTAACAATAATTCACCGTAATCAGCAGCAAACATGCATAAGGAATTCAAGTTATTACAACAGACGTTCTGACAGCCCGTCAACATAAGACCTGCAGACGGGTCGAGGAATATGCTGAAAAAATAACGAGATAAGTGAGTGTAAACTGACTATTTATATCCGGTCGTCATACGCCACGAGACATTCCGTCAGTGAATGGGAGGCCCACACAAGGGTGAAAATCAATAACACGCTGCATTTGGAATGGAATGAATTGCACAGGTCCTCAAAAAGTCTTATAAAGTACTAAATTCTCAAGTCCCGAAAAAGTCAAGTGCCCAAAATGTCTTATACACATACGGAAATTCAAGTCCTCAAAATATTGCAATAGTGTATTTTCGTATAAATTCTTGAGACCCGAAAAAGTCAAGTCCCCAAAATGTCTTATACACTTACATATATATATATATATATATATATATATATATATATATATATATATATATATATATATATATATATTAAAATTAAAACATATATAACAAAGTACCCATTTAGTAATTATTTTATTTTTATCCTTTATTTATATATATGTGTGTCCATCCGCACGATAACTTGAGTAATTTTTGTCCGATTTTCATAAAATTTGGTTTAAAGGTGTAAGGCGGGATAAACTTGAATGAGTTCGCGAACCAGCATGATCGGACTATGGGAACGGGTGTTTATGGGGGGTTTTATGGGGTAAAAATAGGTTTTTCCCATTTTTGACCATAAAAACACAAAATTTCACAATTTCTTTTCAAACCATTTTGTAGAGCTTAAAAAAACAAATAACTTAGTATATTGAAGCGTTATAATGCGCCTAACTGTTACGGAGAAAATTCAAAAAAATTGTAATTTTAAATTCCCATGTTATTCTTATGGAGAATAAGTCAACTGTTGTAGTTTGCTTGTTTATGAACATATTTTGATCAAATTTGGAAAATACATTTTGTACTAAACCACAGTACTTTTTAACATTTTACATTAAAAAAAATTTTTACCCTCCCTGTTGCAGCAAACCTAAGTACTCACTAAACTAATTCTGTTTAAATAGGGAATAAGTGTGATATTTTTAAGGAGACATTTTAGTTTAAATCCAATCAGGCAAATGGAAATTCGCTAAGTCTGCAGGTTTGCTGCGGCGGGGTATTTATTTTCAAAGACATGGCAATACTATTGTGATAGAAAATAAAAATTGTGATTATTATCAGTGCTTACTATTCTGACATGTCTTTTAGATTCCCCAATGAAGTAAACTGAGGGGAAATCAATGCTCCTGGGGAGCCCTGGGATACTAGTTCAAAAGTAGTTTACTTTTAGCACTTATCGGTCCAGTGTTTCCCTGATTAGCCTAAACATGATTTTTTGACATAACTGTATTTAAAATAAATTAAGGCTCAAGTTCAAGTGTAAATGTCCAAGTTTCACTGGCTCAAATAGTTTTTACTCATTACAATTCAAACATTCCTACTACTTTTAAGATCGCTCTAATCTAACTAATTCAAAATACTTTTGGAACATATTTTTAGAATTTTATATTATATCTAGTTCCGTACTTTATAGGCCTACTTAAATAACTATTCATGCTTCTGTTTTCCACCCAAAAAAATTCATTTTACTTTTATATTAATTTTAGTTCTGAAATATTAAATAATATTAAAAAAAAATTCTTATTTACAACACCATTTTAAACACAAATTAGGGCTGGTTAACGTTAGGGAAACATATTTATTTTTATCCTTTATTTAATGCTGCTTGTCCTAAATATTTTTTCGTGATGACTGTAGATAATGACTCCTTAACATTTTAATTTCTCTTGTGCGTTACTTCTGAATATTTTGTGTACAATCTCAGCTAAAACTATATCCGGCCTTTTAGTTGAAGATTTTTTAAATAAAAATAATTAATTATTGATTTTAATTTTAAAATTTATATATAGAATTATTTTAGTTATGTTTCCAAATTGTCTGGACATATTTTGGGGACTTCTTTCTTGGGCTAAAGCCGGGTTTTCCTAGGTGCGGAAGCGGAGAGAGAAACGCGGAGAGCGCACTCCACTTGTCTTAGGTAATTTAATGTTTCTGTTTTCCTAGAAGCGGAGCGGAACGCCATGTTAATTTCTTTTCCGCTCTCCGCGTTCCTCTCTCCGCTCTCCGCTTCCGCGCCTAGGACCCAGCTTAAGACAAACATAAAATTCCATATAAGTATGGGTCTAAAATGCCTAGATTTTAATTTGTCGGTCTGTTTGTGATTTTTAAGAATTATTTTATATCTTGGGCATTTTTCAAGATAGAACTTTTAAAATGGATATAAATGTGTATTTTAGAAGGTGATAAGAGCTTGCAAAATTTTGATCCAATATCTCAAGCCGTTTCAATATGGCAGCCATTTTAAAATATTTAATGCCAAATTTAATTTGAAACCGTAAATATTTAGAATATAGTTTCCTGGATCAAAAAGATAGAGAATTCAAAAACAAATCAAATGAGACCTTGTTTTTTTTAAAATCTGATGACAAACGA
Organism: Macrosteles quadrilineatus; assembly: GCF_028750875.1. Taxonomy (NCBI): domain Eukaryota; kingdom Metazoa; phylum Arthropoda; class Insecta; order Hemiptera; family Cicadellidae; genus Macrosteles; species Macrosteles quadrilineatus. The sequence goes on from NW_026542602.1 coordinate 16,641,507, forward strand.
CCAAATCAGTTTTTTTCTAAATTTGTTTACGCAACTTAATAGGACTACCCATACTGCTCTGAAAAATAACAAATAAGAATACAGTATGGTAGTGCTATTAAATTGCGTAACCGAATGTTGAAAAAAAACTTATTTATGGTTGTTTGTCATCCGATTTTACAAACAAGGTCTCATTTGATTTGGATTTGAATTCTCTATCTTTTTGATCCTGTAAACCATTTTCTAAATATTTACGGTTTTCATGAAATTTGGCATTAAAGATTTTAAATGACTGCCATATTGAAACGGCTTGAGATATTGGATCGAAACTTTGCAAGCTCTTTTCACCTTCTAAAATACACATTTATAACCATTTTAAAAGTTCTATCTTGAAAAATGCCCAAGATATAAAATAATTTTTAAATGTCACAAACAGACCGACCAACAAAAATTTAGGCATTTTAGACCCATGCATACTTATATGGAATTTTTTGTTTGTCTTAGCCCCAGAAACAAGTCCACAAAATATGTCCAGACAATTTGGAAACACCCTGTATATTTATATACACTATTATATTTGATAAACTATTGTGTATGCTAGTATTATTTGGTTTTTAATATATATTGTATCAGCAAAAAAGTTCGATTTGTATGAAAAATTAAGTCCTACTTTTCAGTAAAAAGTCCTACTTTTTGCTGAAAAAGTCCTACTTTTCCTACTTTTTTGAGGTCAAAAACCACTTGGGGGCCTGAGCGTTAACCAGCTGCTTACAGCAACTAGTCTATCTACAGTTTCAAGTGGTGGAGATATCCCTTTCTGGTCTGCAACATCTAAAACAATGCGGATGGATAAACCCAATGACAAAAAGTAAAGCGAATGTAACCGTCACCAGTATGATGGGATGGGTTAAATAGACAGAAAGCATGTATTTGAAGATTTTAAGTCATTAATCATTTTCAAATTTACAGGGGCTTACAATAATGAAAAGGTCGTGATTTAACTACATCAATAGGTAAAAAATTATCACAAAAATATGGATGACATGTTGAATAATTGTTGTCTATTGAATTACTTGCAGCTAAAAGATACTGGGCAAGCTATGACTGAGAATTTCATTAATCTTACAGATTAGAAAATCATCAGATCCAATATTTTTTTTTAATATATAACTGGTAGATTAAAATAAAAATGAAAGTATTTTCTATCTAGATCACATTACCTTTGTGATTTGAACTTTGAGTAATAGTTTAATAAGACTGTAATGCTTGTTGTAGTAATTTTCAAGACTTCCTTTCTCCCATCCTGACCAACCTGGCTCCAGAAGCAGTTGTCCAAGCTGTCTTTACCAGTGTTGACCCTGGGTAACCTTTAACACATATTCTGTGACAGTGGAACCTCTATTAATCACCGGGTTTTTTTACTAATAACAGCGTAGGTAGGGGTAGAAATTTGTTGATGAATGTAAGGCAAAATGAAAATGTTAAACAGTTAAGTAAATGTTGATGATAACAACATAATGTAAACTTAAATAAATAATAGTAAACTTCCGTATTTATAGAAATGATGCTATGGGACAGTTATATAAATACCAAAATACCGACATAAATTGTTAAAAAAATTTTACAATAGAAGTTAGGAGTGGGGAGAAAAACCACTCCCAAAATCTTGTTGTTGATATTACAGATTTACGATTAATTGAGGTTTAACTAAGCAACAAAAATATTCTAAATATTCTCAACTTAGTATTTCATTTCTAGTTAAGTTTTGCTTCATGATTTAGTTACTATCTTTTGCTTAAAATAGGGAACATCCATGACAATTTTTGGTTGTATGAATCTTACTAAGGTTAAGTGTTTAAAAAAATTCAGAAAAACAAGTGCTTTTTGTTGTTATCCTTAAAAATAATAGCAAATCAATCAGTTTAAACTAGTTTTAGTTCCCATGTTAAAATCCAATGTTCCGTATGTTTAAACATTTCTTAACTCTATGTATCTCTTTTTAATCAACCACTCTTTTTTTTTACCACTCCTGGTGTTATATAAATGTGGAGTTTAAAACTATTTTTCTTTTAATAGTGTGATTTCAATTTATTAAAAATAAAATTTTTTAACTGTGTAGCATCGTAGGAAATACTGTGCATACAATGGGAGGTGGATAGTTCCTTACACTTGTAGAGGTATACAGGGTAACAATGAAGTCTTGGGACGACTTTATAACTTTAAAACGAAAACAGGTAGGTATAACAACCAAATTTGGCATGTCATTACTAGTAATAGTAAGCTAAGTGTTTGTGTACATGTTGATCGAATTTCACCTATAGGGCACGGACCATGGAGAGTAAGTTGAAAATCTTAAAGGTAAGCATTTAATCTGTTCATCAAATTAGTCAAACTAAAAAGAATGCCACAGTCCGGACCTTGAATGGACAAAAAGCGAGTCAAAAGTGGCGGCCGTTCAAAGAGTACTTGAATCTGCCATTTGGAATCCCTAAACGGCTGCCATTTTTTACTCAGTTGGTCTTTTGAGCTCAAATTTGCGGCATTGTATTCCACTAATAAAGAACTTTAATTTGATGTGCATATCGATCTATGCTTACGTTTATGCTTTTCTTCCGTCTTTTAGTGGGCGGCACCCCATGAGGAGGTAGCGTATAGTAGCATGGCAAATTCAATTAATCTTTGAACAGGTATCAAGTTTGATTCGATTGTCCATTTGAGGTCTGGTTTGCGGCATTGTTTTTAGTTTAATAAGACCTTAAATTTGATTTACATATCAATCTTTGCTTACCTTTATGATTTTCAACTTACTCCCTATGGCCGTTCCTTAAAGGTGATATCCATTCCCCATGTACACAAAAATTAGCTTACTATTACCAATTACCAGTAACAATATGCCTAATTTGGTTGAGATATGTCTTTTCGTTTTAAATGTATAATGCTGTCCTAAGACTTAATTGTCACTCTGTATTTTTAAAATGGTTTTGCTGCAGTCTGTTCCTAGGTAACCCCGGTGACTATGCGTGGGGAAGGGAGGGGCTTGACACCATCGTCACTCAGCTGCTTAACCAGATGGACGGCCATGGACCACCACCTCTGGCCAGGGAAAAGATCCAAGAAATACCCACGGCTGTCATCACTCAGGACCAAGTTGGTGAGCAACCAGTCTTATGTCACGTCCTAATCATTATTTATTTAAATCAGAACATTGAAAGTGTTGTTATGAAAACTAATAACTCTTATTTAGAGGTTAAACAAATTTTCATTTTTTGTTTTAAATTATAGGGTATCATCTGGTATTATATATTTCAGATTCCAACCTTCAGTGCAGCGTTTGCTGGGAGGACTTCAAAGTAAGCGAGCCGGTTCGCAAACTTGTCTGCGAGCATGTCTATCACGAGCCATGCATCATCCCATGGCTTGAACTGGTAATAGAACTAGGTTGCTATAAATCATAAGGCAGAACTATTTTTTGTCATCATACTGCAGCAGAAACAGCTGTTTTTAATGCATGTGTTGTGGGTCTAAAGTGGCATTTTTATTCTCTAGGGAGTAAAAAGCGTTTTTAGCCCCTAGTGAGTAAAAATCAGCTGTTGCCAACTCAGTTGTAAATTTTGATTGAAAACAACTGCATGTATGGAAATTATGTATCGATTGTAGTTAATTAAATATTGCCTTACTGTAAATACTTTGACATATCCGGATAGTAATGTACACTAACACAACCGTAATAGACGAAACTATTGAATCACTTACTAAACAGATACTTGTTTCCATTAGCAAATTAAATTGAAGTTTGTTCAAATAATGGTGCGATATGACAAAAAATATAGTTAATCACACTGGTAAAAAGTGTCTTTTCAACCCACTCTCCGACCTCGGCTTCACCTCAATCGTAAAATTTGAGCTCGGTTCGGAAAGAGTGATGAAAAATATACAATTTTAAATAATGTTATTTCTGTAGGAAAAAGCATTTAGCTTGGATTAAATAAATATATAGGGTGGGAGAGGACACAGCTAACGCACCTGATGAAAGGTTGCAGACGAGTCAAAGAACACATAAAAACCCACTCATAATAATAGGCCTACTTGATATTTCGCCTCTTTCAGAGTCTTCTTCAGAAGTAGGCCTAGATGGCAGTTACAAAAACAACAGTTTAAAATAGGACATCACTTCTTATTTAAAATCTATTTAAAATATCCTATATAAAATAGGATAAGACATCCTATTTTAATCTGTTGTTTTTGTAACTACCATCTAGGCCTACTTCTGAAGAAGCCTCTCCTGGTGAGTCGGTGGCTCAGTCGGTAGCGCCATGGACTTTGGGCCTATGGCAGCCATGTTGTGGATTTGGAACCTGTTACCTGCCACTATTTTATCAGTTCAGTTCATCCTTGAAATTTTCCTACTCACCCCTTGCTTTGCTGAGTACATTCCACATACAGGCCAAGGCCTATGTAAATGGGCAATTGTTTGGTTAAAAGAAGCCAAAAACATTTTGAAAAAAAGGAGGAAACAGGTTTTTCCCCAAATCAGTTCTAACTCACAAGCCTTTCGGGCAAAGCAAAAGTGTGGCAGCAAAAGCCGACCCCAAAGAAAGGTTAGTTCTACCTACTTCTGCTGCTAGATTGAATATAAAATGTTACTATAACCTTAAAAGGAATCGATCTGAAGTGATCCCCCAATCCTACTTTAGTTGATCACTAAACTAGCTTTTGGTTGATCATTGGTTAGCTTTCAACTAGTGATTACCTTGTCATAACATTTTATGTAAACTTGTTCTACATTATTAATAAATTTGATTCATACTTCAGCATGGAACCTGCCCCATCTGCCGCATGACCCTAGGAGAGGAGGGAAGGTCCGATGAAAATGGAAGCTCAGTTTTTGAATCCCAAAATGTTGGTCCAGGCCTCGCTGCACTTCTCAGGTACCTAAATCTCTAAGAATCATATTCATAAAAGTACAACACACTAGAAAGTATCTCTAAAACCAATTTGCCAACCATTGTTTTTAGCTTTTAGTTCAGTATCATGTTTTAACATCCAAAGTTATTGGTGATATTACACCCTTTTCCATAAGTCTTTGATTATTGAGGGTCAATATTAATCTTTAGGTACTTAATTAAATAATTTAATTAATATTAATTTTCTGCTTCTGCTTTGTTTTCCATTAAACAGCTGTTTTGCTGGCTGACATTGCCATATTTATAATTACACCATTATGGTGAATTTTGGAAAAATTATCATAAAATTGCTTTAGCTTTTAATTTTTAAACAAAAGTTAATAGTTTATGTTTATGTAAACTCATTAGAAAATTATACTTATAGTTTGTTTACGCCACTACCACAGTTGTAAAAGTACAAAAATTATCGTCCATCTGGCAACACCGGGATTGAAGTTTGAATTGAAGTGGAACTGATCTTTCTGCCAAGACCCAATGAGATTGCGTCATTCGATTCAGATGCGTCGATGTTCCTTACAACATATCGGCTTCTAAAACTAAAACAATTAACCAATACCGATTGAAATGAAAAAATATTATGCAATAGTAGCTTTTATTTGTTATTAATATATTTTGGTAAAAAATATTTTGATGGCAATTCAAACTAAATCTATCACTGTACCTACTTTATAATATCTTCAAGAATCATCTGCCTATGATTTACTAATCACGAGACTCCCTTGTTGACTATCAACTAAAGTAACTCGATAGATTCATTCAATGCTTTATTTTGTTTAACTTATTGTTATCGAGACGTATTGTTCGACTGTTGTAGGAAAGTGAAAGTAGTGGTAGTCCTCTTGCTAGCTCTGCCGAATGACGATGGTTGTTTGTTGAACATTTGGTTTACGCTGAACTAGCCTATATATGAAGTTTGATAGTTGTTTTTTGTTGGAATGAGGATTAAATAAGACATCAACACAAAAACAAATATCATTTATTAAATTTAGGTGTAGAAAATCGTGAAGTGGCACTTTTTATGACTACTCGACTCGAATTTTTGAGTAGTAGTTACTACTCGACTCGAGGTCGAGTATTTGGAAAAAGTCGAGTACTCGCCCAACCCTAAAGTCCATTTACTTCAGTAAAAGTACTGTAGTCTTCTTTATATACAGTATCATCGGTTAGTTCGGCCGGTGGTTCGGTCCCGAGGTGGCCGAACGAGAGGGAGTCTAATCAGAATCAGAATCAGAAAAGCTTTATTCAAGATTTATACATTATATACCTACATGAAATATATGCATAAATACAGAATGGCGTCAAAACAGCTTATTACTAATTAAAAATACTTGGTTAAACTAAATAAAACAGGAAAATTTAATTAATGTAATTACATGTTGTAAAACTCTTCAAATGAGTAAAATGCTCTATTAATTAGTAACAGTTTAAGTTTTTTTTTAAAAGACCTAATGTTTTTTATATCAAATATTTCTTTTGGTAGATGGTACAAAAACTTAATACCTGCAGCTGTTGGTTTCTTGTTATAAAACTCCAGTTTGTGTTGTGTTACGGATGGATAATTTTTATACCTAGTATTATATCTATGATTATCCCCCAGCAGTGGCACCTTGTCTTCAGAAGCCCTCACATGCATAATAGTGTGCAATATATATGAGCTGTAAACGGTTAGTATTTTTAATTTAGGAAAATATTTTTTGGCCGATTCTTCATCATCCAGATTTAACATGATTCTTATTGCCCTTTTTTGAAGGATTAGAATACTTTGTAAATTTTGATTACTTGTAGCTCCATATAACTCAATACCAAATGCAATGTGTGAGTTGATATGTGCATGGTAAACCTTAAGCAATATCTCAAGGGAACAAAATTTTGACAGATTTCTTAAGGCAAATAAACCCGAGGAAATTTTATGTAACAATTTATCCGTATGGAGTGACCATGATAAATTTTCATCAAGCAATAAACCCAAAAATTTTGTTACCTTTACCTGAGTAATTTGGAGATCATTTACTTTAATACAGAATTCTGGATTTTTCTTTTGTGCTGTACTGAATGACATAAAATTGGTTTTATTAAAATTGAGAAATAATTGATTGAAGTTTAAGTAGTTTTTTATAGATAACAGATTGTTTTGGGCCGACTCTTGTATTTTATTAAAACATTTACCAGAAACTAACAAATTTGCATCATCAGCATATAGACACAATTTTGCCATATTATCTGTTAATGCTGTTGGCAGACCTTTAATATAACAAAGAAATAAAATGGGACCAAGAATCGAACCTTGAGGTACACCATATTTGATACACCTCAAAGAGGATTTTACATTTCTTAATTGGTTGAAATTATTTATATGATTAATTTCCACATATTGTAATCTGTTTTCAAGGTAAGATTGAAACCAATTTAAAGCATTGTTAGCAAAACCAAATTTTTTTAAAATTGAAATTAATGTTGAATGGCAGACACTATCAAAGGCTTTACTAATATCTACTGTGCTTGACTCACATTATTTAGTAGTAGTTATTACTCATCTCGAAAAAGTCAAGTAATTACTCAAAGGTGAAGTAAGTTAGGCCCACCTCTAATTTCTAGAGATGGAGGCAACATCTGGGATGAGTTTGGGCAGTTGCAGCAATGCCCGTGATATTTCTTGCGACCGCGGCAACGTTCGTTATTCGCGATAGTTTCCCGCAATCGTAATTTTCAACGTAAATAATTAGGCCTACGCCTGGGTATTTTGATTCTTTGAAAGTGCTGTAAAATATACTAAGAAAATGTAATTGAGTCTAAGATAAACTAATGATTGCTATGTGTTGATATTAACTTTGCAGATGAAAAGACAATAATCTTACTCTGTGCTTACTGGTAGCCGCTTACCATACCGATTTTGTACCTAGAACCGAGTTACAATATATTCATTATGCATTAAAGATTTTTTTTTTCAAAAGTAGTCGAGAACCTAACGTTGTGCCAGGGCGAATAATGCCAAATTAATCCGCCTTGATCGGATAAGCTATGTTATGATGTTTCCGTGACCGATGGAGATATTTAGGATTTTGTCGCTATTACAGGAGACAATGATTGCGTTTTTCTGTTACACTATAAAAGCTGTACCTAAAGTATATGTTTGTTTACTTTCAATAAGTTTCTATTTTGAAATTTAATTTTGTCTATTATTATTTACTTTTCTCTCTGGAACAACTACAATGAAGAACAAGATTAATACAGTTTGACAAATCAGGAATATTATTCTGTAATCACACCGAAAAAGGTCCTTAAATGTACGGGAATTGTCTATGAATTTTTTATCCAGAATGTAGTAGACACCCTGATTTATATTGACATGGAATGTGTTGCAGGGCCGCGGAGCAGGTAGACAGTGCCAGCCGAGCTTCCTCAACTTCCTCAAGCGACACAAGTATTTCTGGAAACAGTTTTAATTCAAACAATATGGATATTGACTACGACTAGAAGTAAGTAGCTTGGAAAAAATATCATGCAAGTAATATAATTGAACAGAAAGGAGGTTTACAAAAAAAGGAATCAAGGCAGTCTAGGTAACGGTTGTATAATTAAATTAAGTCTCGAGTAATTTTAAACTGGTAGTTTGTTCCACTAAGGTACTGGATCACCACCAGAAAAAAAGAGGAAAATCACATAAAATTCATTTAAGAATATATATAGCTAAAGCCAGAGATAATAAAATATTAAAGAAACAACTATGTAATGTTGAGTTCATGTTTAAAACAATTTTTTTCATAATTGATACAAATCAAAAATACATATTTGTCACTGTTTGAAGAAAAGCCAGGCAAAACGATCTTTTTTTGTGTTTCCATAGTGCCCCGTGAGTAAAAAGCTGAACTCCAGAAAATGCTTCTATGTAATATAAATATAAAGAGAAAATAAACAAGACATGTTTTTCAAAATCACTTCGTTAACCATATATCCGCCAATTAGTTTTTTTTACATCAACATTTATATCTTTGAAATTTTTCCACCGATCTTTATGAAACTTGCTATGAGTTTTATGGTAGAAGAGACAAGATTTAAAAAAATAATAAACTTGATCAAATTAAAAATTTCAAAATGGCGGCCAATTTAATTTTTATAATTTAAGTTACAGTAGAACGTCAATAATTAGGATTTCAAAACTGGACTGTCAATAATCTGGATTTGTCTCTAGCAAAAATTAAAATTCTTTACCACTGATAACTGAGAACCATGGTTAATCCAACATGGTATAAAAATATTAAAAATGTATGACAGGCCCATAAAAACACTGTAAATCCGTACAAAAAGACATTTATGTCATAATTTGGATTTTTACGTCAACAAAATTCAATGCTTGTATTGCGCAATCAAATCATGATATTTTCAATTCATTAACTTTGGTTCTGTTATAAAAACTGTTCAGTTTAAAATCTCAGCTTCTGCTAACTCAACAAAAACTAAAGAAAAACAACAAAACAGGAGGTCTAGTAAGCCACTACTAGAGATAGGCTAACGTAGAAACTATTTGAGAACAGAGGTGTGTCGGAATCAACGTTGAAAACAAACCATATTGGAGATGTTGAAGCGTTAGAACTCATGAAAAACTGAAAATATAGACCTTAAAAATAAAAATAAGATAAAGATAACGACATAAAAACATTTCTTTGTTCTACTGTTCTTTTTGGGTTTCTCTTCATCCACACATTTAACAACCTGCCATGGTTACCTATCAATCTCAGGCAGCCAAAGCGTTATGTCGTCTACAGCTTACACGCACAGCAGACGATATGTAAGGAGCAGAAGATTGTCAGCACAAGCGTGACGTCACTTAGGAGCTCGTGATCAATATTTCTTTGTTCTGCTTGTTAATTAAATTTTTGCCAAAAGAAATGTGACATTAAAAAATAATAATAATAATCATCTGGGAGCCTACAGAATATCAATAAGGAACCAAAATAGTATACAATGAATTTATGAAAAATGGCATTTTTCTTGGATAATGAGGTTATGTTACATTGCGTTATTTTAGAGATATCTATTTACCAAGGTTGATCCGCCTCATTGTTAATCAAGGTTCTACTACTGTGCTTTTAAACATTAAAACTGTTTTAAATTCATCTCTCTTTTAGATCCTCTACAGAATAGAAAATATACAATTTGGAAAAGTGGATGGGGCCAGTTGCAATTAATCTAGATTATTGACATTCTACTGTAAAAATGGCTTATTTTATAACCAAATGACACAAAATTAAAAAACATCACATAATAAATAGCTGAATATATGTTAGTTGTAAAATAAGGAAAAATTATGTGCACCTGACTTGCTAGCTTAGCCTTATTTTATCTCATTTTACAATTGAAAATTGTCATGTTTAAGCTATTTGTTAGTAGCTATAAGCTATAAATAAAATAAATATATAAATACAAAATCTGGTTAACAAAGTAATTTCGGAAAAACATTTTTATTGATTTTCTCTTTATTTTTCTACCCATAGAACCTTTTCCGATACTTAGGCTATTTACTTTTGGGGCACCCTGTGTCTATAATATTAATATATTATTATTTTATTGTGTCCATGGACTCTACTCAGGTAAGCTAGCTGGATTCTACCTCTTTTCAAAATGGTTCCAACACATTTAAAAGGATAACTTACTGAATGAACTATATTTGTTGATAATATCCAGCACTTTTTAGTAGATTACATAAATTTGAATAACAACTTTTTACTTTCATAAAAAAGAACAAATATCATTGGTTTTTGTGCTCTATATTTTATTTAATTGCAAATTTAAAGAGTTTTTGGTCAGTAGAAGTTTTTTGTTTATAGTGTTTTAAGTAATATTAATGCCCTGGTTTTGTTTGCAGATGACAGAGACCATCACCCTTGTAAAACAAATTAACAGTTAAACTATTGTACAGAATGTTGTTAAATACCTTGTTCTTGTTGCACATTATTGAGTCTTATGTGTTTTATCATTATATTAAGCTGAAATGGAATATTATTTTTAATCTGATATATTTTATATTAATCTTAAGTTTAAAGTGCTAGTCTGTGTAGGATATTGTTAATAAGATGTAAAGAATGTAAAGGCAACTTTAAAGGGAATTGTGAGACCTCGATCACTGAGAACATAAAAGAACTTGAAATCGCTAAATTTGAGACCGTGAGGAGAGAAGACAAGGCATTCCTCGATGTATAAATATCTGGTGTAATATAAAATGTTCTATCCCCCTCTTCTCTTACTACTTGGTAGATAGACGTTATAGTTTCTCGTATTACATCTGTCTCTTTTTTTAACCGGTTAGAAATAAATTAAGGCACTAAAATTAGGTGTTAACTGTAGTGCAAGTTAGTAGTTCAACTTTAAGTTGAAATAAAAGTTAGGCTTCACAAAATGTCTTCTAATTTACTACCTTATCTTACATTTCTCAGCCAGATAGTGGAGAGTAAATTAAAGAAGTAAATCCCAGATATCAAGACTTTGTATGATGTAGTTAACATTTAATTTTCAGACCTGATCACTACGGTATAAGATAATGCAAATACATAACAAAATTTTTAATTACAAAGTACACAAACTGTCAGGGCATTCTTCCTGTTGAAGACATTTTCATTTACAGTAGACTCCATCTTATACGGACTCCTCAGGACCGAGGCCAGTCCAGACAACGGGTTTTCCGGTTAAACCGACGTCCCCAAAAACTTGTTAAACTGGACCGTTAAAGTGCATGCTGTATGTATACAGTATTTTACTTAAATTTAGGAGAGCATTGTCTTTAGACATGTGATGACTGGTCTCAACAGACAGAACAGTCGTTTCAGTACCGCCCACTTCCTGCCCATCTTGTCCAGTTAAACCAATGTGCTGATAAAAATTTTCCGGTTAAAGAGATGTCATTTCCACCGAGTTTAGTCCGGTTAAAAGGTGTCCGAATAAGAGTGATTCTACTGTAGGTCTTAAACTTTGGTAAAGGAAGAGAATATTAGTTATTTCAATGGCATAACTACAATTTTGTTATCTATCAAATCTTTTACAAAAATATTTTGAAACAGAGTGTTTGATTTATTTAATAATACATTTTAACTTTTTTTTATGTTCCATAAACAAAATGTACCGTATCATGAATATATCTTATAACTTTTATATAATCGCTACAACAGTTTTAAGCCCCTATAAGTTTTATCCTTTCAAATCAGCAATTCTCTGGAGTACTTAAAAAAAAGGCCAACGACTGTAGATTTTGAAACCTAATTGCTTTGTAAAAATGTTCATGCTTAAACTAAAAATAAACTATTTATGTCCTTTTCATATGGCTTTTCTTTCTATCCCAATACATTCCAATTCTAAAGAATTAAACAAAAATTCTTTTATCCAATGTTTTAATTGAATTGGTGTATAACTTCATTGATAATTGATAAACAAACAGTATAATGTTAAAACTTCTCATACAACATGCAAATAGTTATATTTTACCATGTCTATGGGATAACACTGGCAATACATTATAGTTCCTGCTTGTAACCCTTAGTTAACTTTAGACTTGAGCTCTAGAAAGACAGGAAACCAGTCTGAGAAGATGAACTGCGATGGAAGGAGCCTGATGATCGGGAATTAGGAGTTTGTCTTGCTTTTGGCTCAAACACAAATACCGGTGTTGCTGGTGCTGCAGGAATAAACACACGGTTAATTATTGTCTGTTTACAGAAAAAAACAAAATTTAGTTAAATTTTACATGAGTTGAATGAGCAAATCTATTGTTTTACACAAACAATCGTTTTATATAGCCTATTTATGTTAGTCACTTGCTCACTTAACTTATATCTAAACATTCACTTCAAATTTATGATATAATTTATCTTTCACTTAAATGTCTGTCAACATGACATGATGCTTGATTGATATTGCCCGAATATATTCTAACTTGTTATAACAGTAGTGACCATTTGCCATTCACATTAGTTAAAAAATATCCACAGAATAAATTGCATTAATATTGAATTTCCTGCCATAGAACTATTTTTGAACTTCTTTAAGTTAGTTGTAGCTTTCAGTAACAATTTATTGAAAATCAAAATACTGTGATATTTACAACTAGTTTAAAATGTTAAAGACTACTCGATGGCAATTCATACAAGGATTTCTCTTGAGTGAGCTAATTGCTCACTTTGCTCACTAGTTGCACAAATAACTATAGGAAATACACCATTTGGAACAATCAGCGCATAAACTCAAAAATGGTTATATATAAGATAAGATTTTATTTTGCTAAAGACATTTTGTACAAATATACAGGTTTATATAGGCTTGTCTATTAATATACAGCTTGCACATTAAGATGAGTTTAAGTTAACTTATATCAGCTGATGTCCATGTTCCATCTATACAGACTGTCCCAAAAGTCCCGGACCGGTTTAATATTTTCTAAACGACAACAGACAAATCAATAAGATTTTGCACATCAACACCACACTTAAAAATCTACTTTTTTAAGGGACTATCAATTTTCTGTCATATCATGGGGACGTCCCACAAGGAGTCAGAAGGAAATCTTAAATAGAAGCATAGGTTGACATGCACATCAAATTAAAGACCTTTACTAGTAGATTACAATGCCGTAAATTCAAGCTCAAAAGAACGCCTGAGTAAAAAATTGCAGCCGTTCAAAGATTTCTTGAACCTGCCATTTTGAATCTTTGAACGACTGCCATTTTTTACTCAGGCGTTCTTTTGGGCTTGAATTTACGGCATTGAAATCTACTAGTGAAGACCTTTAATTTGATGTGCATATCGACTCATGCTTACAATAAAATTTTTTTCCGATTCCTAGGGCTGTGCCCCCAAATGCAAATTAAATGAATCTTTGAACCACTGTCATTCTTGAATTGGTAGTCCGTTTGAGTTCAAATTTGCGGCATTATATTCTGCTAGTAAAGACCTTTAATTCGATGTACATGTCAACCTATGCTTCTATTTAAGTTTTCCTTCTGACTCCTTGCGGGACGGCCCATGATGTGACAGAAAATTGATATTTCCTTAAAAAAGTAGATTTTTAGGTGTGGTGTTGATGTACCAAATCTTATTGATTTATCTGTTGTCGTTTAGAAAATATTAAACCGGTCCGGGACTTTTGGGACAGTCTGTATAACCAGCAACAGAATAAAATGGTCTACTAATAAAAAATTTTAAAATTCTTAAACTACAGATAGTTCTGTCATAGTCAGTTCTCAGATATTTAGGTACAGGTAATCTATACCTATAAAATGCCCTCACTGACTGACTTACTCACTCATCACTAATAAATTCTCCTACTTCCAATTTACCTAGGATACTGAAACTTGGTGCACTGACTTTAGGCATTACATATGACAACTTAGTTTAGTTTTTATTCTGATCTGACTTTTGGGCTCCGCACCAGTGGCTATGGAGTTTCCCATGTTAACCTTATGATTTTTCATATTTAAAAGGAATTAATAAATCATGACAGCATAACAGCTGTTAAGATGTATTAGGCTAATTAAACAAGTTGGTTCTATGATGCATCATTACAACATCATTATAAAGTTACAAGGTTTACCAACAGGATGCAGCACTGTTAACTTTTTGTTAGGGTTGTGCGAATATTCAAACTTTGAATTTTTTCTTATCGAATATCGGGATAGTCGATTTGATTCAAAATTTCTAAATAGGTTAGTTTGAATCGAATATTTAAAAAGATCGACCTACCATTTAAAATTAGGTTATAATCAATTATAATTCCAAATTAAATCATCATTGATATTGTTTCATAGTTCTAAAAAGTATATTGAATAAAAAATTAAGTCCAACTACGAGTTTACGGTCAATAATACGTAAGATCGGCAGAATATAATACAAATAACTAATATGACGACACAACACGGGAGCGGCAGCTTAGATGAATCGAATCTGAATGTCAAATCCACCGAATACTAAGAAAATATTCGGATTCAAGAATTGCAGACAGAATACGCCGACTCACCGCCACCTGCCAGCTCTATCTATAAAAACGTGTACCAGTAGCAGCAACAAAACCTTCCCGACAGGAAACCACCACCCACCAACGCTTGAGCGAGTTATCAGCAAGTTTGGTTAGGTTATGACAGTTTAATTTTATAATTAAAAAATTGGATTTGAGGCATTTAAAATTTTATTTTATAAACAGAACTAATGTTTCAATTAGTAATTGTTCATTCCATTTTTTTTTTCATCAGCAAGTTTAGTTAGGTTATGACAGTTAAATTAAATTAAATTTAAATTTAACCTACAAACGATACGTTTTGACAGCAAAAGTGATAGAGAAAACAATTTCCCGCGAACAGTTCAGTTATGCATGGTATGATATGATGCGTTCGGCACGGCGCGGTGGTTGGCGGTGGTTTTCTGTCGGGAACATCTTGTGTAGCAGCACAGCAACAGCAGTGTCAGTGTCAATCCACGCATAGCTAGAACAAAGCCAAACTCGGTCTCAAAACTAAGGCCATGGCTTGAATTACGTCAAGTCGAATATTAATTGTATTTTAATAGGGATAGGCCGATAACAGAATTTCTAGATTCAATACCAGTTCTGAAATATTACTCACGATACTCAATGCCGATTCCATATAGCAAAACTCATATTTTTAAGGAATTTGCCATGCTTTGTTGTTCGTTTGAATTCTGAATCAGACAATCGGCGTAGTTCATGCCGGTCCAAAATTATCGTGCGCTCTCAGTTATTTATTGTATCAAAGTGTGATAAGTAAACGGAATCAGGGAACCGCTCTTGCATTTTACGAAACAAAATAATCGTAGACTGAAAACATCCAAATGGAGGTATCACTAGCATGGCAACTCTGCTAGAAAATTGAGACGCTGTAAATGTTGTTATGTTGGTATCACTAGAAGAATCAACCAGCTCATGGCTGTTGGCAATTGCAATGCCCTAGTTCCAAAGTACTATTCCTCTAATAAATATGGCGGCCAACGTCTCTCAATTCTCACTATCAGTGCTACCTTCGGTTGTAGCTTTAGTTCAGTGCGAGCAACTATTGTCGCCATTGCCGGTATCGACTTAACCTTGATCGCAATAAGTATTTGTCTGTGTTCGTGTGTGTGTGTAGGTAGACAGACACTCTGACAGTGAAACTAGGCAGGCAGACAGACGCAGACAGATGATTTAGTCAAAACGATTCACAATCAATGCTCGACTGCCTCGAAGCCACTCGAAATGCCACCCAACCCGGTACGGCAATCAATAGTTTTATTAATACTTATGAAGTCAAAAGTGGCGAAGCCCATGGGTAACAGCTAGTTTATTATAAAACTGGAAAGCTGCTGTCATAGTACCACTATCACTTATATACATGTATAAGGTAGTGGGGACATATAGTCATGTTGTTTCTACTTCTAGTTTCATAGCTATGTACAGAATTTAAAAAACTAACTATATGTGTAGCCTGTTTGGTTTTTATGTACCCAAGACATTAAAAGATATAACAGATTACAAAGTTAAAATTTCTTGATTTCAAGTACCTATAACTTGCGCATTGTATAACACTGCCTCAGAAATATCAAAGTATCTTTTTGTGGGAAATGTGGTGATACAGTAGAACCTCTTTAATCCGAACGTCCACTAATCCGAACCCCTCATTGCTGTACTCTATACACAGTACAGCAATTCTTTATTGTATACTGTATTTAATGTACAGTACTGTTTATTCACCATGTTTACTACTGTATTAAATAAACACTACTTACTTTAAAAAACATTTTTTCACTTTTCCCAAAATAATTTTGATCAATTTTAGCCATGTTTTAGGTATTGTTATGTAAAAACAACAATATGTTCTGTAATCCGAACTATTCAATAGACCGAACTACCCCTGGTCCCAATTAGTTCGGATTAAAGAGGTTCTACTGTAGAACTATATTTGAATCCAACAAATAGAAAACACTCATTTAGATCAAGAAGAGTGTCCATCTTCATGTTGCAAATGGAAGATAACTTGCATCAATGAATATGATTAAAAACTTGAAGCTTTTTTACTCACGAGGATTTTTGTTGGTAACATTTGCACTCTGGGAGCAAACAATATCTGCTAACTCTTCAATGTCCATGTTGTTGGTCTCCTGTGTAATCTGAGATGCCATAGAGTGACGATGGAGATCATCGTACTTGGACTAAAATTTAAACAACCCACACATTTGTTTGTGTATTGCAAATTAAATCGTTAAATAAGTAGGAAAAGTGAAAACCAGTTGTGTTTGACTTTAAACTAAAATTGCCGGTAGTTAAAATGACACTATAAACAGAATTATAAATATATTTTTATATATAATTATAAGTTTCAGGTAACAGAAAGGTTGTGTTAAGAAAAGAGAAATATTTGTCAGTTACCTGCATGTAGGAGATTTGTCGATTCTTTGCTTCGATTTGCTTCTCCAAATTTATAGCAGAAGCAGTCAGCTTTTCAACCTCATTTTTTAGATCTATTAAAAAAATTAAATGGTTTGTAATGTAAGTTTTAAGAAAAGTAGGTAGGCCTATGTTTCACACACCATCATGAAAAGTAAAGCTTTTTATACAAACTTCAAATTACCAACTGAGTGTGGATCAAATTTCCACTATTGGCTGATTTATTTAGGCCTATCATGGTATATTTCATTTTACTGCATACAAAAGGATGCTGAAAGTGTCATTATAGAACAAACTACATTGGGTCATTAACTTAAGGTAACGGCTTATCAGCCAATGTAGGCTAAAATGTATATGACAGTAAAAAAGCCTCATGTATGGTAAAAAAAAGTAATTCTTCCAAAGAATGCAAAAAAAAATTGAATACATTTTTACTTTCTCCCCATATACAGTACCTACGTAGTATATGGAGAAAGTATATTGTTTTCGTCAAAATTTTGTAGTTTGAGTTTTGATTAGATATATCCGTTTTGGGTCACTTTTCCCCGCTATACATGGGATATGGGGAAAGTATTGGTTTCGTCAAAATATTCGAGAATGAGTTTTGAGTGGATATATCCGTTTTTGGTCCCCCTGAACCCCAAAAAAGTGGTTTTCGAAGTGATGTCTGAGTGTGTGGATGTGTACAGAGCTACAGACCACACCTGTCATCGGATTTTGATGAAATATGGTACGTAGGTACTAATCCATTATATATCCAGGGTTTTTTTTTATTTTTTCAAAATCTTTATTTTAATGGTGATTTTCTCATAAAACACATTAATGAACGGAAAAATCTAATTTCTCAAAAACGGCCTAAACAATTTTGATAAAAATTTAATATGTTACAGTCCTTTAAATTCTGAATAAAATTTTACAAATTCCACTTCTGTAAAAATTACGGTTCCAAAGTTATTGTAACTTACGTTATTTTCCCATAAAAACAAACAAGTTTATTTTAGAAAAAAGGCTGGTTTTGATTAAAATTAGTATGTTATGGTCCTCTAAATTTTGAACAAAATGGTACAGATCCCATTTCCGTAAAAATTACAGTTCAAAAGTCATTGTAACTTATGTTATTTCCCATAAAAACCCCATAAAATAACAAAATATAGAATTTTAGGAAAAAAGCCGGTTTTTATTAAAATTAAGGTGTTATGTTCCTTAAATAATTCTAAACAAAAATAGTCCGACCACCCATTGCTGTAACAATTATGGTTCAAAAGTTATTGCAACTTTAGCGATTTATCCCTATAGAATATCATAGTTTACTCCAACCGGTTACCCATGATAAAGGTTGTTTACAAGCTTATGGGAGAAAGTATGTGTCAGTTTGCTGATACCGTTTATTTATAAAATGTGTCATGTTTGTACAATGTACATGGATGAAAAAAGAAAATTTGAATTTAAAAGTCCTTCTAGCGAATTTCCCTAGAGGGAAGTAGCTGTTATGGTAGGTGGCACGGTAAGACCTAGGCTCGAAACCAATTTACTTTGTCATTTTGATGTCCCCAGAGGGCAAAAACACCATTTCTTCAAGTTATTATATTTTCTGGTGCTGTTGTAATATACAGGGTGGTAAAAAAGTCCCAGGACAGTAAAATATTTTAAAAAATAATGCAGATAGAGCTACAATACTTTGTACAAAGTTACAGGGCATAAAAATCTATTTTAACACATATTCAGTGATCCAATAACTCTTCAGGAGGACGGCCCACAAGGAGTCATAAGAAAATCTTAAATGGAAGCATAGGTCAATATGCACATCAAATTAAAGGTATTTTTTAGTAGAATACAATGCCGCAAACCGCACTTCAAAAGGTTGATCCTGGGCAAAATGGCAGATGTTCAAAGATTTCTTGAATCTGCTATTTTGAATCTTTGATCGACTGCCATTTTTTACTCAGGCATTCTTTTGAGCTTGAATTTACGGCATCGTAATCTACTAGTGAAGACCTTTAATTTGATGTGCATATCGACCTATGCTTACGTTAACAATTTTCTTCCGATTCCTAGGGCGGAGCCCCCTGAGGAGTAAGCAGCGTAAGCAATGTAAATTAAATGTATCTTTAAACAACTGTCGTTTTACGCAGGATCAACCTTTTGAAGTGCGGTTTGCGGCATTGTATTCTACTAAAATAGACCTTTAATTTTATGTGCATAGTGACTTATGCTTCCATTTAAGATTTTCTTCTGACTCCTGGATCACTGAATATGTGTTAAAATAGAGTTTTACGCCCTGTAACTTTGTACCAAGTGTTGTAGCTCTATCTGCATTATTTTTTAAAATATTTAACTGTCCTGGGACTTTTTTACCACCCTGTATATACGTCTGTGAGCGTGATAACTTGAGTATTTTTTGTCCAATTTTGATGAAATTTGGTTTAAAGGTTATAAGGCGGGATAATCTATATTGAGTTCACGAACCAGCATGATGGGACCATGGGCACGGGCTTTTATGGTGTAGAAAATGGTTTTTCTCATTTTTGACCCTCAAAACACAAAATTTCCCAATTTCTCTCTAGACCTTTTTAAAGACCTTAAAAAACAAATAATTTAGTACTATATCAAAGTGTTTTTGTATGGTTATTGGTAACGGAGTAAATTAAAAAAATTGTAAATTTAAAATCTCCATGTTATTCTTATGGAGAATATTGTAAAATGTTGTAGTTTGCTTGTTTATGGATATATTTTGATCAAACTTGGCAAATTGATTTATTTTATACTAAGCTATTAGTATTTTACTAAAAAAACACATTTCATTAGTTTCCTTGTGGCAGCAAGCCTAGGTGCTCGTTAAACCTAATATTATTTAAATATTTTTAATTGAAAATCAATTCAGACAAATGGAAATTCGCTTAGTCGGCAGGTTTGCTGGGGCAGGGGTATTTAAGTCAATAAAGATAAAGTTATTTCTAACTATGACAGATGAGTAAGTAGTATGGTAGACTGTGAAAATAAATGACTTTCTGGGGTAGCTACCGGTACTAAAATTTAATACTGTACCACTTCATCCCTCTCTTTGCCTGATACTTGCCATGCACTAGCCCAATCTTGATTTTAAAAAAAATAGGTGCTAACCATTTAACAAATAACTAGGTCCAAGCCTTTTTTTTTTTTGCAAATGTCCCATATTTCCAAAAAATTGTTAAATTTAAAATGTCCATGTTATTTCTATGGTCAATAAACTGTTGTAACTTGACTTTAAGGATATATTTTGATCAAATTTTGAAATTTTCTTAATTTTATACTACCTAAGCTATCGATCAACATTACATAAAAAAAAACACCTTATTACCCTGTAGAAGCAAACCTAAGAACTCAATAAAATTAATGTTACGGTATTCAAAATCTAAATATTTAATAGGCCAACATGAATTTTGTGATAATTGTTTTGAAGCTGCCATCCATCCAATGACCATGTTTAAGGTGTCATTGGATAGGTCGTGGCATTAAGAGGGTTCCCTACCCCCGCCTAAAAACGTTAGAAAACCGCTTCGCGCGGTATCATATAGCGATTCTAGTTTTAACATTTAAATTGTGAACCAAACACCATTTTGTACATAAAGAGTGGTTCTACTAAGTTTGCTTTTTAAAAAATGTCTATGCTTACGCAATCAAGGGCAACGACTTGTCAAAGTTAGTGAACTTAAACTGTAAAGTTCACTGACTTTGACAAGTCGTTGCCCTTGATTGCGTAAGCATAGAAATTTTTTAAAAAGCAAACTTAGTAGAACCACTCTTTATGAACAAAATGGTGTTTGGTTCACAATTTAAATGTTTAAACTAGAATCGCTATATGATACCGCGCGAAGCGGTTTTCTGACGTTTTTCGGTGGGGGTAGGGAACCCTCTTAAGATTTGTCATCAAGCAAAAAATGTTTGAAATTCCATCAGGGCTCTGCCCCAGTGGCCTTCAAAGTCCCCATGTTATTCTTAGGGAGAAAATTTAAATCATCTCATGTCAATGTCAATCATCTCAACAATGTCAATTATCAATTTTAACAGATGAATACATTGAAATCTATACCACAGAAAACATACTTATAAAATTGAGGTGGTGTCTGTATGTCTGTGTGGTTGCCTGACTAAAATACCAAACCAATATACCCAAAATCAAACACACCAATAGTCCACATTCACATATCTAGGAATGTCATAGGCCTGTTCACTTCCCTGAGTTCCTCTCGGATAATAATCATAATATCTGTTGTACACTACTTCTTAAAACTGGTCTAATAAGCTATTTTTAATATTTGCTTAACTTACAAGAAATGTTTAGTTGTAAAATGCAAAAAAAATATATAGCCTAATTTTGGCAAAATGAGTTACCATACCAGTATTTGAAGATCACACTTAAAATTTTTCTCTATAAAGTAACTTATGAGATGCATAAACTTACTTAGGCCTATCGCATAAGTTATTTCATTTACTTTTGTAGGTTTTGTATGGTAACTTATGCTTTAATTTGTGGAAAGTTACCCTAAAAATGTACTTACAATTGATTTTCTCTTGCTCCTTCTTAATATGCTGTTTTATTTTTAGAGTCAGATTTTCAATATAACGGTCTTTTTCAGATAAGAAGGATTTCATGTTTGCAATTTTATATTTGTACTGCATTACTTTTACGTTTGTTTGATAATCCCAAAATTGAATTGCTCTAACCATTGTGTTAAAAATTACCTCAGACGAATAACCAGCAAGCAAAAACTGCAAGGAATACAGATTTGAAATTAGTAGGCATAATCATTATAGTGAAAAAAATTGTGTTCCTAATAACAAAATACCCCTACCAACAGAGAAGTAATATTAAAATACTTACTTATAGGCCTAGTCCTAATATTTATATTTACTTCTCTGTACCAGTGCCCTACCACATAAAACCTGGGTAGCCTACAGTTCTGCAGAGAACCTGGTGAAATATTATTTCGATATATATATCGCTTTCATGCAATATAAGTTAGCCTATATCGATTATTTGTATTGAATATGAACATTTTAAGCCTTAGGGTCTTTTTCAAAAGAATCTGCTACACTTCTCTACAGCATTTAGCCTAGGTTAGTTTAGTTCAGTTTGGATTATGATTTAGTTTAGTTTAAATGATAGGCCCTAATTACAAATAAGGTTACTACGTTTTGATAAACAAGTTGATATGGTGTGTACCTAATGTCAAAGAGATAAATCTACAAAGACATAAATTGGTATTTGTGTCCTCTTTTTCATGAGCTTATATGAAAAGGTCAAATTTTGTAAATTATATTTTGTTTGTCATTATATCATAAACTAAACTGATCCAAGCTAACCTTCCTTTTTGTTGTGTCCAACATACAATACAAACAATAACCAAAACAAAAATTAATGATAAAAATATTAAGAAATGAACTAAAAAGTGGAAACTAGGGTGTAAAAAGCTTTGTTAATGTAAGTAATGTTATTGTATTTGAGTTATTTATATAAGTTAATATCGTTAAATTAAAATCATTGTGATATTAATATCAAACCAGATAAATATCCATACATTCTGATATTTATCGTTAGTTTATTCATCCGATACTTATATCGAAGGTTCTCTGCGGAGTGTACCCGTTCTTTTGGCAGCGTCATTAATAGGCCCTAATGTAAGTTTTTAAATACTTCTTAACTTAACTTATTGATCTGGGAATAAAGTTTAAGTTTAAAACCCATGTTTTAAACATTTTGAACATTTGAGTTAGAACCTTTTCAAAACAAGATGAAAATGGGAATCACATTTTTAGAAAAAATTGTTATCCAACCAAAATCCAAATCAGAATACTTAAACATAAAACATCCTAAGGCTGCACTTTAGTTTACGTCCTACACTCATTTGAATGAATATATCGAATGAGTGTAGGACGTAGGCCTAAACAAAGTGCAGTCAGACCTTACCAATTTTTCCTCTTCAGTTGGGTTAAGACTATCATGCCGTATGACATCAAAGTCCCCTTCTAAAACTGCCCCACATACATGACATCTTTTATTTGCACCCTCGCCTTGAATAAAATGGTTTATGCAAAATATGTGAGAACATCTTGTCACACAGGCAAAATCGATTAACAGTTCTTTACAGTTTCTATAATTGCACGTCAAACTTGACTCTGCCATTACCAATATATAAATTGATAAAAATTAATTTGTTACTTTCCCGTGTTGTCAACTTAATGGTGTTGATAATAGAACTATGAAAATGTTGCAACGGTTTTGTTTGTGTCTATCTCCAACATCTTTAACATTTCTTAATCTTAACTTAAAGCACGATTACTAGAAAAATACCGGTATGGATCATAAACATAAACAAATGACGTTTTTGGCCCGAAAATAAACATTATTTAACATTGCTTAAATGGAACTGCCAAATCATATGTTCAATGCTATATTAGTAGTATAGGATTCGGGCCAACAACGTCATTTTGTTTATGTTTATGATCCATACCGGTGACTTAAAGTAGTAAAGTGGAGTACCGGAAAAGGTCCCATTAATATTTACCTACAGTTTCCGACAGGTTAGCCAACATATAGTGTTTGAAATAGTTTTTATTCTTGTTATACTACATGCTTCTACGAAATTGTTTAGGATTTGCCATGTTCTCTAAAACGTGTCGTCAGATCAATTTTGGGAAATAGTTATTTGTGTAACTAGTGGTGAAAGTGGCACTTTGCTGCACACGAGAGCAATGTTTACGCACGAGCCGCAGGCGAGTGCGGAATGATCTCGAGTGCAGCAAAGGCCTTTTTCACTCGTGTTACACATTATATTTTTCCTACAGTCACTATAAAGTATATAAATAATTAATTAGTCTTTCAAACACTATACAACACGTTTTTAGGTTCAGCTGGCAACACAAATGGTGCCCTAGAGATTAGAGAAGTAGTACCCGCGGTCCGTATCGCTCCGCTATTTTTCCTCGGCAAGAAATGTGCTCCGTGTTTTGAGAATATAGTTCCGTATGTTTTTGTAATTTGAAGTGGTTTCCGCGCCTAAAAAAAATGCTTTAAAGGTATTTTCTTGTTTATTAAGATCGTAGGAATGTTTTAAAAACGTTTAAAAGAAAAGTCCAGAAAGTTCAGAAATACCGAAACGATAAATACGAAATGACAGGTTAAATCGTAGTTATAATAGTCAATCAGCTGCTCATAGTATTATTATCTTTAAGTGTTGCCAACCTATTTCCAAGCGTACACGGATTACGTGCATAATAGAACCACGCTGTTTTGTGTTGTTTCGTTGGAATCCTGATGTGCGGCAAAGTATAAACCGTACGGCAAAGTATAAACCGTACGGCAAAGTATAAATATGCAGCAATTAGCAGCTTTCTGTACTATAAACAGTACAAGGAAGCCAACTTTGTCGGGTGACTGTAGGAAATAGTTACTACGAACAGTTTTAATTACATCTAACTGTTGTGTACATCTTGAGTATTTCCATAATCTTTGAGTTTACTCTTATAAAGTTATCGGAAATTATTTTAAAATAACGCCTGTAATGCTTCGCAATTGCTCGAATTCGAGCAACAGGTACACTAGTTTTTCTTAATTTTATAATTAAGTAAAACTTATGACGTCATAGATCTACGGACCATCAATATGACGTCATGGATGGCTCCCGTAAGCCTGTCCGGAACGCGACCGGTAGGGCCATTCATTCTCGCTTGCTCGCTCGCAAGTCACAACCACTGTCACAACGCTATTCATTCCTGACCACCACTGTTCCACTGTTCCACTGTTCCTTTTGCCGTTGCCGGTTGCCGGGGTGACGACGGTGGCGTCGGCGTGATGTAAATAACAACAAGCAGTGCCAGTGCAGTGAGGAGACAGTAACACTAACAAATCGACTATATCTAAATGCAGTAGTGAAAATTAGTGATTATGATATGTTAAGAAAATTAACCTCAGAATTAATGAGAGTTTATTGATCAATCAGTTAAATCAGGAGTCTAATTTACATGCTGGCATAAGTTACAAAATAAAAATCTCCCAACGTAGGCCTAATTGTTTGGTAGCCTACCTAAGAAAAGAAAACCCCATCATCATGTTCATTTACCTCAGCAAAAAGGTAGGCATTTCTTAATTTTTCCCTTGTAGTAGGCCTAATTATTAGGGCTGCACTTTACTTTGGGTCCTACACTAATTCGAATGAAAATATCGATTATTCGATTGTTTCATTTGATATATCGTTTGGTTAGTTAGGTTTGGTTAACCTTACCTAACTAACCAAAGGATATAACTTATCGAATAATCAATATATCAATCGATATTTTCATTTGAATGAGTGTAGGACCTAAAGTAAAGTGCAGCCGCCGAACTGCACCCCAGCTGCCGAAGTGTGCCCCCTAGGCTGCACTTTGCTTTAGGTCCTACACTCATTAGAAGAGTAGGCCTACAGTTCCCTAGAGAACCTGCGATGCATTATCGGTTTGGATCAAATCAAAATAGAGTATATTTTATTTTGTATAAAATAGACAATATTTACAGAATATGATGTAGGCCTATACGATTTTAACCCTTTGCTATTGGCTGTAGCCTACTGGCCAAGTCCAAGGCCTTCACCCCCTCGGCATTTATCATAACGGCTCGCTCCCAATAGCTCGGAATTTTTTTCACTGAAAACCTGACCCGTTAGCACAGGGGATTTAAATTTTAACTAAACAATTGTAGTTTTATACTGACAATGAATCTGGTGCTGATAGGCGCACCAGTACCTATAGACATGTTTGCCTCCAGGGCCGGATTTACCACTAGGCCGTGGCCTAGAGTCGCAAGTAAAAGGGAGCTGCAAAGGATTGACGATAAACATTTTTTTTTATCAATTTGCTGTGATTGCAGGTGACAATGATGATGTCCCAGTGGTTGCGGTTCACGGGAGATGTTCTTGATTTTGCCTCAATGGCGTGTGTCAATGATAATGTCCTGGTGATTGCGGCCCACTGGAGATGGTGATGTCTCCGTGATTGCCTATGGGGGATGTTCATGATTTTTTTTCCTGCAATCGCCAGGAATATGGGGGCATATGGGTGGGGGCCGCTCGAGTAGACCTAATTTGGCCTAGGGCCGTAGGTACCCTGAACGGCACTGTTTGCCTCCTCAATGACTATTCAGCCTTCACACCATCCGTTCAAATTGAATTGGCATACCATAGTGACATGGACGTCTTCGAAAGGTCTTAAAAAATCAGTCGAGTCTCGACACACGTCTGGCGCGCCTCCACATCCTGCCCGTGCACGAGTAGCATAAAAGTATAAACTATGTTAAATAACGGCCGACCAGTGTTTATGTGTTTTTGTGTTGTGAACTTCTTATGCACCTCTTCAGGGAAGTTTAGTCACTAGTTCTAATACGGATCCAAGGATAGGGATCCCAGATGTCCCCATTTCCCCGGACACTTCCTCTTTATGGGTACCTACATAAAAAACGTCCGGGGGGATTTCCGGCAAAACCTTAAAATGACCGGGATTTAGACAAATAAATAAATGAATAAAATTATTCCTGAATGCATAGTAGGCCTAGTATTAGTAATTCGCTCTAATCATCAATCGCCTAGGATGAGAATGGAATTGGAAACTAACTTACCTATATTAAAATATTGTGACACTGTAATGATATCTTATATTTAGAAGTTTTGTTTCCTTTTTGGATCAAATTTGTGTTTAAAGCTTAAGACTGTTGGCAAAATTAACCAAGCTGTCTCTGTCTCAGCTCACCACCACCCAGACCACCAAGTTCCTAGGCCCTACTAATGCCGAGAAGAAAATGTGTATTTTCAGTCAAGTAAAAAAAGGATTAGTTGCGAAAAAGTTTACTTGTTATAAAAACAATCAACACAACTCCCAACCTGTAAACAGTTGCACTATCCTCTGAAATTGGCAGTTTTGTTCTTTAAACATGTTCTTTACCCCTATCCGAGGATGGCGCTCGCGCCGAAATGTACATAATCCTGTAATCCACTAGGACAATACTTTGGACCACAAGGTGACAATCAGGTATTTTAACCTTTTATTTATTTGTCTTAAAAATTCTTTTTCCTAAGTATTTAACCAGGCTTTCTTTCAGATTGCTATTCCAAACAACACAAAAATTAACTGTTTGGCCTGGAGTAGCGAGCAAGGATGGATTGGGGTTGGTGGTGATGATGGTTTACTCAAAGTCCTCAAACTAGATCCAGGTAAACTCGTTTAGCCACTGCCAATGGATACCTATTATAGTTTGATGAACAACAAATTAGTATCAAACTAGACAGTTAGTTGTAAATGGTAAATTCTTGGACCTTTTGTTTTTTTTGCTATGTTAAGAATATGCCAAAATGTCTATGTAACAATGAAATATATAATACTAAACTCGTACAGTATGCTGACGATTCTAATCAAATCTTATTGTATCTACTAAATGTCAGATTGAACTGGAAGTAGGCCTAGCAGATCATATAGAATTATCACAAATCCAAGAATTTTTACTTAACAACCGATTAATATTAAATTTACAAAAAACTAATTTTATTTCATTCAACACAAAACAGAAAAAAATAAGTGTAGCCCTCATATTTTCATTGACAACAAAAAAATAAATCAAATTAGCCTTATTGTAAACAATTTTTTGGCATCCATATTGATGAATGTGGAGATGATGGTGGGACCATCATGTGCAAAGCATTGTAGCCTACATTAGGTAAATTCCGGAATCTTCGCCTTAAAAAGAATGTTTTATTTAAGTTACCTATTAACATTAACAATAGTTTTTAATTCCTATATCCAATCACATATATCAAATGGAATAGCATTGTAGGGGGCACTTCCCTTACTGTTTTACAGAAAAAAGCAATAATATTGTTAAATCTAGATTATAATGAGTATGTAAAGCAACATTTTGTCAATTTGAAACTATTAACTGTGTCGTACATGTAAAAAATAACCAGGATAAATGTAAATTACATTGTGAAACCCATAAATACAACACTAGAAACAAAAATAATATAGTTCTACCAAAACACAACACCTAGAATTTTATAAAAATAAGCCCTCATATGCCGGTGTAATGTTTTTAAAGATTATACCAAAAGAATTAAAAGTTATAAATGATGATAAAAAAGTTTAGACGTGAACTCAACGAATCTTTGATAGAAAGACCCATCTACTCTATAGATGAACTGTTTATGAATGTATACAGCTATAGATAGTTTTATTTTCTATATTTTTTGTTTAGTTTAAGTATTTGTACATAGTAACTATAAGCTTTACACTATTTATTGTAAGTTTTGTACATGCTATAAATAAAGATAATTTGAATTGGCTCAACGTGGTTGGCCAACTCATAACTCAGATCTCAGCCAAACCCCTTTCATTTCTCGTCAAAACTCAAATTTTCAATGCAGACAATGTTTACTTTGGGGAACTAGGGTGATCATTCCATCCACTCTCAGGCAACAAGCTCTGAAGCTTCTACACATGGGACATGACGGCATTGTTTGAACCAAGGCGTTGGCCCGAAGCTATTTCTGGTGGCCAAAACTTGATCAAGACATAGAAAACTTGGTGAAGCATGTCAACAAAGTCGTCACAACCCTCCAAGAGCAACAGTTCTTCCCTGGGAGAAAACTAAACAACCCTGGTCTCGTCTCCACATAGATTTCGCTGGGCCCTTCCAAAACAAGTTGTTTTTGATTGTTGTTGATTCTTTCAGCAAATGGTTAGAAGTGGTTTTGGCGACTATAAAGGTTCTCAGAAGCTTTTAGCAGCACATGGTTTTCCAGACACAATGGTATCTGATAAGGAGTCGGCTTTCACTTCACAAGAATTTAGATCGTTTAATAAAAGCAATGGCATCCGCCACGTCGTAGTTGCACTATACCATCCATCATCTAATAGTTGGCTCAGTTCCTAATATCATCTCATGTAACGGCAAATTGTTCGACTAATATGTCACCATGTGAACTGCTGTTCGGTAGGCGTATTAGAAACATCTTAGGCAGAGTTCACCTTGATTATTCTTCAAATAACAAAGAAGAAAAAATCTTAGATAGAGTGCTTCACGATTACCAACAGTCACCTCCGAGGAAATTTAAAGAAAATGATTCCGTATTTGCAAAAAAGCTAAATCAGCGAGGACCAAAGTGGATTCCTGCCAAAGTCGCTAGTATAACCGGACCGCTGAACTACCATTTGATAACAAAAGAAGGCATTGAAATACGACGTCATGTTGACCAATTGAGACCCCGCTCAGAAATATCAAAAGCATCTCCTAACTCACCCTTGGATAATCCTGAATCTCCAGTTAACCCACCGTTCCACCCACTCCTCCAGAATCCTATTCTGATGAGAACACCAGACGTACAACCAATGTGACCATCAGTGCTGCAACAATCTTGCAATTCCTTTAGTGGTATAGACAAGGACCATCAATTAATTAACCCTCATCAAGAAAAGTTTCTGGTTTAGCTGGTCCCAACATTTCTGGTTTTATTCAAGACCCTGTGAGCATGAGTTCACAACCTGTTGGGAAACATGTCTTAAGATCAAACTCCCAAAACACCTCAATGAATCCTCGACCCGTTCGGATCTGTCGACCACCGGCTTATCTCAAGGACTACCTGACGGGGGAAGAGTGTTATGTATCAAGAAATAATCCCATATGTGTTTATTATAACATCTGTTAGATGACTGTTTATATTATTATGTTTTGTTTACTTTTTTAGTTGAGCCTGAATTATGAGTTCAATAAATCCGGTTTTGTTAATTATGTTTCGATTTACTAAAAAATCTGACTGAGATATGGAATTAGTGTATAAAGACCTTGCCCAGCTATGTTAAAATGTTACAGACTAGCTTCTCTGTCTATTCTTTAGGCAAAGATGGGAAAGTAAAGGGTTTGGCAGCACCAGCTAACCTCTCTATGAATCAGACTCTGGAGGGACACTCTGGAAAGGTTCAAGTGATAACATGGAATGAGAATCATCAGAAGTTGACAACAAGTGATCAGAGTGGGCTCATTATTGTTTGGATGTTGTATAAGGTTAGTGTTTTACAGATTTTGTTGGGGAATGAGGCTCCATAAATAATTAGGGTTCATTTAAAACTAAGAAATGTATGCTGTATATATGTAAAATTCATTAATCTAATACTGTATCCTTTTTACTTTCTCAATATATGGAGAGTTTTTTTTTACTTTTTTGAAATTTTGATTTTTAATGGGGATTTTCCCATAAAACCCCATAAAATAACGGAAAAATAGGATTTTCTCAAAAATGGCCCTTACGATTTTATTAAAAATTGAGTATGTTATAGTCCTTATCCTGGACTAGTATGAATTCTGAACAGAATGGTACAATTTGACAAACAGCATGGTTTTTTATTTCCGTAAAAATTACGGTTCAAAAGTTATTGTTAACTATGTTATTTTCCCATAAAAAGTCATAAAATAACAAAGAAATCTCATTTTTGGAGAAAAGCTGGCTTTGATCAAAATTATTATGTTATGGTTCTTAAATTATTTTAGTAAATAAGTACAACTGAGCACCCTGAATAGGCTATTATATTTTTAAAAGAAGTGACATGTTTCGGACATAAGTCCATTTTCAAACTTCAAATATATTGAATACTTCTGGTATACGTTCTTATAATTCTAAAAAAATTGTACAACACCCCATTGCTGTAACAATTATGGCTCAAAAGTTATTGCAACTTTTGTGATTTTTAACTATAAAATATCATATTTACTCTTACCCATGATAAAGGTTGTTGACTGACAAGCTTTTGGGAGAAAGTATGTGTCAGAATGCTGATACCGTTTATTTTACAATTTTTGTTAGGTTTAGTAAAACTGAATATCCTCTGGCTACTATGCTTAAGGTTATCATCTCTCTATTCCTTTTTATCAACTTTTTTTGGAGGTGGCATTTCTTAGATTTTATTAACTTATTGCTACAGTGTATATAATTTGTAGACTATGTTTTAAATGCTATTTTATTTTTAGGGTTCATGGTATGAAGAAATGATCAACAATCGTAACAAGTCTGTTGTCAAAGGGATGGCTTGGAATTCTGATGGTCAGAAAATCTGCATTGTATATGAAGATGGTAGTATTGAATTTAATGTTTATTCTTTTTAAGATACCAAAACCTATTAATATCGTTCAAAACCTAGCAGAAAGGTTTATGTGAACCATACACACATTTATCAATGACCCATTTTAACACACTCACTCCCGGTGTCTGGAGACTCTACATACAGAGGAGTGTAATGGCCGGTACTGAACCTGTTTACACACTCACTCCCAGGTGTCTGGAGACTCTACATACAGAGGAGTGTAATGGCCGGTACTGAACCTGTTTACACACTCACTCCCAGGTGTCTGGAGACTCTACATACAGAGGAGTGTAATGGCCGGTACTGAACCTGTTTACACACTCACTCCCGGGTGTCTGGAGACTCTACATACAGAGGAGTGTAATGGCCGGTACTGAACCTGTTTACACACTCACTCCCAGGTGTCTGGAGACTCTACATACAGAGGAGTGTAATGGCCGGTACTGAACCTGTTTACACACTCACTCCCAGGTGTCTGGAGACTCTACATACAGAGGAGTGTAATGGCCGGTACTGAACCTGTTTACACACTCACTCCCGGTGTCTGGAGACTCTACATACAGAGGAGTGTGATGCCCGCTACTGAACCTGTTTACACACTCACTCCCAGTTGTCTGGAGACTCTACATACAGAGGAGTGTGATGCCCGCTACTGAAACTGTTAAGTCTTATTTCCTATAATAAGCTTTGAGGTAATAATATTTAAGCATTAATTGGTTGCAGGTGCTGTGATTGTCGGTTCTGTGGATGGAAACCGTATCTGGGGCAAGGAGCTGAAAGGTACAGCATTGACAGGTGTTCAGTGGTCGCCGGACGGAAAACTACTGCTTTTCAGTTTACGGGATGGGGAGGTCCATGCTTACGACAATCAGGGAAACTTTGGTGTAAGAGTAAAGATCATATCTCTGGTTAACTGATTGTTGAGCTTCAATTGCAAATTTTTCAAGTCGAATAATCTGGAAATTCAGGTGTATGCCATCATTGCCACGATTTATTGTTATAAAACAATTTTCATAAACATTAAACATGTCATCTGTTACTGTGGACCTTAAACTTTATCTGTACCAATATTATTTTGCCAATGCCTGTACAGTAAGCCTACAACTGGTATTACAACAAAAATAGATTTGTATGCATGAAAACTACGAA
This sequence comes from Macrosteles quadrilineatus, assembly GCF_028750875.1. Classification (NCBI taxonomy): domain Eukaryota; kingdom Metazoa; phylum Arthropoda; class Insecta; order Hemiptera; family Cicadellidae; genus Macrosteles; species Macrosteles quadrilineatus. Next base: position 16,674,141 of record NW_026542602.1, read on the forward strand.
GGGGAAGAAGTAATTATTGAGCGGAGCAGTTCTTATACGTCGACTCTTATGCGTTCCGTATTACGCAAACTCCTCCTAGACGGCTGAAGCAATCGTTTTCAAATTTTGCATGGTGATAAAGGCCAAATCGGCGAGTGCCAAAATCTATTTGGGGTTAAAAAAATCTCTCAGGAATCCGCCCCACGGGGTCTCAAAGTTTCAATGTAATCCTTATGGAAGCAGTATTTGACACACAAACAAAGGCATAAGATCAGCTGTTGACTTTTGAATGCAGTAGATCAAGAAATAGCTGATAAAATTATTGAACAGATTTTAGAACATAAACGATATGGATCATAAATATGATCAAAATGACTACACTAGCTTGAATCATATACTAATAGCCTTAACATCTCGTTTGGACGTTTATTGATACAGTTGTTCCATTTTGAATAATAAAACAAACATGTTTGCTTTCGGTCCATCCAACTAAATTAACAGTTAAAGTTGTGTTTGAAAATTTCTAATCTTACTTGGGAAAAGCTTATGGAATGTTTTTAGTAGCCCGCATATTAGCGATGAATTGGTTTTAGAATATGAATCTTGTGGGGTCTTAAAGGAACAGAACCACATGTTTTAGTGCGAACAAAGTTTACGTGTTTACATGGTAAGTTAATACATACAGCTTTAAAAAATTGTGTCTTAGTTGATATTGTGTCTTTTTAATGTGATAGGCTTACTTGAGAAAAAAAACTCAATTTAGCTTTCATAAAAAAAGGTATGAGTTAATTTGAATGAAAACCATACACGTTAACAAAGTTTACATATCATCCACACACCTTGAATAATTAGGATTTTATGATATGATTGAAATGCCGATACGTAGCAAATATTTCGATCTTATTAAGATCAACAAGGACCACTAGGAAGCACAACAATTTTAGCCAAAACTCAGCGGCTTTAATTTTGCCTTCAATCACTTTCCGATAAATTGTACAAATTATTAACGTGTAACACATGGGTTATGGTTTAAACGCTGGATTTAACTTTTGTAAATTTTTTAAATTTTAAAATGTTAACATTCATCAAAATCAAAATAAAGTCAAATTAGAATTCATTTAAGTCAATCTATAAATTTTATGTTGTAAAAAACATGTTAAATTATTTTACAGAGTATATTAAGATAGTTGGGTGGTTAATTATGTTTTAGTAGTTATGAAGGTCTCAGATTCAAGAGAATGTTTTATATTTTGTGTTTTCACTTATATTATCACCACCACATGAAATCCTCTTATGCATTTATCGGTAGCCAAAATAGTAGAACCCGAAACTGTTAGGGTTGATTTGTAGGTTATCACTAGCTGGAACTGTACTGCCCTGTTTGAGAAAAAGTTGATGACCAACCCAGGGGTTTTAGTTTTAAACTGATAATGTAGGCTGAATGCAGGTCTACAGAAAGGTCTGAAATGATATCTAAGACGTGTTTTTTTACCCCCCTTCACTACAAAACAATGTGTAGCCAATCTAATTACCTCAATATTTATCTCCTCACAAAAAAAAATTGTCTTCACTTAAAATTGAAGGTAAAAATAATTATGAAGCTCGATGGACAAGGTCAATAACAATATAATATGAACCCTGATTACTCTGCTCAATTTGGTGGATGCCTCTGCCAATGCTACCTAGTTTATTAAACAGTTGTTATTTGTGTTTATAGTAATCTTCAATATTTATTAGCGTCAAAATTCACCTAATGAGATAGGCCTAGTAATATATTTTCTTTTCATTGCCGACAGATGAAAGTGAACATCCAATGCCTGGGCAACACAGGGACAGGTCAAGTGTGGGTGAAGTCAGCTACAGTGGTGGGGATGGCCTGGTACGACGGACACAACGGATATGTGGACGAGGACTGTCCCTGTCTGGTCATCTGTTACCACTCAGGTCACCTTCAGATCATGAGATCTGAGAATGACGACAGTGAGTTACATAGTACCTTAGTTACATAGGCCTTACATAGTAGGCCTACCAAGAACACAAAACTTAAAAGTGCATGAGACTTGGGGAGAAAACTATAATACTCTTTAATTCTTTAATACTATAAAATTGCATAGTGAGGAATAGTGTAACATGAACATTTTTTGTAAACCTATCAAAAGGTTGATAGCTTATTCGAAGGGTGTTTGAAGAGTCTAACACCTACATTGGTATGGTTTCTTAAAGTCTTAGTTAACTAACTTTGCTAATTTCAGTGTTATATCAATGGATATCTTTATTATAAATGAGACTAAGCCTTACTCTCGACATAGATAAGGTATTACATACATAATAAGGTACGGATAAGGTATACGTACATTTGTATAGGTATTAATCAACTAATAAACCATCAAGATCTCAATAGTAAATGTATTCTCAGATGATGAATTCTTTCCACTGTTTTTCACAGGTCCTGTGATTCTTGACACTGGTATCTCTGCTGTTGGGTGCTCGTGGAACCACAACGGTAGTGCTCTGGCAGTTACTGGATCAATGGTCCTTACTGGGGAAACCAAATCTTGCAATGTCGTACAATTTTTCACACCATTTGGTGAGGTAAGTACTGTATTAGTTAGCTTACACTGGATGTAAACTTTATAATTTATATGAGGTTTCTTTGATTACATGAATCCTAAAAGTGTGATTGTATTGGGGTTTCTTAGGCGTACAGGCTGTCTATTTTGTAGATAGTGGCAAAAAATTAAAACTATAGGCTGAGGAAACCAAACACGGGTGAGATAAAAAATAGCTCAGAGACATGTCTGCTCATCAGTGTTAATCTGTTGACTTACTTTCTAATCTACCTACTTTCTATCTCATTTATTAACTTCACAATACGGTAGATAAAATATAGCAAAATTATAGTTATTTGTGCAACTATATAGTGAGCAAAGTGAGCAATTGCCTCACTCGAGTGAGGCAATTGCACTTTGCACTCGAGTTGCACATTATATTTCTCCTACAGTTACCAAACAAATAAATTGGTAAAGAAACGTAATATAATTTATTTTTACACAGAAGTAAACTTTTAATATGACATTTAATGTGAAAGTAGCATTACAGTACAACAGCTGACCAGCTTATTTACAGCCAGTGCTGCTAACGTATTTTGCGCGCATACGTCCTTGTCTGCATGTTACACGCTCACTGTTTCGTGCCTTCACGTTGCAAATCTGGAGTGAGACTGATGAGCGAATTGGCCACTTTGCTTTCTCAAATTAGTGACAGAACATGTACATTGTTAGGTAACTGTAGGAAAAGCAAGGTTTTTAAAGAAACTCCAAAAAGATTAGACTTACTGGGATCCTTTATTAGGCATTTTTGAAAAGGTATAAAGGTCAGCTAGCTTTCCTGGGAAATAAAAGTCCAGGGACAAATTGGTACACAAAAAAAGGTTATGCCAATTGAATACACATTCTAAAAGTGAAATGCCTAAATTAATTTATCAATCTCTTCTCTTATACTTTATAATTGTTTCTAACAAAGTCGTGTTCATTTTAAAGGAGAGCTAGCTATATCCTAACCTAAACTAAGCCATCTGTAGCCTTGCACCAGCATATTAACTACAAATACCTTGCGGTTTCACTTAAATACAACTACTCTATTCTATTGTATACACGATTAAGTAGAAACCTACATAGTAAGTTTAAATTTTCACAGCACCTCCGCACCTTGAAGATCCCCGGACGGGAAGTGACATGCTGTGTGTGGGAGGGTTCATCATTGCGTGTTGCACTCGCTGTAGACTCATTCATCTACTTCGCCAACATCCGGCCGAGCTACAAGTGGTGCTACTTCTCTAACACTGTGGTCTACTCATACAACCGCCACGACCGGCCCGGCGTTCACCTTACATTCTGGAACACTAACAATGCTGAGGTAACATGTGGTAGAGAAAAAGGCACATGTTGTAAAAGTATTACTCTATATTCTTTAGGCTTATAAATTTAACTGAACTGTAATCATCATTACTTTGTCAGTGAATTTAAAAATCAACTAGCTTGAGAGCATTTATACAGGGTGTCCTGGAACTCAACTTTTTCAAGCATTATTCCTGGACCATGGACAAGTCAAAATATCATATTCAAAATCTCAAAAACTCAAAATGTCGGCTTGTATAGCCGAGATTTTTTTTCTTCAGAACATTTTTAATTCAAGAATGTCTTATTATAAAAATAAACGGTATCAGCATTCTGACACATACTTTCTCCCATAAGTTTGTCAAAAACCTTTATCATATGTAAGTGGTGAGCGTAAATATACGCAAATGGGTTTTGTACAGTTTTGTTAAGAATTTAAAGGACTATAACATGCTAAATTTTTATCAAAATCGTTCGGGCAATTTTTGGGAAAATCCGATTTTCTGTTATTTTATGGGGGTTTTATGGGAAAATGACATAATTTACAACAACCGTAATTTTTACAGAAATGGGATTTGTACCATTTTGTTCAAAATATAAAGGACTATAACATACTAAATGTTTATCAAAATCGTTCGGGCCATTTTTGGGAAAATTATATTTTTCCGTTATTTTATGGGGTTTTATGGAAAAATTCCAACTAAAAATAAAAATTTCTAAAAAATAAAAAACTATAAAAACTGTAAGAACTATAACATACAATGTTAAATCAAAACCGGATTTTTTCTAAAATCCTATTTTTCGTTATTTTATGGGGTTTTATGGGAAAATAACATATTTGACCATAACTTTTGAACCGTAATTTTTACAGATATGGGATTTGTACCATTTTATTTCGAATTTAAAGGGCTACAACATACTAAATTTTTATCAAAATCGTTCGGGCCATTTTTGAGAAAATCCGATTTTTCCAGTTTTTTATGGGTTTTTATGGGAAAATCCCCATTAAAAATCAAAATTTCAAAAAAATGAAAAAAACGCCTGGAGATACTATGGATTAGAACCTACATACCAAATTTCATCGAAATCGGACCACAGGTGTAGTCCCTAGCTCTGTACACATCCAGACACACAGACACACAGACACACGGACACACAGACACACACACACACACACAGACATCACTTTGAAAACCACTTTTTTGGGTCCAGGGGGACCCAAAACGGATATATCCACTCAAAACTCAAACTCGAAAATTTTGACGAAAACAATACTTTCTCCATATACTATGGTATAGGGGGAGAAAGTAAAAATAAATTTGGTAGGGCCTATATGGCCTTTTTACCTTAAGAAATATTTAAGGTGCACAAATTATTTTTCTAGAGTGTTTATTTTCAAAATGGCGGCTGATTAAAAATTTAAAACGTAAATATCTCAAAAACTTCCTATAACAATTTTTGTTTTACTGTTATGTTCTTTAAAGAAAATTTAATTACAAATCTTATGATACACAAAATTAAGAAAATCAGTTTATAAATAAGGGAGAAAGCGAGAAAGCTCATAAAAAAAAAATGTGATCATGTCAATACCAACTGTTAACTATGTAAAACCACTGCTAGTGATACACGTCAATCAGCTGCTTTATGCTTATTTACTCTGATCAGCTGTTCAAAACCATACATTGTTAAAATGGGCTAATCCTGTTTGTTGTTTATTTTTAATCGGTGTGCTGATTATTATCGGGTTTTCTTCAAATCTACGAAGAACATCTTCCTCAAATGCAACTGAACACACTGCTGGTGTCTGGGTTGTGGTTCGGTTTCAAACTATCAAAAAGCTTCTGACTTTTATCAGGATCGATCCTGCAACTTATTGATGGTTAGGCAAGCACTATAACCACTCAGCTACCCAGCCAGTTTCATTACTATTAGATATGAAATGTATACTAGAAATGAATTATGATTTATTATGTCCAAAGCTTATTGATAATTATGTCCTTGGTGCTGACTATAGTTTTGTCCAGTATGTTTCTTAGACAATATACAAAACTACAAAAGCTTAACATTTTGGACATGTTACTGGAATGTTTATGTTAAGATACAATGACATTTGAACACCTTTTTAATTTGTAGATTCTAATACACATTAAGATTGTTATGTACAAGGATAGGGATCAAAAGGTGGGTGACCACCTTTTGACATACTTGACGCCTGAAGATGACTTTGTAGAAAGTTGAAACTAGTTGCAACACTAGCAACAATTGGATAACTACAAAGCAGGTATTTACACCAATTTAATAGATAGGTATCAGCTAGCTTACCTGGTAGACAGAGTCCAGATTAGCCTAGGTACACTCATAAACCAGGTAAGCTAGCTGATCCCTACCCTTGTACATAACAATCCTAATCAGCCAATTAGAATTTCCTTAACTTCTAATACACATTTAAATAATTCTAATAAGTTTCTGATGGGTTTAAGCGTTAACACTGCAGTGAATTGTTGACTAAACAATGTATTTTCATTTTAATTTTCCATTTAAACATTAACTGAACTGTTCTCTAACATTGATTTCAGTGCTATAGTAAAGCTGTGAAGTCACTGTTAGGAGTGGCTGCATGTAAGGATCATTGTGTTTTGGCCATCAAAGCTGAGGATGCTAGCGCTCAATATGGCCTCATACTGTGCAACGCCATAGCTACGCCGGTAGACTGTGAGTGGTAAAAATATATCACTGATTATTATATGCTTAAATCCGAGCTTAATCCTAAATTCATTGAAAAGAAACACAAACCCTTAACATGTGAATTACTTACAAAATAAAAAAATATGAAACTGCTCTTTCATGTTCTAGTGTCATCATAAAAAAAAAATAAAGAAAAATCTGTTCCACATGTGTAAAGAAGGACAATCTGTACAATCAATTCCGCCTATAATATCTTTGACATCATAAAAAAGTTGATTTCCAGTGGAAATCCTGCAACTGTTAAGTAAATGTAGATGTGTGTAGTGGTTACTATACTGATAACTACTCATTGACCTAAAATTTCACCCATCAGTTATTCTTAGAAATTTTGACTATTACTTAGTGCACCCCTGAAAGTTTTATTCATACTGGTATTTTCGAATCCAAAACCAGTTAATATAACTTTTTAGCCCGGTTTATTAAGATCAATGAAGAACAGTTTGTCTTAATAATATCAATACATACATACATATCCTCTCCCGCTAGGCCTCTCCATCTTCTTCTGTCCTTCCACAATTCCACTTCCTCCACATACTGCCATTGCACTCCTCTTGCTTCCACATCACCTTTCACCTCGTCGAACCACCTTCTTCTGGGTCTTCCTCTTGGTCTTCCATTCGAAGTTCACTCATTCTTTTCGGGATTCTTTCATTCTCCATTCTTCTTACGTGGCCAAACCATCTCAATCTCGTCTTCTCTACTCGTTCTCTCAAACTTTCTTTAATTATTCCTCTTCTCAGTTCTTCATTTCTCATTCTGTCTAATCTTGTTTAACTTTTATCCCTCTTATAAACTTCATCTCCCCTGCCTGAACCTTACTCCATTCCCTCTCTGTTATGTTCCAAACTTCAGCACCATAGGTAACTATCAGTATATAGTATGTTTTGTACATGGTAACTTTAGCTTTCTTTGGTATATCCTTATCCCAGACTAGATGTCTAATACTTTGGTAAAATCCTGCACTTTTCCCCAGTCTTGCCGTCACCTCTTGCGCCATCCTTCCATCGTTCGAAATCACCGTACCTAAATATGTAAATTTTTCAACCAACTTAAGTGGTTTTCCTACTACTTTTAAAGGTTGTTCCAACAACCTATCTCTTCCGATCAATAATATAAATATGTTCAATTTAATTCAATGCATAATTTGGGATTCTCTAAATAAACTAAAACACTACTACATTCTTTTTGTTGAGTATTTACTTACTCTTCTCTTACTCCTAGGACCTGATTAGAAAGGTCGCTCCAACAAAGCTTCTCGGTGTCCTGCAGCTACTTCAGTTGCACCTATCCTCCTTGTATCAGTCACCACTTGGCTCTGTTTTTGCTTTGACCCTCCTCTCAGTCGTCTTCCTTCAGAGTTTTTGTTATTACTTGCTTGAGTTAATTTTCATCCCATTTTCTCTAAACCTGTGGGTTAAAATGTAGCAAAATGGGCTAAGTATATCTTTTTTTCACCAAACATGAACATAGAACAAACTGAGAACTTTTAGTCAAATCTGAATATTTGCTAGCCACACTGTTTGAAGTTGTAATTATACGTTATGTTCCAGCTAAGTATATGGAGTTGGAACCCCTTTTTGTAGCCATTAACTCCAGTCATGTGTTTGCTGCTTCAAGAGACAACTTCCTACTGTGGCACTACATCACACCCAAGAGTCATTCTACCCTAGGCAATGCAGGTACAGTAAGGTTAGGTTAGTTACTCGTTTTGAAATAGTCAACATGTAATTAATTAAGATTAGACTCAAAAGTTTCAGGGGGTGGTGATATTATTTATTCCTAAACAAATTAAGAACATATATACTAGGATTTTTAAAGATGATTTGGAGTAAAATAAAAGAAGTACAATGGAGTTTATCTCGTGTTTTATTTTTCTGTCATGGCAGGAACTCGTCATCGCAAAGAGCGGTTGTACCACATTGACGACACGCCGTCCGGAGTGGCGGAAGTTATACAAGATCTGGATCACACATTCCAAGTATGTCTTAAACTTAGATACATTTGGAAAAATAGTAATTGGATAGAAGTTTGATGGAGCACAAACAAGTAATTAATACAGGAAAAACAATACTGCGTGTGAATAAGGTCTATGTAGAACAAAAGTGTCCATGTTTGTGGTTTAGAGTTTTTAGCAATCCTTTACCTGAAATTTCCTTTTATTCCTCATTTTTCAGGACTGGAAAACATATGGAAGATACAAACAGATCAGATGGACCCACATCATGATAAATATCTGTACTTATAAAAGTCAAATACCATTCATTGACTCACTGATCACTGTAACTAAAAAACTAATAACCCTAAGAACTCATGAATTGGGATGGAGATTCTAATTAGGCTCTAGGTGTGCAATAAGAAGTAAATTTTTTTTGTTTTACTTTTCCTTTGCCTATGTTTGGTTACTTTTCCTTGAGTTAACCTTTTGATTCTACCATTAGGTACCATAGATTTCTATTGCGTCAAGAGAAGTGACAGTACATTTTTCTTATAATATAATGTGAGATAAGTGTTCAAACCTTTAAATTCTGTTTAAATTGTTTACTTATTATTAGTTCAGTATTATACAGGGTGGCTGAAAAGTAACTTACACCCCCCCTTAACTTTTCAATCATTTGAGATATTTGAAATCTGTTTGCGGCAACCTTCTTGGATATGAGGGGCTACAATAATTATGGTCAATTTTGAAAACTTTGCCGTTAGGGCTAGCGGGGGTAGGGGGTAGCTCAAAAATTTCAAATGACAAGTATAGTCAAGTTTGGTATCAATTTACAGGTCTTGATAAAACCTAACAATTGACATAAAGAAAAGCAAAAATCGGCCCACTAATAACGAAATGGCACCCTAAAAATTTCAAATCCAAATAACCATGAGGATGGCTGAAAATTAACTTGCACCCCTTTTAACTTTTTAACTTTTTGAGATATTTGAAATCGGTTTATGGCAACTTGTTTGGATATGAAGAGCTACAATAATTATGTTCAATTTAAAAAATTTTGTCCTTAGGGGTAGCTTAACATTTTCCAATATCAATTATAGTCGAGTTTGGTATCATTTTACAGGTCTTGACAAAACATTTACAATTAACATAAATAAAACAGAAATCGGGCCATTATTAATAAAATGGCAGTTAAAAATTACATGTAATTATTGTAGCCCTTCATATCCATACAAGTAGCTGCAAACTGATTTCAAATACCTTAAATAGTTAAAAAGTTAAAGGGGGTGCTAGTTAATTTTCAGCCATCCTCATGGTTATTTGGATTTGAAACTTTTTAGTCCGCCATTTTGTTATTAGTGGGCCGATTTTGGTTTTGTCAAGACCTGTAAAATTATACTAAACTTGACTATAGTTGTCATTTGAAATTTTTGAGCTACCCCCTACCCCCGCTACCCCTAAGGGCAAAATTTTCAAAATTGACGATATTTATTGTAGCCCCTCATATCCAAGAAGGTTGATGCAAACAGATTTCAAATATCTCAAAAGGTTAAAAAGTTAAGGGGGGGGGATGTAGGTTACTTTTCAGCCATCCTGTATATTTAAAAAACAGCAATTAATTGATTTTGCAAGCAAATGTTAATTTACATTAAGAACAAGTGCTTTTTTTTTTAATAGAGGGCCAGGCTTACAAGTTACCATGGGATTGCATCGCAGCTAGAACAGCTTATTGTGCACCCTCGTTCACAGATCCTCATTCTCCGTCAAATCCCAGGTCTTTGGTGAACCGTGAGAGCCTTTTGACTATGGTGACCTGTTTTTCCCTTTGATCTCCCATCAATAGGCCAAGGGATCTCATACGCAGACCTTGTAGGGCTGGGCACATAAATATACCTTCACAGCTTTCACAAGGTCTCTGGCTGGGGCAAGCCGTAGCGAGATTTCCCCGAAAGGACTCAGCTCCTGAACTTGCTTGACCAGCCAATCCTTTGTGGCTGCGTCAGCACAACCTCCACCTTTCTTCCTGGAGGCTTCAGTAGAGTCAGCTTTGGGGGTACCACCCTTGCCCTGCTTTTTCCCAGCATCCTAGTTCCCGGAGGAACTGGCTTTGCAGGCAGCAGAGTTAGGGTGCTTGGCAGCCCACACCAGCCTCCTCTCACTTCTGGATAGCACCTTTTCGCCTTTGGCTTAAGCATCCGCTATCCTCCTTCTTTGCAACTCGCCCCTGGAAAGTCGTTTTTCGTTCCTTTCCGGTTTCTGCGAGCTTGTCGTCATCGTCAGATTTCAGTAGACCTTCCTCCTCCATTTGGGTCAGATTGTCTACATTGTTCTCACGAATACCGGGTATTTAAGTCCACCTCCCCAGTGACCCGATTAGAGAGGTAAGGGGTGCGTACGACTGGGTTACCCCTGGTTCCCAGAAGGCTCCGTTAAGACACTGAATATTAGGCCCCCAGTGCCACAAGACTCTTGGCACGGATCGCATTACACCTTAGTCTAGGGCCCCCCTCACTTGGTTCTGTAGGTGGACCAACACCCAGTGGCAGAAGGTAGCTCTCCGCAGCTAACAAGTGAGAGTTGGGGTTTAGGTTGTGGCCAATCTGCCAAACCAACCCCGCATGCGAGGTTTGGCCGGAACGGCGCAAAATTTTCTCCCACTCACTAAAACCCCATACCTTCTGAACAAGTGCTTAATCATCCAGCAGTTTGCACTGGACGAGGTGGTAAAGAATCGCCATATATATTTTATGCGTTCTGTCCCTGTGGTGAGGCATGGACAGAACAACTATTTCTTTTTAAATCTTTGACCATAAAAGGCTAATTCAACATCTAGAGGGAAACAATCTGGTTACCTGTTAACAACATAGTTTCCTGATTAGGGGAGATTCCAATCAACTCTGATACAACTGACAAAATATATATTTTATTTTAATTTGTTTTATTCTCATTTTAATTTATTCCATTTTGTTTCAGCCTACAATCAGTACTCAGGTAAGTGTACATCAAGATTCATTTTTTAACAAATACTCGCTTTTTACTAGATTGGCAACAAAGATTTTAAACTTTCTCTAATTAAACTCACTATGTCTGTAAATAATGTTAAGACAACTCAGCCATGTCTATTAATTAAGATTATCTTAGAAAAATTGCCTGAGAAGGTGGTTTGAATTCACACACCAACATAGCCTTTTAGTAATTTACAACAACAAACAATTTACAAACACCAGTGCTGTTTTCAGACAGAATTAAGGTAACTCCTCATAATATTCTATTATTCCCAATATATTGTTGTAATACAGGCAACAGCTGATCCTATCTGCTGTCTGGCTGTCAGTGAGAAGGTGCTACTGATAGGTAGAGAGTCTGGCACCATACAACGCTACAGTCTACCCCAGGTGGCTCTGGTACAGAGATACAACCAGCCCTGCAGACCTCACACTGTCTCTATCAACTGTGACTCCTCGATGGCGTCAGTGATAGATGCCACTGGGGTGTTGACTCTGCTAGAGCTGGAGCCTGGGTCTGCTCCTCCAGGTACGCTGGAGAGGAAGGACGTGTGGGCCATGGTCTGGGCCTCTGATAACCCTCAGTTGCTGGCTATCATGGAGAAGACCAGGATGTATGTACTGAGGGGTGTTGACCCCGAGGAGCCTATACCTAGTGTCGGCTACATCTGCTCCTTCCAGGTGAATTTTGTTAATTATATTTATGGGGGTTTTCCAGCTTAATAATTGGTCAAAATTTTGTTGTTGTTTTAATACAATTTTTTTTTTAGTTTGTCACCAGGATGTTTACAGCTCCTAAATATCCCTGGAAAAGACCCCAACATTTCAGTTTGGATTTCAGTATTTTATAATGAGTCCCAGTGGGCCCAGTGAAGAACTGTTACCATGACTTGGTGTAAATGTTCGGATTTGTTGGTTAAAGTTTCCACAAGCTAGTTTCATATTGATATGTGTAAAGAATTTTGTTGAAAGTTTTAAGTATGATAAGTGGGGTTAGAGGTAGCTGGGAATTGCTAACTAATTTTATTTTACTGTGATGTGTAAAGTCAATGAACCAATATTTTTTTAGCTGAGGAAAGTGGTAATGTAGGAATATGTAGATATGTCATTATACCTTGGATAATTGAATAAATAAACCTTACTGTGACATATGTAAACGTCACAGAATGTGTGGACCCATCATAAAAATGTGCATTAATTTCCCAGTTATCAAATGCCAGGCTGTTTAGTGTCTACAGACCCTTTTTATGGTTGCTCTTATGTGCATTTCACTATTGTGCATGCATTGATATTACTTCTAATTAATTGAATAAGATAGTCCTTTGGCTAACATGCTACTTTTTATCTTGTAAGTTTGTATGGTTGCAAGTCTACAATATTCAATAAGAAAATCATACTCTTACTGATAAACAAAATTTGAAGAGTTAGTTAATGAGTCTTGCTTGTAGGACTTGGAGATCCGAGCCGTGTTGTTAGACGAGGTGATACAATGCAAGGGTCAGCCTACCAGGGAGCAGCACCTGCTGGACTTGGAGGTGAAAAGTCTACGAGACACTCGTCAGCTGCTGGACAAGGTCGGCATCCCAGAGACAATATCTTTCATTGAGGAAAACCCTCATCCTCGCCTGTGGTGGGTAGAGAAGTTGCTTATCTGGCCAGAAGTATCTTGTAAACGTAACTTGCAAACTTAGCAAGATTTGATTTCTATTTTTTATATAGACTTGATAGACTTAAGTTTATATCATAAACACCGATTTCTGACTCTAAAGTTTTAATTACAATACGACAAAGCTTTTTTACGTTGGTCTGTTGAGGTAAATTTGGTGTCAGCCCCCTTTTTTTGCCTATACTTAATTTTTTATCTGGTTTAGCCTCTTGTGTAGGTTTTACCTCTGGTAATATTTTTAGCTTTTTAGCTCCTGTTTTTTTCTTACAGGAGACTTCTAGCAGAGGCAGCTGTTAGAAAGTTAGACCTCACTACGGCTGAGGCGGCTTTTGTGCGGTGTAGCGACTATGCTGGCATACAACTGGTTAAACGTATTGCTAATGTCACGAGCGATCATCTAAAGCGAGCCCAGGTAGGTATGGATGTTATTAAGGTAATACTATCACCTTTACTTAAAACAAGGATAACAGATTTTTCAGAAAAGACAAGATTTTAGAAATATAAATTTTTTTTTGTGGGATTAAATGAATTTTTAACTTTTTTAAGATAGATGGTGATTGATACATCAATGAAATTTGTTCAACCCATACATTCCTTATTGTAGTTGAAAATGTTGTCAGTGACAGTGAAATATTCTATTTATTTTATATTGTTTGTAAAGTTTAGTGTTTCTTGTGCCACATTTTGCTGTTTGTTTTTGTGTTTCTTGTGCCACATTTTGCTGTTTGTTTTTCCATTCTGCGAAGCGTGCTTTCCTGACAAATAAATTCCTAAAAGTGAAAAGTAGGCCCTTGTGCTGTATGTTACATCCTTAACATTGTTAAAATACAAGGGCCGCCCAGAAAGTATCATTAGTTTTGCTTTTGCACTGTTGCTATCAGAGCATTCCTACACTCAGTACACACTTTAAGTTTGTAAGGGTTTTGGATGTTTTTTTTCCTTTTATAACTCAGTGGAACAACTATAATATTGTCATCGGTGGTGATTTCAACCACAATTTTATGGTTTCCAATGTATTTCCAATGTATATATGTACAGAATCAAGTATAAATAGGATAAACATGCTATAATAATAAACTAATAATACTAGTTTTTATACAAAAGTATTTGAAATATATTCATAATGATGGCAATAATACTGTTGATGGGTAGTCAAGCAAACAAGTTGGGCAATTGCCTATACAAAAATTATTAGGACTAAAATTGTCAGTGAGATACAGCTTAAAACTAAATGACAATAAATTTTTAAATAAAATTGACAGTAATAACATTATTATGAAAGACTATTATATCACAGTTTATGAAACCATTGTTACATACATTAAAAAAACATATCCTACTCAACAATTATAATTTAAAAAAAAATATGTTTGAAAGACAAAAATTCCTCAATAGAGTAGAGAACCTTCTTCAACGACTTAATAGGCAAGAAGACAGTTTTTAGGAAGGGCATTGAAAGGTTTGAGTTGTAAATATTTATAGCTGCGCTGTGTTGAGGCCAGTCTTAATGATGGTAAAGATTAACTTAAATTAAAAGATTATAATAACTTAGCCAATGCTCTGTTTTGAGGACTATCAACGAGTATGTCTATATTAAAGTCCCCACCAGTAACAAGGGATTTATTTTTAAACCTAGAGTCAACCTAAACCAAGAATTCTTTGGGTTTCTAAAAAAATCATAAACACAGTAGTCTGGTGTTCTGTACAGAGAAATAAAAAGATAAATATCACTCACAAGAACTGCGGCTGCTTCAAAACCACTAACCTCCGTCCATCGACGAATGATCCTTAAGTCCAGGCCCTGGGCTATGTATATTGTAGCTCCTCCATATTTGCCACCAGATCGGCAGTAGACTGCAGCGAGGTCGTATCATTAATCGTCACATTAACCAGGAGAATGTGACAAACATATTCCTATAATAGAATATCTAACTGCAAAGTGTAGTTTCTAATTGATTGTAAGTTTGTACATAGGCCTACTATCGACATGGTCCTATTTTCAGAAAAATCAGTAGGCCTACAATAAGCCTTATCTAAGCCTTTTGATCTAGTAGAGATGTTTGTAATATTTTTTTTTGACATGGTATACTTTAATTGTTGGGACCTAGCAATTTCAGGTGTAGGGAAACCTGCAAAATTTACAATACTACTATCTGAATCAGAACTATGCAGGTTGCCGCTTACTTCTCGGAGTTTGACGAGGCGGAGAGACTCTATCTAGAGGCAGACCGCAGAGATCTGGCGGTGGCGTTGCGGGAACGTCTCGGAGACTGGTTCCAGATGATGCAACTCGTCAACACATCACTGCCTGGGACCTCGGTGCATACAACGGCCCAGGTGCAGTCTGCGTGGAACAACATCGGTGACTACTTTGCTGACCGTAGCCAATGGTTTGTAGAATATTTTGAATTTTTCATAGAAATAGATAATATTATGACGGACTAGTTTTCCACTAGAAATCTTTGTAAATTGAACATGTAGCATTTGGCTTATTAGTTATGTGTTCAACAAAATATTCCTTTTATTTAAGTATTCCTAAACCTGAATCAACAATAACTGGCTTTCAGATGCTTGGTTAATCCACTTTACCTCTTCTTGCTTAAGCAAAAAGTTGGAAATTTTGGAAATCAAATAAATAGCAATAGTTGTATGTGGTCTCAAAAATTACTAATTTTACATCTTCCTAGTATTCTTGTTTGTACAAAACTTAAATCTCACAATACATCACAAAATAATTATTTTAAATCTTATTCCTGTTGCCTCTAGCATTAACTGTTTTTACCAAGAACATAAGTTTTCTAATGCTCTCAGCCGGAAAATCTTAAAAGCATATATGGTCTAAAATCCAAATATTGTTCAAGAGTGTAAAAGTACAAAGTGTCGAAATATAACATGAAAAACTTAAATGCCTATAAGCTCTATAAGGTGTAGGCACTCTAGTCATATTATTCTTAATAATGATAATGTTCGCTTTATAGGGAAAATGCCCGAGAGTATTATCAAAAAGCTGCTAACACTGAAAAGTTGATTCAGTGCTATCAACAGCTCGAAGATTTTCATGCTCTTGAGAAAACAGTGGCAGACCTGCCTGAAAAACACCCATTGTTGCCTCGCATTGCTGAGATATTTGTCACCATGGGCATGTGTCAGGAGGCTGTCTCCACATATGTTAAGGTAAACTGTCAGCAGAGTAGTTCTTATGTAAAGGTATACTGTTGAGAGCAGAACTTATGCCATGGTTAACTTTAACTAATGATTCTAGGTCAATGTAGATTAGTATTAAAACAGTAAATGTTTCTTTGTTTAAAGTTCATTATTGGTGGTGGTAAATTTATGTTATTTGAGGGATTATTTTATTTTAGGCTCTTTCCATCATGATTATTAAAAACTAGTTTTCACGGTGTTATGGAATTGAAATCAGATCCGGTCCTTGGGTGAGATGTAAATAAAACACAAGAAGATCAGAACAACTACCTTCTTAGCAAAAGATTGAAAATCACAAAATAAGGTCACACAGAGTACTAAGAGTAAGTGCTTGCTTGGTAAGTCTCTTGGGTTTGGCTGCTAATAATCTTTTATGTACTGTGTCCACAGAGTGGGTCTATACAGCAGGCGGTGGAGGCTAGTGTGACATTGAATCAGTGGGACCAGGCAGTGGCACTGGCAGAGAAGCACAACATGTTGGCAGACATCGGGCGACTGCTGGACAAGTACGCCAGCTCACTCATGGACCACGGCACCTCACTGGAGGTGGTACAACTGTACAGGAAGGCCGGCCGATACCTGGACGCTGCTAAACTTATGTATCAGGTTAGTCCTCATCAGTAGTGTATGTTCCCAATATTCTTTTTGTAAAATCCTAATTTTAATAGGCAACCTATGTTTTTCTGAGACAATGGTGAGCATTCCCACCCTGGAGAATTCACGACTTTACCACCGTTCCTCAAGTGTACATATAATTGATAAGCAGTTTTGAGACTTAAGGCGGTGACACACTATTGATCTTTTCCCCGATCAAGACCCCGAACCGAGCAGGGAGAAGGGACGTAACTATCAGAGAATTTTAATCCGAACATTTTCCCAAACAAGACCAAGACTAGAGGAATTCTACCGAGTGCGGAAAAAGGGAGTTTAGAGAGGGATGGAGAGCGTGTGTGAGTGAGAGTGCGAGAGGCAGTGCAGTGGAGTGGTACTTGTCGCTAAAATAAAATATTCTAAAAAGGGTGTTCAGCTTTATGTAGGGATTGATTTTTATGGTTTTATTTATTGAAATAACATGTTACAGAATGATCACTTTAATTGCCTTCAGTAATATTAATGTTCATATTAATTTTGAAAGAATTTAAGTGTAACATCAATTTTTCAAGTTGAACATTATTGATTAGAAATTAACCAGATTTGAGAATCGAATCTCGGCTCCGCTGACAGAATACGCCGACTCGCCGCCAGCTCTATAATAACGTGACGCGTGTAGCAGGGTAGCAGCAGTGTCGATCTACGCATAGCTGGAACAAAGCCAAACTCTGTCTCAAAACTCAAGGTCATGGCTTGAATTACGTCAAAGTCAAATATTAATTGTATTTTAAATAGGGATAGGCCGATAACAGAATTTCTCAATTCTATACCAGTTCTGGAATATTACTCACGGTTCTTGATACAGATTCCATGTAAAAACTCATATCTTTAAGGAAGTTGCCATGGTCAATGTTTTGTTGTTCGTATCATCCATGTTTCAATTCTGAATCAGACAACCAACATAGTTCATGCCGGCTCAAAATTATCGTGCGATCTCAGTTATTTATCATATCCAAGTCTGATAAGTAATCGGAATCAGGGAACTGCTCTTGCTTTTTACAAAACGAAATAGTCGTAGACTGAAAACATCCATATGGAGGTAGCACTGGCACAGCAACTCTGCTAGAAAATCGAGACGCTGTAAAATTCTGTTATGTTGGTACCACTAGAAGAATCAACCAGTTCATTGGCTATTGGCAATCCCACAATCCCCTAGTTCTAAAGTACTATTTCCCTAGTGCATATGGCGGCCAACGTCTCTCAATTCTCGCATTCAGTGATACCACAGAGAGTTCTATTGTTTGTGGTGATACCTTCAAATGCGTTGTAGCTCTAGTTCAATGCACAACTATTGCTGCTATTGCCGGTATCGACTTAACCTTGACCGCAATAAGTATTTGTCTGCGTTCACATTGTGCGTTCGTGTAGCAAGCAATGGTGGAACTGTACTGTAGAGTGTAGACACTAGACAGACGACAAGACGATTTATGTGATAACAGTATGATTCCCAATTGACGCTCGATTGTGGATTGAATTGATGTTTTAGCTTTGACTTTTAGTTTAGTTAATTTGGAAAATACATAATCTATCTATATATTAATAGGCAAGCATGTTTCTTTAAAACCTTTTTTCTCAGGTCGTGTGCATCGCAGAGAAAATCTACGCATACTGTTGGAAAGATATTTTCCTGTAGATGTGCAGAATGCCTCTAAAAATTAAAATAGGCTAACAAATAAGCACAAAAAATTAATTTGAAAACTTCAAAAAATTAACATGGAGCATATGGGTTGCCATGATGGTGACGAAATAACAACAACATGTAAACAGAAAATCAAAACAAATGGAAGAAATTCAAATCACATGTGTTATTTACAGTGTGGGGAGAAAATAGAGAAGTCTGTACATTAATTATTTTTGGTCGAGTTTCGACCACAGGACGACCACTAGTTTTAATTGTAATGATTATTGGTTTTTTACTGGTTTACAGTTAATCATAAGTAACTATCGGCAAATACAAACGCGAAAAAACGTAACGTTAACAACTGCTTCAGCAGGCCTAAGAAAACCATTTTCTACCACAAATTTTGTTTCAAAGTAGCCTACTACATTTATGTTAATTTTGGAAAATGTATAAGTTTTAATTGATATAATCATTGGTTTTTTTCCGGTTCACAGTTAATCCAGTAGTTTACAGTAAGAAACTATCGGCAAATGTAAAGCGAAAATTGTAACGTTCGGCAGTTGGAAACTGCTTCTGGAGGCCTAGCTCAGTAGTAAAAGTTAATTCTGCAAAATGTTAAACTCATTAATGTTAATTTCTAACCTTGATTTGCAGTGTTTCTCGAGTGAATATTAAGAGTTAATTTTCCTTAAGGACTAATAAACGTATGTGGGTTTTTAATTAGGCTATTTACCAATATCGGTTATTTTAATTTGTTTTTACTGGGCTTTAACTTTTATTGGGCTTTTCTTATAAGTAGCCTATATAAGTCGCCGGGAATTTCATACTTTTTAGCCGGGAAAACAGGGGAAAATATGTGAATTTTGTTTATAGATTCTGCTGACAACCCTGCTAATTTATTTTTTCAGATGGAATTAAATTTTAACGTTGTCACCATTTAGTTCTTGAAGTTTGATTTAAAACCACTGCATATTTTAGTAATGCATACCGTTACATAAAATTGAGTTAATGAACTGTTTTTTTTTATGTTTACAACTAGTTTACAGACATTCAATTTTACAGGTTGCTGAAGAAGAAGGACAGAAACGAGCCAAGCCATTGAAGATGAAGAAACTCTATGTTCTGGCAGCACTGCTTGTGGAGGAGTTTAACTCTCAACGACAGAATGTTTTGGGATCTGTCGGTAAAACTGAATCAGACTAGCACTGCATGCTGTGTGAACACAGTAGTATTTATCTTTTTATAAACAAACTTTCCTGTTTTTACTGTATATTGTAAAATGTCATATTTTGCTTAGCATTTTTAGAATTTGTAAAGTATTCATATTACCTGCCTGCCAACTGGCTTCAAGTAAACGTGGCTCTCTTGGTGGAGTTAGTCAGAAGTTGACTCTCTCTCTTAGTTGACTCTCAAGCCGCGTTTACACGAGACCAGTTGGTGTACACGTTACTTGCCTCAGGTAATTTGAGGCAAGTAACCTGCACCGTTACCTGCCTGCTCTACTGGCCTCGTGTAAACGCAGCCTTACTACAGCAGATCGTCTAGCTGGTTTGAACTTTTATTTGTTGGTTCTGATAATCCAAAGGCAAATCAATAATGAAACTAGTAAGTTTACAAACCTAACACACATAAACACTATTGTTTGGTTGTGATTTAGGTGGCAAGAGCTCAGCATTGTTTGGTGACACAGATGCTAGTGCTGATATGAGGATCTTGGATTCAGCATGGAGAGGGGCTGAAGCCTATCACTTCTTGATGCTGGCTCACCGTCAACTGTACACAGGTACCAACCTAACACATACATATTAACATCTTTGGCCTTTGATGATGCTAACTAGTGTTATGAATATAACTTGCATTCTTAGGATGCCTGCCTGCTATTAGTGAACAATATTTAACACATTGAGTGCGGTAAATATATCAGTGGGTCCTTCCAAGCTAGCAACGCACACACAATAACTCCGGTCCTTTCCACAGTGTTGCGCCACACTGAGTGATTCATTTTAGCGGGACCTGGCCGGGCACAGGTAACCAGGCTGGCCTGGGCGCACAGTTCCTCGGTGACCGGCCCGCACTCAACGTGTTAGTTAAGGAGCATAGATAAGCCTTAGGTAATTGTGTGGTAGTTAAACTCATTCTCTTTTACCATTATCATGTTACTAAGGATAACAACTAAAAGTATTTTGTAAAACTTGACAAAACACCTTAATTCCTCGCGGTGTATCTAAGAAGAAATAAGAATATAGTATGTGGTCAAAGTGGTTAACTTGTAAACAAAATTTGGCCAGTTCAATTCTAAATTAGGTAAAGGCGTTTTTTGGCAGTTAAAATATTAAACTTCATGCTGGAAAAAGAGTTCTACACTAATTTTTCCCCAAAAAGACACACCATAGCGTGTTGGCAGAATTCAATTCAATTCAATTTGTTTATTCACGGCAAAAGCTATTGTACAATAAATACCATTACATTCGGGAGATAATAACTCAGTGATTTAGTGGAACACAAATTAAAATCTATAACAAGGAGGAAAGCTGCTGGGGAGCTGAGTGGGATATCGTGGTCGCATACTAAACAGAAGTTTTCATTATTAATTTATTATTATTATTATTTTTATTACTTTTTGATAGTTTGAAACCAGCCCCACCTTCCTTGGTCATTGAGTACTTAATAAATTACCCTGCTTAAAGACTTTGCTGATCTTAGTAAAAAAGCTGCCATCCCTCCATTCAACACACAACCTTCCCGTCATCTTGGCATCAAATATGCATCTTGATGTGTGGGTGTCATAGAAATCTAATCCAACACTAAAGAAGGACACTAAGGACTAAGGATCTTCTGGGTATGACTGTGTCGGAATACTAGGTGGAACTTATTAATGCCTGTCACCAGCTCTGAAGATGGCTATCTGCAACGAAGCCGAAAAGTCAGTTCCACCCTGTATTCTAACACGGTCGTACCCAGAAGACCTAGTACTTATTGTGACTGTGGAAGCCTTACTTCCTCAAATCCAAGCAAATTTTATCCAAGGAACTGGGTAGAAATTTCAACTTGAAATTTCAATATGTCACAAATAGTATTGACAATTTTTAAATAGGCCCAATCAGAATATTTTTTTGTTTATTCACAGTCTACTTTAAATTTTCTTTTAAAACCTACTCTCAATTTTACCTTTTTATTTCTAATACATTTTGCAGGAAATGCGGATGCAGCAATGTTAACAGCTTTAAATCTGAAGAACTACGAAGACATTTTGAACACAGAAGATATCTTCTGCCTGTTGGCTTGTGCTAGTGCTGCATGTAAAGCATTTGGAACTTGCTCCCGGGCCTTCATGAAACTAGAGAGCTTAGAGTCTGTAAGTATCAGTCGATTCAACCCAAGCTACTGTTGTAATGCTGCTGGATAATTGCTGTTAAACAGTTTAGAAGCTGATTTATTTTACCATTTGAATACATTAGTACTTTTTATGCACTCTTAATTGATAAGGTTGTGAGTTATTGAAAGGTGTATGTCTTTGACCCTTTGTCTCTGAGCATAACCTCTGTATTTTTTTTTCAATGACTTTAAGGAACCCAAATTCAATTGTACGAGCATTTACTTTGGATCCTGATACAGCTTTAGTCCATTTTTTATTTAAAATAAATATTTATATAGGCATATATTATATTTTATTATATTATATTTTATTTAAACTAAACTTAAAGTTATCTTTTCATCTAAAAGTGGCTACAAATTTGACATGAAAATACAATTTCTACTTTATGATGGTGACCTATAGCGTCCAAGTCCCAATGTTGGACTTTTTTGAGGATATATTTGAGATTACATAAGAAGCACAGAAAACAGAATTTAAAAAAATATCCGAATGGGAATGTCAGAATGGATCTATTTGTTCTCCGAAACATTTTTTAAATTTTAACAGATTACTGCTGGCTTATGAAATATGTTGGGTTTCCTTCATTCCTTCAACAGGCAAGTGTATTGGTTTGGTTGTAAGTTACAATTCTATCAATACCAAGTTGTTATACTCTAACAGGTGTCGGAGAGTAAACGTGAGGAGTATGCAGACTTGGCTCTAGAGATCTTCACCAAGTATGTGACCGAGGATTCACACACTAGCAACAACATGTGTGCGTCATGTAACACCACAGTGCCTCTATGGTATGTAACAAACACTCTGCCTAGGTGTATCAAATTACATGTCTGGGAACACTGTAGTGTGATATTCAAATGATGTTCTTTAACCCTCACCACGCTACTGATATGTTGGATGGCCTTGATCTTTAGTCTATCTATTATACCCAAAAAATATTTTTTCCTAAAAGTCAAAGCAAATTTTTTGTTTTCTTATAATAATACCCCCGCCGCAGCAAACCTGCCGACTAAGCAAATTTCTATTTGTCTTAATTGATTTTCAATTAAATCTATTGAAATAACATTCGATTTAACGAGTACCTAGGTTTGCTGCTAAAAGGAAACCTACACACATTTTTTTAATAAAGTGTGTTTTTTAGTAATATTAGGGAATTTAGAGAAATTCGCTAAACAAGATCTTATGGGAGGAAAAAAGTCATTTGCATTAAAAATTTGTTTTGTTATATGTAATAGCGTAAAAAAGTACGGTATAAAAATACAAAACATCAGCGTAATGTAAAACAAATAAAAATTAAGAGATTTGTTTTATTTACTTTAGAACACAAACATGTTGACAATATGTAGGTAGGCCTTTACATTACTTTACTTAGTCAGTTAAGTTGTATTTTTTTATGTCGTACTGGTAAACTTTCTTGGCTGTACTTGTAATTTCAGAAATTGACTTAACACATTCTCTCCCAGGTGTCATGTAACTCTTCCTTCATTGACACAGAGTGATGTTGACTGGCAGGTCGGGGCTGTGTCCCAGCTGTGGTGTGAGGTACCCAGCGTGTGTTGCGTCTGGTCGCCCAATCAGCAGCCTGGGTGAGGCGTGGTCCTGTCCCAGCTGTCATCACAGCGCACTCTACCACGAGATGGACCAACGCGACGTCTGCCCTCTCTGTCACTCCTGCAGCTCTACACACCTCTAGAACAACCACTTAGCCTAGCCATTCCTCCTTAAAATGAGGGCAGAAAATGATGATAAGAATCATCATGACCGATCATCATAATAAAATGATGACAGCAATCACCAATTGACAATATAGATGGCATCACAATTTACTTTGAATAGGCCACAAAGATCAACGAATGAAGACAAGGGCTTAGGTTTTAAGAATTGTTGGGATATCAGGTCTATCTATGCTAAATGAAAAAAGGCCAACCTGGTATAAGAAACATACAAAAATCCATTGGCAAGAAAGATTGTAAAAAAGGGTAGGAAAGTTGAAAAGATAAAACAACCCCAATTGGGCAGAGAGACTTTTACTTCCTCAATTTTATTTCTTTTACCCATCAATCTTTCCTGCCCTTACTTTAAACTTGCTTTTTCTTGCCAAACCGTATATTGTTTAGGGTGAGAGGTTGTTAAGTTTCTTGATGGACATATTTAGGTTGTTAGCTTGCTATACCTACAAAAATTCTAAGAGGGTTTCTTGCTTATTTATTTGAGAAACTCAAGTCCTAAACCAGCTCATCACCCATCTAAGAAACATAACGAAAGAAAAAGTTAAAATCTGAGATAAAAATTATATTAGTTTTGGAAATGTGACTAGATAACTTATTAACATTAGGTCACAACTCAACCACCATGTGCCTAAACAAATCTATAATACCTTTCTATACTTGTATCCAAGTTTATTTTGATTATAGGTCCCAAAATCACGTTTCTTTCTTTTATTTGCTTAGCTTTTTTAATTTTTGTTTGTCTTTTAAACTAGAGGAGTTTCTGATCTCAAAACCTGTTTCTTTTTAAATACATATGTTAACTAATGTTAGGTTGTAAATAGATTGGGTTTGAGTATGTGTTTATTTTATTTTTATATACTATCATTATTTAAGTAATAAGTATAACCCATTTTTCAGTATTCAAAGAATCATTAATACATTTTATAATGTGAAGGTATTAGCTTTACTCTAGAACTAGCATGTAAAGGCGGGTTTACACACTATGAAATGAAACATACGACTTGTCTGCAACGACAAATCGCTATGTTTTGCTGGAAATGGGACCGTGCTGTTTAGATGTTCCGTTTTTTACAACACCTTCTCTAATTGTGCTTCTTGAATTCCTTACTGGTACATTGACTTATTGTTGTGTTGTATAAAAAGAAATTGATGGCTATTCGCACAAACCTTTCAATCCGACTCCAATTCCGACAAGTCTTGTGGTTTACACGTTCTGACTTGCTTGCAACTATAGTGTTGCATTACAAACAAGTCATTACGTTTCATCTTAGTGTGTAAACCCAAGAGACATGTAATCCTTAATCCGTCCAAAATTGTGATTTATGTAACTAAAGCCTAACTATATATATATACAAATGTTAAAGTGACGTTTCCAATTCAATTTATTCTTTTGTCTGCTCCGTTTTTAAATTTACAAACACCTTTAAGAGTGCCACAGGCAAATTTCTTCTATTTACAGGATATTATAAAGCTATTAGTTAAATGAAAATCTCTGAACATGAACACTGTGCTACAGTTTTCTGGGTCAGAATTTACCAGGGACGAAGTATAACTTAAAGCGCTATCTCCCTTTTTGAGACCTAGTAATGCTGATGTGGTTCCTTTGCGAGGTTTAAGACCTTGACAGCTTTATCTCCAGAACATTATAGTTCTGGGAAAAGCTTCATCATCTGAGGAGGCTGCTGATTTTATAGTTGACAAGCAGTAAAGTTGATTGATAGTTTGAACTTACCACGACTAAAAGTCCTGGAAATTTCCATTAGTGCTTGCTGACCATTATTGAACTCATTAAACTAATAATTGATTTGGATTTGGATAGTTATTAAATAAAAGCAAAGCCGAGTGGTGGGTTAGGATATTTAAAATACCCTCGCTGCAGCAAACCTGCAGACTAAGCAAATTTCCATTTACATGTATTGGATTTTTTTTTTATAATCTATTTAAATAATATTAGGTTTAACAAGTACCTAGGTTTGCTGCTACAAGAAGGGTAATAAAGTGTGTTTCTTTTAAGTAAAATAGATATGAATAGCTTAGTACTGTATAAAATAAATACATTTGCCAAGTTTGATCAAAATATATCCATAAACAAGCAAACTACAACAGTTTACTTATTCTCCACGAGAATAACATGGGAGTTTTAAATTTACAATTCATTCAATTTTCTCAGTAACCAATAACCACACAAAAACAACCCAATATACTAAATTATTTGTTTTTTTTAAGCTCTTTGAAACTATGCGAAGAGAAATTTGGAAATTTTTTGTTACGAGGGACAAAAATGAGAAAATAGTTATTTGTGCAACTAGTGAGAAAAGTGAGCAATTGACTCACTCGAGAGAAATCCTTACTCACGAGCCGTAGGCGAGTGAGGAATGGTTTCTCGAGTGAGGCAATTGTACTTTGAACTCGAGTTGCACATTATACTTTTCCTACAGTTACCATAAAACAAATAAATTGGTGAAGAAACATAACCTATTTTTACACAAAAGTGAACTTTTAATATAAAATTTAATGTGAAGTGACAAATACAAGAGTACAACAGCTGACCAGGTGATTTACAGCCAGTGTTGCCAACGTATTTCGCGCGCATACGACGTTGCCTGCATGATTCGCGCTCACTATTTTGTGCCTTCACGTTGCAAATCTGGAGTGAGACAAAGTAATTAGAATGAGACAATGTTAACATTGTCTCACTGATGAGCGAATTGGCCACTTTGCTTTCTCAAATCAGTGAGAGAACATGTACATTGTTAGGTAACTGTAGGAAAACAAATTTTTACCCTATAAAACCTCCCATAACACCCCGTTTCTATTGTCCAATCATGCTGGTTTGCGAACTCATTCAAGTTTATCCCGTCCTACACCTTCAAGCCAAATTTAATTAAAATCGGACAAAAATGACTCAAGTTATCGCGTTCACAGACGTATATATATATTTTAACACATACAAATACAAATTTGAACGAATAGTGTTTTTGGCCTCTAGGGACATCAAAATGAAAAAGTATATTGGTCCCGGGCATAGGTCTTACTGTGCCACCTACAGTAATAGCTCCCTATAGGATGTCCCTATAGGGAATTCGCTAAAAGTAAGTCAGCTAGCCTGAATAAATGTGTCCAGGACCAAAGAGATACACAAATACAAATCACAAAATATTACATAATTATTTTGTTGTAATAAATAGGAGTTCTAACATATAAAGAAAAAGTGTGTTAGCCACTTAATCTATGTTTACATGAGGGAAGTAGACAAGCGGGTCTTCCTTGACGTACTTCAAGGTACCTCCTGCCTGCCTACTGGCTTCATGTAAATGCAGCTTAAGCAATTGCACAAGAGCTAATACTACTCAAAATCACTTGCTCGATAGAGCTATGAGTATTCCCCAGATTGTGCTAAAAAAATAACATTTTGTAGGTGAACTGTCAAACCTGTGGAATCTCACCTGTGTCAGCTGGCTCCCAAGACAGGTTCATAAATCTCACATTTTCTCAGGGTATATCAGTTTAGATCTGTATCGCCAAAACCTCATAAACTGAACCCAGCACCCAAGGAAATTATAACAACAATTAATTAATGTCAAAAAATTGTATTTGCTTACAGAAAACAAGCAATAAATTTTCACATTTTATAAAAATTAACAAAATAAATTACAATACATAATTTACAAGGTATAAATCTTTAATAAAAGCTATCAAAAGTAGGTTCAGTCGTCATCTGAGCCCGCGTCGGCGTTGCGGGTCAGCATGTAGTTGTCCATGTCTATGCTGCGGCAGTTGTTGATTGCGTAACGGAGTCGCTCTGCAAGGGTCTCAGCGCTAGTGTACGGAGGCAGTCTCAGCTGGAAGAAGCAGGTCTGTGCAGTCGGCAACCCGTCAACGGCCCGCTCTACTTTCATAATCTATAATCAATTCAACCATGTTATTGAAAATGTTGATCTTAGAGAGACATAGTTAAGTAAAAATAAAGATAAATTAAAATGCTTAAATGCAAAAATACAAAACATTGAATCTGAATTAAACATTTATTTTATAAAAATAGATCTTGGTAGATAATTGGGTTGGATGCATTATAGGACATAACTTCTCATTAATCCTCTTAATTACACTTAAGAAAAGGGACAATTACCTGAAGTTTTTTGGAGCAATAAAAGAGTTCTTTTGGAACACTCTGCACAATGTAAGAGGAAGTTTATTTGTACCAAGATCTAGTGATTTACACATTATTAATAACTAATAACAATAATCCAATTTGAGGTATTTTGTAAAATAACCATGAAATACTCTTTCCAAGTTTAAGCAATTGTAAGGTAAAACTGCCAAACAGGCTTTTTTGTCTGGAAGTTTTGCCAAACAGCACACCCTGCTAATAATATATTTCGTCACTAGGATCAAAAGTGGATATTTTTAATACAAGCTGCAATTTAACTGCCGAGGCTGGAAAATTACCGAGTATTAAAAAGACACTCTTGATCCGAATGACAAACTATATTTTTCGTCATTCCGCCAAAAGACGTAGGTATAAAAACAAGAGTAAAATTTACGCACTGTTTATTAATAACCTCAAATGTTTCTTTCAGCTTGTCTCTTGAAACAATCAGCTGTTGCACATGCATAACTTCGGTTCATTCCTAACCATCGGTTGTTGATTCGATCACTTTAAACCAATCATTGTGGTTTGAATCAATCGGTTTTGGGCACGGTTGTCGTGGAAATATGATAACCCTAAATTTACCTTGTATTCCTTTTATTTATACCCCTTAAAAACCCTTATGTTCTCTTAACTAATTTTATTAAAATACAAAACGCACTTAACAATAGAAACGTACACCAGTGCTATAAACTATTTTCTTGTGCTTTTTCTATTATATTTTGATACAAATCGTTACGCCTACTAACTTCGTCCATTGTGTCACTCACCTCACCAGTGGTGTACGGGAAATGAACACAAAAATAATAATAACACAACAATGAATGTTTAGATTATTTATAACCGAATGCATTTTAATCAAATTATGACAATCTCTCAAATCAAAAGTATCATCAACAATGATCTTTTTACTACTAGTAAATAATCATCAAAACATGTTATTATGCAAAGACTAAAAAGAAGAACTCTTGAATCTCAACGCATGTGTCAAAAAAAGTTGTTTATAAAGCAGTATGACGTAAAATAACTTTTGTCATTGGTTTAGTGATACAAAGCTAGCCAATATCTGTCCTGAAAAATGCTTAATCCTTCAGGATTTTTTTTCTGACTGTGATTTTGAAATACAGCAAACAATGTTTACCTGGAATCTCTGAGAGAGGTCAGCAAGGTTTGCTGGCAACCGAGATCTGCCTGATACAAATCTCATGAACAGAACCCTCTCTCCATCAGAGAAGTTTTCCAGCACCGACCACAGCCACTGGACCAGAGGGTTATTCTCATCCAAGTCACGATACCTGCAGACAAAATATAAATAAAGACGGTGACAAGCACAATAAATTACTAGGTGTGCAATGCAGTTGTATGCTTGCAATATTGAGCGGAGCTAGCATATTAATCCAATACTTTTCTAAAGTCAATTTTACATCTGTTCCTCGCAAATGAGATTAAATACTTGCAGATCCAATGTCAATCGTATATTTGGTTCACTTAAATGGAATGTCTATTCCCAGTATTCTAAGTCAATTGTAAGTCTGGTTCACGCAAATGAATTGTCTACTTGCAGGAACCAAAGTTTATGTTTCATCTGGTTATCATATATTAAATGTCTAATTACACAGTATATCCAATGCCAATAATACATTTGGTTCGGATAAATAAAATGCCTATTTGCAATATCCAAAGTCAATGATACGTCGGGTTCACGTAAACGAATTGTTTACTTGGAGTATCCAAACTCAATGGTGCATTTGGTTCATGTAAATGAATTGTCTACAGGATCCAAAGCAGTGGTTCATTTGATACATAAACACACATCACATAAATAGAGTGTCTATTTGCAGTATCCAAAGTCAATGGTACGCCTGGTCACAGAAAACGTACTACTATAATAGTACGTTTTCTGTGGCCTGGTTCACGTCAATGGAATGTCTACTTGCAGTATCCAACCTCAATTGTATGTAGGCCTAGATTTGGTTCACATAAACGGAATGGCTATTTGGATTATTTAAAGTCAATGGTGCATCAGCCTTTTTCCGCCGACCATAATTATTGGTATTTCATTTTGTAGTAAATTATACTCAATGATATTAATCCGATTGTTCTTCCCTTTTTCTCTGTACGGTATTTGTAATATGCTATTTAGATGATTCGTTGACTAACATATGTTGCGACTCTTGTTTACCTTTTTATTGTTATCTCGCAAATAATGTCATGGCAACCAATTAACCCATAAGGCCCATGTTAAATTTCCAAAAGTTTGAATCCACGTAGAGAAAAGCCCTGTGGTCCGATTTGTACCATTTCAGATTTATACCTTCCCATGGTCGGTTACTATGATTGTGCTAAATTTGGTGCAGATCGCGTCAGCCGTTCAGGAGGAGTATTTGTAAAACAAAAGCAGGAGTGTAGTATAAGAGCTTCGCTCGCTTCGCTTCGCTCCGCTCAAAAAACAAATAATTAAATTGATAATAAAACCAGAAAATAGTATTTATATCTCAATATTGTAAGGTTGTCAAAATGCAGAGTAAATTTATAACGTCTACTATACTAATTTTTGCCGATTTCGAGGCGTTACATCATTCTTGCATCACTTCTATGACAAACAAATGATTAAGCAAAACATTTTGTATCGCTTGTTTAATTTTCATGCCCGTTCTATAATATTGAATTAAGTTATCATTCTGTGTTCGCTGGTTAAAGCAGCTGATTAAAATTGTTTTTTTAATTCCTATTTGCATGGATCAATATTATTTGTTATGTTCATAAAAAACATTTAGTCGACATCAGCGCACTCAAACATTTCATGCTACAGAGTGCTGTTCATCTCAGGTAGTGAAGTCATGTCTGTTGGTGATGGTAATGTGTCTGTTGGTCGAGGTATGTCTGATATTTTTAATTTGTTGATTTATTTAAATGTTTAAAAGCAGTGTTAAGAATCGCAAATCTATCAGAAGTGGCTAATTACTTGTGAAACATGAAATTCTAGGCCAAAGTTTAACTACAATCTGTGCTATTGGGAAAAATATATGTGCTCTAACCTCTTCCAATTTATGTCTCCTTAAAATTTATCTAATTAACTATTGAACTTACGGAAGGCAGTTTTTATACTATCTGCAAATTTAGTATTTACAGTAGTTTCATATTCACACTGTTACACTAAAAAGATACTTATTTCTTGAATAAAACACTAAATTCATTGAGAAACAGTTTTACAGACATCTTAGAACTTGAACTTGACAATTTGGTATCTTTAATTTATTATTGTATGTATGTGTATTATTTCATTTGATCATTTTGTTAATGAACAGTGAGGATTAATCAAGGAGTGTGACCAAACAGGCTGAAGAAATAATATATCAAAGCTTGGAGTATGCTTAAAACATCTTGCCTCCAAGAGTGATTTTAGAGTTTATTATCAGGTTATGTAGGGTACCTTTGTCCGTCATGAGTCAATTTTTATAATTGTCATAGTATTACTAATTTTGAAATGTTGTTACTCTATCTCAATTTTGAACCAAAACATTTGACACACTTAGTAATCCTGTAACTGTAACAAATATATCCGAGGGCTGAAGACAAACTAGGTGATATGTAACCTAATATAATGCCAATATATTAATATAATATTTTTCTGGGAATATAAGGAATTGACTATTGTTATACCTTGCAATTTTCTTGAGCTGGGATATAGAGATGTGAGCTACTCCACAGACAAGTTGTTCCAGATAAGATGCCGTGACCAAAGACAACAGTGGGACGGGGACAATCCAGGACATGCCTTCACGAACTGCCGACACCTACAGAGAATAAACATCATCAGGCCTTTGATGCTTGCTAAATAAGCCAGTTGAAATCCTGTTGTAGGGTTCTCCTAAGATGTAAAAAATACTGCTAAAATAAACTTGTTCCACTTTGCTCTTGAAGTTTTATAAGTTTTCTCATTTCAACTCTTCGAGGCAATATTTTTTTAATGCCTGCCAGACCCTGCTATGGAAGTTTTTTTCCCAAATGGTGCCAAACCATCCCGAGTTTGCCCTTGGCTCTTTGGTCTTAAGTGTTGGTAGTTAATCATGATTAAATTCATAAACTCATCATCAAAATAGAATTCAAAAATATCTATTGGGGTACTACCTAGAATTTTAGTTCTGAATATGGATAACTAAATGGTTCACTAAAGAGTTCATAACCTTAAAGTGTCTTACTAAACCCACCTGTAGATCCATCTCATGCAGTCGGAAGTTGATGGCTTGTTGGACGTACTGTTGTCTAGAGTGGAAGGAGAGCGGGATGCTGCGTCCTCCGGGAACTATTGGGACTACTTGCCCAGTCCAGCTCGCTCCCTCAAAACACTCCACAGGGATGAACTGTTCAAACATACACTCATGTGCTTAAGGGTCAGTGAAAAAAAGAACATAATCTACTTGTATGATAGCCTCAAAATCATTATCATTTCCTGTGATCACGGATACAAAATCATAACTCGCGATTGTGGCAAAATCCCAAATCAAATGTAACCCCGCCTGAGAATCTGCGTTTTACCAGAAATTTTTTTTTTGTCCTAAGGACGCTAGGCACGAGCCTGGGATTGTTTTTCACATTACTTCAGGCTAGACCTAGGGGTTGCGGCATTATCACTTAGATAAAATCCATTGGTGACTTGGCGGGGATCGAACCCGGGACCTCAGGGACTGAAGTCCCGCGCTCTAACCACTACGCCAGCTCGCTCCCCAAACAGCTCGCTCCCCTGCGTTTTTTCCGCGTTTTACCAGAAATAGCTCCTACAGAAATTCTCTTTCATGCCAACATTCTACTTCTAAAACACTTCAAGTTTATTGACCGGCATCGTTTATTACTAACACCAGAACGTCAAATTACTATATTAAACTATGTTGACACCATTGTGACCATTGGAGACTCTAAAAAAATCTGTGACTTAGAATTCTTTTTAAATAATAGACAATATAAAACATATTTTATATAGACAATATAAAAGATATTGTGTGAAAATAAAAGTAATAATGATAGAGGTTGGATAACAGATGATTTAAAGTTATTATGTCAAAAGAAACGAGATCTGTTTGAAAATTGTAAGATATCTACTAACACAAAACTTTGGAGAGATTACAAGGATCATTGTAAAGACTTACGTAAAAGAATTAAGATTTCAAAGAGAAACTATTTACATTCAGTTATATCTAAATCTGGAAATGTGACCAAGAGTTCTTGGAATGTAGTGAAAAAAGAATTAGGCCAAAAAAATAAAGACAGTCAAATATCTGAGCTTGTGATTAAATCTTCGATTGTCAAAACACCTTCTGCAATTGCTAAACACTTTAATGATTTTTTCTCTAAAATTGGTGACAATATCACAAAATCTCCTGCCGCTGAAGCCATTAATTTAGTTAGATGCAAAACTTCTGATTGTTTTAAATTTAAATTAGTAAATGAAAAAGATGTCCTAGATGCCATTAAGTCTCTGAAAAGTAAATATTCTGCAGGGTGGGATGAAATACCGGCCCCTGTAATTAAAGCTGCTGCATCTTTTATTGTTAAGCCTCTTACTTTTGTTATAAACAAAAGTCTAGGAAATGGAGACTTCCCGGAAAAACTTAAACACTCTACAGTGATTCCTATTCTTAAAAAAGGAGATAAAAAGTCAATTGATAATTATAGACCAGTGGCCTTGTTACCTGTGCTATCTAAAGTTTTTGAAGAAGTGGTACTGAAACAAGTTGTTCCATTTTTTGAGAAACATGTTTTACATTCAAATCAGTTTGGATTTAGAAGAAATAGTTCAACAACTCAAGCCATGTTTAAATTAATAACAAATGTTTTGGACACCTTGGATAGGTCGCAGAGCACTGCTGGTGTGTTCTGTGACCTGTCCAAGGCTTTTGACAATGTTAGACATGATATTTTGTTAAAAAAGCTGGAATGTTATGGTATGAGTAGGGAGGTTGTCCTGTGGTTCGGCAACTACCTCCAAAATAGGTTTCAAAAAGTAAAGATTAATACCTTGAATGGAAACTCAGTTTTTTCTGATTGGAATAAAGTACACTTGGGAGTTCCTCAAGGGTCAAAGGTAGGGCCATTCTTGTTCTTAGTTTATGTCAACGATTTGTTTTCAAATGTAAATTCAGATTTAATTTTATTTGCAGAAGACACAACAGCAATAGTCAAAGGTAAAGACAAAAATGAATTGGCACTTAATATCTCTTCCTCTGTTCAAAACATCAGTTTCTGGTTGAACAAGAACGGTCTAAGTTTAAATCATGCCAAGACTAAAATATTAGAATTTTCCGCCTCCTCAAACAGGTCCAAAGAATTAATTTTTGCAGTTCCCAACACCAACATTGACCTTCCTGTCTGTCAATCAGTAGATTTTCTGGGACTGACAGTTCAAGATAATTTAAAATGGAATAACCACTGTGACCATTTATATGCTAAACTAGATAAAGCTATATTTAATCTCCGAATTATTAGAAGAATTTGCGATGACAAGACAGTGATGTTAGTATACCATGGTTATTTTTTATCAATTATGTCTTACAGTTTGTTGTGCTGGGAAAATTCACCTTCTAGCAAATATATCTTTAAACAACAAAAAAAGGCCATCAGAGTCATTGCTGGCATCAGCTCAAGAAAATCATGTAGATCCAGTTTTAAAAAATTCAATCTTTTGACCCTTCCTGCCCTTTATGTTTTACACTTGGCACTTTTCATTAAAAACAACCTTTATTTATTTGAAAACTGTAAAAAAACTCATAGTTATGAAACTAGACACAAACAACTTTTGGAAATTCCAAGCCACAGATTAGCTTTGTTTCACAATGGACCCTATTATCAATGCATACAAGTCTACAACAAATTGTCCTTTTATTTCACAGACCAGTCTTTGAGCCTTAATAATTTTAAAAAGAAACTTTCAGAAAAACTGATTGCACTTTGTCCTTATGACATGAATTCATTTTTATCTTGTCAACTGTAATATTAATATTTGTATATATTTATTATGTGTAAACTATTTTTAATGCATGATTTGTACTGACATGTCACATATTCATTGCTGATATTCAGCCTCTGTATTATGAATTTTTGTGATGAATAAATTGATTTGATTTGAATAGACAAAGCTTTATTGTACATGGTGCCTAACACAGTAATTACAAAAGTAATTCCCAAGCTGGTACATATTAATTTTATATCTAAGTTCTCCCAACAAGCGTAAAGCCTTAAAATGTATCTTTAAAAAACCAGCGACCAGTGAACACCTTTTTATGCAATTTGATTATATTTTCCCCCTTCCATAATTTTTAAAGTAACTACAGCAGACCCCTCTTAACTGACCTCACATTAACCAATAATCAGATTATCTGCCCTCGCTCGTAAAATATTAGTTTGTTTTAACCTATTTTGTTTTGAGAGCAATTTAGTTAAACTGCCGTTTTCTAGGAATCTCGGCATTTCCGCTACCACGCTCGGCGATGGGAATAATACGTTAAATTCTAAAGGAAGTTATTAAGAATAAGTTATTTTGTATTTAACCTACAAAATATTACATATTGCCAGTTTGTCATCATTGATTGTAGCGCGAGCACATATCTGATTTGTCATCTGTGTGGCAAATTTATAATAATTGTAAGTACGTTGAAGTG
This sequence comes from Macrosteles quadrilineatus, assembly GCF_028750875.1. NCBI lineage: Eukaryota > Metazoa > Arthropoda > Insecta > Hemiptera > Cicadellidae > Macrosteles > Macrosteles quadrilineatus. The sequence goes on from NW_026542602.1 coordinate 16,709,752, forward strand.
TGTTACGTTAGCTGTTAAGTTTAATTAACTGACCGTGCTTAAGTTTTAACTATACTGTGTTTTGGGTTTATTTGTGACTTTACTGTCTTCAATAATAAAGTCCTTCCTCTTTTTTTAAAAAGAGATTGATACGTGTAGTTCATTTTGTAAATAATGAATGCGTGACTTCAGAATAGTGATTACCCAGTAGGCTATAAGCTAATTCCTAACTTATTCACTTTATTTTTTTATTTTTTTAGGGATTGTCCCTTTTAACCGACCTTTTGAGTTATCCAACCTAGGTCCGGTCTCATTGGGTTCGGTTAAGTGTTGGTAGTAACTTATTAGCACTACCAATAAGTCTCCTTAACAAGTTTCAGTAAAACCTAACTGTAACTAAATGGATAACGTTACAATGTTTCCAGGACAACACTATTACACAAACGCTAAAGATACCTACAATACCAACAAATTACACAACATGCCTGGGCAACTGTGGGGCAGTCCAGGCGGTACCTATTTAACGCATTTTTTCAACTTTGTCTTCTGTATAATGTCACATATGGTACTGCAAGAAAAATAAAAATTTGTGGAAATTTAGTGGCTTAGCTGGTAGCGGGGCAGATCATGTAGCCAAAGCTACATGTAGCCTCCTGGTTTTGCCACTAATATTTATCAGTACAGTTTTTTAAATTATGTATCATATCGGCTCACCCCTTGCTTTCCTCGATATATTTCACGCTAGGAGAATGTCATGGGGACAGGCAAATGCAAAAGGAAAAACGATGCCAACCTCTAAAAAACATTTTGCTACATTCTGTTACCTCATGGAAGTTGGCCTCAGTGACCTCTGCAAGGTGAATGTCTCGTATACCTCGTAGACTCTGCGCGTATAGAGTGTCGTTCTCCTCCAGGTCTGCGCGAGACACCGGCTCCTGCACCAGCAACTTCCACACCAGGGGAGACAGACTCAGGGCTAGCGGCTTCTTGGTGCGGATTGCAACACCAAACAAAATACCTGCACAGACAATGTTGCATAAGAAATCGGTTTCATCACACACAAGTTATATCAGGGGAAAGCAATTGAAATATTTCTTCTAGTCCACTCATAGTATATTGATAACAATACAAAATTAGTAAGGACAAGACCTTCTGAATGAACGGCAGAGTTAGCAATATTATGAATAAAGGAGGAGTAAAAAGTTTTAAATCAATAACAAAAATATATAATGAAGCAATTTTAATAGTATGGGTTCCTTGTCTGTCAACCTCAGGGAACAGGTTAAAAGACTTACTGTTAAAAGACAGAACAAACGTCAATTAGTCTATGACACCGTAACGTCAAAAGATATTTTTAAAGAAGCCTTAACAAAGCCTTGAAACTATTTGCTGTAGAACGAAACAAAAAAGACCTACATGGATTATGTGAAATAATCACTTTTCAAAGTTAATTGAATGAATTTTCTTACCTAGGAACTTGAACCACACAAGTTGCTGTGGCTGGGTGAGTGAGGGGTTGAGCAGATACTTGTCTCTATTGTAGCCAGTGTCATTGACTGCGTTGGGTGTTGGTATCAGTAGAGGCACAGCACCACACACCAGCTCATCACACATTTCTGTCATAGTGTCATCGAACACACCACCAGCGTCGTCTGCACCCTCCCCTACCAGCTTCACCTGGCACATAATTACAAGGTTTGAAAAGGTAAAGGTTTAGGAAAATTGGCAGAGGTTGATTTGAGATACCTCATACAATGCTTTGACACTTGCACTATTGATAAACCTTCTGCTCATGGATAGAAAGGAAAACTCCCCGACTTTAAAAGTCTTAGCTAATAACTTTGTTGAAATTTTCTATTCCGACTGATGTTTTTATATACATTTAGTCAAGTTTGGTTATGTTGACACAATTTCCAGTAGAACTAAGAACTATCCAAATTACTTGGAACAGTACCACATTCGGATAGTCGACAATTTGAATAATGGATTTTTACAGAAATTCGGGGTATTTGATAATAAATAGGTTTTTATACGTTTTTAAAAATATTTTGCCATGGACTGTGATCAAGGTGGACGACGATAATACTTTTTGTGAGATGATGATGATGATGTCTACATTACCCTGGGAAATATTCAAGATTTTTCTGCGATCACAAAAGAAATTAATGATATTTCTGTGACTGCGGGATACGATGATAAAGTCTACACAATCAGGGGAGATGTTCAGGATTTTGCTGTGATCAAGGAAGACGTTGATGATGTTTCCATGATTGTGGGAGATGTTCAGGATTCTGCCGCAACCACAGCTTATGCCTTTTTTAATAATGATTTTTATTTTATGATTATTATTTGTTTTAGATTTTTAAAACTCTTTCTGTAAGCAATTCGCTTATCGTTGTTTTGGATAATTGGAATTCTACTATAGTACAAACGAGTACTTTACAATCACATCCATCCATTGCAACATCAATGACAGTCATTTCAACTTTTAAAACCAGACTAAGTTTATACATTGTCTTATACAATTGGGTCAGATAGTAAGAAAGTACTTATTAATTTTTTAATACTTTGGGAGTAATTAATTTTTTGATTCTTGAATGTGAGAAAAACACAGCATCATTAAATATCAAAGACAAATTTACATTTCAATGTTCTTTAACTCACATACTACATGAATATATTATTTGTCCAATGGGTGTAGACAATTATAATTTGTTAACACCCATTATATTCTAAAAGTCATTCAAAACTAATTGCTTAATGAATTTTCCAAGAGACAATAATAGTCTGTACCTTCCAAGCCCTGGACGGCAGTCTCAAATCAGCTGGCCTCATCTTCACCACCTGTCTGGCCACCTGTGTGAAAATGGGTTTGGTCGCCTTCTGTTTTGTGAGGCGTCGCACGGTCACTTGTGGGCCGTAGTTGCGACCTTGCACCATTGTCCGGCCCAGAGAGCGAACCAGTGGTAGTGTGTACACTCTTGGGGCCAACAACGGCCTCAGCTGGGCACAGGCTAGCCAACTGTATGGCTCCACATTGGCCCAGTCACATTGCTGTCAATAAACAAGGGAAAGAAATAAGGAATGGAAAAAACAACATCGAAAAGTATTTAACAAAGCATTACTTAAACAAAGGCCATTATAAATACAAATACTAATTGTTCTGCCCGTGCCTTGCAACGGGGAGAGAACGCAAAGGCGATTATTTACCGCCTCGTCCAAAGCAAACTGCTGGATGATTTGAGTTCAAATTCAAATCCATCCTAGCCTTATATATAGATATAAATGATAAATGTTTAAAATATATTTTATAGACTGATAAATCATAGTTATTTCTTTAAAACTATTATCTTAAAATAATAACATCCTAATTTCACTCTTTTTCTCATTCTTTCTCATTTACTTTGTAATCTTTAGACAATTGAAACAAAACATCTTCAACATTATTTGTCTTCAGTTAAGTGAAAGAGTCGATAATCTGAATAACTGCTAACCAAACCTAAGTGGATATTATTTTTTTTCACCGAGCCAAGTGAAAATCATTTAACAAAACACCTTTGCTGTCAGTGATTGTGTTAAGAGTTTCTTAACTGCTTTGCAGCATAGTAACCAAGTTAAAGTAGTTTAGCTAAAATCGTACATATCCTACAGAATGCCTACATCCATGAGCATTACTAAGTATTTAACATTCAAATTAGTTTGATGACCTGAAAAATCCCTGAGGAGTTCTTATTTACCTGTGAGCAGAGAGGCAGTAGTCGCCAACAGCTGTACAAAGTGTCAGAAAAGTAGTGCAGCAGTCGCAGTCTAGCTCGCAGGGAGGGGACGGGGGTGCCCTGCAGATGGCCAAACTGTGGAGGAATGGCGGGGGGGCAACCCAGCTGTACAGAGGTGGACACACCAGGGCGACGACGGGGCAACTGTGGGGCAGTCCAGGCGGCACTGTGTGTACGACCCGTGGAAATCTGTGCAACAAGTGATGCGAAAATATGATCAAATCTTAAACTATAATAACTATATTGATTGCAATATTATAATCCTGAATGAGCAGTTAAACCTTGACTACTAAACAAATGTTGGTGATTTGAGTGAAATAATAAATCTTTTTACTTAAAAACCTCAGTACGATCCGAAAAGCACAACATACCTGTTTGATGCCTTTACCAGAGAGTGTGGGTATGAGTTGGGGATGTCTGATGATAGGGGTGTGACCAAGGCCGAGTTGGTTATCAGAGTTGTTCCCCCACCCCCACACGTCTCCTGCAGAGGTGAGAGCCAACACATGCTCTGCTCCAACAGCTACAGCTTCTACAAACACTCCACTCAGAGTCATCACCTGTCAAACATCATGTAGCTGTTAAATACAAGAGGGAGTATCTGGAGAGCCAAGATTTTTTATTTCATAATTCGTTCAAGTGCAGCCCTACATTCTAAAGGTGTGGACATTTCCCTTAAAACTTGACTAAATGCTATTGGTAAGATAATACAGAGTTACAATGGACTTCAATCTCACCTGTTCAGGCTTGAGAAGTCCTCTCGCTCGCGACTCTGGTTGACCAATGAGACGGTCGATGCCGCAAGTGAAAACTCGTCCATCATTGGTCAAAAACACTGTGAACTGAGTTCCGCAGTAAACTCTCTTCACTGACTCTCCACAGAGTGCTTCCACTCTCTGAAAATATAAAATGGAAAAATGTCTTCCAGTTTTGAACCTTTACATACTAAAGCGTTACGTTATAAGTACTCCACAGAAAAACAAGATTTTTTAATGGTAACAAACTGTGCTAATAATATTATACTTCAAGGAATTTTGTCTTTATAAAAAAAATCATAAGTCAATAATTACAGGTACTAATTAATGTCTGAAAGGAATGCTGGTGACTAATTGGTGATCAAAAATAACTAAAATCCACTTAACTTGTTAAGTGTGCGCAGAATATTATTCGAAAAAGCAGCATCAACCCAAGATCTTTCCAGGATCAGGTTTTGTTCTAGATTTTCTGTACTAAGGATATAACCTCACAGTTCTAAAACTTTGATCCTAAACATTTGATCTCAGCACATATTGAACATGTAAGTAATAGTCCTATGGTTTACCTGAGGAGTGCCTTTGGTAGTGGTGTGGCCAAGTCCCAGCTTGCCGTAGTCTCCGTCACCAAAGGCCCACACTGCGCTGCCATTGGCTGCCACACACACTGTGTGGTTCAGGCCACATGCTACCTGCAAACAGAGGGTCAGTATAGATAACAAGACAACTACTGTAGTGAGAAGTGAGGTGAGCAAATATTTTAGTGTGAAATTTGGTCAGAACTGAAGTTGAGGATTTTCTAGCTCCTACAGTCTATTTTTCTATTCTTGATAAGGGTACTTCAGTATTAAACGGAGGCCACCATTACGAAACGCGCCGCAGCACTTATAGAGGGTTAAATTGTTATAGATGTTGTAGTAGAACTATTCTAGTATTGTTGTGAGTCGAGCGTTATCATCAGATGAGTCACGGAGGCCACATTTTGTCAGCGCGCTGCGGCGGTTATGTTAGGTTGGGTTATCATAATAGAAAGTATAACTCGTCTGGTATCGTTTGATTCATATGATAACCCAACCTAACATAACCGCCGCAGCGCGCTGACAAAATGTGGCCTACCGACATTGCTGCGTTCTGGGTAGCACAACGACAGAACCAGGCGTCGTATTAATTCTAAACTTCACCTGTTAATCTATTAAAGTGTGTTCTTTCCAAGTATGTAGTTATTTTTGGTATCCGGTACGAAATATTTCTGTAGGTTAGGTGGCCTCCGTTTAATACTGAAGTACCTTGATAAGTTTTAAGAAGAATTAAAATACCGACTGTACATATTATAAAGGTATTTTTTTTTTAGTTAAGACACCTTATACCCTACCAAGAAAAAGCAAATACTAGCAACTTTTCCAAAATATACCTTAATACTAAGTCAAATAAGGTAAAGGATCCGAATGTTCTATACCTTGTACCTGCATTAGGTCCTTTTTTGTTTGTTGTAGCTATTATCTGGTCCAGACAATAAACTGTAATAGAACCCCTTATACAAGGTCCCATTAAAAAAACAGGTAGAGGTCATTGGATCCTGCAGCATGGCCTGTTTTTATAGTGGGGCCTTGCCTTATTCCAGCAGCTAAACAGTGCCATTTTTCCAATGAACTCACCTGTCCCACCTCCACTCCGGCCAATTTAGTCACTCTATCTGGTAATTTCTTGTTGCAGGTGCTGCCGTGACCAAGACGGCCATAGTCACCATTGCCGAAGGTGAATAGTTTTCCATCGCTGGTCACCACAGCACTGTGCTTGAACCCACACGCCACCTGTAAAAATGTACATACAAATAAACCAATGTTGAAATATATAGGTTGTGAAAGATTGCATGTTTGGTAATTTATCATACAGTATAGTCTTGAATTTGCAATCTTCAGTCATCTGACCTTCCGTATTGTCTGACCATCCCTTCAGAAATTGTATGCCAATTTCGAGTTATATCACTGTACACTGTACAGAGTACGTCAAGACAACCCTGCCCATGTCTGTACTCAGAAGATACACAATAGGCTTCAGGCACCTGCACTTGACTGTGCTTTCTCACTATTATTTTAGCAAGTAGTTTGTCATCCCCTTATACATGCATACATACCAGCCACCCCTCATGTTTTTTGTTGTCTAATGACCCTAATCCTAATGGTCCTAATGGGCCAAATGTAATTTTTCTAATGGAATTTTTTTTTACATTTTGAAAGGGAACGATCCAAACCCTGATCTTGTTATCTAACCTCGACCTTTCTGTTTGGTAGCATAATTAATTCATAGCCCAATGAAAAATGGCATCTGGGTTTAGAAACGATCTTGCTGGGAACCGAACCAGCGATCTTCAGATTTGAAGGCAAACTTTATGACCACTCGGCTAACCCAGACAATTTTTTTTGGGTACAGTGTGATCAAGAGACCTCTGGCTGAGTGGACGGGTACTTTATCTTATATTTTAGATTTACTTATACTACTACTTACTTACTTATTTACTACTTATTTTACTTTTTTTATATTTTATAATTTTTAATACACTTTTTATTATTTCTTTAAAAATAGAGGATGTTAGTGGTTTTAATAAAAGAACAAACTTGAAACCTTGAGTAGGTTCACCAACTGAGAAACTCTATTAATTGAATGATCTTGAAAATATTTTAAATATTTTTGTTTGCACCATTCGGCCAAACCATAGCCAGTTCTGGTTAGATAACCGAGACTACTGAATACTAAATAAACCTGAGCAAGTATACCAATTGCTTACGCTATTAAAGTGGAAAAATTGATAAAGTTGAAATTACTGGATCTACATAAGTAGTGAAAGCCTCTTCTCTGTACCTCAGCAAGCCTTTACACACCTGTACAACATCCTCCCCCTGGAGTGCCTCTATCTGACGAGGGCGCCGCTGTCTGTCACTGTTGCCATGACCAAGCTTGCCATAGTCCCCGTCTCCCCAGGAGAACACTTCCCCACTCTCAGCCAAGGCGAGGCTGTGACCGTCACTGCCACACGACGTTGCCACTTCAATGATGACAAAACCTAGATGACGTCAGTATGATGCATTTTCCGATCATGATTCACTGGGATGATTCAGATGGGAATCATCCAAAGTTAACGTTTTTATTCAACTGACATCAGAGAGATTGGTACCGGTACCACAAAACTTATTAATAGCATACATTTTGTCGTTCAAATAAAAATATGATCTTCTGAAAACTGAGTATTCAATATTCAAACAACAATAGTTTAACCCCTTTTAGAAATTGATACACAGTTGAAACGTAAACAATCTTAAAACCAAAGTGGCATTGCTACCATAAAAATAGTCTTGTTTGTACCTTCTTCCTACTCTTATTTTATGGTGTTTTAAAATTATTTTTGTATATTTCAATGCCTACTGTTCTTTCAATTCATTGTTACGATTTATGCTGCTAAATTAATTTAGAAGCATAAACTGAACTGTGTAAAAAGTTATCTTGAATAGAACAAAGTTCTTGCGGCCATAATAAACTTGTCGTCAAGATCATCTGGCATGCTGATTTGAGAACATCTTTGTAATTAGATTAGACAAGTTAAGTAAAACAGCAATCCTTAAGAAGCGTGTAAAATCAATGTTATCTTTGTAACCATCAATATTCTCATTTAAATACAGTCCACTTGTTTAGAAGCATTTGTACATTACCTTGCAGAGCTGATATGACAGACAGTGAGTGTAGGTCGTCAGAGTGACCTTGACCCAGACGACCGTAGTTGCCCTCTCCACAACTCAGCACAGTTCCGTTGGATTGAACCACAAATGTACAGTTCTGGCCACACACAATCTGCTGCGCACTGGAGAACGACTCTGTCAGTGTAGGCACTTGGGAGCTGTGGCCTGGAAACAGTGAAAACCAACATCACCTTACTTGACTTTCTGCACATCCCTTGCTAAATATTGTCATATAAAAAAAATCCAATTTCAATTATATAAAAGTAAGTTAAAGATTTATTTGTGGAATTTTCATTTCATCTATACTTACTGATCTGAGTTACTTTCTTGAACTTTTTTTTTAGAAAATATTTAAATTAGACATAAGTACCAAACTGTAAAAGTTCTGTATTGAATAGTCAATAATTGTGAGTGAAGAGCTATTGTCAACCATAAATTGATATTACAACCCGGGTAGAAAATTAATAGTCTTATGCTCTAGAATAAAGTAAATAAAAGGTCTGAAATAAACAGATTAATTTATTTCCAGCCAATTTAGTCACAGGAAACCCAGAAAAACTTAATTCTGATGACATAGTTTAGAGATAACAAAACAGAAAGGAAAGCAAGAAATTAAGGATGCCTCAATACCCTGAAGTGTTCATATACAGTAACAGCCATCTTGAGTAGGGTGACAGCATGTGATCTGTTGGTTTCTCATTGGTCCTCAAGAGCTAAGGTGAGGTATTTGAACTACGGTGGGATTAAAATAGGCTTATAGAGTAAACTAGGTTGTAGCATTGGTTGTAGGTATTATGATAATATAAATAAATAGGATTCTAATTTGGTGAAAAAAGGAGATAAGAATACGCCTTACACATCCAATTTAGATGAACCAACTGGAAAGCTCTAACTTACCACTCTCGCCCAACTGTCCGTGCCGTCCGCTGCCCCAGAGGTACGCCTCACATCGGCCGCCCACCTGCCAGTCCTGGGGACACTGAGTGGCCCATGACATGAGCTGCACATCTGTCTTGTAGCTCCACGCCTCGTTGTCTGTGGCCAACTGCCAGTCTTCCTCTTCCTCTGCAACAACATCCACATAGAGAGAAAACAATAGTAAGTGGCTAATTAGAATTTGTTTTAAGGGTTAATGTTCAGTTAATCTATTTGAGATAATTAGACTTCATGGTCTAATGGATACATGATTAATGTTCGCAAAACATAAGACTGATATTTGGTCCTAGAATAGGACTTATTCAGAGTAGATAGTAGATAGTGCTAGACAGTAGATTAACCTAATCTATCCTAACCTATCTATGATTGGGAGAGTAGGTAATTGATTTTAAATACAAGTTTAATACAATTCCTTAATACAAACTAGATTAATATGTTGATTCCAGCAGAATTTAGGTCTTTGCCTAGACATTTATTTGCCTGATTTGATTTTGTAGAAGCATATCCTACATTAGTCATTAAAAGAAGTTTTTTTTGGATTACTATCTCAGCCTTAACCATCTCACTGATAAACATACAAAACAAAAACCATGCAGGCTGGGGTATTATATCCAGCGGTTGCGCCTTCAAGCTTGGGCTACAACTACTGTGTCAGTGATACTCACGAGGAGGGATGTCTTCTCGTTTCTTGTCCAGGAATTGTGGTGGCAACGCAGTCCGGTTGACTAGAGCCTTGGCCGTCTGAGCCGCCACTCCCAACATGTGTAGCCAGATCCAATCAGGTTCTACAACAATCATTCAATATATTTACTACAAGTGTCTCTTGCAATTCTACAAAAGAGACCTAATAAAAGTTGTTCTGTTACGAATGGACTTAGGGAAGTACTATTATTTGAAGCAGGTAAATCATGGATAGCAATAGTAACCCAAAAACAGTATATGAGTTTGTTTCTTCAATAAGTAGATACATGTACTCATATACAAAAACATTTTCCTAAACACAATGGAAAATTAACAAAAGAAACTTCCTTAACCTGCCAAGATAATTGAAAATATTGGGACAAGCAACAAATTTAAAAACCAACAGCTCTTGTTCATTTAAATGGTACAAATTACAGAATTAGAATGTTCTAATTGATGGTCTAATGTTCACATTCCTTTCTCTATATGTTGTCATTATCAGACAGTATTAAAAAAAAAAAAATTTAGTTGTACATGTATCATCCATAAAAATGCCTTAAACTTTAAATCCCCTTTTAAATTTGTTACTTAAGTGGATATTTGAATTTAATTTAACACTTTTGTCGCTTTTATCTCAGGTAGTACAGTGTTTGTCTTATAGATATTCTGAAAAGTAAACATAAAACAACATAACCTACCCAATGCTGTAGCATCTACAGAGTTAGGTGGGGCCTGTTTGAAGCACAACACTGTGTCGAGTCGTAGAGCTAACATGAGCGACACAAGACACTTGATGTGGTCGCTGTACATGAGCCGCTCTCCATTGACTACGCTCGGCCGCTCTGCTCTGTACAGGTCCAACACCACGGAGGGCAGCACAGTCAGTAGTGAGCGGAGACATGGAGCAGACTGGAGGCCTGTCACACCACGAGCCAGCAGGGAGTTACGACATGCTGCTAGTACGCGGTCCTTGCCACACGTACCCAACGTGTAGTTGATGATATTGATGTCCTGTACAATATTATATGGATATTAACTAATCATTTAGTCATCTAATACATCATATTTTTATGTTGACGATTTTTAAGGGTAGGCCTATAATGGTGTTTTTGTCTGGGTATCTAATGTGACTCTCCATGTTGAAAAAGGGGCCAGTGGCCTCGAAATATCCAGTGTTTATTTTATTTTGTGTTTTCTTCTGTGTTACTGTAGTGAAGTGGGATGCCTACATTTCTTAAGGCAAGCCTGCTTATCCTATCCTTTCTCTCCCTTATTAATAGTAGGGTTGTAATGATTCTCAATACCAATTCTTGGTCATTGGTATTATGGTATTGGTATAGAGAATCGATCGTGAAAAGTTTATACTGATACCAATACCCAAAACGTCTAGGAAGATCGCGCAGTTGAAAAATTACGATATTTCACGATTGCAGACAAACGAAGACGTACCCGTAACAAAGAGGGATTATGCTTATGTCTAAACGGCCGCAGATGTTCATGCTTTGGATTGCGGACAACATCGGTGATGTTCCCGTGACTGCTGGGGACGATGATACTTTAATGTGGCAAGAAAGATTTATTTATTCACGTTACCTTGGAGCGGATGAAGCAAACAGCCAGACCAATATCCGAGACCCAGCAGAGACTCTGCACACCTCCGGGGCCAGTCTGTGTCTGCAGCAAGCTGGCATCCTGCAGACTCCATATGTTCACCAGACCACTCATACCTTTCAGACATCCTGTAACACCACCAACACACCAACAATAAAGTAGCTTTCAAACAAATATTTTACAGTAGAACCTATATAATCCGAACCCCCATAATCCTGTAGCAATTACGATCCATTTTAGCCACGTTTTAGCCATTGTTATGTAAAAACAACAATATCTTCTCCTTCTGTAATCCGAAATATTCAATAGTCCGAACTACCCCCAGTCCCAATTAGTTTGGATTAAAGAGGTTCTACTGTACATACTTACTCCTACTCCCATGCCCTACGACTAACTTCCATTTCCATCGACACTCTGTGTCATCTTTATCAACTTCAACAATCTCAGGTAAAGACCTGAAAATGAATCTCCTCTTCCTATCTTCATTTTAAAAGAGTGATAAGCCTTTATCATTCAACTAGATTACTACTAGTTGTCAGTTGAACAAGTAATTTGTTGTGAAATGCAAAGGCACAGCACACTATTTTGGATAATAAAACGATTACAAATGTGAGCTAACGAACTTGGAATTATTTATATTAGCTAGCTTCAGAGTATTCCAAATAAACAACCTTCAACGTCAGTTGAGTTTTGCATCATAATCACTTTTCAGAATCGGTATCGACACCGCTGGTATCAAAGGTGTCGAGGTATCGAGAATCGTATTCGGCCCCTCCCTAATTGAGAGAAAAGTAATGGGTATACAGCTTATCACTAGATAAAAGAATTCAAGGCAGGATGGTTTTGATTCCTACGCTCTAAATCGGACATTTTTTGACATAGTTGTAACGTAACATACCTGAGGCCAGCAGCATGCCGTCTTTGTCTATACTGAGAGAAGTGACTGGACTGTACATGTGACCTTGCATGGTGTGCAATACTCGTGGCTGAGGTAAGGTCCACACACTGATACCACCATATGCAGTCCCCACACACAACACACGCTGTTGGTTGTGGCCTGCAAAACCAAAATTTAAAATTTGAAAGTTGGTATCTCAACCTAAAGCCGGCTCCAGAGATGCGCCATTCGCCAAGCACCGAGCAGCGACTCGCCAAATCGCGAGTAGTGTGGATAGGTGTTTGTCTATTTGGCAAGTTGTAGCAAATGCTCGTGCTTATGTGCTCGTGTTTTCCCGTACATTGTCGGTATTTTTTCACATATCAAAGTGAACAAATATTTTTGCTATTCCTGAAACAAACAGTTGCTCGGAAAACAACACAAGTGTGTATACGTCTACTCGATAATTGGCGAATTGCAAGACAACTAGATCGCCGAACATAAAATATTTCGTGCTTTGAAAATGGCATATGTCAGGAGCCGGCTTAATGGGTCTGAATTTAGATAATCTAATTGTTTGGGTAATCTTGGCTGAAGAATTATGTTAGTAATTTTTAAGTAACTCCATTGTGAATACCTAGATATGATTAAACAAATGTTTAAACCGTGATCAACTGAATTGTATTGTTTGAAAATTAATTGAACTTCAGGATATTTTTGCTCTAGACTCCAAGGACCACAGTTTTGATAAACTCTAAAATCTATAGAAATTTAAATCTATAGGTAGTACAACAATCCCTTTTTAAAATATTGATCATAGTGTTAAGTCGCCACTTGTTGTCCTCTCTTTTCGACTCTTAGTAACCACAGACTTTTCAACTCATTCTTTTTATTTTTAGGTATTTAGCACCATTCAACAAGGCAGGCAAATGATAGGAAACATTTAATGTTACTGTTTATGCTATTTATAAAAAAAAAATATTATTTGATTACATCACCAGGATAACATTTTTGTAAAATTGAATCAAAATTGCCAATACTAGTGTTCTAGTTTCAAATTTAATAAGTACTTGGTTAATAAGTACAGTATTTGTCTTGATCCATTGCTCTTTTTGTTCAGAATATGTTTGGTTTATTGTTTGTAGCATAAACACGAAATAAAATCTTACATTTAAATAAATTCTATATATTTACAGAATCTATAAAAATTCTGTATGAATAATATTTTAAATTTTAAGGTAAAGGATACATTGTCATACCTAAGGGCGATCTTTATTTAAAATTTAAACTTGACTGGAATTAACTCCACCTGAAGGAGAATTCTAGTAAAAAAAAGTTGTGTATTAAACAAGGATAATTTATCAGTGAATTTAACCTGTTGTACTGACCTACAAATGGAGACCACGCCACAGACACTGGATGATAGCTGTGTGCCAGAGTGTGGACACATTTCCACCCAGAGTCTTGAATCTGGGTCCAGATGTAGCAGTGGCTGTCCCCTGTAGCACATGTAGCCAGGAGGTCGTTATACGGGTCCCACGACATACAGCATATGTTACTCTGTAAATAAAAATTTAATCAAACGACAGTTATTCACTTATTGTTCACTATACCTCGAGAGCGTCAAAACGTGTGGACTTGAATCTTGTTAAACAGAGTCCATGCAAACTCAAAGTGGCAATCAATTTTTTAAAACTGAAAACAATATGAAAAAAGAACAGGAAGCTTAAATAGCATTTATAGTTATTTTTTGTACTTAAGATTTCACTATACTGGGTGGCGCAAAAAGAACGTATGAATTTGAGTAGCACAGTGCCAGTGGAGGGAAGCTGCCAGTGACCGCTGGGCGACGCCATTTTGTACGTTGGAGCGCCCAGTTTAAGTAGCAATGGCGCAGTGGACCGTGCAGCATCTTGTGTTCGTTGTTGAACAGTATTTCAGATCGAATGAATCTGTCATTGCTGTTCAACCAAACTTTCGTAGAAAGTTTAATGTCGAGCCTAATGGTTCAATACCTGATTGCTACACGATACTCATTGGGTATACTCATTTCATACAACAGGATCAATTATGAAAAATAAATCGACTGGCCGTCCTCGTATCCCGTATACTCCGCAAAATGTCAACACTGGCAGAGCCTCGGTTCTTCAAAGTCCTCACCGTTTGACTAAGCGGCACGCTCCAACATTAGGGATGTCACGTCAATCGGTCCAGTATCTTGACATGTGAGTTTAAATTTCATCCTTTCATGCACCAGTTCTCTCTAGCTACATTATCATGCTTACCGCATGAGCAGTGATGGTGGTGGTCTGGACGTGTTGATTCTTGTGGGAGATCTTGAGTGTTCCATCTGAAAATCCAACTGCAAAGTGCTTCTCCTCATCCTGCCAGGCCAAATGACTCACAGAGGCTGGGACAAATAAATAAAATACTTGTAAACTCACGTTTTTAATCTTGTTATTTAAACATCTTTTCTTTAATCTTGCTAACTAATGATCATCTTGGAAGGTATTTATTATTTAATAATAATTTAATATACATTCCAGATTGTAGTTAGCGATCTAGGGGTGTGCGAAGCAGCAAAAAATTTTTGATTCGAAGCAACGATTCAATTCAAAAGATTTTCGATTTGAATCGATCCAACTCGATTCGAAGCAATACAGCATTTTTCTATTCATACTGGTCAATGGAGTGAAATAACAATAGGCTAATTAAAATTTACCTATTAATTTAGCTATTATTTTTGTTGATGTGGTATTAGGCCTAGTCATACATATGACATACATGGATTTTCAGTGAAAGAATATTTATTTTCAATCATATATCTATATTAGAAGAACCTGTATTGCTGGAAATGTCTGTGAGCTGCTTTACTTGCCAATTTCATAATTTTTACTTGCAGAATCACATTGTTAACCATGTTACCTATTTTATAATATTGATTTTACCAATAAAGATATCTTTTGGTGTAAAAAAATAAAAAAACATTTGCAAGATTTATACTGATACTTTCAATTGGTTTACATTGTTAAAATAAGAGGATAGAATCAGACCTACAAACTACAAGATAGCTTCAGACCTATAAAAATACCAAATTTATCAGTCTAAAACATCAATCTTGCTAGTTAAGTATAAAGTAACAATTTTTCAGACTTGTGTTATTTTTAGAATGATTTTGGAGTGACTTGTTTCGGCTATGTTTACAGTAGTATAACATTTCTCACACTGCATACACTTGCAAAACTTCTCATCATTTGCAATGTGAAAATAAAAATTAATATAAAACAATTAAAGCAATATTTACAAGCAAAGAATTAATAAAATAAGAACGCCTTCGCAAAGAAAATGCCAAATCTTGGTATTGTCCAGCTTTATATGGTTAGGGATTTTCTAAGCATTGAAACTTAACCAATACACTGAAAACTTATTTCTCAGTGTAATCCTGAAGGTGTAATACTCACAGAAAGATAATGAACAGTTGACGAGTTCATCTGTGTGCCAGTTGCCTGGTTCTACGGTCACCATGGCGACAGAGCCGTTGATTCTTCCCACCAATAAACACTCTTGTGAATGTCCAACAATAGAGATCTGCGGCCAACATAAAGCTGTGATCCACTCCGGCTGTGAGTCTATCAGGAAGTCTTCCCCCACCCTTGCACCTTCTGTGGTGACAGATATAAAATATAAGACTCGTCAGGAAATGTAATATAATAATGCAACAGAAAAGTCACACCGTAGGGAAGGCCTTGATGTTTGAGGAAACTACTCTATAGTTATCGACAGTATTTTGCAAAGTTATTTACAGTATTTTGCATTAGTACAGTATAGGTTGGTACAAAACTTAAGGAATTAAGAAAATAAATAGGGTGTTTTTCTAGTAAAAATGTATGCAGCAATGAAACATTCTAACTAGCCAATTTCCAAGTGTAAACCCTTCTTTTCACATAAAATAACTACCATATATAGAGGTGTGCCAGCCTGATATTTTCAGTACGGCCAAACTCAAAATAATATTGTGATAATCGTCGTATTCTGAGATCGCAAAATCCGAAATATCTTTCTCAATTACTGAAACATCATCACTGTTTTTCAAGATCGCGGCAATATCATAAACATCTTCCGCGGCCGTGTAGACACTATCATCATCTTCCACGATTGCGGCAACATCATGAACATTTACCGCGGCCGTGAAGACATCATCATGAACTCCCGCGGTCACGGAAACCTCTTCGTCGTCGTCCACGATCGCGGCAAAATTATGAACATTTCTTTCGGCCATATAGATATCATCATCGTCTCCCGGGATTGCGTTAATGTCATTGTTGTCATCCGCGATCGCGGCAAAATCGGTAATTTTCCGGCATTATCGGTGAAGGGTTTTCACACCATAACATTTCACCATCGGTTCTTGGTTCCGGTTCTTTTGCCGAGAACCGGCGGAACCGATATTTGATGTGAAGTACCAACCCATCACTACTTAAATAAAATGTATTTTATTCACTCCCCCAATGCTTTCCTCCAAAGTCGATCCCTTGCCAGTTTCCTCGTAGACATTTTAAGAGACTAAACCATAAAAAAATTAGCTTTAAATAATCATTGAAACTAGGGGTCTGCGGTACAGAAAATTTAAGGTCGGTACGGTTCGGTACGGTACAATATTTTGTACCTCGGTTCTCGGTACAAAATCGGTACGGTACGCGGCTACCCGTATTTTTGCGGTTTTCTTCTCAGAACTGTATCTAAACCATTATTTTTAACTTTAATACATAGACATTACTATGAAAATGGATAGTATCCTACATTCATGGTTTTCTAACAACAATTACTGTACCACATATTATTAAAACAAAACCTTTTACTACTACGAGGATTGTGTCAAGAAAAATCACAGTTGAGATAAAGGCTTTACCTATTTTACTCTGAGATACTTTGAATAGCCATGATAAAGTAGTTAAAAAATAGGATAAGAGTTTTTATGAATAAACATGTTTGAAACATTTATTGACAAGATAATTTCACAAAACTGGTAAATAATTTCCAAACAACACAATGTCTAGTTGTTTTTTTTTTTTTTTTTTTTTTTTTTTTTTTTAACATATAAAAGCATTCAGTAGAAGACAGTGTAGTTTTGCCAGCTGTTCACAGCAGATGACAATGAAAAACTGGAGGTTATGATGAAGTAATGGCAAAGACCATTTTTTTTTATCAGCTTCTAAACTAGTTAAGTTATAAGATGGATACAATTCTTGCAAAGTTTTTTTCTGAAACTAAAATTTGGATTATCACAGAGTAAGATTTGATGTTGGGCAATTAGACTTTATAAGTGTGTAAAAGGTGTGTATCCCTAAATTTATAAATTGCATTCTACACTTATTCACTGCCAAACATAATTCAGTAGAACCTTGATGAACCGAGAATTACACTAGCCTACATAACTTCATTACCCCAAGTAAAATACCAAAATAATTTTTATAATTGTATTTGAATCGTATAATCTTAGTTTGTTAAAAATGGATTGTATGTTCAACAATAATTGCAGTCCATTATTGTTAAGCAGTATGGTCCCAAATTATTGTTTTTGATTTTGAAACATCACAGTTCATTTGACAAAATTATAATTGAAGCAGCCCAATGTCAAGTCACCTTGTGCAATAGTTTGTTTACAAGCTTTCTCCAGACCATGGGGGAGGGGAGGGGAGGGTCTGATAAGCCGTCTATTGTTCACCCCCAAGAAGGTCCGACCCTCATTAGTGCCGCTCGGCTGCACTCAGTGGGGAACCCAATACCACAAATCAATCTTTTAAATGAATACAAATATTTGGTAATAATTGTTGAAATTTCAATAAATTTGGTGTAAAATTTGACAAAAATCTGCCATTTGGACCGATTATTAATACAATACCAAATACTAATAAAGTAGTACCGTACATTCATTGGTAATTAAATAATAGGTAAAAATTAACCGATTTTCGTCAAGTTTTACCCCCTGCTGTGCGCTATGTCACAAAAGCTGATAACGACATGAGTGATTAGTAACCATGGCAACTTGTTGAATGCGTGATGAAGGGAAACCCAAGAAATAGAAGAACAAAGATAAAGATTGACGTTGTTATCTTTATACCCTTTTTACAATTTCCGTTATTGTTATCTTTATGTAAGATTTTATGATTTTGTTTTATAGGTTTATAAAATAATTCTTTTTCACTACGGGAATATCAATTTATAATTTATCAACGTGCTTCTCTTCTGAAACAGCAATACCGGATGCATAATAAAGGTCAATGGCCTAAAATATCACGATTGTGCAATATTGTATTTTGATGTTAAAATTAAAATCACGACAAAAGTTTGTATATATCCATGGTCGTCAATAGAAAGATAAAATATCCATAACAAATATTTAATTTATAAAATAAGATTGTAGATTAGTTACAAGTTTAATATGTAGCCATAAACAGTTTTATGGCAGTAGGCAATGGCCAGCGGCAAATTCAATATTCACGAAAATACTGATTAAGTTAGAGATAACATTTAACAGTCATCATAAAACTACTATTATTTTTATGATAAAACAGAATTGGGGAAAGTCGTAAAGAAATAAAAGTGATAAAACTCAACAGTTCTTGGAAGTACTTCAATACAACAATTATTGTCGTGATAAAATGTTAATGGATTTGGGACTGCTAATGGGTTTTTTATTGCATCATCACGCTAGTAATAAATTATGAAGATCGTAAACAAACAACTGATAAGACTTTTATGTGCTTGGAACCAACTGCCGTTGACTACGATAGTAAACTGAAAGTAATTTATTATTATAATAGGCTGTACCGAACCGAATTTGTACCGTGTAAAATGCTGTACCGAACCGATGACGGTAATTAAGCTTGTACCGTACCGTACCGACTTTTTCGGTGCACCGCAGACCCCTAGCTTAAAAGCTCTTAAATATGTACTACACTTAGATACATGACAGTTAAACAACAGTTAACCTGCAGAGATATAACACTAGAAAATTGTATGATAATGTTCTTGTTCTTACTCATCACCTAACACTAAATGAGAAAAGTCATCATAAATACCAAGTAGCTAATATATACATCAAATCAAAATGAATATACCCTGGGAATAAACTACTAATTAGCCTAATTGTTCTAATATGAAGTTAAGACAAAATAACAGTGGTAACATATCCTTTACCAGGCAGATGCCAAATGTTGATAGTGTTTTCCATGGCAGCACTGACAAAGCGTCCCGAGGGAGACCAGCCCAGGTGACTGATGAGTTCACCATTGAGTTGACGGCCATAAACATGTTCAGACTTGCGGAACACCAGCGTTTGCTCCAGCGTTCCTCCGGCTGGACACCACACTCTCACTGTGCTGTCGTAGCCACTGGGGAACACATGGATAAGCATAAGTATGAATAGTATTACCTTACCTCCTTGGACATTGAAACTTTAGAAGGTTTTTTGCCTCGCCAACAATGCCTCTCCACTCTTCTCTATTCTCGGCTGCCTCAGGTGTAGTGCCCAACACAGCGCAGCCATATCCTTCAGATGAATAGTGTTGAAGGAATTAATTAAACCACTTGACTTACTTTTGGTTTTATACATTTTACAGCCTTCTTAAAGGTTAACATGTTTTCCAATGAAAAGACAATAGCTATTTCCGATTCATTGGTTTATAAAATATTTCTATAAGCCTTGATATTAACAAAAGCTCTTTGTTCATAATCACTTAATTTTGGATGGATTCCATAATACGAACCATCTGTAGCCAATATTTTCATTAAAAGAACAGTGAAAGGCTCAATTGAACTGTGTTTATTTTATTTATAAATATAACATGGGGATAGAATATGTAGTTTTATCGTTCTATACAAAGTCACAGGTATCTAAATTATATATATATATGTGCATAGAGTTATTATTATTTATGAAGACCGCATATCAAATAAATGCTGTATATTTCTTTCACTTAAAAAGTCTAATAATTTAAAATGTTTCTCTACTTACCAGGAAGCTAGGAGTCCTCGGTCAGGATGCCAGGCGGTCGATGTGACTCTGTTCTCATGGGCCTCTAGTACAGTGACATTGGTCAGTGGCAAAGCCCCTGTGAGATCTGTCACTGCACAACTGTCCACCTTACGCTCACTGGAGTAGATACACTTCACCTTTGCAGCAAGTTATTTTATATTTATACACTTTTGTAAGCTTTTGTGATTTTTTTAAAGAATAAATATTTGGTTGCCACCTAGGTTGGAAGAATTAAGAGGGTTCCACCCGCAGGCTGGTTACCGGGTAAGCATGGTCCTACAAAAAAGAACCTCGTGGCATTATTTACCTCGTGGCTAAATAACCTCGTGGCTTTCCTCGTGGAATAACTGTTTATCAAGTTGAAATAAACTGTAAAATATTCACCAAGATCCAAACTATGCACTAGGTGAACTGAAACTTTGTAATTGTATCTTTAAGTATTTACAAAACAATTTTGAAATTAAAAAATGTGTCTTTTTCACATCCGATTTTAGCATTTTAATAATAGTTTAACATTTATCCACATCCACATCCATTGCAAGCTCTGATATGTTAAGATAAAAAAAATCACACAATCATTGGAAACAAATTAGTTTTGGAGTGTTGAGAGGTTGTAACGTAGAGGCATGTTTAGAAACATTAGCATGTTTAGCCGCCATCTTGAATTGACCAGGTAGAACCCTCTTAAATGAGAATCAATTCACTCAGCTGAGCGATGGCAATGAAAGTGGAAGTGTTTTCCACTTGTAGCCAGTACAAAAGTTTTCATTTGTTTTAAATTACTGTGTCAGATATTGATAACTAGGACGTACCAGCTGTTGTGCTGCCCACTCTTTGTGTACATGTGACAGACGACATGTCAGTATGCAGGCTGCCAGAGCGTTAGGCAGCAGCAGGGGGCTGAGGCCTCGGTCCATAGGACTGGTGGGAGTCAAAACCTTCTCCTCGGGTCCTGGGTAAATAAATTATATGTAAAACACACTTGACGAGCTACAGTAGCATAAAAATTCACCTACTTATAAAATTAAATCGCTAGTTTTATTCAGAACGAGGAGGCCCCTAACTGTCGATTTCAACGGG
Organism: Macrosteles quadrilineatus; assembly: GCF_028750875.1. Taxonomy (NCBI): domain Eukaryota; kingdom Metazoa; phylum Arthropoda; class Insecta; order Hemiptera; family Cicadellidae; genus Macrosteles; species Macrosteles quadrilineatus. The sequence goes on from NW_026542602.1 coordinate 16,731,213, forward strand.
TTTCACCTAGTAGTAAATAAATGTACTCAATGCGTTTCATTGAATTGAAAAATAAGTAACAGCAATTAAATTATACAGCTGATCAAAATGTAAACACTTATGTTCTTCATAAGGATAACATGGGAACTTTCAAACCCACTGGGGCAGAGCCCAAGGGACGTTTTCAAAAATGTAAGGCCAGTTTACAAATCTACGCGACACGCTCTTTCCAATGAGACGTCAATGGATAAAATCGGTTAAGAAATGGCGGAGGAGTTCAACCGACAAAGTTTCATGTAGCGTATTAATTATATAGATTGTGAGGTTTTTATATAAATTTAAACTTGCCATAATGTTATTTATGTTGTTTTTTTGTAGACTAGCTGGAAGGTCCAAAGCAAGATGGTCAGACCAGAAAGGAGGGACACGAGGAAATTGGAGTTTAATGAGGAGGATGCTGCAGACCAAACATACTAGAGGCCATCTTTGATGGAGAGGTTTGGGGTTTGCGTGGTCACTTCATTAATTAAGTAACTGATTTTTCTTTGAAAAATAAACAGCTCTTATCATTTTGTATAGCAATAATCTAACAGAAAATCTAGAGTGTATTTTAAAGGGAAGAAACCATTTGAATTTGACTCACCGTTTTGCGAGCTTGTCAGAGAGAAACCACCATTGGAGGCAAGAAGTGCCACTAGCGCCTGAGTGACAGAGAAACTTGAAGGAGCCCCACCTTCAGGGATGCCTGTGGCTGCGACCTTCAGAAGGTCCTGTGAGCAACAGTCATCAATTGATACCAGTCTTCTGGTAAATTAAGTAAATACAGATTACGGACCCTATCTTTTGTACTAAATGATGATAGTTTTCTAATTCACAAGTTTTTCTATAAACAATCGCAAAAAGATTTTAAATTTGGGTTGGATGTGATTGTGTTTTAAGTTTGCGAAGAGGTTTTTATTTTCCTTAAGTAATGATTTTCAGGACAGGATATTTGTATTTTTTGTGCGACAAGGGAAATTTGAGTTTATTAAAAAAAGGAGTTTATGAATAAATTGAACATTGACAATAGACAACTTGTTCAATAGATAAAATCAATACAGTCTCCACTGCAGTCTTCAACGTCTTCATGATTACAATCCATGATCGCAGGTCCATTGTTATTTTCTCCCACAATCGCAGGGACATAATCATTATCATCACCCACCATAGCGGCAAAATAATGAGCATCTTCCACAACAACAGAAAATTATTCTTGTTTATAGATTAGTAACGTTGGTCATTTACCTGTGCACACATCAGCAGAACTCTACGTGAGGCTGTGGGATCATTGTGTGCGATGGCAGTCAGACAGGCTGTCAAACACGACAGAGCCTGCGTGGGTGGAGAGTTGGCACTACTCGCATCCACACGACCACTGCCTACCAGCCCCATCAAATGGATGATCTTACGTACATCAGACAGTCCGATACCAGCCAGGCCCGAGGACAAGCAGCACGTTGCGCCACTGGTTAGGTGAGGATGTACAAACCAAGGACCTTATTAGCTTTTTTAATGCAAAATTATTCTAATTGTATAAATATCTTGTCACTAGTTATTTTGGTTTGAACACTACCATAAAAAAATATTCAACATAAAGGAGCTATATTTATTAAGCCTACTAACAATTAAAAAGTGAGTGAGTGAGTGAGTGAGTGACTAACAATTAAAAAGGAGACCGAACTGGGTGTATTTCAACCAAAATATGAATAAGGTTTAGTATGAATGAAGTGAGATCCTTTGGGTAGCTTTTCTACTGACTGACACTAGCTATTTCTTTAGCCAAGACCATTTATTATAAGCTCAATGATTAAGAAAAGCTGGGTCCTGTTTCAAACCACCGATAAGTTACTGACTTTACTTAAGATTGATCCAATGACCTTTGATGGTAAGCCTTACTCAGCTGCTCTGTTATTTTACCGTTTTTATGCAATAACTTTTGTGGTATATATTCAACAAACTTTATTCATTAAACACTGAAACATTCTTGAATAAAGTAGTGTTACCTCGCAGCCAGTAGCGAAAGCACACTCATGACCACACTACGAGCTGTGGTGACTTGTGCAGCCAGTGCAACTCGTTGTAGAGCTGTGATGCGCTCCTGAAGCAGCCGCAGTGAACATGCCTGCTCTGCCAGCGACCACCCTGCGGCCCGCACATCTCCCCCTCCACTATGACTATCTGAAACAAACAATAAGACATTCCGGGTCTGAGACAGGCAAATGAATTGGTTGATCACTTTATAGTTAATTGACTGTTTTCTTGAATGATATGAGGCAGAGGACTGAGGAGCAGTCGTTCTTGCCTTACGAGCAGCAGAGTCAGATGATATTGGAACAATTATGTGTTGTTGACGTCAACAACGTGGCCAGTACAAGTACAATTACTGAGCTTATCAGTTAAAAAGAAAGAGCAAAGAGGCACATGTATTTTGCAAGATGTTACTTCATATCTAAATCAATGTCATTGTTAGTATACTGAATAGAAAGGTAAGATGTTTTGTGCTTAATTAAAACCAATCATTCTAAAAAAAACCTCTAAAAACAAGATGTTTACATTTCCCAACTCAAGACTAGATACTGACTGGACTGCTTGGTAGAGTCGGTGACCACAGGTACAGCTGAGCTGCCCAGGGGGTCAGCTGTTCGAGTCACACTCATGTTCATGAAGGAGGTGATGGGTGGAGAAACAAAGTTGTGATAGAGAGCCTCAAGTGACGGCACATCTGCGGGCTCCTCCCACACCAGACTGGTCTCTGTGTGAAGTGATACTCATCAGCCGCAGTAAGTACAGATAAATGAAAAGACCCGGTAACATGGAACATAATCAAAAAACTATTGTTGTCAAGCAAAGTATTATGACTTACTAATAATATAAACTATAAATAATGGTAGGAAATTGACTTTAATCAGTAGACAATGTGAATTAATAAACTGTAGTGGCTTTTAGGATTGTAATACAAATCACTAACAATGGTATTGAGCTTAAATTAGCTATTGCCATCAAACCACTAGGTCTTATGGTATTTAAATTTTCAACCCACAGACTTTTTATTTAATCTCACTAATGCGGATGTACTGAATTTACCTTGGCTGTAGCTGGAGGTGGGAGTGAGGAAGTCAGCCCAAGGTTGTGTGTTCTGACATGTATCTGGCTTGCACATGGCCTTCTTGTATTCTGTCTGACACTCTATACACAACAGATACTTGTTGGCTGCAACAATCAAAACATTCTGCTTTACAATCACATCCTGACCAGCTCATAACGATATATACAACAAACAAATAGTCTTACTACTGGAAATGTGGAGGAGAAGATAAAAGGTAAACTGCCCTTTGGTTCATTTATTTGTGGAAGTCCAAAGCGTAAGTCAGCATGTTACTTACAGAGTACATTGCCGCAGTAGCTGCCACCTGACAGCGCCCCACAGCCTGGGTGAGCCGCTATCATGTGATTGCTCAGCTGATTGGACGTCTGCTGACACAGCATGCACACTGTGTTGGGCTCTATGGCAAACTGCAAACAACGGATCCCAAACATACTAAATAAGGTTCCTTGTATTTACATTTAACAAAACTATCTAAGTATCATAAAATAAAATTGTACATTTTTCAAAATCACTACAAATAACATAATGTTCTTTTCATCAACGAAGGAAGACATATCTCACTAACCTTGAGAATGATTTTGCCGTGATAAATAAGAAAAGAAATTTGTAAACAAATTATTTGCCCTAAAAATTCAATATTAAAAAAAAAACTTTTTTGTAGGAAACAGAAGTTTTAATGATACAATATTTTAGTTAGAGAAAGCTTGACATTTTAATTTTTCTTGGTAATATTTTTATGAAAAATTTAACTTAGGTCCTATAATGTGTTAGATTGCATTATGATATTGTAAGGTAGCAGTAGCAATAACTTTGGGGATTGAGATAAACATCTATAGTTCGGCCGCTTAGAAAACGACCTGCGCGCTAATGCTAAACCAATGCTGGAGGAGGTCGCTTTCTAAGCGGCCGAACTATATATGGAACAGCTGTAGCCTATTTTTTTTGTTTAAAAAGAACTTAAATGAATAAGCCACTCACAGAGTGTCAAAAATTATACTTTCTCGCTTAGATTTTATGTATCTGAGATGATGTAACATAAAAGATGCTTTAGTTGACAGATAAGTTGTCCTTTCAGATTGATATGATTAATAGAATTGGTGACTCAATTCAACTACATAAATATTTATTCTAAAACAAGCTATAGATTTACTTTGGGGACAGTATGTTTAGTTTTATCTATCTATAGTCAAAGGTAAAACTTAATTTATTGTCATGTTATCACACGTTATATTACATTACTGTATGGCCTGTACATGTTTTTACCGTCAACACACCTGTGCCAACAGAGGGAATCCTTGGACGGAGGCTATTTCAAACAGGTTCTGTGTGTTCTGTAGGTACAGTGGCTCTGCCTCTCCTCGGACGTGTTCCCTCTCCCTCTCTCTCTCTCGCTCAGTGTCACTGCGGTCCGCCAGGTAGCTGCGGATGTCAGAGCAGGCGCGACGTCGCGTAGAACCGCAGCCTCGACGGATCGGCCCTACCACCACTTCCTCCGACAGGTAAAGCCGACTTGGGTCGTATCTCCCGCCCTGCCAGTTTAAAAAAATGTAAAAGTTGTCTGAGTTCTATTTAAGGCTTAAAAACATAAAATATTAGTAAGTAACTTAAACCTATGTTGGGATAGCCTGAAATAGATAGTCAGGATGATAATCGATCAAAAATCCTTTATCCTTCATCCAACCTGTTCACAAATCACAATACAAAACTAAAATAATATTTATTTGGAAATTTTTTCTACACTAAAACCAGTCTAACACTGGGTAGCCAAGTGGTTATAGTACTTACTAGTTGTTACAAGAGAGAAAATTATATAATTATTTAGCTTGGTGTTAATAAGTTTATTTATTTGTATTTTTACCTTTCCATTGGTTTGTATGAAAAAGATCCAAATAGCATCATTAATTGATATCTCCAATTACAAATGGAATCAGTGTTCAGAATCGACCCCACTTTGAACTAGGAACCTTCAGATTTGTAGGCGAGTACTACAACCTCTCCACCCAAACAATAACATTCACTATACTCAACATTACTAACTTCTCCCACCTGGTTGGGCTCCACACTAGGCTGGCTGTCCGTCTCTATGATGTCCGGCTCTATACATGGATGTTCTATCATCCAAGTAGCAAGTTGGTTGACAGTGGTGGAGGCCAAGTCAGAACTACCACCCACAGCGTTGATAGCCTTCTGTACATGCTTCAGAGAGAAGCCCATCTCTAGCAATGGAGCCGCGATGAGCGGGTGAGGTGGGGAGGGAGAGCGGTGCAAGCTGCTGCTACAGGGGGCGGACTGCGGCGGCCCTGCCTTCTCTAGCGGAGGCGTTCCTAGTGAGGCCAGCGGGGCGAGGGGCAGCAGCAACTTGGGAGGGATGATAGGAGACACCTTCTGTGCCATCCGAGACAGTGACAACAGGTATGGCTGACTCTGAGGTGTGTGTTGCTGTCTAGCAACCTATGTGTATCAACAGAAAATTCCCCTAATTATTTATAGATACACGTGAGTGTTGAGAATATTTTTACCTCAAAAATTTACACATTAATATAGTAATTATGAGATGGATAAATAACTTGTAGAAATTGCGAGGGAAAGGGCTTAAACTCAACTATTAGACCTTAACGTAAGAACTAAGGCTTATCTTATCTAACAGGGGCAGGTCGAGACCTTAAAGCACTTCATCCGAAATCAAATTATTGCGCACCCCAGACAATCAAAGTTTAGGCGCCCAATGAATGCCTGTAGCTTCCCAATTAGTTCATCCTCAATAAGGTATATACCTCTAGCCATATTTCCAAGAGTTATCAATCTAGCGTCAGAGAGCTCATTACAATCATAGAGTAAGTGATCAGCTGTCTCTTCTGACCTATCACAGTACCTACAGATCGGTTCACCATCATATAAGCCCATCCGTTGTAGATGTTTCCTGAATCTTCCATGACCAGTTATCAGTTCAACAGTTAATTTAATTCTTCGTCTGTCTAGTCTCAAGAGGTCAGAGGCGAACTTTTTAGAAGGCCTAAACAGAGTAAGCTTGCTGACCCTAAGAAGGGGAACATTGGAGAACTAAGGCTTCTATGACCTCTAATACTAAAACTACAAACTAAGTCTTCATTGCAACCATGTCAACGTATAAGTTATTCCTAAGTGTTATTTTTTTCCTAATTAAAACCATCCTTTAGAGCAGTTCACTGGAACAAGTGTCAGGAATTACTATAATAAGAAATATTTCTGCCTGTCATGGTTGTACTCAGAAGACCTAGTTTGTAGTGTTATCATACCCTGGGCATTTGTACTTGATTGAAGTGGGAATGGCACGGCTCCCAAAACATTACAATATGTTAAAGGTAAATTACTCTGGTTTAAAAGCTATTTAATATAATTATTGATTTTTTTTTTTTTTTTGTTATTCTTAAAGTAAAGTCTACTCACCTGACTAGTCTCCTGACAGGTAGGGCGAGTATTGTTCAGTCCCCTCACTCTAGCCTCCAGTGTGTCTATTCTGTGTTTGTGATGTGCGAGAGCTCGTGTGTGTTCTGTGTGCAGCACACTAAACGCACGTTCCAGCTCCTCCAATGATGCTAACTGTGGCAGATCACACAACGCTACAGCTTTTTCCACCAGACACCTGAAATAAAAAATAAAAAAAATGGGCACATTCTTCCTGCAAACTCTTGATAAAGGTATGGCTTTCTCAGTCAGCTGACATTGATAGCTAAGAGAGTATACTATGCGGTACAGAGTAACCTACGTCAATTCAGTAGCCACCAAACAACCATGAAAGAAATTTAATGTATGAATTTTATATCTGCACCCAGCTACACCCAGACTGCCAAATCAAGAGTAAGTGTTTCTTTTAACCCAGGATCTGCTTGGTCATGACCTACCTCAATATATATCGCAGAGCATCTCTGAGAGCAATCTCATCCAAGTCTCGAGGTTCTTTACCAGCAACTGTCTCCTGGGCATCTCTACCCTCCAGGGCCTGCAATTGTCATCTCAGCGTCAATATCAATAAAATAGGTCAATACAAATCGAAATAAGACGTCAGGATATATAATTGTAAATACGAGTCATTAGACTCCCATACATTAGCAGAAAATTTTTACAAATTACAAGATTAATGAACCGTAACAAGCAATTCTGGGAAAAGTGCTAGTGGGTTTGAAAAAATTAATAACAAGTAAAATAAAAGTAGTGTGACATGAAAATAAAAAAAATCAAATTTCAAGGAAACACCCATTGCAAAAAAAAACTGTAACATAGCTGATTTTCTGTTACCTGGTCCTCTTTCTTGTCAGACATAGTGAAGGTAATGTTTGGCACAAGCAGCAGTTCTGTATACTGACTACAGGACAACAGAGTAGTGATGGTCTTGAGAGCTGACATCTGTACACAGGTAACCTGCACAGCTGCAGTCTCACACCACAACAGCTTCTCATTGGCTAGTCTGTCAACAAGTCAAATCATTCAATAATCAATGTTGCTTTCTTTCACCGGACATCTAAATACAATACACCTTGTATTTTACTCTCAATGCAGGAACGAGAACAACAAACAATATTTGAACACACTAAACTCACATTAATATAAAAATATATTTGCATTATTATTTTCTAACCAAAAAACTTCTAAGTGCTGAGAGTTATCACTTTCTTCTTTCTATCTTCTGAAATATTCTAATGTTTAGTGGATATAGTTTAAAAGTTTTGTGTTTCCTGTGTCAGTTTGGACTCTTCAGGTAAGCCTACTATCTTCACAAAAAGTTAATTTAAAATACTTGTAATCACACTCACCTGGCAGTGATGGACTGTTGTACAAACTCACGGTCCGTGTTGTGGCTCTGCTGTGGGCTGCTGTCAGTCTGTGCGGCGGAGTGGTCGGAGCTGCCTCTCCTCGTCACCTCTCCGATGATACTGACCACCATCTGGTGAGTGAGTGACTCTACTGACTGAGCGAACGTAGACGAACGTCGCTTGGTTTCCGGCCCGCTCGCTGCCAGTGCTTCCCACTCTACGGGGGTCAACTGCACCTCACTGAACTTCAACTGGAACAAGTAATCTTTAATAATAAAATTGTGATGAATTTCAGTTCATTTATTTTCACACGGATTTAGGCTGATGATATTTTTAAAATAATTTTTTAAGTGTCATTATTTATTTATAATATGTTGTATTGCAATATCTTTTTACTATTCTTAGCATTTGTTGAAAATGCTCAGAGAAACAAAAGAAATGAAACGGAGAATTAATACAAAGAAAAAGTGCTACATTTAAGATTTGAACGTGCCACAAGCCGCTAAATTACCAATTTTATACTAAACAGCACAATTTCAATACATGCTGCATAGACACTAATGTGACAAAAGTAGCTAGGACTTTGTGCTCTTTAATACATCCTTAGTTTTAATTAGATTGAACTGCAAGCTAGTTACATCTCCTGTAAGGCCAGTCAGCTTGATGATGCTGAGCCAGATGTCCGCAGACACAGGGCCGAGTTTGCTTGTAGAGAAGGGGAACGGCTCACACGCCTCCAGGCCACTTAGCAGTCCATCACTGTCACACAGACACACACACTTATGACAAGGAATAGGAGTTAACTTTGAAAATTGCTCATACACTTTACTAAAGAAATTATTGACAAAGAAGTCAACTCACAAAACTGTATAAGAGAAAAAAAAAATATTGTCTCTTTCATTCTTCCTACACTGATTCCGATATTAATTTCTTCTTCAAGTAGCCTAAAATGTGTAGTTTAGGTTTAAACACATTGGATCCACACTTGACAGGGCAATATTCATTATTGCCCTATTATTTCCTTATTGAAGTATTGTTTCATGATGTGAAATAGGTCCTCATAACCTAAATCTATCTAAAAAATGAACAGTTATTTTTCATTAAATGGACAGCCTGTCACTGTCATAAAAATTCACACACGTAATACCAATTTGCACGTTCACCAATTTTTAGATTTTTTCAAACAGAGAACTAATTTATAGAGTTGCCAAAATAAACTAAAAACATATACTCAAAACATATTACCTGATATTATTACATAGAGAAATTTATAATTTACATCTAACACATTTAAAGCATATATTACAGACCTATTTGAACATAACAACAAAAATATGGGTGTTTTAATATATTTTCTTCATTGAAATATTTTTAACTGACCATTTTCTGAGCCTAAAAAATAAAACAATCAATATGAAAGTATGGATCCCCTTGAGTAATAAAATAACAAATTTACATCCATAAACAGTTGTAAGTAGGGATGGACGGGTCCCGAAATTTCGGGAATTTTTCGGGAAAAAAATATTCCCGATTATCGGGACGGGATTACATTTGACTCGGGAATTTTTCGGGACGGGATTTGGTCCGATCGTCGGCGATTTTTCCGCTTCGCGAGTGCCAATAACGCCGTTATTGCGAGCGATAGGTCCGCGAACGCAGGAGACGAAGTCATGCCGACGATCGCGCCGTGACCGCGGAGTCCTACCGACGATCGCGCCGTGACCGCGAGTCATACCGACGATCGCGCCGTGACCGCGAGTCATACCGACGATAACCCCGTGACCGCGAGTCATACCGACGATAACCCCGTGACCGCGGAGCCATACCGACGATCGTGCCGTGACGGTGAGTCATACCGACGATCGCGCAGTGACCGCGAGTCATACCGACGACCGAGCCGTGATCGCGAGTCATACCGACGATCTTGCCGTGACCGCGAGTCATACCGACGATAACCCCGTGACCGCGGAGTCATACCGACGATCGCGCCATGACCGCGGAGTCCTACCGACGATCGCGCCGTGACCGCGAGTCATGACGACGATCGCGCCGTGACCGCGAGTCATGACGACGTTCGCGCCGTGACCGCGAGTCATGACAACGATCGCGCCGAGACCGCGAGTCATGACAACGATCGCGCCGTGACCGCGAGTCATGACGACGATCGCGACGTGACCGCGAGTCATGACGACGATCGCGCCATGACCGCGGAGTCATGCTGACGATCGAGCCGTGATCGCGAGTCATACCAACGATCATGCCGTGACCGCGAGTCATACCGACGATAACCCCGTGACCGCGGAGTCATACCGACGATAACCCCGTGACCGCGAGTCATACCAACGATCATGCCGTGACCGCGAGTCATACCGACGATAACCCCGTGACCGCGGAGTCATACCGACGATCGCGCTGTGACCGCGAGTCATACCGACGATAACCCCGTGACCGCGAGTCATACCGACGATAACCCCGTGACGCGGAGTCATACCGACGATCGCGCCGTGACCGCGAGTCGCGAGTCATGACGACGATCGCGCCGTGACTGTGAGTCATACAGACGATCACCCCGTGATCCGCGAGTTACAAGTTACTATAGGTACCTGTAAATTGTTACCAATTTTTTTGTTTTTATAGATCAGTGCCACAAATGGTAAAAATTGATTTCGTATGTCTTTTTGGTAACTGCAATACAGTACTTTCTTTTCATGCACAGAAAAAAATCCCGTCTCGTCCCGTCCCGAAAATCGGGAAGGAAATAAAAATCCCGTCCCGTCCCGTCCCGAACTAAAAATTCAATCCCGTCCATCCCTAGTTGTAAGCCTTTTTCGGCAGCACAAAAATCCCTAAATATAGTTGGAAAGATTAAAAAAAGGAGGTTTTGTTTTACTTGACAAACTTTAAGGAACGAAGAATATTCAACAGTAAAAATAAAACATATTAAGAAATGTTCCTGAAGGCAGACAACTAGCAGGAAGGGCTAAAAACTGCGGGACCACGCCATGAGGGATATGAGGAAGTTAGGCCTTATGCTGTGGATCGAACCAGCTGGTTATACCGACTTGGGTATAAGTTGGCACTTTGATAAGTACAAGGTACTATTTACAAAATAGTGACCTTTCAGTAAAAAAAAAATGAGTCACCTGATCTCTCCATCTCCGTCGTCCCACAACAGCTTGACTGAGGAGAGGCCTCTCTTGAGAGTTCCCAGGACTGAGGCCCGGCGGCCTGAGGCCTTGTCTATACACAGGCCACCCACGCGCAGGCCTCGGTCCAACCCTCCCACCACAGCCAAGGCCGGCCAAACCTACACAGAGACATTACAAATCAACATTGTATTGTTAAATAACTAAATTGTGTTTACTTGCAGAAGTTTTTGTGTTTTTGATCTTTGTGTCCCACCTTCACATCCTGATCCTACGATGCTAGAATCAATCCAGAACTGTGTTACAAATTAGGCTAGGCATTGAAGGTCCTGGGATTTTTACATAGTTCTAAAATTTTGAAAATGCCAACGGTGTGGATAAACAAAAATTGGCAGCCATTTAGTAATAGAATTAGAAACCCTCTTTCACTAGACCACCCCATGTTCATAACTAATCCCAACGACTGGTCTCTTTTGATACTACATCACTATTTTCCAGGGGATTTTTATGATGTAAAACTAAAGAGATCTCTGGGGTTTCAGACTAATACCATAGATAAAACCTAATACACTCACCTCTTTACACAGCTGTTCCAGGTCTGGTGAAGCAGCTTGGGTTGTGCAAGACTCATCTGACAGTTTGTCTTGACATTCTGAAACTAGAACAAATTTTACTAAATTATAAAATGTTGATGTTTTCAAACTATTTTCTTTAACATTGGTAAAGTTGGTGGTCTCTTTCGATCCATTTGTTCATACACAGATACCCCTGTACTATGTAGATTAGCAAGTGATAAGCAAAGCAAGGAATAAACCATTAGAGTGGTGATATTATTGTATAAATTTGTTATGCTACTGAGATTTTTCACTGACTATAGTGTTGGTTGATACTCATTAGCTTATTTGGCTTAAAATTTGTTGAATTTACTTAAACAAAATAATTGTTCTAGGTCTAATATAAACACTAGTTAATATATATATTTAAACATAATGATGCATTCATGTAAAATGTATATGTACGTTCTGAATAAATGATTGATTGATTTATTGATAGTTACCTGGTGGTTTGACAGATCGTTTCTCTGGAAGAAGGTCCTTCGCTTGGCTGAGACGCTCCATAAGACATTCGTTTACCTAAGCAATCAACAGACCATTTTATTTACTCTAATGAATTAATTCAATGAGCAAGTCAAGTCTGCAAGTAAACAGGACGCGACGTGATTAGACAAAAGTGAGTCTGCACTTCCACCTGATCACATAGTGTCCCGTTTAGCTGGGCAGCATTAGTTTTTGTTTGTTTATTGCCTTTTAAATGTGAAAATCTTCGATGTCTGCACTTTTGTCTTCAGCTAATTTATTACTCATGTTCATGACTGAGATATTCAAGCAACGGGCTACTGGGAATGGTAGATAGTAGCTCTACCTGGTTGGTCCAGGTGTCGGAGGCATGCAGATGTCTGATGAGGTGTATGTAGGCCTCCGCCATGATGACTGGTAGAGGAGCACATTGAGGATCTCCTGGCAACAGGTCTCTAGGAGAGTCTCTCACTTGCATGTCTGTCAGCTTCACCTGGAGTAAACAGATTACATTCATAGAGGGTATCAATCAGACTGTATTGAGAACCCACATCTTTTCCTCAGACTTTTAACGCTTATCTCACAATCGAAAGGGTTGTGAAGAATCTTTTTACTAATTTACTACACAGGTTTGAGGTTTGTACTGTGGACAGAGCAGCCATTGGTTATATTTCTGTTAAAGTTTCTAGCCTTCTTCAAATCCTCACCACCACTTGCACACATTTTTTAAGTTACAAACTTTTTCATACACATTTGTCAAGTAGCGATGGATTTCAAAAGGAAAACACATTAAACCCATTAAATAAATATCATCCCCTCCCCCGCTATTGAATATTATCATTTAACAATTCATGTTAAAAGTCACTTAGTTGATTCTATGCAAGATCAGTTCTTGATCCAGATGCCACTTGTCATTGGGCTATCAATTAATTATGCTATTTGGCAAATGGTCAACATTATAGTAACAAGACTAGGGCTAGGACTTTTCCTTAAAAAAAACGTATGTAATGCCAATGTTGTGGATACAATTTTAAATTATGATTGATATGAGCTTGTTTTTTTCTTCCATTGTTAACATCTACTGCTAAAAGACTCAGTATCATAAAGACTATAGAGGTAGTGGCTAGAATAGTGGTGTGGAAAGTAAAGAACACAGCACTGCTGTAAGAAATAGCTCGTTCTGTCACGAGATGCATATTTCAGAGACCTCAATTTGTAAAATCTTTGTACAGTGGAGAAAATTGTACTGACTTTCTCCCCTGGGTTGGTGCTGTAGAACACCACGCAAGGGTAGAGTGGTGTGGTCGCCACAATGTCCTGGAATGCCAGGATTGGCTCTTCTCCATTCTTGCCGAAGCTGAGTGTCCGAGCGTCCAAATCCAGCACTACAGTGATGTAGTCTCCTTGTGTGAAGCTAGGCAGCGTGAGGCTGTGTTCTCCCCCGTGGTACAGGTTACCACTACAAAACAAGAGTTTAACATGTGGTTCAAACGGATGCTGTAAATATAATAATTTCTCATGTTAACACACAATGGTGCTAAAACAAAACAAAACGGAGCAAGCAGCATAGGAAAATCGTCGCAATAAAATATGAAATAGTCTATTAGCTAAAGAGTGAACGGCTAATCTTGTACAATGGTTCATCCTTGTCCAAAAACATTTTTACTTTATATATCACGTTTATACAAATAAATGTTGAAAGTGCTTTAGTACTCAAGTCAAAAACCAATAAGTTGAAAATCCTTTTCATACCTTAATTAATTTTTTAACAACATGGTGTTTGACTTGAAAAGGGACCTTGGGGTTTGAATCAGTGGTTATTGAACAGAAGTAACTGTGCCACCTGACAGTAGTGCAGGTATTATATCTTTTACTTGTCTTCAAAGTATGACACCCAGTCTGAGCCATAATCTATTAATTGTCTGGATAGCCGAGTGCTTATAGTGATCATCTTCAAATCTGAAGGTTGCTGGTTTGATTCCAAGCGAGACCGTTTCCAGACCCAGATGCCATTTGTCATTGAACTATGAATTAATGATGATATCTAACAAAAAGTTCATTGTGGATGTAGCTTCCGGATTGCCAACTAATATTAAAAAGGTTTACATACTAACAAAAAGGTCGACGTTAGGTGGTACTACCTAATGCTACGTATGTATGTGGTACGTATGTAATGTTACTGGCGTAGATACACACAAAATAAAATAAATCTGGTGGATTCTTTAACCTTTTGGGCGTTTGTATTGTCAACGGATCAAAAAGGGAACTATATTGTCTCACAGTAAGAAACTTATTTGTCTAGGATATGGCAGATTCACTGTTCTAACTTGTTCCTAAGAATTCCTCCTTTCTTGTGACATTACAATGGTTCAGTAAGAAAAGCAGTGCTGTGCTAACCCCTAATACAACTGCACAGAATCACAACATACACTCTACTGTGTGTTTAGCAATCAACTCACCTGTATGCCCTATACAGCCACATGTCTGAAGTGGTGCGATGTCCGTAATCTTTGATAGGCCACCTGCTGACTCCGATACAGGTCCCTTCATTACCCTTGTGTTCTTTTACTATCAGTAGCTTCCATTGATAACAGCCTGATGGCAAAAAAGGTTTGAATACTGACCTCTGCAAATAGGTATTACTTTAACCATACAACAAGCAACCTAAACCTTACTGGGCATTCAAAGTAAAATATGTTTTAGCATCAAGCTTTAAGGCTTGAACTACTAAATGAATATTGCACTAGTAGGGGAAAAAAGGTTTTATAATGGAAAAAATGTTGACAGTTTAAGCCATTGTCATTTGTGTTATCTTATGCTTTTTGTTAAAACTAGGCAGTCAACTAGGATCATAGCGTAGTGTTAAGCATCTTGGGCACTCAATAAGAAATAATGTGAGACATTGCTGGTTCAACACGAGCTGCCTGCATTATGTTATCTACTGCAGTCACCACTAGCTTGCTCATGTGACGTATACAGTAACAATACTTTACTGACTTAAGTTAACTGCACAGATCAATAGTCTACAGTCACGGACGGGTGGTTGAGGCTTTGTGAAAGCAAGAGAAAAATATGACAATATATCTTGATTATTCTTAAACCATATGGTACTTAAAACATACAATCAATTGTGTTGTAATGGTAGTAAAATTTACCATTTACCATCACGATGGAAAATGTCACCAATAAACCTTGGAACAACATTAACTCACCATCACCAACAATGAACTTCAAACAAAGAAGTAAAATTTGATGAATTTTTTTTTATTAACATGATTTCATTGGGATTTGAATCATTAACTGAGAATATTTTTTTTTAACAAAGTCATATTAGCAAGATTTATAAATTTGATTTAGAGATAAAAACAGTGAGACAATTATTCAGCCCTCAAGTCAGAGGTCAAGGGCCAAATTCAATAGCAGTAAGGACGGCTACATGAGTTATGTGATATTTCACTCAGTGCTGCTCTATCCCCTCCACCCCAAGGAGGGGGGACGGTGCGCATGCGCACTAAAGAGCGTAAGGCCAACAAAACCACGGGGACCTGTCTCTTTGATCAGTTCTCGGCCACACATCACGCTCACTGAATTTTTCTCTCACTCTGGGTAATTAATTACATAATAGTCTAGGACTTGTAAAAATTTATCAGTTGAGAGTTATAGGTGAGAGAGTTATAATATATGAATATTATAATGGGAGATGCAAATGCGAAAATAGGAAAAGAAGCTACATGGAGAGAAGTCGTAGGGAAGGAGAGCCTACATGATATAACAAGTAGTAATGGAGTAAGATTATGCAGCTTTGCAACTGCAAAAGACCTCAGAATTATGAGAACGCCCTTTCAAAGGAAGAATATACATAAAGAGACTTAGATGTCATGGAGACTGGGATTTGATTGATTCGATTTGACTATGATGATGAATTGATTTGATCCTTGAATTGATCATTATGATTTGATTCTGAATGATCACTGATCATTGTGATTGTGAATGAACACTGATCATTGTGATTGTGAATGATCAACTAAATGTAAAAAGAAAATAGTAGTGGTACAAGGAGAGTTCTTAATTTGACACTTCCTATTTTAAAAACTTAGATTTTTAAGCTCTGGAACAAAAACCCAGTTCGAGTTTCCATCCAGGCAACCTCTTTAAGACATTACCTTTGCTTACAGATCTCTCTTGAGCAAAAACATGTCACAATGTTTCAAAACTGTAACCAATACATATCCACTTTATAATTTAACTATATCAGAATAATATTTTTTATCTTGAAATAATCAAGATTGTTAGCGGAAAACACAGACTCCTACCAGAGTAAATAGCAGTTGTTCCAAGGCTGTAGCCCCTACCACCAGGTGTGTGGATCAATGTATGGCCTGACTCTATACAGCAACACAATGTCTTCTCTGGGTCAAAGCCAGTGTCCAAGATGGCTGTGTTGTCTTCCTCCACTTCACACTCAATCACGGTCTCACCTGGAAACAGACGGTGTATCAGTTATAGAGAGTATATGCTAAAAAACATCTAGACTGACAGTCGTGCTAACAAAAAGATATAAATAATATTTTATGCCTATAATTTAAGTTTCCCCTTTTTCTTTTAGGTTGATTCGAGTGTATTGCTAGCCAAGCAATGATTATTAGTTCTAGCACCTTAGACTTGAATTTGTACTTGACTAAATAAAGAAGTTTTGAATTGACTTGGCCATTGGTGCTAGAGGGACTGATTTGATTCCAAACATAAACTACAAAAGTTTAGGGGTTTAAACAGCTTTCTCAAAAAAACATTTCAGTTTCTTTCATAAGAAATGCCACTGGCGTGGACAATAACAAAAACTGGAATATGCAGTGACATATTTTCAGCTTAGTATGTGCAAGCAAATGACTGAAAAATACAATGAGGTATTCTTAAGCTTATGTTTTACAAGCAAATGTTGTAATTTGTGTGGCTATACTCAATCTATCTGTTTTACCTCATGGATTGATTATCTACTGGGAAAAAGACTACTTTCTCTATCATCAATACTAGACTTTTTTTGGCACATACTAGTTTCAAATCTACAGACCCATTAAAACAAACCAGTTTTAAAAAGAAGTTTAAAAAGTTTGTGGCTTAAAAATCTTACAAACAATATATGTATATTTAACTTAGGATTGGGCAGGGTTGTGTACCAAGCATGGAGCTGGTGACTCGCTCCAGCTGTTTGTCTAGCTCAGCCTCCCGGATCAACGCTTGCTTCTCAGCCACAGCCTGAGGGATCTCCCACATGTTAGCTCCTAGATGGCAGAACAGCTCACGGACAATCTGTGCAAACACATGTGCATTACACAGATAGTTTGGTCAATGAACGTTCTATAGTTAAATCAAGTGACACAAATATGTTGGCAATGACGAATGGACAGGTGGGCCAATAGAAATGCTAAAACCTTTAAATTTCAGAACGACATGCAGAGTTGTGTATAATCTTGTACAGGGATTCATTAGTGGGTTTTTAAAGAAAGCCGTAGTAACAGAAGGAAATGTACAGACTAATATGATGATTCAGGAAACCAATTGATGCAATGGTAGCAGATAAAATAACCCTTTTCAGAACAGAACTAAGGAAATCAGTTTTATAACTGCCTACTAGGAATTTTGAGCAAATTAAAATAAGATTGGATTATAATTTCAACATCTCTTCTCCTACAGGAGATATGGATTTAAGAGTAAATAGCCCGCTTTATGGTATTTCATGGTTCAAAAAGGCTGTCAAAAAAGTTGCGTTTGATTGCAAAAAAATATTGGAAAATAATTCAAATAAAGTTACAGCAATCTGTTAAGCTTTTTCAATTAGTCTGTGTAATGAAAGTATGTACATTTTGAATGATAATGAGTTTGTATGATATACAACCAATGTATATTGACAGTAGAAGTTTAAATTTTACCTTTAAAAAATAATAGTTTGCAATAAATTTTACATGTAAAATACTGCAACAAAGTAGGTTAAATTTATCCTCAACGCTGTGAGCCTGTAGCAATATTTGTTGTATTTTAATCACCCTACCCGTACCTGTTGACGAAACTCAGAATCCATGTGTCGCCGAGGCAGTACGGAGGTAAGCAGTTGCAGAGCTAGCAGGCGGGGGGCTAGAGCCTCCACGCGGGGCATGTGAGCGGGGCCTTCCCCCACCACCTCCAACAGTGAGTGTGTCCACGTGTATGACGCCAGCAGCCACGATACCTACAGGTTTATATAAGGGACGTATACATATGTTAGTCTAATTAATTATTTTAATGTAATATTTTAAGCAGTAGAAAGAAGAAATCATATAGAACACACCTTCTTAACTGACCCTAGGCCCAGGTTTTTTAGGCCAAGGTCTGGATCCAAAAGTCTTTTACAAAAATCAAATTTGTAAACGTGTAAAATACTGCAGAAATAAGCATATAATCAATAATGAATTATGTGAATACAAATCTTAGTTCCATAGTTATTTTTCTGCTTTCCATTTTATTTCGTGAGTTTCACTTCAGAATGGAACTTTTTAGATTCCTAGGAAAGGTCAGTTAAACCATCAGTCTATAAACCAACCTCTGCGGGGCAGAGGCAGTAAACTTGAGTGGGGGTTGATCCAGAGTCAGTTAAAATAGTGAATTTACTGTAATTAAAGGAAATCCTTTATTACTTCTAAAACTAACTTAAAAATATACATTAAAATAAATTGAAATCAATATTGAGAAAACGCACAAAGCAAATAGAATTTTTTTTATGAAGTACCCATACGTCATAATGTAGTACAAAAGATTATGAGAATGAAAGTTGATTGCTCATCAAATATGACAGACTTAATACCTTTGAGTTGCTACTGAGACACTGCAGGATGAATGACAGCAAATCTCCCAGACTGTGTTCAATCCATCGTACTTCACTGCCTGACAGACACAACCTGTAGAAAATGAAATGAATCAACGAGGTAATGTACACTGTACTCTACAAATCCAGCAGATCCTCAATAATTAAAACTTGTTGGTTTATTAAACTTGATGATAGACTTTCACGGTCATTGTACACTGCTGAATGTTGGTCTTCTGGAGGTGACCTCATTGTTGAACTGGCGAATATACTGGATATTGGCTGAAGTTTCGAATGCGTTGCAGCGATCCATCTGCAAGGTCAGCAAATATTTTGTCAGTTCAACAACGTGGTCGTCTTCAGAAGAGAGAGACTCAAAATATTAATTTTTTAAATAAATAATCAAAGCTTTCATTATACAACTAATTACCATACTATAGCAGAGGCTTACGTGGTGTCTTCCGCTTTAGTTGGCTGTGTCAAGGACAGAAGGGAGTCCAGATGAGAATGGAGAACTTGCATCACACTTTCTAAAACTGTCTCTTCTAGTTGCTCCGAATATAAACTGTGAGAAACAAGGAAACATGTTACAAATAGTTTTTCCTTGAAGTTGGGATTACACCCGTCAGATCAATTACAATAAGACTCAACAAGCTCAAACTGTAGAACATGTGTGAAAACCACTTTTAACAGACCATTTTTTATTTTTTATTTTTTTTTTGGAAAGACGAAACTTAGTTGTATGGAGGTAAAAGAGATTGGTATCCACAAACTTTACAGCTGTGTTGCAGGAGTGAAGAAAAGAGGTTCTTTGATAGACTTTTTGAATGGCATTGGTGTGGTAAAGTTATGCTCAAACCAATCTTTCTAACCTAAACTGTCCATCACTAAAGCCATCACCAAGGCTAGTCTATTGCAGTATAATGGAATGAAGCAGTAAGTAATGCTATGGTATAAATTACACGAACAAGCCAGTAGAGACAACAGTATGGTGTATGCAGCTGCTCTTGAACTAACATTGTTTGGCTATCACCGACCAATCCGAGACATTACTACTACGCTACATGTATTTTGGTGACATTGTCTCAAATTATTGTAAATTTTCTTAAAAGGGATGGAATTAAGTTTCCAACACTATACATTAAATAATATTGAAACATAACAACTAACTTTGAAATTTTAAACTCACACACACGAGACGGCCAATATGTGGAGAAGTTGGGTGAAAACCTGGACCAGTGTGGACTCTTTGTGTGATCTATGCAGAATACAGTCCTGTATGACGGACAGTAGGCCACAGGACACAGCATGGGAGATGTCTTGAGGACTGTACTTCACACTGAGCGTGAACACTGTCAACATCTGTAGCTGCTCCTGGTTATCTGTAACACCATCATGTGACCTATAAATATTTGGCTCAGCTGGATATGTTCATTTCAATCTTGCAGTAAAGTAGATTGTGGCACAACATGTAACTGCTTCGAGTGGTTAGTTGTTTGAGATTCCATCAAACACTCAACACATGGGCCACTGAAACATGGTCTGTAGGAATTGCGGCAGATCAAAGGAAACAGCCGATCACCTGATCTTTGACTGCTAACAGCTCTCTGATAGTCGAGGTGCTGAGGGGGATTGAGCATGCATAAAAGTGTAACGAAATTTGGATCTTTTGATCCAATTTGTTATGTAATTTTTATGAATTTTCTAAAAAAAAAAAAAAACTTACATATCTCTGAAAAGAAAATGATTACAGAATAATAATGTGCCTAGTTTAGCTTGAAAATTTAGTAGAATACACTTACAAACACAAAGCTCAAGTCCAAACACCAGTCCTTTCTCTTACCAGAAGAAATCATCAATGGACTCTTTCGCCATCCAGCTCAATTTACATACATAGTACAAAGGAGTTTTTCCTGTTACTGCCTTGTTGTAATTGGCACTTACAGTGGTCCAGCCTGGTGAAGCGATGTCGCAGAGAGGCCACCAGTATTGAGTATATACGGTGAGCCACTTCAGTGATATGTGTCTGAGATGTCGTTGGAGCTGTACGTACATTGTCCAGGTAATGACTCAGCTGATTGACTAACACTTCTTCACATAGTCCAAAACAACCACAGATCAGCTGTTCATACAACTGTAACATGATATAGAAATCACTAATTTAATAAAAATATTAGGGGTCTGCGGTGCAGACAATTTAAGGTCAGCATGGTATACAATGGTTGTACCATGGTTCTTGGTACAAAATCAGTACAGTACTGCTACAATATTTCAGTGGCTAACAGAATTATTGCCGTTTTTTACAATACAATATTCTTTATTGTGCATTCATCAAGAATTTACAAATACTGTAAATACAATAGTAAATTGAACATGTTAATTTATAAAATGTTCATAAAATTCCTTTAATGAGTAGAACGGTGTTGCGATCAGCCACTTTTTTAACTCCTGGTGTAGTTTGTTGGCAGTCAGGTCTCTCAGGTAGTCTGGTAGATGGTTTCTTCTCAGGATTGTATTCAAATCGTTACAATTGAGGTTCTATTATACAATGTAAACACTGTACTGTTAAGTATTGTAGCATACTACTTTAATTGTGTTTTAATGAGATCTAATCCCGACCTATATTGACCGATGCTGGTTCTGAACCTCGACTTAACGAAATTCCTGAAAACCTAACCTCTAATATAACGAACCTCATTTTAACGAAATCCTTGATATAACAAATATTCAGTTCGGTCCCTTCAGATTCGCTATACCGAGGTTGGACTGTAATTGCAAATGTTCTACAATTTCTACAATAATCCTGTTCCGATTATGAAGTAATAGCGAGTTATTAAAAGTATTATAGCAAGAAGTTTATATCTGAACTTAATACACCTTTATTCCATGTTAAGAGAATAACAGATGGGATTATGACAAATGAGACACTCCTTCCTGAAGAGAATGTTTGATCTATGCTGAAGACTGTGAAATTATCCGAGTAAAATGCGAACCGATGGAGGTAATTAGGCTAGAACCATACAATAACGACCATTTCGGGGCACCACAGATCCCTAAAAATAGACATACTACATTATCTACCATCATAGATTAAACATACTCTTAGTAGATTTGTCATCCTCATGGATCAACTGAAGACAATTTTATTGTTAGTTCTGTTCGGTGCTACTAGGATCGCGTTTACAGTTTCTTTCTTGTTATTTCAGTTTTTTAAAGCCTTGTTTAACCAAATTAAATAATCTAATCATAAACAATAACTTGTCCCCTAGTTATATAAAAAACAGTAAAAACAAAAATGAGTACTTACACAACTTAAAAGAACTGGTTTTTCTTCCTTAATCTTTTTTTCATCAGCCTCACTTTCTTTTAACTCCTCCTTATTAAATGAGTCTTCGAGAGTTTTCATCAGTTCTAAAATCTGATGAAGGGCCAAAAGCCTCATCTAAAAATAAAAAAAAACCATGTAGGCCCTACTTAGTAATATATATATGTTTAATAATGTACCAACAGTATTCCTATGATTGCTTTGATATTGTTTTAGCAAATTTCCTCTATAGGGAAGAAGCTATTATCTTAGGTGACACAGTACTACCTAGACTCTGGTCCGTTTACTTTTTTGTTTTGATCATCCAGGAGGACATATTGTAGCATTCCTTCAATTTTTTATTTTTATACATGTGTGAATGTGATAGATCGAGCAAATGTAGTCTGATTGAACCAGCAAGATTGAATCATGGGATCAGTGTGTTATAGAACATTAAATTTTGCAAAAATTGGTAATTTAAATATTTAACCTTAAAACAAAAAAGTGTTCATATTTTTACAGTTATTGTTTAGATCTATATAAAAACATTTAGTATATTAAACAATTGCTTTATGACATTTTGTTACTGAAATATTCAATTGCTTACTTAATTTAATACATTACAGTGTATGAGGGATTTAATTGTTGTAGTTTTATAAAATATGGAAATAGTTTAATAACATTTGGATAATTTAGTTATTTTGTAATAAACTATCAACATTTCACTAAACCAAAACTAATTATTTTCTCTGTAGCTGCAAACCTAAGAAACCTACTCACAATCCATAATAATATTATTTCTTTTTCTTTTTGGTTAAATCAAAAATAAACCTGACATGTTTCTAAGGAAATATTTGAGTGTAAAAATGCACTCGGGTGTATGGAACCTTGTTTAGTCTCCAGGTTTGTAGCGGCAATAGTATATTTGTTTATACCTCTGCCCTCATTCGTTGTTGATCCATGGCTGTATACAACAAGACTGGTGACGTCGCAACACCCTTACTGTTGTCTGCTGACTCCTTTCCGTCTGAGGTGACAAACTCAACAGCGTACAAACCCAACTGCCGCAACTCAGTCATGGCTGCTTTCCTAAAGCAAGACGCCAACACATTAGAGTGCATATTTCAAGACAAAGATGATTGAAGAATGAATGAGATGAAAGCTTTGTTTTGTTACTGATTGAGATTAGCTGTTCTTT
Source organism: Macrosteles quadrilineatus (assembly GCF_028750875.1). Taxonomy (NCBI): domain Eukaryota; kingdom Metazoa; phylum Arthropoda; class Insecta; order Hemiptera; family Cicadellidae; genus Macrosteles; species Macrosteles quadrilineatus. The sequence goes on from NW_026542602.1 coordinate 16,754,686, forward strand.
AGCCACGGTTAACAGTCCCAATGATAAATGATAAAAATAACAGACAACTAATCGGTTACATCTTTTAACCTATGTACCTAAATCGAACGGTCGGTCGGTTACTTTATGTGGACGGCAAATATTCATTTCTGGTTATTTATTGTTGTTGTTATATAGACTTGTTAATTTTAATTGTTGTTAAACTTCACACAATTAATTAATAATTAATTTAATTTAATTTAATTAATTGTAATTGTTGTTCACTTGTTGTTTTTATTTGTTGATCAATAGTATACTCTGTTCATAAAATCAAAATGTCATAAAATGGCAATGTCACAGTACTGTATATTACGACGTCAATAACCTCTATGGTTAGGCAATGTCACAGTATAGTGTATATTGTGTCATCAATAACCTTTATGGTTATGCAATGTCACAGTGTATGCCTTAGAAGTTAAGGAAAGGCCAATTGGCTGATTAGGATTATTATGTACAAGGATAGGGATCAGCTAGCTTGCCTGGTAGAGTCCAGATTAGTCTAGGTACACACATAAAACACATAACACAACACAGAAAACTTAATATTTCGTCCCAGTTGGGGACTTCACCATAAGGGAGAAGAAAGAAGACTGGCAGTTAAAGTTCAATTCAAACTCAAACTTTATCTGGACTCTGTCTACCAGGTAAGGTAGCTGATCCCTATCCTTGTACACAGTATATGCCTTATAACTCTATTCGAACAACAACAACAATTTTATTCTCGAATCCGAATCTTTTCTTAAAATTCGGTGGATTCGAGATTCGAGATTCGGAAACGACACATCCCTACTATCCACTCTTTATAACAATAATAGTGAATTATTAATGAAGATTACAGAATATGAAAAAAACATTCTCAACCCCAAAGACATAAGTCCTGTCCTGAATGGCTTGCATCCTTTTTGTCCAAAACAAAAAAACATTAAATAGATGTCTTCATTGAATACTATTCAAAACCAAATACAAAACCAATAATTAGCATAAATTGTTTATTTAACGTGACAGCCACCATACCATTTCAACTAGTGTTTAATATGAATTACCGTATAGAGTTGTATGAATAGGAATGACAATAGCCACCAAAATGTAATTTACCCGTGAGTTTCCAACCAAGCTGTGTCAGGAGGTCCCTCCAGTGTTAGCAACAAGAGGCAGTGTTCTATGATACTACGACACTGAGAAGTCACATCTACTTCTAGTAGACATCGCTCCTCTGTATCCCCCTCCATACCTGGACAGAATACAAAAAATCGTCAGTTTGTACTGTTCTCTATGACAACTGTAAGTTCCCTTTGATAATTCTATATTTACTATGACTATTCTGTATGTAACTCACTGTCGTTCATGGAGCTGTTGGCGTCAAACAGATTGTTGTCTGCATCAAGAGTTCTGACACTGTTGCCAGAGATCACTTTCTGTCGAAGCTGCTGCACAGTCATGTACACCACTTGTAGAACGTCCTCGCGCACCTTACACCTGCAACATTTCTCATAAAAGTCTAAACCACCTCAACTGCTTTGCTTGTTTTTGTGACAAACACAGGATATGACATTTTATTTGCTAACTATATTTTTTGTTAAGTAAAAACTTGAATACCTACATGAGCAAAATTTCACTTACGAGTTGTACAGATCAATTCCACAGTGTTTAGCAACTGTGAGAAGAAAGAAGTAGCAGGTCATTTCAAGGCGATGTTCGTCCTCAATGGGCATCCAGTCGTTGAGAGCTGCAAACTCTCGGAGGCCTGAGAAGAGGAAACCTCCTGCCACCTCGGTTGGTGGAGCCTGCCCACGGCCTTCTGTAGTGGCAAAACAGGACATTTAATTAAATGAGGGAATCATGGCTCTTTAAAATCATAATATTATAATGTTAGGTGATGTAAACAAAATAAACAATAGAAAACAAAATACCCCCGCCACAGCAAACCTGCAGACTATGCGACTTTCCATTTACCTGGCTTGATTTCTACTACAACGTTCCCTAAAAATTGTCAGATTTATTTCCTATTTAAATAACATTAATTTTAATGAGTACCTAGGTTTGCTGCAAGGAAGGTACTGAGGTGTGTTTTTTATTGAAATGTTAGCTTAGTATAAAATTAACAAAATTGCCGAATTTGATTATAATTTATCCATAAAAAAGCAAACAACAGTTTATTTACTGTCCATAAAAATAATATGGGAATTTTAAATTTTAAAGTTTTTTTAATTATCTCCGTAACCGTTAGGCATACAATAACGCTTCAATATACAAAATTATTTATTTTTGAAAGCTCTACAAAGAGCCTGGAAAGAAATGGTGAAATTTTATTTTTTAAGGGTAAAAAATGGGGAAAACCAATTTTTACCCCATAAAACCCCCCATTATCCCTCTTTCCCGTAGTCCGATCATGCTGGTTCGCGAACTCTTTTGAATAAACGTAGGTTTACACGTTTCTACCAAATTTCATCAAAACCAGATAATTTTTGCTCGAGTTATCACGCTAACAGACACACATATATATTATATATATTAAATATACATATATATGAATTTGAACGGAGGACGTTTTTGGCCTCTGGGGACATCAAAATGAAAAAGAAAATCGGTCACGGGTCCAAGTCTTAACATGAGTAGTACGGTAATAGCTTATAACCTATATGGCAAATTCGCTAAAGAGAATAAAATGTGTCTTAGCCCTAGGTTATGCAAAATGCTATTCATGACTATATTACTTGTAGAATATTCTAATGAATGTAAAACATTTTAAGAGTGAATTTTGTTTTGTATTACTTTTGCAAACTAGGACTCACTGGAAATAGTAGCATTTATGCAAGCCTCTACTACACTGCGTAGATCAGCAGGCAGTTTCTTGAATACCTCCACGTCCATTGTCTCTTCTTTGTTGAGCAAACTGAGGGACAATTTCTTCAATGCTGGCGCTGAAAATAGAGGATCTATTAAAGTTATTAAAACATGAAGTAAAATTATTAGCCTACAAGATCAAACCTACCATTGTTAGTAAAATATAAACACTACTGTTAGTTTATATAGTAATTTAAAATTAAATTGGACAATGTGGATTTTTTGTTGAGAGGTAAATGTATCTCACAGCTAATCAAAATATTTATAACTGAAATAGCACACTCACGGCATGAAGATATGATCTTTAATATTCTAACATTATGTTAGTTGTAACAATCAAGTTGTATCTCTTTTGTAAATGAAGAATAGAGATACAAAGACAAGGATATATAATTCCTATTGGGTGTGTTGTTGGGACTGAAGTCTTATACTAATTATTTATATTACAGTGAGAAAATGATGTCAGGCTGAAATTCCCATATCTCTACGTACCCAAATCAGATTGTAGGCCTTGTGTCAAACCATGGCAGAATAGCGGACAGTTGAGCCAGTAGGCTGTCTCTCTCTCCTCGAAGGAGAGGGGAGGGCCAACCAGCAGTCCATTGAGACAACGGCCAGCCAAAAGACTACAGGCTCTCTCTAGGTCAACCAGCCACAACCAGCAGTCTGGGCTCATGTCATTGGTGGGTGTGTTGGCCTCTGAAACATGCAGCTTGTAAAATCACTCAACTACCAACCCAAATATCAAGTAACAAAAAGTGAAAAAAAACAACTTTGTGATGAGTCAATCGGTTGGAAACACAAGGGACTAGAGGTCGTGCGTTTCCTGGTGAAGCCTGGGGGTAGGGTTGAAGCCCATACAAAACCGGTTTAGAGTCACTCTAACGACCCACCCTCCAGGCTTCACCAGGAAACGCACGAACTCTATGAATCTAAGGCAGCAGTCTCAAGAGTTTGTGTTCTGATTCCGTTTATAGTATTTATTTTATTAATTAGTACAGTTCACTCTTGTACTGTTTGGCTGACCCATAATCGGTTTGCTTTAATCAATTTATTCACAGGCTTATTGTCTATGTGGACCAGAGCTGATGTTTTATAATAATTGTAGTAACTTTTTCCAAACTTCAAAATAGTAACACTTTTTTATATTAACTTAGGCTTATACGATCATGTGCTAATCATAATTTTCCCCCACTATTTTGATGTTCAAAATCAATGCACTCATGTACGTACCAGAAGAGCTGTTGAGAGGAGTTGGAAGGCAGGCGTTGAGTCGGTCCATGTGTCTAACAGTAATTAGCAGCTGTTGAAACAGTGGCTGAACATTGCTGACTGGCAGCAGCAACAGGCAGTGGACTAAATGGAACAGCATAGCACCTGCAGGGGAATCATATACTGCACCTGGAACAACAAATATAATTTAATCACTTATAATTTTTATTGGCCTCAAGAAGAGGAACAGCTAAAACACAAAGTCATCTTTCCTTAAAACACCTTTTCTCTCCGTAAGGTAACCTACATCTACTTATGGTTGGAAGTTACTGCTCGATATCTCAGACGAAACCCTAATGGTGATTTGCAGAATCTTTATTGATGTGGGTGGAAGTTGTATACTGTATCAACTAGACCAGCACGCCATTTCAATACTAAATTCATTTCATAATTTGTTGCCGTCCTAGTCAACTGGACTATTATCTGGTGTAAAAATCCTTTTTGACATCCAATCCGAAGGACCTTATGTTTACTATTATTTTTATTTTAACTAATTATGTTATTTAGTAATAATTAAAACCTCTTTGACTCTACATTATAACCCAAATTATGTTTTCAGTATACTGACCGTGTATCTTATAACAGGCATCGGGGAAGGCTTTGAGCAGTAAAGTGGTCCGAGCGTAGATATCACTAGCGAGTGGCAACAGCACCAGCAGATGTCTCTGTATCAGACCCATGCTCTGGGACTCCTGCAAAGCAGAGGAAGGAATAAACTGATAAATCATTATTTGGGATGTTCCACTGCCATTATAATAATATAATATAATATAATATAATATAACATAATATTGGACTCCTCAAATGGCATCTAACACAATTGATTTCAGTAGTTTTTTTATAAAAAAAAACCAACACAACATTTCATTTGTGGGTTTAAGGCAATGGAATAGAACGATAAAATGTTGCAATAAAGCGGTTGGCGAAGATTGACAAATTTGTATGTGAGTTAATGAGTTTACAATAAATATGGGAGACATGAGAAAGAAAAAAGTATTAAAACAAATGCTAAGAAATTTATATTGCTTGAAGAGCGGTTTAAGGGTTGGACGTGTTAACATCACTCCTTTTCAAGTATGATGACTCTATTTATATTTTTGCCAAGATTATCCTAACTTAATCCTGCAAGCAACTTTAACAACCAGACCCTCAACATACTAGAATTACACAAAAATAAGTAAAGCACGTGGGAATCTTACTAATATTATAAAGGTGAAAGTTTGTGTGTTTGTTTATTTGTTTGTTTGTTTGTTTGAAGTAGGGATGGTCAAGTCTCGAAATTTCGGGAAATTTTCGGGAAATTTTAAATCTCGTTACACGAGACGAGATTTCTTTTTGGCCAAGATTTTTATCAAGACAAGAATTTAAAAAAAAAAAAAAAAAAAAAAAAAAATTTAAACGCCTGCAGAAAGTCAATGCAATACCCGCAATACAGGAGCGTGTTGTAGTTGCGTTTCCTTTGCGAAGGCGTTCTTATTTAATTAATTCTTTAAATGTAAATATTACTTTAATTATTTTAATAATATTACTTTAATAACATTTGAGAAGTTTTGTTAAATGTAAGCAGTGTGAGGAATGTTTATTACTATAAAAAGTCAAAACAAGTAACTATTTTATAAAAATTAATATTGCTTTTATTTTATGATTTATTTTATTTTAGGATAAGTTGAACTCTATCCTAACTGATATCACTATGTTTCCTAATCGTAGGCATTTTTAATAAGTTAGGCGTGATTAATAAAAAAATGTTATGCTGATGTTTTTTAATAAAAGATTGTAAATATTCTTGCCTATTATCATTATTTTTGTACTAGCAACAGAGCCCGTTGTAGTTAAATACAACGGTCCCTAGAAAGTACAGTAGTACATAATATATGTCCTTGTAAGTACCTGAACATTTTTTAAAGAATGAAATTGTTTAGAAAATAAACTGATGTTCTAAGATCGTTGTGCCTTCACCAACCGTTACAAAATAATCCAATTTCTCAGCATATATTTTGAATTGGCAGTCAAAAACTCTTGCTGCAGCTTCGATTTCGACATTACCGGCGTATTCCCCATCTTTGGTCATCAAATATCTGTATTCCGTCACGTTTTTTACTTCTTGTCTATATGTCTTATCCCCTAAAATAAAAGAACAATAGTAGTCCCACTTGACGACTTCATCAACTACTGTGGATCGTATATCACTGTATCTGGATTGAGATTTATGGCATAAAAATGAGACACTTCAAAAGAAACATTTTCTATCACCAACCATGTAGTGAAGAGTAAAGTTATTCAGTTTTCAACTAATTTAAAATATTGAGTCTATAACGAACAGTTCAAAATAACGAATATTAAATACTATTTTAAACTGTGAATTATAAATTAAATTTGAATAATTTATAATTGACAGTTTAAAATAATAATTTTTGGTTATGAAATCCATACATCACTTAACTCACCAATACTTAAATGGTACAGATTAAAAACATTACTTTAGAAACACACACTTTACGGACCTCACTTTAACCACCAATTCAAATAGTAAACAACTAAATGTAAACAAAGAAAAATCAAGGAAATAACAATAAAAAAATCAGCTGTTAAACTATAGGTTGTGTTCCATATGATGCATACTGGCTAACCCATTATTACTACCATAATTTTTTTTAGATTATTCATACCAGCAAACGTATTACTACCATAAATAAATAAAACTCAAACTTTACTAATTATTTGGAAATCTACACAGATTTTATTGACCTATTAATTAATAAAATCGGTCCAGTAGAACTGTAGATTTAGTTGTAGAAAGTTAACAAAAATCTCTCCAATTCAATATTTTCTCACCACAATAAATTAGGAGGTTGCTAAGCTTTTTTGCAAATAACTCTTAAACGGTGAGGAAATCGACCAAAGTGGAAGGTGATATTCTGAAAGAGAATAAAATTTGCTACAAAGTACTCTTAGACGTTTTTTGAAAATATTCAAAAAAGGCAACCTAAAGTTAACTACAAATAGAAATTTTAAAATATAAACTATAAAAAAAAATTGTTTTAATGTATTTTTGCTTTTTATTCTTTTTTCACCAAAAATAATTAATAAAATCAAACTTTCATAATTATTTGCAAATCTACACAAATTAGGCTTTCCAACGATACATTAGTTAACAAAATCGGTCCAGTAGAAGTCTAGATTTAGTTGTACAAAGTTTAACAAAAATATCCCTAATTCAGTATTTTTAGCAACTAAAAATTTGGAGGTCACTTATCTAATTTGACAATAACTTTTAAATGGTGAGTAAATCGTAGAAAATGCACGTGATATTCTGAAAGAAGATAAAATTTCCTACAAATACCCTCTGTGTATTTCTTGAAATTATTTAATAAAGGCAGCTAAAAGCTGACTACAAATATAAACTTTAAAATAAAAACCTGAAAAAAACAGTTTTGAATGTATTTTTGTTATTTTTATTTTTCCGCCACAAAAATTAAATAAAATCAAACTTTCATAATTATTTGCAAATCTACATGAGTAAGGCTTTCCAATGACTCATTAATTAACAGAATCGGTCCGGTAGAAGTCTAGATTTATTTGTACAAAGTTTAACAAAAATATCCCAAACTCAATATTTTCTCATTATTATAAATTCAGAGGTTGCTTAGCTTTTTTTGCAAATAACTTTTAAATGGTGAGGAAATCGACCAAAGTGGAAGGTGATATTCTGAAAGAGAATAAAATTTCCTACAAATTGATACCATACACTTCTTGGAAACACTAAAAAAGGCAGCTAAAAGTCGCACCCAAATAAAAAGTGTGAAAAACACCGTTTTCAATGTATTTCTTATGGAAAACATGTTTTTTTGAAATTTTTCACCATAAATCATAATAAAAAAAAACTTTCATAATTATTTGCAAATCTACACGACCTAAGCTTTCCAACGACCCATTAATTAATAAAATCGGTACAGTAGAACTCTAGATTTAGTTGTACAAAGATTTTTAAAACTGAATTATATATAGAATAGAAAAAAAAAACTTTCATAATTATTTGCAAATCTACACGACCTAAGCTTTCCAACGACCCATTAATTAATAAAATCGGTACAGTAGAACTCTAGATTTAGTTGTACAAAGATTTTTAAAACTGAATTATATATAGAATAGATTTAAACAGTCATCTAACAATGTTACAAAATCAGGTAAAAATTTTGAACGTGCATTTCCCGTTGTGTATGAGAAGGGAAATCCCGTCTCGATCTCGTCTCGAAATTTTATGAGAAATAAAAAATCTCGTCTCGTCTCGTCTCGAACTAAAAATCCAATCTCGTCCATCCCTAGTTTGAAGTTCAATCACGCTTTAACTACTGGACGGATTGGGCTAAAATTTGGCATGATGATAGCTCACATTCCCGATTAACATATAGGCATATTCTTATCTCAAAAATGCTTTCGGGCTCCACCCCACTGGCTCTGTAGTTCCCCATGTTAACCTTATGAGTATTCATATTTAAAGGGAATTAAAGAATTTAGTCAGCTGTTTCAACTAAAAGGTAGGTGCTATGATATGCAAAAGCATTAAACGTTATAAGATTTACCAACAGGGTGCAGCACTATATTTTTTTGCTATGAAAAAAACTAATTTGAACTAAGCAGCAACAAAAAATTGTGGTACGCAATGAGAGCTAACTGTCAAAGTAGGATTGTTTACAGTTATGTTTATGTTTTAATTTCATGAATAATTTGTGATATTTTGGAAATTTTCGATAATTTATTTTTCTCAATTGTTTAGGTGAAGTGGTTGAACATTATTGCTATGGTAGATGTGTAATACTATAGAATACTGTAAATTTAAAGAAGTAAATTTTATCAAAATGTCTCCTGCCTCATTATAAACGCAAAGCTTGAGTATAATTGCAATAAGCATTTTATACTTATACGCCAACCCCGTATGAAGGACGGGTACTCAGCTAGTACTTCTCATAATTTTTACTGTTATTGGCTCTTCTTAATGATGCTGTCACTGTCACCTCTGGAAACTACCCTGCATATCTTGCCCCCAACTATGCAGGGGACCTCTCTTTCCAACATTTAGGTTTAGGGATACAACCCTTAAAAGAAATAGGTAGTAGTGATGTGTCGAAACCAAATCTCAAATCTCAAAACCATCAAAACTTGGGAAAAGTTTCGGTTTCGAGATTCGATCTCCAAGTTTCAAGATTCAAAAGTTTTGAAATTGAAGATTTTGGTAGTTTTATTTTTGAAACTGCTTACATTTTTTTGTGCCATTGTTATTGTTTTAACACTGTTTCCAAACAAGCTGATAGCAACAGAGCAAACATCACCATTAAGAGTAATGAAACAAGTAAATAAACTGAACTTAAAAGGTATCTTAAATACTATAACTGGTACAATTCAGTTTCACATCAATATTTACTAAACACAAAGAAATATTGACCACTAAATGTTCTAATTAATATAATATTCATGTTTATGTTGGTGTTAGAAGTTTAATTTTTTTGTTGTTGTTGTTGTTGTTTATGAAAAATTATGTTGTATTGGGTTTTAAGATTATCAGTCACATTCACATATTTATGTTATGTCACGGGCAGGAGTCAATCTCTTTCAGTTTTGATTGCATACTTAACATTTTATAATTAGCCTATGTGTATTTTTTGTAACCTTGACCTTTGTAAACCTTTGTAAACAGCTAAGTAAAAAAGTTTCGCGTTTAGGTTTTGAGATTCGAGATTCGGGATTCAATTTTTAAAGTTTCGGTTTCGATTTTGAGATTAGAAATTTCTGGTTTTGACCATCACTAATAGGTAGTAAAGGGTTAAGTTATGTATCCGGGGAAAAGTTATAAAAGTGTGGTTTTTGTATAACTTTGCCCCTTATTATATTGACTCCGTCATTTCTGTCATTACTCAGTTTTACCATTACTAGTTAATTATATAGATAATCTTGGAGCTTTATTTTGTTAATCTACCTGTAATTAAATAAAGTAAAAATATAAATCTGTTGACTTTACCTGATGTGGGTTGTTGACACAATATGCCAGCAAATGTGTCTGCAGGGAGACCAAAAGATCATACAAGTGGTTTGATCCAGTACAAGGCAGGCTCCAGTGAGTGTCTGTTTCACTTTTCAATTCCTTCTCAACTACATTCAATACCTCCAACTGTAAAACAATTAATTGCTATTCAAAAACTCAGGATCCTTACAATATGTTTTCTAATTTTGAAAACTAAACACTAAACATAGGTTTTGCAATGACTTTTGACATTGACTTTTAACTAATAAACTAGACCAGCGCTTCCCAAATGGTGGTACGCATACCACTGGTGGTACGCAGGGACGTCTAGGGTGGTATGGATTCAAGTATACCTAAGTATAAGTAGCTTCTACCGATATAAATTAGGGATGGTCAAGTCTCGAAATTTCGGGAAATTTTCAATCTCGTTACATGAGACGAGATTACTTTTTGGCCGAGATTTTTATCAAGACGAGAATAAAAATAAAAAAAAATAAATAAAAAAATTAAAAACGCCTGCAGAAAGTCAATGCAATACCCGCAATACAGGAGCGTGTTGTAGTTGCGTTTCCTTTTCGAAAGCCTTCTTATTTAATTAATTCTTTTAATGTAAATATTACTTTAATTCTTTTAATGTAAATATTACTTTCATTATTTTAATAATATTACTTTAATAACATTTGAGAAGTTTTGTTAAGTGTAAGCAGTGTGAGGAATGTTTTATTACTATAAAAAAAGTCGAAACAAGTAACTATTTTATAAAAATTAATATTGCTTTTATTTTATGATTTATTTTATTTTAGGATAAGTTGAACTCTATCCTAACTGATATCACCATGTTTCCTAATCGTAGGCATTTTTAATAAGTTAGGCGTGATTAATAAAAAAATGTTATGCTGATGTTATTTAATGAAAGATTGTAAATATTCTTGCCTATTATCATTATTTTAGTATTTAAACAGTCATCTAACAATGTTACAAAATCAGGTACAAATTTCGAACGTGCATTTCCCGTTGTGTATGAGAAGAGAAATCCCGTCTCGATCTCGTCTCGAAATTTTATGAGAAATAAAAAATCTCGTCTCGTCTCGTCTCGAACTAAAAATCCAATCTCGTCCATCCCTACCAAATACAGTAAAATTATTCTTTTGTATTATACAAATTTGTTTTTTAGCGAATTTCCCATATAGGGAATAAGCTATTACCGTCGGTCTCATAGACCTGGACCCGGGACCGATTTATTTTTTCGTTTTGAGGTCCCCATAGGCCAAAAACACCATCCGTTTGAATTCATATATATACATATATGTGTGTGGGTGGTGTTTGTGTGTCCGTTACCACGATAACTCGAGCAAAAATGATCCGATTTTGACAAAATTTTGTATAAACGTGTAAACCTACATTTATTTAAATGAGTTCGCAAACCAGCATGATCGGACTATGGGAACAGGGGTTTATGGACGGTTTTATGGGGTAAAAATGGGGTTTTCCCATTTTTCACCCTAAAACATATAATTTTTCAATTTATTTCCAAACAATTATGTAGAGCTTAACCCTAAATGGGTATCGCACGTAAATTTGACGTAGTGCGAATTATTTTTAGCGTCTAACCCCCCCACCCCCTCAACCGATAATATCCTCCTTCCGGCAATCGCTCTCAGCAGTCATTTGCATTGCGATGGCTGCCTTGGTTGGGTCTTAGTGTGTTTCTTTATGCACTTGCTAGTCAGTTTCTTGGAACGCATACGTCAAACTTACGTGTCAATACCCTTTGTGTATAGTAAAATGGCCGGCTTGTGTATGGTAAAACGGCCGGCAGTACGTCAAATTTACGTATTGATACCCTTAGTGTCACTGTATGACGATACCTTTCTAGGGTTATTAAGAAAAGAAATAATTTTGTGTGTTGAAGTGTTATTGTATGCTTAACTGTCAAGAAAAGAAATCACATTTTCAGCAGCCATTTGGGATATGACTGTACACTCCCCACGCCATCCCTCATGTCTCAACGTTCCTCCCTCCCTCTTTCACACCCTCGCTCAATCTCTCTCTGTTTTGATGTTTTGAGGTTATTTACGTCGTTTAGGCACTGGTGATATCAGTGTCAAATAATTTACTGATAAGTGAGTTTGGACTTTAGTTTTACGTTTTACTTATCAAATTTGGAGTCAATACTAGTTTTAATAATTCTGGAAACCAATGTTATTGCTTTATTTTTAATTATACTATCTATCATTGGTTTGCGTTAGCCTACATGTTTAATTGTTTAAAATAAACATACGGTACTTGACGTAATTTTATTTTTTATAAACACCACCTTATTTAGTATTTGAGGTAGTGGTACTCCAAAAATTAAAAAAATATAAAGTTGTATGCACAGAAAAAGTCTGGGAACCCCTGAACTAGACAATTATTTTCTAGCTAAATGTTTTTTTTTTATATATATCATAGTTCAGTGAGTCGCTCAGAAAGTGTGCTACAGACTAATATTATAAGTCCTCGCTTAATTTGTGTATAGTTATTTTTGTTTTCTGATAGCTGATATGACATTAAAGATTATATAGCTTACAATAAGTGGTTTTCCTTTCAATTTTGGACAAAAAGTATGCATATTTGAAAGAAATCAGTAATTTGCCTCCGCTCAATCTGTTGGTGGCTTAATTCAATTACGTTACTTTTCATTCTATAACTGGCTACAACATAATTGAGGATAGGATGTCTCGTTCTATATAGTCAAAGACGTAACTGGACCAAGCTTCTTACCACAGACTGATACAGGTTATCCAGCAGAGTGTTCATGAGTGTCTCTGTCATTCCGAGGTCTTGTTCCGAGTTGTCTTCACTCTCAGCTGACTTTTTGTAGCCGAGAAGAGCCGACAACTGTGAATGCTCCTCTAGGCTTGACACAATGATGCCCAGCAACATTCTCTGTAAGATAACGTAAGATTCAATGTTTTAAATCTACTGGTTGCGATCACCTTCACATTGTCTATTAAATAGCTCTGTATCAGCGTCACATTTCAGTGCTGACTAGTTAAAGTAATATCGTTTTAGGTGAAAGTTTCTCTCTAATGGCACTGAAGTGGTTCTATTTGATAGAAACATATTATGTAATGTCATATAATGTGTTACTATCAAACAATTTTACTATACACAAATTTACTATATAAATTTACAAATTTGCTATACATAAAATTTTCAAAGAAATATCAAACAAATACTAAACAATTTTATAAAAAACTAAATGTTCTAAAAAAGTCAGCTCTTGACTGTTGAGTTACACAGACTGTCAAGTTACCGGGTGTCGAGTTAGTGAGGTTGTACTGTACCACCTAACACGATTCTGGTTACAATAGACGTCACCTACCAACATCCTACATCATAAGCCTTCCACTGGATTTCTTGTATCCCTAGCAAAAATTCATCCTTGAAAAAAATCACTGCCAGTTCAAGAGTTAAATCTACCTCCAGATCAATGAAACAGCTATGGGTACAAGAATCACCCCGTCCTATGCTAACCTTTACATAGGCCGGTAAGAGAAACAATTCCATGAAAAGGTACCAGAGAAACCGTTGTGCTGGTTCTTTTACATAGATAACATTTTTCTTGTTTGGACCTTTGGTCAGAAGAAGAGTTGAAAAAATTCAACCAGACATTCACCAAAGCTTTCACAAGCTATGGATACCCTACAACCTAGTCACCAGCGAAATACAAGTCTCACTCACCCTGTCAGAACCTCAACTCACTAAATCTAATCCGGTAGTCTGGCTGGCAACCGATTACCACCATGGCCTACAGTCTCAAAAAATAAATTGAAAGAAGGATACAAATTTCTTCAAGCTTCCACCCACACAAGAGATCTACTTCTAATCGCCAGCAGTCACAGTTTTCAAACAAATAAATAACCTTAAGTCTGGCCAAACCTAAAATTAGATATCCCCAATCAAGTTTAAGGTTTACATTAATTGGTCTCTTCCTTGGCTATACAGAAATACATAATTTACATCACGGGACTTACCTGACCTTTTGAGAGATTGCTACCCTGGGGCAGCATAGCTTGTAGTAAAGTGAGACGCTCATGTAGTGGAGGCAGGAGCAAGGGAGCTCCTACAGCTAAACATTCCGTCACAACAGCCTCCACACTAGCAGGTGTCAATACATCTACAAGTCTGTAACCAGCAGTAACTAATGAGTGAAGTGCTCATTTGGAAGCATAGTACTGTTAAAAGTACATCACATTTACTGTGATTCTATCTAGGACTATAGTTTTTTTAATTATAGTTAATTAATTATAGTTTTTCTTTCTTTGTCGATGTCTTAGTCTACTAGAATACACAGTCCAAGGAGATAATGAGTGAAGACGTTTGTTGAACGAATGTGATGAGAGTTTTGTTACTGGCTAAGATCAGCTTATTGTTGGCCAGAACCATTTATTTAAAATCTTACCAAAAGTCCTCATCAGTTAAGGGTGATCAGTTAAAATCTTAATGACCAAGGACCAAAGGTCAGTTCTAATACATCAAAACCAATAATCTCAAGATTATTTTTTTTGTACAGCTGTTATACCTCTAAGAGTACTAACCTGAACAGCAGATGGCGCAGCGCTGTAGCCTGATCTCCCAGCACTGAGGCGGACGGTGTAGCACCGGTGGTGGCCAGCGACAGGTGAGCACACAGTAGTTTCAGACACAGCCGTACAAACTGTTCATGCTCCCTGGTATAAAACAGCATCAGTTAGGATGAGACATAATTTCATTTCCTATCAAAATTCAGGTCTAAAAATCTAAAATTATCAACCATAAAGGAGTAAGAATATAGAAAGAACGAATAGGTTTCATAGAAGTAAAATAAGTAACTGGGTTCAAAAAAGAACTGTAGGTATTAGTTTGCTTAAAACTCAAACCACTGCAATTACAAACAAGGTAGAATAATTGTCCACACATTTTTAAGACAGAACAGAGCACAAACGGTATCTTGCTATCCAGAGGCTAAGGATTCCTTAATATATTTACATTTGAATAATCTAAAAAATACAGAATTTAACAAAGGAAATTAAAAATATCCATGGTAAAATAAGCAGATGCTTGAACTATCAGAGGTCAAACAACATAGTTCAAGGTAATAAGTGGTATTGCTGATTAACACATGGCTTGTATGCACTGCATAGGCTATGTGTTTTATACATTTACGCATAGGGCAGTTTAATACTATTTACCTGTTAGAAGGGAAGGGAGCCGGTGGTTCAGCCTGAAAGCTTTCACAGTATTTTTCCAAGAAAGATCTCATTAGAGAGAAAGAGGCCTCTTGGAGATCAACACAGAAAGGGCGGTGCCATGTGATAACAGATCTGTTGAAATATACAAAATTATAGTAAAGTACCGAATGGACCACACATGGACCATTCTATGGGCACATAGCCCTTGGTTAAAATGGCCCACTAAAATATCCCTTAAATAACTAGAAGAAGGGAAGGGGTTATTAGTTATGTTATGGAGTTCAGACATCTTGTCTGGAAAAATACAATAAGTCCTGGGTGTGTAAAGTGTATAAGTCCTGGGGCTTAACTTGTATAGATAGATACACAAAAAAAGTCAAACAAAATCCCATTGATATCTCGGTCCTAGTGTAGGTCTTGAAAGTAGATTTATTAGAAATGTCCGTTGGAATTCAAAACTAATCTCATTCAATTGAACACTGTGAGCCCCTGGATTTTAGTTTTTTCACATAACTAAAACTTAAAACACTTTATAAAAAATCTACATGGGTTTTTTCCAAAAGTAAAAATAATTTTTATTCTCGTAGACTACACCTTACATAAGCAAGTTTCTTAATAAAAGTAACTTAATTTATGAAATTTAAAGAAAAATTTGGGACAAATTTACTCTCTAGATTTTTGGAAGGTAGTAACATTTAATTCGGGATCTTCAAAGGAAAAATTTGTTCTAACCTTTGGTGATTTAGTCACGTAGCGAGTGACGATGACCGTCTCCGCGATCACAGGAGTTGTCGCCGGTATGGCGGGTGACGATGATTATGTATCCGTGGCCATGAGAGATCTTCATGAATTCACTGTTATTGGGAGAGATGTTAACAATGTTGCTGCGAATGCAAGGGCATATAAATATGGCGCAGCGATTGTAGGAGTTTCACGATGGCGTCGTGATCACAGGTTATTTTAACAATGGCATTATGATTGGGGTTATGTTATTGATGGTACCGTGATCACGGAAGATATTTACGATGGTGCCAGGATCCCTGAGACATGCCTATGATGGTGTTGCGATCGTAGAAGATATTATCAATGGCGCTGTGATCACAGAACATTTTAATGATGGTACTATGATTATACCATTTTAACAATGGTGCAGCAACTACGGCTGTCATAACTTCCAAGTCCTTTTAATTCCAAAAAAATTTGTTAGTTGTGTTCTACAGCCTATGAGGGGTTTTATCCTCACGGTCTAGGTATTTCTTGACAACTTTTTCTGTAATGAAATAGGCAGGTTTAAAAATTTTAATGTTTTACAATTACCTTTGTTGCACAAATTGTATAAAGACAGGACATAAACAAAGTTTAACGTAAATTGTACAACTAGCTGTTGCAATCTTGTATCCTTGATAAGTTTGTGTCTGGAAAACCATTAGATCCTATATACACATTTATCACCCACCTGTCAGTAGGCAGTGAGGTCCATACAACTGAGTGGCTGGTGCCAGCAGAGATCTGATGTATCTTCACACCCTCCAGTCCAAGCACTCGCCTGGGCCTCACTACAGGACTGGTAGAGTGGCCTTGACCACACTGACCCATGGCGTTGTTGCCCCATGCAAACACCTGCAGCATACAGGACCATTAATTTAGCTCTGGAAATTTGTTCTGACACTTTGAAAACATCAAGATAGACCATAAACTGTTACGACTGAGTTACTAAATGTGATAAATCATGGGTTTTTTACCTATGGCCCAGAAATTTAGGCCTAATCAATTCCAGGAAGAGTCCAGATTCATCAAGACTGAAGAAAGCTCAAATGTTTAGATGAAAATTTAAGGTCGTGTTAATTTTTATGATATAATTGAAACGAGAGGTCGTCCAGTGGTCGAAACTCGACCAAAAATATGTAAAACTTACTCACTTCTCTAAATTCACCCCACACTGTAAATAAAACATGTGATTGGAGTTTCTTCCATTTGTTTTGATTTTCTGTTTATATTTCGTTGTTATTTCGTCACCAGCATGGCAACGCATAAGATCCATGTTATTTTTTTCAAAATTTTAAACTCATTTTTTGTGCTTATCTTTGAGCCTATTTAAATTTATAAAAGGATTCTGCACACCTACAGGAAAATAGCTTTCTAACGGTATGCGTAGATTTACCCCACGATGCACACGAGCTGAGAAAAAAGGTTTTAAACAAACATGCTTGCCTATTAATATATAGAAGATGTATTGATTTAATGATATGATGAATAATGTGTTTTTTCTCTAAATCCATGGAATTAAATTGGTAAATTGAATCCTAAAGGTCAAACTGTTTAACTGCCAGCAAAGAATATCATGTTGAAGTTCTAGCAACTTTCAGTGAGCATATAAGAAAGCAACCAGGATTGTGGAAGAAATACTCATGGATTCTTCATCAGGACAATTCCCCAGCCCACATTGCACTGATAGATAAGTCATTTTTGGCCAAACATGGGATCCCCGTGTTGGTAAATCCACCATATTCACAAGACGTAGCTCCCTACCACTTAATTATGTTACCGACATTTTAGGAAACATTGAGAAAAATGGTTCAACATTCAAGGTCTTTATTTGTCAAATTGAATGGAAGAATAATGATGTTGTATGTTGTTATCTTTATGAGTTATCTAATGTTTTATCGGTTTACAAAATAAATGTTTTTAACTACAACAATTCATAATTATGCTTCTCTTCTGAAACAACACAACCAGATGCGTAATAAAGGCCAATGACCTAAATATCATGATTGTGCAATGTTATTTTGATGTAAAAATCCAAATCATGGCATTAATTTGAATAAATTTTTAGTTAGCCTAATTTAAATGATATTTTTGATGGTTCAAAGTTTCTAGTTTCTACATAGAAAAAGAGAATCTGAAGTCAAAAAGAACAAAGAATTCCCGAAATACAACTTTGTATCATTGTCCTGCTATTAGATTCCTTGGCCAAGCCAGCCCTCTAATCAAGGTTGCACCCTCCCCTCCCCCCTAGCCATCTCCACTCGCTGAGGCCCATTGCCCAACACCTCCCACCCTTCTAACTATTGTTTTGCCTTTCTAGTATTTCTATTCTGACTTTTTCTTTGAACATTAAATTACGCTAGTAATAAATCATAAATCATGGTAAATCAAGTCGTAAAGGAATAAAAAGGATAAAACTGAGCTAAACTACTGACTCAATGAGTTCTTAGAAGTACTTGACCTGCCTGTAACAATTATTGTCGTAATAAAATATTAATGGTTTTGGGACTGCTAATTGGGTGATTTATTGCACCATTACCCTAGTAATAAATTATGAAAATCCTAAACAAATATCTGATAAACCTTTTTTTGTGCTCCAAACCAACGACAGTGAATTGAAAGTAATAATTGTTATAGTCTGTACCGAACCGAAATTGTACTGAGTAAAATACTGTACCGAACCGACGACGGTGATTAGGCTAGAACCGTGTACCGACTTTATCGGTGCACTGCAGTCCCCTAAATCTAATAGTAATTCAAATCAAATTATAAACATAATAATAACAACATAAAATACAGTAAAATTAAAAATTATATAGTCTTAGTGCATGATTTAGGTGGTGTAGGGAGAGAAAGTGAAAAGAGCTACACCAAAATTCCTGTTTTTTAAAACAATACATCGTGTTATTTCAATCTTTTACTCACTTCACAGTCATGGGTGAGTGCCAGACAATGAGAGTCACCCGTAGAGATGTCTACAATCCTCAGCCCTGCCAAGTCATCTATCAGGCGTGGTGTCATAGACGTGGCATCAGGGCCTCCACTGCCCAGACAAGCACTACTGCCCCAGGCCAGCACCTACCCAACATGTTCAATTACCAACATTAATCAGAGACAGTTAGTTAAGTCTGTCTTGTAACTGAATGGATGAGAGATTGTATCAGTAACTATCGCATCTTTTAAGTAACATCAATTTAGCAGAGGATCAAAAACTAAGAGAAAATATAGTGTTGACACTAGCAGACACTATGAGTAGCTCGTTGAACTAAGTTGGATTTTTAAAAGTAAAAAACACACGTTTGGTTATTTGGGATTATTGGAACATTTGGTCCCAATAATCGGATGTCTATCGGATGATATAAAGTCAATATTAAAACTCACCTGACCATTAGACGTGAGGGCCAGACTGAACTGACTGCCAGCCGCCACCTTCCGTACATACACTCCCTGTAGGGCCTCTATGACCTTGGGCCTATGCTGCCTGACAGTATCACCGTGGCCAAGCTTCCCCTGGTCCCCGGATCCGAAAGACCACACAGTCCGGCCGTCAGATGACAGTGCCAAAGTGTGGGCTGCTCCACAAGATGCAGACCCTACACCATTGATGTCTCGCACCAATGTAGGAACATTACGACCATTGCCGTCACCGTGACCTGTTGTTAACCCAAATAACCATTATTAGTTTTCTAGTCAATACAGTAGGCCCTCTTTTTACCGACCCTCATAGTTTAATAACCTAAAAGGTCGGGTAAAATGTGAAAATATGTAAAAATGTCAAATACAGTAGGAATAAATATGAATGAAATACTGCATCAATACTTCAACAATGCTTAGTTTTGATATTTCCAATTGTTTATTTCTGAAACTCACTGTAGGAAGGTGGCACTTTTAAAAAAAGAGAAAAATGTAAACGTATGAGACTTGCCAAACCTTACCTGTATTACAAAAGTTCAAATGTAAAAGAGACAATACACAGTTAAATTGACAAATAATCAATCAAATTACAGTAATGTACTTTTTCTAAACTATGATCACTGTAAGAAGTATAAAACTAGACTGGGAACTGTAACTGGAAGTACATGAGACTCAAACACAATTTGTAGCACAATTGAGTGTGACATGATAACAGAAAAACTAGTTAAGCACCTGTTTTGTAAACAACTACACAATACTATGAGTTATTTAACTCAAGACCAGTGTCACCAGTGATTTTTCTAGAAGAGAGGTTATCCCTAGTTCACCTATAGGTTAGGTCTCTGACGGCCTATAGCTAGTCCCCTTACCAGGTTACTAGCCCTACTCACAAATATTTGTAGAGCTTATTTACAGGGTGTTTTTAAAAGAATACCGGGATTTCAAACGGTCGTTGCCCAAACGATTTAAACGTCATTTGAAGGGAAAAGAATTAAGGTTTTTTCTCATTCTTTCATACAATTCGGAATGATTAATAAAATTCAGATTTTCATAAATCTTATATGAGCGTAAAACTGACAAAGTCCTTACTCTTAGGGCAATCGGGGGGTTTATCTGATGTCTTAAAACTGAATCTTTTTTGGCACAAATCTCTATCTTGTATAGATGACATCATAAAGTGACCAATTTAGGTTTGTTAAACTGAAGACTTTGTCGGGCAATCAATTTTTTTGGGGCTTCTGGTGAAGAATTATCGGATTTCTTTGACTATGTCATCGCTTGTTTAGCCTGCCAGGCGAATGTCTTTTTCAAAACACTTCGGTGCCACGAAACTCATTAAACCAGCTTCAAGAGTCTTTATCATCAAGTAGATGAGTTTAATTAACAATGGATATAAACTCTGTGAACTACAGATTAAAATCTGTGCCTTCTGTTGTGCCGTAAACGTCGTTCTGAAAACTGGCGTCAGGTGTATGAGTCACAATAGCGGCCTATCACCCTGCACCTATTTTATGCATGCCACGGTAAAAGTTCCCTCCCTTGCTACATGGGAGAAAAAACTTAGTTACTTTAGCTTCAATTTGACATAAAAAACGTTTACTTACCTTGAATAGTATCCAAGCAATTACCATTTAAAATCCCTGCATTCTTTTGTAAACACCCTGTAGAATCTTAACCCCCCTAGAATTTGTATTGTTACTTGTTACATACTATCAAGTGTCGAATAATTGTATGTGTTGGACAATCAAGTGTGGGATTATGCCTACTGAGTGTGTTTGAATATGAAGTGTC
Source organism: Macrosteles quadrilineatus (assembly GCF_028750875.1). Taxonomy (NCBI): domain Eukaryota; kingdom Metazoa; phylum Arthropoda; class Insecta; order Hemiptera; family Cicadellidae; genus Macrosteles; species Macrosteles quadrilineatus. The sequence goes on from NW_026542602.1 coordinate 16,776,025, forward strand.
AGAGGTTTATTCACCTAGTCGGCCGTGGTCCCCCTCGCCCCACGTGTACAGTTCACCCTCACTAGTGACTGCAGCACTGTGTCTGTAGCCTGCACTGATGTGTGTGATCACTTTGCTGCTGAATGGAAGTGCGTCTATCAACTTGGGCTGCTTCTGTGTTGTACTCATCCCATGGCCCAGCTTACCATAGTCACCTGCACAAGTTAACAAGTAGCCTATACAATTCTAACTGAAGTAACAAACAAAGTAACTATTGGTAATATAAATCACAACTTGAAAATGCAGATGTATATCACATTTTGCAAAATAATCTTACAGTATAACTTTACAATGGAATATAGGAGTAGTTTGCTACTAAAGATATATTCAGTAATAGTACATTTTTTCCTGATACATTTTTTTGAATCACTAAAATTAATTTTTCCTTGCAATTTTACCACAATACTATTACCATTATGCATAGGAATAACGAACAGAAATTCTAACGATAAGCGATATTTGTTAGTTTTTTCAGCTAACTTCTATCATATTCGTTAGTTAAAAAGTACTGGAAATAACTTCCACTCAGTTAGATTCTAGGTAACTAATAGATAATTTATTCGTTAGTTTTGGAGTTTTAAATCGTTAGATTTTTGGTCAGGCGGAAGTACCTAAAAAAAATGAGTTTTTTTTGTGCGATCGGTGAGGGTTGTGTGCGGCCGTGAGCGTCAGCACCCTTGTTGACAAACAACGCGGGGGGTGGGGAAAGGGAAAGTCCAGTTGCTTTGGAATTTGGTATGCATTTTGACCATTGGGGGTGGGGGGCAGCGGCAGCCACTAACAACACCGATGGGTGGGTAGGGGGAATGATTGTTTGGTGATTTGTCATCTCAAATCATTGTCTTTTGTCTTCAGTTGATGTTCATTCTCTAGTGTGAGAAGAATTTTTTTTCTGTGGTAGTAACCTTAACCTGTAAAACTCAACTCCCGATTAACCGGGATAAAGTAGGGTTGAGGGTTCCTGGATGCGTAAAATCATGGTTAATAAAAAAAAATACTCTCGAGTGTGTATTAATAGTTATTAATAGTGTAGTAATAGGTTTAATAAGTTATTAAGGTAATGTAACAATGTTTAATTATTAATAGTAACACAATTGGTTACCAAGATGTGTCATTATTTCAGTTCATATGAAATCCTTTAAAACAACTCCAAAACAAACAGCAAACTTATCTGAAAACTAACTTTATTTTCCATCAGTTAGTTTTTTTAACTAACTAGTAACTTCTATCAGGTACTTTTTTGACTAACTAACTAATAACTTCTATCAGTTACTTTTTACGGGACTAACTAATAACTTCTAACTAGTTAGAATAGGCTACTTGACTAACTTTCCCAACTATGCTATTATTATCATTTAAGTAATACTGTCAGTGACAGTGAAATATTCGGGGTAGCGGATTTTTATCCCCCTGGAATATTACCCCCTGGGCAAACGTGACGTCACAAACCAGGGGGTAAAATTCCGGCCGCGAACTTTTGAGTTTGGCGACATCAGCTCGATGGATTAAACGTGGAATCAAACATATATTTTCACGGTTGTGAATTTTATCAGAACACATCAAATTATAAAAACCTAGAGTGTACGGCCCAAGAGAGCAGCCGGTAGAGGGTACCGATTTTTACCCCCGGATTTTTACCCCTGGATTTTTACCCCCGGATTTTTACCCCCTGAATTTTACCCCCGGATGTTTACCCCCCGGATTTTTACCCCCGGAATTTTACCCCCTGGCCAGATATATAAATTAGTGAGATTGTATAATTATGTTCATTCTGTTTTAATTTAATAGTAAACATTTTATTATTAAGTAGCCGATCTTAATTTATTCGTAACATCAACTAATCGAACAGGTTTTTGATTTTAATTTTGAGATTCGAGTATCAGGATTCGATCTTTGAAGCTAACTGTTGATTAATATGACGTATAAACAAACATCAGAATGGTAATTGATTCGAAGATTTCTTTAACGATTTATTATACATCCGTGGTAAAATAATGTTTTTCGTTTGTATTGTAACAATAACAAAATATGCCTTTGTTTCATCACGAAGTAATGTTCACCTAATTATCATTTAAATGAGCTATTCAGTTTATTTTACATACTTATTAACCAACATAGTTGGCCCCAAACGCAAATCCCAAACATCAAAATTAAACAGAGAATTCTGTTTACTTAGTTGAGGTTACAAAATAAATAAATAAAGATAGGCTACTAAATAATAATGAAATGTTTACAATTAGGCCTACTTAAAAACAGAAATAAGAAAATCAATCATTCAATTTCTAAAATCGGCCAGGGGGTAAAATTCCGGGGGTAAAATTCCGGGGGGTGAAAATCCGGGGGTAAAAATCCGGCCCGTACATCTTCAGTTGTCTAAACGCTAGTTATATGGACAGGGGGTAAAATTCCGGTTTTTATCGCTAATCTAATTAATCACGCTCTGGCTATTTTCATTAGCCTTCCAAATTCGCGGGGGTAAAATTCCGGCCGCGAACAAACTTTTGGCCACTCAGGTTACTAGGTCATAGTGACGTCAGCTTTGCCCAGGGGGTAAAATTCCAGGGGGATAAAATTCCGGCGACCCAAATATTCTAATTTTTATGTGTAGTGTACAGTAGTGTGGATTGTGCCAGGATTAACCTATCCTATTCAACTACGCCTACTTTCCTAAAAAAATCTTTTAAATGAGAAAATAAATTTTGACTCACCATCCCCCCAACTGTACACGTTGCCATCCTCAGACAAAGCCAATGTGTGTCCGTCGCTGCCCTTGGACGATGAAAGCTTCTTCATCTTCTCGCTCACCTCTAGTTTCTTAGGTTTTGGCTGGTTGTTGGAGTCCCCCAGGCCCAGTCTGCCATAGCTGCCTTTGCCACACGCACTCACCTCTCCATTAGTGTGTATCACAAACGTACAGTATTGTCCTGCTTCCACCTGAAATTACATGGAGGATAACAACTATTTATTTTCTTGTTGTTAAATCATTTTGTTGTGTAAAACTAACTTTTGGCAAAATAACTGTTTGAATTTAAGTAAATAAATAAATACCTGTTGAACATTCTGGAAAGCCCTTGCCAGCTTGGGCACCAAGATCTTCTCCTGGTTCTTCTTGGCCAGTTGATGTGAAGTGTTGCTGCCCCAAACATACACTTCACACTTCTCCTGTGGCAAGGCAGACTCTGAGTTGCACACTTCACCTTCACAATGTGTGTAGTCGCAGGCCAGCCTCACCAGCTGCAACAACATCATCCTTGTATAGACTGCAAGAGTGTAGACAACTGATAATCACATACAAACAGGGGCGAATATAAGCCCCCCCCCCCCTCTAAATAATGCATATGAAGAAAAAATAGGTACCATAATATGAATTATTTATCATGAATCATGCGCGAAGTCATCGCCGTGGCAGACAGTGATAGTTTGTGCGAGTTCGGGTTGATTCAGACCGACTTGAGCTCCCGCCCGCCGCCCGGCTATTTTTGCTTGCAGCATTGACCGCTAGAGACCAGCATATCTACCGGCCACAGGGGAGGGGAGTAATGAAGAGTTCAGTCAGTTCAGTGGTCTAGCCATTTTTATTGTTTGTTATTGAATGAATGAATGAATTAAAGCTTTATTCCAACAAAGTATTTACATAATTTGTACACAAATATTTAAAGGAAAAAAAACATAAATGAATTTAAAAGAAAAGAATAAAATTAACATTTGCATTAGCGTACATGTTTATAAGGAATAAGCCGACATGGGCAGCGAGCCTGTGCGTCGACTGTAGTTGCGTCCAAACATAACCGTATTTACATCTGTATACATCTTTTTTGTATATTTACCGTCTTGTGAATAACAGTATAAGCGTAAATATAATATGTTTTAAGTGTTATAAGACATATCCTTTATTTACTTTCCGTGAATAATAATAACGATAACACCAAATAACTTGGATAACACCCAGGATAATTTGACCATTCTAATTTACTTGTACCCTTGCTCTTGATTGAAATTTAAATATCCATAGAAAACCCCAGAACTAAACAAATATGACATTTTTACACAGAAAAATACACTACCTCGTCCATCAACATAAGTGCAGCCTTGTACAGTGGCATGGTGGAGCTCTGGGTTGACACAGTGGCAACATTGAGCTCTCTCTGTGCCCCGCTGGCAGTTATTGTCCTCATCTGACGAAGAATGGTGAGAAACTCTTGTGTTGCGATGTTGCCACCACTGTCTAAAGCCATCTCAACCCACTCAAGCAAGTAGCGGAGAGAGCCACGCTGTACTGCCAGTCCCAACAGTAGCTCTGACGCCAGTAGTTGACCTGTCAAACATCAGTGATGATAAAAAGAAACTCATATGTTGCAATTTAAAATGAATTATTCTGTTTTACACATAAAACGTATTTCATTGAAAATTATTTTTTTATCTTAATTTTTAATATTGAAAGGGCAAAGTAAGAGTACAAAATTAACTACAGATCATGTGGACTAATTTACGGATTGTTTTATTGTCAAGAGAGTATCTAATAGGGATTGGATACAGAGTCATATGTCTTCCTATCACATCTTTATTAATCTTCCTTGCATTATGAAAGTCATCTCATATTACTCTTGTATTCATGTCCTGTCACAAAACTAATTTGCAACAGTTTCTGAACCAAACAAGTAGAAATTCTGTCATAATATCCTACACTCAATATTATTCACTGGGACACAGTCATGCAACTAAGGCATAAGTTAATCTCAGCCTTTATTTTAAGACCTGTAGCTCCATACACACCATATTTTATGTTTTACGTTTTGCTTTTTTCCCTGCTTTGTTAATTTTACATATTTTCTCCTCTGCATGTTTTACGGTTTTATCTATTTATTTATTTTGCATGGTGTGCTCATTGGAGTTTTTGTTTGTGAGTGAAGAGGAAATGCATCTCTTTTTTGTTATTTTTAGTTTAGTTTTAGTGACTTTGCCTATTGTAAAAAACCGAACGGCTGAATGAATCTTGAATCACTTCAACAGTTTCATAGTTTTTAAGAACAAATATAAATACTGTTCGACCAACCGATGTATCTCTAGCTCACCTTTGACATCTGCTCCTGAGTTAGGCACAGCCATCTGTTTGAGAAAGCTCCCAACGTGGGTCAGTGTCTCTGCCCCCAGCCCAGAGATGTGGTTCTCGTTGGCGAGTGACAACGGAGGCAGACTTCGGACAACTGTGAGCGCACTTACTAGCATCTCACAGCATATATTTACTGAACCTGCAACAAATTAGGAGGAACACTAAATAACTTCTTAACCTCTTATTGGAACTGATTGGAGTATACGCGTATACAGTTATTTGGCCAGGTTATGTATTTAGGTCATCATTATGTCATACATATTATAAGAAAAGAGAGAGAGAAATGAATTTCATTGGTCACATATCAATGATAACATGAGCCTACATACCAGTGCCAGCAGTTGAGCCCCAGTTCTGTCTGAGAAGAGCAAAGATGAGCGACAGTCCTGAGCGTACAGCAATCTCCAGCAGAGCTTGAGATCCGCTCACAGATTGTTCTGTGATCAGCTGACTGTCCGATGTCTCTCCACGCATCTCACCCTCACTGCCTGAGTATCCTTGTGGTTTACCCTGTGAAGAAATTGAGCAATGACCATTACCATGAATTAGGCCAATAATCATTGGTTGCAGGTAATAAGACTATAGCCGTAACTGTGAGACTTTGAAAGTTAGCATATTGATGAGAGAAATCTAATCATTAGTTAATTTTTAACTGTCAATGAGTAAATTTGTGATTGTGAGAATATTTAATAAGGCTCACTATTTTTCTTATTGTCTGTTTTGTGTCAAGTGTTTTAATTACGTATGTATTTAAAAGTGTAACGTCATTGACTATACACAGAAAAATATAGTCTGTGTATAGTCAATGGTAACGTGCATTTGCCTGATGAATTCCTGAAAATGAAAATGTGATTTCTAATAGTCTGTTTTGTGAAAAGTTTATTAACTATGTGTATTTGCTTAATGAATTCCTGATAATAGCCATTTCTGATCTTTATAGCATCTGATATAAATTACAACTTTTTTTCTGAATCAAAGTTTTTGCCTTAATGTTTGTGGTATCAAATAAAACCAATCACACAGAGCAAATTATTTCCAAATATGAAATTATTTCAAGCAAGAAAATTACCCTTGAATAGTTCAAAACAATCTTGTTTTTCTGTGTCTGCTTCTCAAAAGGCAATGGATGAATGAGCCCATTACAATCTATAACAAACAGCCTCGCAAAATTTAAACTGTGGGTATGCACACCAGTGAAGCGAAAATTATTCTAAACACTAGGACAATATTTACATAGTAATGTTATTAAACAGATTAGTACCTTGTCTTTAACATGATATTTTGCTTGAAAAGCATGTAAAATTCTCTGAAAAATCGTAAGTCTTTGCTTGAGGATTATGGAGTAGGTAGTTTTAGCCCTTGCAGACCTAGCAAGACGCAGTTGGGCCGCTAAGAGTGATGTCACATATTGTTCCAGCTCAGCATCGCTGTCATATGGAACTGCTGGAAATCCTACAGTTTCCACAGCACCACTGCTTGGTGTCGGCACAGGAATCAATTCCTAGAAAATATGTTTTAATTTTTTTTAAGTGGTAATATCAAAAGAAACTAGTTCCTTAATAATGTGATAACCTTTTTTACAGTTTCCAGTTAATAAGCGAATTATCTAATACCCCATCCTCAGCAAACCTGCCGACCAGTGTATACGCTGGGATGAAACTGCAGCAAAAATATTATTCTTTAAGCATTTTCAAGAAATGTGCCAGTAATTTTACATGTTTGAACATTAACATATTCAATTTTATTTGTTGTAGCAAATTAGCTATAGCCTGCAAAAAAAATTTAGGCCTACCTAGCATTTTTCAGTTGTGTATAGCAAAATGCTAAAAATGTTACCACAGCTTTTAAACCCTGCTGCCGACTATGCGAATTTACATTTGCTTGAATTGATTTTTATTAAAATATTTCCTTAAAAATATCAAGTTTAGAAACCTATTATTTAGGGGGGAAATAAGTTATATTGACATTTTCAATTATTATGACATCAATAATTTAAAAGAATATTAATTTCAAGTAGTATGAAAATGTTCTTAGGCCTACTTTTATTGCAATTAATCTATCAAACTTTGCCTAATCCTAACATAGACGTATGCATAACATAGCCTAAGTAGACTGAGTGTTATAAACAAATTAGTAGAACCAATTCTCTCTTATTATTAACAACAAATGCTTGCTATTATTAATGCTTACAAAGATCACAAAATAAATCCTCAAAAAATCCAAAAATCAAAATCCGAAATCCATATATAAATCCCAAAGTACCGAACCTTTGAGAAAACTACAAGTCACACCCCCATAAATCATAAATTTAAAATGTTTTTCATAACGAGAAACCTTGCGCAGATCTATTTATTATTCCATAAATTTCCCTTTAAGGTCATAATTCATTTCTAAAGCTAACATTCCATATAGGCCTATCTAATGTTAAAAATACCTCAGCTGTACTTATTTGTATGTTAATCTTTTAATTGATTACCTAGGCCTACCTTATTAAAATTGTGTGATTAGGTATTTGATTGTATTACTGTATTTTATTTTGTTTATTTCAGCTTAACTTAACCAATCAATAGTTTTATTAATACTTATGAAGTCAAACGGGATGAAGCCCGTGGTTAACAGTTAGTTTAAATAAATCCTTATTGGCACTCGGTCTGCTATAAGTTGGAACGTTACAGGATTTTAAAAAAAAATGTAGTAATTTGTCATTCAAACAAATGAAAATGCAGGACAAATGCTTTTTGGAACAAGTGTTTTACAGATGCATGGAATGGTTGATTCAATAGAGTTGATAATTCACCAGGATGAAATTAAAGTAACCATCGGATGAATCGACCAGCAAAAACCGGAATGAATCGTTTGTTTCTATTAAATAGTTCCCATCACTAAGATTATCTAAACTGCATAGGCTAACCTAGTTAACACGTTCAGTGTGGCATACAATCCAACAGGCGCTCGCCAATGGTGGCCCCCGGCGCGCCTCCGAATGAGCGAACGTGATTGGCATTCAAATATTTCATCTTGATGAGTAAAACAAAGAGCAGCGGTGATTGTGCTGAGTACATCCAGTGTCTTTGTAATGTGGCTCGAAGAGGGATAATCCCCAAAACACAAAAGCATTGCCAGACGGGATTTTTCAGGAAATTTTTGTACCAACCTACACCAAAATAAAGCTCGCTTTCTAAGCTATAAGGCTGGCAACGATTATAACTTTCCCCTGCAATGGCTGAGCTCATACTGAACTAATGTAGTAGGAGTGGCGCTACTACATCTGTAGATGTAGGTTTTTTTTTAAGAGGTTGGCGGCCTCTTTTAACCTTGCATTTGCCCGTCCACATAGGCTAAGCGCCCGTGCGTGGATCGTTTACAGCAAACCAAGGAGTGAGCCGGTACAGTACAAAGGTGAACTGTACTCATAAAAGTTATCGGCAGTGACCAGGATCCGAACCCACGACATCGCTGCCTTGGGCCCGAAGTCCGCGACACTACCGACTGAGCCACCGACTCACTAAAGTATTTTATTATTTTAAGTAGGCTACTAAAAGATTATTAATAAATATTTATTCAATGAGTTCCTCCATTGTATAAGGCGCTTTCCTATAAATATTTTTTAAATTTAGCTTTAAATGATTTATAATCTGATTCCTTTCATTCCTGCCTCCTTTACGGAGGCAGGCAATTTCCTTAGAATTGGTGATCAAGCTAAAGTTGGGTTATTTTTGAAGAATTCCAGTTTATAGGTTGAAGTTAAAATATCCTTTTTACGTCTTGTATTGTAACTATGTGGCATAACTGGCTCATATTTTATAATGTCTTGTTTTGCTCTCCGTTCCTTTTTCTGAGTTAATATTGTTTAAACAAAATTATATCTTCGTATAAATTCATATCAATAGGCTACTTCTTTCAGTTACAAAACTCTGTAATAAGTTAGTATTACAATAATAATTTGTAATCACTAAACCAATCCTACTAATATTATAGGCTAAGTGTGAAAGTTTGGATGTATGGATGGATGGATCAGTGGAGGCGATAAGAGCCCGCAGGCCCCCCGCAAGTTTGTTCGCCGGGCCCCCTCTCCCAACAATCTTTAAAAAAACATTATCACATGTATTACCCCCTAAACTTGCACTTTAGCTTGGCACGGCATTTTCCGAGGTAACAAGGCGTCATCATCGTCTTCGTGATCACGGCAAAATCGTGAATACTTCCCATAGTCATGGAAACATTATCATAGTCTACCGTGATTGCAAGCAAACCTAGGACATCATCAGATAACATCATCGTCTCCCGCGTTCACGGCCCAATCCCTAACTTAATATTTTACGCAACCCGTGGTGATGGGGAAATAATTTATTATGCAATTGCGGCAAAATCATAGATATATCTCTTGTGTACAAGTAGAAACTAATCTAATTTCTAATGATATATTTAAATTAGGCCTACTATGGAACTCTTGGTCACCCTCATCGCAATAATTTCCCTTCTTTTGAGAATCCATTCACAATTAAAACTGCTTTTATGTTTCCTAACTTTAGGTCCGATAATATCTGGTAGGCCTATCGATACTTTTGATTTGATACTGTATCGATACCAAATATCGGCTGCAAACCAGTAACGGAACGTCCCTACCAGGTAGACTTTCATATCGGTTGTCAAAAATAATCTACGGTAAGTTACCTGACCAAACTAACCAAACAATATATCGAATGAAATAATCGAACAAAAAATATGGATTGATAACTTATTTTCATTCGGTTGTTTTTGACAACAGATGAAAGTCTACCCTCCCTAATTTTACCTAGATACAAAGATTATTGATTAGTCTATACTTAAGCCTGGAACAACAAAATATAGGACTTACCTTGTTGGCAATTAGTCTATCAAACAGAGTTTGAACACCATCTCTAGATGCAATATTTTCACTTCTTTCACAAGCCCATAAACTGTTGAAATGTTCTTGCCACCTTGGTTTCATGCTTAAACAATTTAAATTGTTCATTGTATAGAAGCTTTTACACTGTTCAGTACACTACATAAAAATGTATTAAATACTATTTGAGTAGGCCTACAAGTTTTAAATATATTAACCAAAGTTAACCCTAAGGTTAGTTTGTACAGTAGGCCTATCTTTTCAAAGACAATTAATTAATTGTTTATCCTAAATCTATTTAGGGGATCACATGGATTTTACTGAGTAATGGATGATTTTATAAACATATTATATAGAGTATAATATAATAAACACTCTTTAAACGTTAAAGAGTTAAGACATAATAATTTGGTAAAAATAAAATACTTAGGCTTAAGTGCTGCTAAGAGCAAGAGCACTAGCACTTTAGCACTAGCAGACAAAGTTTAGAAGTCTCAATCTCAATCTCAAATCAATCTCGGATGTCCGTCCAGTCTCCAGTCCAGTCCTCTAGAGTCGTCTCTCCGACTCCGTCTGCTCCGTCACTCCCTCTCACCTCTCCCCTCCGATCTCAGTCTGTTCCGTTCCAGTTCCAGTTTTTTTTTTTTTTTTTCCTTTCTGATATAGGCCTATTATAATAAATAGCATCTATGGTAATAGTATAATAGTTAATAGTATCATAATAGTATACTTAGTTCCTGAATCTAAAAATAAGAAACAGAATTTTTATTATCATAGGAAAAAAATGTAAACATAACATTTTACAGACATAACTATGGCCATTGCATAATTAATTATGTTAACAATAGAGCAATGGGGGAATTGCGGCACCATCTTCTAATTGAAAGCTTCACATTTTTCGTCTAGTTCCCCGTAGCCTAAGCGAAACTGCTCGAATGATGGAAAGCTGGCTTTGGATCCTCAACCATCCGATAATTTGGGAGTATGGTTTTCTCCATTTTACAGCCAGGGCTTCGCTTGTTCTCCTCTGAAACGCTTCATATTCTTTGTGGGGGACTCCTTCCGTGGAACATATTAATGGTGTGAAGCTTCCTCTGATGTCTTCGGCTGCTTTGTCATATTGTGTTTCTGAACGGCATGGTTTCGAGATATTGTTCCCCATTCTTGGATGGCGTAAGAGGGAGCGTCAGCATTAACAATGCGATTATAAAAAAACACTACTCTCTCAGCCTCCCAAATACCATTAACTTTAAAATCAGCTTTTAAAGCAGTTTAAATCTTTAAGCTTTTAAATCTAAAAATAAGTGTTTCCCGGACGAGTGAAGTCGTTCCCGTGCGAGACGAAGTCGAGTACGGGATTACCTTACGAGTCCGGTACACACATTTTGGACGGGTTACGTACATCTATATATATAAAATCCAATGTATGTTTGTATGTTTGTATATTTGTATGTTTGTATATTTGTATGTTTGTCCTTTATGGACTCCAAAACCGCTCGACAGATTGTAACGAAACTTTCAGGCATTATTAAGCATTATTCAAGGATGGTTTGTGTGAAGTTTGGTGCAGATCCGTCAATAGGGCTCCGCCCAAGTGGCTCTGGAGTTTCCCATGTTAACCTTATGAGTACTCATATTTAAATGGAATTAAAGAATCTTAACAGCTGGTGCAACTAAACAATTTGATTCTGTGTGATGTTCAATAGCATTAAAAAGTTGATAGGTTTACCAACAGGGTGCAGCACTATATTTATTTTTAATTTATGAGAACAGCTAATTTGCAACCAAAAGGTGAGTGAGCGTAGCGAGCAAACTTCTACCTGGAGGCGATTTAGCGTAGCGAACGAGCTATCCTGAAGGCAAGTGAGCGCAGCGAACGAGCTCCAACCTAAAGGTGAGTGAGCGTAGCGAACGAACTTCAACCAGGACGTGATTGAGCTATGCGAACGAGCTCATCTAGAAAATGAGCGAGCATGTGACATAAAACTACAACAGGACAGGACGACGTCTGTCGGGCCAGCTATTATATATCTATGGTTACGTACGATAGTTTACGCCATACTGTACTACTAAATATGTATAAATCCTTATTACCATAGATAAAACATAGTTTATTTTTTATCTATGATATTACCACCAACTAAAAGGACTAAAAATCACTATACATAACCTCTTTTTGTTTATAACCACTCATTTGCCACCCAAATCCTTATATATAATACGTGAAGGTGATTTCTACGAAACACTACTCCTCCGTTAATAATGGGCGGATTTTTATAAACGGTGTGTCAAAATACAGTATTGTTTGTGTAGATGTCCCCTTTCACCAATTCCTTTAATAAAAGTCCTCGGGCTTTGCCCCACAGAGGCCATCAAATACCCAATGTATTTCTTATGGATAAAAGATTTTGTTTACTTAAACGGACGAATAATTTGTATTAATTACAGCTGTTCATAGTAAACACATGATACATACACACAAGAGCGTTTAGTTTTCAGTTTCGATAACTGGAGTGTAGTGATTGATTACATTATCTTTGAGTTGACTATTTTAAGTCATCGGAAATTATGACTGTTATTCGTTTTGAAATAACGCCCGTAGGCCCTAATACTTTGAAATTGCTCGAATTCGAGCAACAGGGGCCCATTTCATAATAAAGTACAAACTAATATTATTAGTAAATCAGCTGATCGTCCAATGCAAATCTAATGGAAATTACAAGTTACAAGTTGTAGCTTGTAACTTGTAGTTTATTATGAAATGGGCCCCAGGTGTACTAGTACAGTATAATCAGCTGATTGGTGTCCGCATTACAGTACAGTAGTACGCAATAAAACCCCATTTGATAAAGCTGGCGGCAAACAGCTGTTTTCTGGACTAAATCCTTGCGTGGGAAGTTAGTCAAAATATAATATAGTGTGGTGTGTGGCGTAAAGGTTTTTTAGTTAAAATAGACTCGTGTTGTTTGCACATGCCGTGTCTGGGTTTGTATACAACCATAGACTAACCAACACAAGGGAGTATGTTTTATCTATGATATACAACCTATTATTATTTTTTGGGATTGGAAATAAAAGCTATTGCACTAAAAAGCAAGTGAAAAGGCAAAACAAGTAGCAGAACCGTTTTTAAATTCAAGTACCACACAATACGCACCATAGCCTTGAATGGAAAAGGGTTTGTTCTGTTGATGTATGGGCTTAGTAAGTTCTCCAGCTTAAACCAAGCATGGTATTTTAGGATTAACAAAAGATTACATTGTTATCTTTATCCGTTTTGAAGTTATAGCAAATTTTCCAAGAGACTGTACATTTATCTAAAAAGGGGGGTTGAGAGGAAAGCTCAAGGAGAAGGGGGAGGAGTGGGGGCTTTTGGGAAAATACGCCTCTCACTCAACATGGTCTAACAGCATAGAAAAATCCAGCTTTACCAAAATTAGTTCCGACATTTGCCTTATTTTTACCTTTATTGACTGGGCTATTAGTATACACGCTTATATTGAACCGATAGTACACGGCGTTTTTGTACGAAAATATGCTCATTGCTCACCGTGGTTCAGACTTCAGTCAGTTCAGTCCTAGTCCCAGTTTCCTCTTCCCTTCAGTTGCAGTGCAGTTGATCCGGAGTGTAGCGTATTGATTGTTCTGTTCTGTTCTGTCGTCTGTCAGTGTCAGTACTCAGTGGTCAGTGTCAGTCAGCCACACGGAACGGAAAGACATTCTACAATCTACACTGTGTGTAATTGCGATTTGTGCAATATTTTAAAACATCGTTGAAAGTTTTCCTTTGTTCAAACATTTTAGGCATCAAAAGTCAGTAGGCCTACTATTCTTTTTAATAACTCGAATTTACTTTAATTTCTGTGCGACGGACTTAGCCTAGTTCACTTCACCAAAGCTACATGATGAAGCAAGTCTCACTATTTATATTTTCAATTTTCATCTTAGGTAAGTAAATTTTTTACTAAATAAAAAGATAAGTCGAGACAGGCTTACCACACTTTAAACTGTTAACAAATCATGGTTAACTTAATGAATCTCACAAAAAATCAGCCAAGCCTAATAATTCTAGACAGGACTACTTATACATTAGGCCGTCGACACACGGGAAGACTGTTTTCCAACTGAAATCGCCAACTAGTTGGACAAACTAGTCGCCAGCGTCCCGACCAATGTAGTTAGGTGGGACAGTACACACGGTGCGACTGTGATGCGACCAGTTGAGGACCAGTCGGCGATCAGTCGTTAAGCAACTGGACCTGCCGGTTGCTAGGTGATTTCAGTCGCCTGGTTTGAACAACTTTTCGCATATTTGTATTGCGCTTTTCAAGGATCGGGCATACCAACTGCGATAACTCTTCGTAAGCACTTTTTGACATCCTGTTCATAGGCTGAAATTTTGCGTCTGTTTCTTTTAATGCAGCGGCAGCTAACTTACAAAGAGCCTACATTTAATATTTGTTTTAACATAAGGATGTACCCAATACCTTCTACGTTCTTGATTGTCTATAAAACACCAGGGCTTCTTAATCACTACCACTCATTTCAAACACCATACACAGTACACAGTATCGTTATAACAAAATTAGAGCTCATTTACTGTCTCAACTCAACTACAGTCGCGCCCGTGTGCGGATTTAACCAACGCAACTGCAATCGTAATCGCGTCACTAAAAAGTTGGTTCAACTTTAGTTTGGTTTCAGTCTTCCCATGTGTCGACCGCCTTACACTAGAGGCCTGAGTTGATTAGTAATAGGCTTTAACTTCGTCAAAACCATAGACTAACCATCTCAAGTAGACTACTTCTCATCCCATTGTGAATTTTGAAGCTCGTTTTTCTTTTTATTTTGTTTCTATTTAGGGTTAATTTCGTGATTGATGCTTTACTTACTGTTTGGTTACATAACTAAGGGACGAGTTATTTTTATGATTATATCGTTTTATTTGGTTTAAAAAGGTTTTAAAGGTGTAAAATGACAAGAAACTAAAGTTGTAAAGTTGTACACAAAACACGGGCTTTACAGTGCACTGGACAGAACTAACGATAAAACTGGCTTCAGCTGTTTCATAAGGTTAATAAACTTGAATCTACCAAGGGAGTATGTTTTATCGATGTCAAAACATAACTGGAAATTCTCTATGCTCATCTTGGCGCTAGACAGTTCTGCAGAGAACCTGTGATACTTTAGATTAAATATTGACATTACTATCGGGGGAGCGAGCTAGTCTAGTGGTTAGAGCGCAGGACTTCGGTCCCTGAGGTCCAGGGCTCAAATCCCGCCGAATCACCAATGTATTTTATCTAAGTGATAATGCCGCAACCCCTAGGTCTAGCCTGAAGTAATGTGAAAAACATTCCCAGGCATGAGCCCGAGGGCAAAAAAATATTCATCTTGATTCATTCCAATATATTGCTTAAAGTAGGAAATATTTCTTTCCTAAGTTATGTAAACATTGAATTGAGCTATGGTATTTTTATTTACTTTTAATAAATCTAAACATCAAATTGATTAATGATGGGCTACGACTTAAGCCTTTACGTGTTTATTGATGTTAAATGAAACCATCAATATTTAACTAAAAACTAATTACTAACTGTTACTAACTAACTGTTTTTGTGATGTGCATGCAGTATTTAGGGTTAGTAAAAAGTGTGGAGACCCCCTGTTATTTTTTTAACGGCCCATACTAGAAAAACTAAACTCGGCACACCTTTATGACATGTTATGAAGTACTTTTTGGGCATAACCGCCACTTGGTGTTCACCCCCAAAATGGGGGATTTTGGGGGAAACAAAAAAATTTCAAACATAAAGACCCATCGAGTGACCCCTCATTTTGAAGGTCCTGGTAAAAGAAAACCAAAAACGCAAACTAGAGGTCTTTATCTCAATCCAGTTACAAATGGAAGCCAATTAAAATTCTCAGAAGTTGAATTTAACTTACAGCTTTCCAAGTCTGGAGACCCCCTGTTAATTTTGTAGTGGCTCACACTAGGAAAACTAAACTCTACACACCTTTTTGGCATGTTATGAAGTACTTTTTTTTAGCCTAATAGCCACTTGCTTACCAAACCCAAAATGGGGGATTTTGGGGAAAACTAAAAATATTCAAATACAAAGACCCATCGAGTGACCCCTCATTTTGAAGGTCCTGGTAAAAGAAAACTAACAACGCAAACTAGAGGTTTCTATCTCAATCCAGTAAAAAATGGAAGCTGATTAAAATCTTTAGAAATCGGAAATAACTTGCAATTTTATATTCAACTAGCTGTGTACCCGTTCTACGCACGGGGATCTTATAATATTCAGTTGAAACCTTCTTATATAACGAACAGCAGTTGGTTTGCATATTTTAAGATATGCTGGCCAAACTATTATACATAGCTTCATTTTATGTTGTTTTTTGTTGTTCCGGATCGGTATGACAATCAATAAAAGGTTAAATTACCTCTGTGTCTGCCGGTCGATCCTATAACGGTAGGCTTACTTTTATTTTTACTATCTGATCTCGTTTGCATGGCTCAATCACGTCCTGGTTGAAGTTCGTTCGCTACGCTCACTCACCTGTATGTTGGAGCTCGTTCGCTGCGCTCACTTTCCTTCAGGTTAGCTCGTTCGCTACGCTCACTTGCCTTCAGGTTAGCTCGTTCGCTACGCTCACTCGCCTCCAGGTTGCAAATTAGCTGTTGTCATAAATGTAAAAGAAATAATAGTGCTAGTGCTGCACCCTGTTGGTAATCCTTGTAACTTTAATGCTATTGAACATCACAGAACAGAACCAACTTGTTTAATTGAAACAGCTGTTAAGATTCAATAATTTCATTTCTCATAAGGTTAACATGGGCTTCCAGAAATTCCACGTCAAAAATCGACAAAAACTTGATTTTCAAGGGTTTACTGTTAAATATCTAACTGTCTCATATTCGATGAAATACGTCTAAAACCATCTCATATATGTATAGTATTTGGAAAATAAGTTTCAGGCGGGACAGTGCTATAGTTATTGAGGAGTAGTTGTAATAAAGTGCGTATTTTAGCGTTACCAAGAGAATGACAGATAGACAGACAGACAGACAGACAGACAGACAGACAGAAATTGAGATAAGGTTTGATTCGGTTTCTCTGACCTATGAAATGTAAAAATAACCAAAAAGTTCATTATTCTAAGCAATGTACAGACAAAACTCTAATTTTATTTATATAGATTGGCTGCCATATTTTACTGTGTTAAGATAGAGATCTATTGTTTGCGTTGTTAGTTTTCTTTTATCATGACCTTCAAAATGAGGGGTCACTCAATGGGGCTTATCATTTAATATTTTTGAGTTTCCCCAAAATCCCCCATTTTGGGTTTGGGAACTCATGAGAATTTCAGTTGGCTGCCATTTTGTACTGAACTGAGATAGAGACCTCTAGTTTGCGTTGTTGGTTTTCTTTTACCAGGACCTTCAAAATGAGGGGTCACTCGATGGGTCTTTGCATTTGGAATCTTTTTGTTTCCCCCAAAATCCCCCATTTTGGGGATGAACACCAAGTGGCGGTTATGCCCAAAAAGTACTTCATAGCATGTCATAAAGGTGTGCCGAGTTTAGTTTTTTCTAGTATGGGCCGTTAAAAAAATAACAGGGGGTCTCCACACTTTTTACTAACCCTGAATAATAGTTTTGATTTGATTTCTAAACATTAGGTTACAGTAGTTTATTACTGACTTGGTTGGAATGAATTAGCCTAGATTTAATATTTAAATTGGGATTGGCCAAAATATTACAATAGAAAAAAGGGAGAAAGCATGTATAATTTGATATACTAAATAAAAAGAAAACTGAATTAACACTGTGCTGCATTTCTTAAGCAATCATTGAAAGAACTATGGAAACATTGGAAAGTCATAGAATACCACCAAGTAGAAGAAATAGAAATAATGATTTTTTTAGAATTTATAACCCATTATTATGGACAACCTAATGCGGCTATGAGTGGGAAACATTTGTAGAAAACACTAAAAACCAAAATCAGCTTTTGAAAAATTAATATTTACAAGTAATACAGAAGTAGATTATATCGAACTGTTATGTACATCATGAGTATTTTTCATAATCTTGAGTCGAGTTTTTTAAGGTCATCGAAAATTTGACTTTTATTCCTTTTAAAATAACACCTGTAATACTTCGCAATTGCTCTAATTCAAGCAACAGGTACACTAGTATGGATTTATTTTTTCCTACACAATTTTGATAACAATTTTCATCTTCTCTTATTGAACAGTGTATATTATTTGACCCTCCTGAATCAGAAAAATAAACTTGATTGTACTTGACCGTAAGTCCGTGGGTGTTATTCCAATTCTGTAATGAACTTTACTGTTGAATTCATAGCCTACACATTAAGCCCTTCTCTTGTGTTTGGTCTAATATTGCAACTAACACTTACCATAGTAAATGAGTTGTTGAAACTTCTTATTTTTGACTTGAAATGTCTTGATTTTAGGTGGCTTCCAGTCAATAAACGTTGTATAAGTTTCCATGTAAAACTGGCAACGAAACCTTGCCGTTGTGATAGCAAGATGTAAATAATCAATTTGCATTTTTTCTCAATTGAAGTAGAGCGAGTAACAAAAACATTGATAATAAAAACATAAGGTCCGCCAAGGTTTGGTTAAATCTTACTATTTGAGCTTACCATAGCCAAGGCTTTATTATAGTTCTACTAAAGGTTTTGAAACGTCTCGATCAATTCAGCGTTACCTGTAAACATTTCTTGCATGTATTCATTCGATCTGACATTATGAAAGTTTACTTTACCACAATGACAACTTGATGTGTAAATTCTTCATGTATTTTTTCACTTCCAAAATAAGCTGCATAGCAGAACTGGATATATTAGCTTTACTCTGATATGCTATAAATAAAGGTTCTTTTAAATAAAAAAATTAAAAAAAAATATTTATGAAAATTTGCAAATGACCATTGTTTAAAATTTTCAAATAGAAACATATGTCAGAAGGCACATCATTTTATAGGTTTTTAATTCTGAACAACTTTGTAATTTCACTTTAAAGGCGCGTTTACGTTAATTCGAGCTCGCATTCCAGTTATGCTCGCATTCATGCTCGAACAAGTGTCAACCACAATTTTACTCGCATGCTAGTACTGTAGTGGAATGCGAGCACGCATTAATTTCTGTTTTTGCCTAAATGTTTGTCTAATAACTACCTTTAAAGTGATGTATGACATGACATATGTTTACATTTGAAAATTCTGAGATTCGAACTAGTGACCCTCAGTTTTTGGCACACCCTGTATTGGAAAAAAGCACCCTGTATATTTTTACGTTATTCCTTGGGGTTGATTAGTGGAAAATTATTTTATTTTATCCTTGTACGTTTATCAGTTTTTCCGTAATCAATTTTTAGACACCTTTCGGGGGACACCCTGTATATATATACATATATATATATATAAATAGATAGATTGTAAATTACAAGTACTGTGTACGAATTACTTACTAGTAGGCCTACTTAGTATTAGCACAAACTATAATGACAACAACCGTACTGAATTTTATTTTTACCAATCCAAACTGGTTTTTCCTTTATTGTTTACTAGATGAGTTACAAGTATTGACAAGAGTCATTTGATTATTTTTTGCTGTTTAAAAATTACCCCATTGAAGATTTACATAGGTACAAGGAAACACATAGTTTACAATAAAATATTGTTGTAAAATCAGTTGGATGATTTAGAAGGAAAGTTTTCTGCCTTCTTGTAGCTGAAGGGACTACCAAGGCCGTTTGTCCTTGTAGCAAGGTTATTCTTGAGATATCCTCACCATGTCATTAAAACTTATTAACCTGTGTGACTAGTTTTTAAAATACCACTTGCATTGTTTAGCGAATTTCCCATAACTTGTAGGGTATAACCTATTTACTCTTCAAGCCAGTCTGTAATCTTTTTGATCACAACATGAAGAGAAATTATCAAGAATCAAGAATTTTTATTTCCACAAAATGCAGGATTACATTACTGGAAAATCGTCAGTACAACTAAAGCTAAAATAAAACTAAAATATGAGAATAGTAGGCCTACAAGGTTTCTTACCAGTATAAAATATATTAAATTCCTGAAACTCTCCATGCAGAGAATCAAGTAACTATCGTCCATTACAAGCTCATTCCTGTGTGTGTAGGCCTAATTGTTTAATTATTTAGGCTACATGATATTTAAGTTGCACTTTTTAGCGAATTTCCCATATAGGGAATAAGCTATTACCGTAGTACTCATGGTAAGACCTGGACGCGGGACCGATTTTTTTTTTCGTTTTGAGGTCCCTAGAGGCCAAAAACACCATCCGTTCAAATTCATATATATATATATATATTTATATATATATATATATATTTATATATATTTATATATATATATATATTTATATATATATATATATATATATGTGTCCGTCAGCACAATAACTCGAGCAAAAATGATCCGATTTTGATGAAATTTGGTACAAACGTGTAAACCTACGTTTATTCGAACGAGTTCGCGATCCAGCATGGTCGGACCATGGGAACGGGTGTTTACAGGGGGTTTTATGGGGTAAAAATAGGTTTTTCCCATTTTTGACCCAAAAAACATAAAATTTAGCAATTTATTTCCAAACCATTTTGTAGAGCTTAAAAAAACAAATAATTTAGTATATTGAAGCATTATTATGCGCCTAATGGTTACAGAGAAAATTCCAAAAAATTGTAAATTTAAAATTCCCATGTTATTCTTATGGAGAATAAGTAAACTGTTGTAGTTTGGTTGTTTATGAACATATTTTGATCAAATTTGGAAAATGTTTTTATTTCTTTCTAACTATTAACATTTAAAAAAAAAACTGTTTTACCCTCCCTGATGCAGCAAACCTAAGTACTTGTTAAACTAATTCTATTTTAATCGGGAATAAATGTTATATTTTTAAGTAGACATTTCAGTGTAAATCCAATCAGTCAAATGGAAATTCGCTTAGTCTGCAGGTTTGCTGCGGCGGGGGTATTAATGTTATTATTTAATGAAAAAGTATGATATATGTTAAAGTAATTAATTGAAAATAAACAAATTTTACTGACTAAGAAAAGTTATGATTGTTGTTAACTGAGATTTGGTGGATTTACCCACACAAAGAACATTGTGTTCACCAGTGTCAATGGTAAGTGCCGGTGGACTCGCCCATTGTTGCGCTCACGTTCACTCATCACTGTTCAGTGCAGAATAAGCATACTACTAGTTAAAATAAGTTAAAAATATGAAATTATTTGAATGTAAATTTTATCATTTCAGTGCAACCTGTTAATCATTAAATCTCTAATTTTTCCATCGTTTTTTTTTTAATTTTGCGCATTATTATCAGAAGGAGGACAAGCTGTGTTATTATGAAAAGGAAAACAAACTAAACGAGGATTTTTGTTTGTTTGTAGGTATATTGGTATTATATTGTTTGTATAGCTTGATTTTTGATGTTTGTTCATGTTCATAATTTTTTTAGGGATATGACTTGTAAATATTTAGTTTTAGTGACGTGACGTGAGTTATTCTGTAGGCTAATCCAAAATTTAATTGAGAAGCGCTCAAGAATAAAGGCAATTTTATTTTATTTTTATTGTTCTGTATTCATACTTACTCCTTTCTTTTTTACTGTAGTGTAGCTCTGCATTTTGATGCTATCTGTCACACAAAACTCATAAGTTTTATTTTGAAGTTTGATCACATTTTTTAATTCAACATGTGCATCGAAGACATAATATCTTTGAAAAGGGTACTTTTAAGGCTAGATAAATCTATGTAGTCTTTTATTATAGAAATTCAGAAATTATTCGTGCCCATTTTTATCACAAACAATATTTTCTTCTTAATGACAGTTGATACCAATAACTTTCAAACAAAAAAAAATTCTCAAATTAGTTTTAGCAAATTTCTCCATAGGGCCTAGGAAAGATGTGCTGTCACCTTACCACCGTAGGTGGCATGGTAAAATCTAGCCCCAGGGCGGATTTACTTTTTAAAACGTTTTTATTAGCTCGCTTTCTTGTCCGGTACAAATTTTGTAATCAATTTTATACTAACTTCCCGATGAGCTAGAGACTTGAAACTTGTAACATAGCTCACAAATGGAAGACAATGCAATATTGTATCATTTAATTTTCATATTTCCCTTGGGCTACGCCCCATGGGCTTGTTTTCATTAACTCGCTTTCTTGCAAATTTTGATACTTCCCGATGAGCTAGAGACTTGAAACTTGAAACATAGCTCACAAATGGATGACAATGCAATATTATATCATTTAATTTTCACATTTCCCTTGGGCTACGCCCCATGGGCTTGTTTTTATTAGCTCGCTTTCCTACAAATTTTGATACCAATTTTTAAACAAAGTTCCCGATGAGCTAGAGGTTTGAAATTTGAAACATAGCTCACAAATGGATGACAATACAATATTATATAATTTAATTTCCATATTTCCTTTGGGCTAAGCCCCATGGGCTTCCAAATTTTTTATGTTTACATTTTGAAAAAAATGTAAATATATCAATTAATTTAAGTCAGCTGTAAATACTTAAATTTGACAGTTAGATGAGCAGAGGTTAAGAAGTACAGGTTATGCTCCCAAGAGATTCTTTATACAAACAAACAATTCAAAATAAAGATAAACAATCTGATTACATATATAAAAGTGTTTGTTATAATGTCAATTGTTATTTATTTATTATTCTATAAAGTAAACAATAAATTAAATAGATTGATATATTTGTAGTTAGTTGGTAGGCCATACATTCAATCTAATACATAATTATATGAAAAGAAACTCAAATAAACCTTAGATATCCCACATGCATCTGTCTTATTCTTACACAGATGCTTGAAATTATTTAAAATCCACACAAATTAAAAACTAAAAAGTAGAAAATAATTTATAAATAAAAAACTTTTTTAAAACAAAACGTTTTGAAGCTCACTAAAAAGTATAAAAATAATTTATAAATATGTGGAGAGTATAAATACAATTCTAAGATTTAAAACGAAAAACGTGGGGTGCATGCAATGGGTAGTTACATTAGTTCAATAGGTGAAGGTTCATAATTGTAAATTATCTATTGCATGCACCCCACGTTTTTCGTTTTAAATCTTAGAATTGTATTTATACTCTCCACATATTTATAAATTATTTTTATACTTTTTAGTGCACTTCAAAACGTTTTCTTTTAAAAAAGTATTTAATTTTAAATTATTCATTTTAATGTCCTCAAAGGCCAAAAATACTACACTTTAATATTTCTTTAAATATCAGTTTTATTTTAGTATATAGATATGTCATAAGCACGATAACTCGAGTTATTTGGGTTTGATTTGATGACATTTTGCATGAATTAAGTTTGTGAACAATATTGGCAATAGCAAGATTGGATTATAAGAAAGGAATGTTAAAAAGTAAAACAATTTTTCAAAATTTAGTTTTTCAATTTTTTTACCCATGATACATGAAAATGCCAATTTTGCATTGGAACCATTATCTCTAGAGCAAGAGACCCCTCACTAGGATTTCTCAGAGAGCCCCTCACCCGTTGCCCGCACAATATGCCTGATCTAGAGGTTAAAAACAAATATCATTGTATATTGTAAAGCGTTGTTGTACAAATGTTACAGAGACATATAAAGAATAACTAGCCTACATTTTAATATTCCCGTGTTATTTAATTAATTTGCTTGTTTATTGAAATATTTTGATCAAAATAAAAATGTACCGGTAGGCTATTATAAAATACAATTATTAAAAATCAGGTTTTATAAAATACATGAGTGTTCCAATTTTAAAGTTAGCTGCCATATTGTAAAATGGTGTCAATGTTTTTAACAGTTGAATTAATATTTTTAATGAACCGGTATTCTGTGGTATTTTTAGAATGAACTGTAGATGCCATTTCAAGACATATTTATCTGTGAATTACAATGTTCATACTTTAAAACAATGCATTAAAGACAAAGATATACGGTAACAACATTGTAAAAAATAATATTTAAAAGCATTGATGAAGGAATCAGACCATTCTAATACTGATAAAAAGTTCTGAAACTCGAACGCCCATGAACAGAATCTTTCAACATCCTTTCTAATTTGACATCTATGTTTTGAATAGAATCAGGATCCAACAGCAAGCAGAACCTTGTGGTGAACGTCTATACCAGTGTTCCTTCATACAATTTAAATAATTAAACCGGTTTTGGTAATACGCTCTAATGTTTTAAAACTCATAAGTATGTCCCCTTAACCATCTCAGTTTGTTTTGAAAAGAATCAAATTAACGATAGTTTCAGATACACTGTAAAACTCGGACCCAACGTCTAGGACTGTTTGTTTGATTTTTGCTTACAAAACCTAAGAGTAATATTTCTTTTATATACAAATCATTGAAACAAGCCAGGAAAGCAGAATTTCGCTTATCATCACACGCCGAGCGTGAAGTGGTAGGAGGAAATTAGGTCAAGATGATTGAGTCAAAAACTAGCTGACGACCTCTGATACATCTGAAATCCCAAAACCGGTACCAAGATACTCCTAGAATGTGTTTTCAATCTCAGGAAATATTTATCCTCTCACAAAAATATATCGGTAGGACTATATCCCCACATACAAGTGCCGTGCAATATAACATTTTTCATCAATGGCAAACATTAAATCTGCTTTGAAATAATCCTAAGTAATATTCGCGTGGACTTTAAATTTATGTTATCACAATTTTACCTCTGCATCTCTACCAGCGGGTGTGACGTACGTACGGCCTTGTGTATGTATAAAATGAAAATGTAATTGGCGGGGATACGTACAAACGTAAAGACGTTCAAGCAGCGCAACAGACGACGCGATCTCTCCTTCATCGCTACTTTCACGAGGAAACCGAGGATTGCACAACGAGTTTTATCTCAACCTTCCGTGGTCAAACACACTGTGTAAACAAACAACTGATGATAAAATTGAAGTATTTGTTTTGTGCAGGTCTCATTATGAATGGAATCAATGTTAGTGGACATATACAATATGTATTTTGTGCAATGCCAGCACCATGCCGTTTTTGACAATGCCTTTTTAAATAAAACCCTACGTAATGTAAAGTGGTAGGCTGCGTAATTTCATCACTCACTTAAAACATATTATCATTTAGTTGATACTTTAAATGATTTCCGACACTATGGTCTTGGTCACGGTTTTAGATGATTGGATATTGTGTGATTTGAATTTGAATATTTACAATTGTGGCCTTGACCTTAATGTCAAAATTCACCAAACATTAAATATAAATAATGGTACAATAGTTTTCCTTACATGTGAACTGTTTTTATGCCCACTACAAATAACCCTAATGTGTCGTATTATTTTTTTACAAACTGAAACCACAGTAAAGAATAGTAGTCACTCTTTATTCTGTGATCAAATACAATGTAAACACAGCTAAATATTTAAAGTATCTCGATGATGTTTGTGACCTGTGGTAAATGGATAGGTAGGTACTATCATTGACTATACTATACAACCTGTACTACCATTGGCTTTTCCACTACTCCCTTATAGGTTCAATCTATGTTGCTAATATTCAGATAGTCTTTTACGCATTAGACGTTTATTTTTCATCCACTGACCGTGTAGTATTTATTTTGAAATACAGTAGCAGTAAGTATAAAATAAACACCCGTATTGCGAAAGTTGAGCTGTTTTCCACTCGCACGATTTGGTCGATTTGGATGCGTAGCGCAAGCGCACACGAGTGGATAACGTCCAGCGTCGGCTGCCGGGTATTTCCTGTATGTTCTGTTTCCGGCAATAATATCATAGATTCAGATTGTCAGCTGTGGCATGGAATACCAAGATCAGATGGCAAATCAGGCTCGGTTGTTATGTCAACCAGCGAACACATAACAAAATAGAAGCGCTACTCGGAGCGCAGGAGCGTGGCAGTCTGACTAGCCGACGAAACGGACAAAGATGGCGGCGCTAGCCTAGTCCCGGCGTCAGCAACGCGCTGGTCGTCTGCTATGCTTCGAGTCAGTGTTGTTTACATAGGCTTTGTTTGAATGTAAAAATACTTTTGTATAAAAATTACTTAGGTTTTTCTGGAAGTACATTGTCGTATTAGTATATTGTTGGAAATGTCTTAAAGTAAATCGATTGTTTTTACCGTAGTAAATCGATTTTTTTTATCGCGGGAGAAATTTTTGTTTACAAATATATATCTGTTTAAAAAACATCTTTGTTCACATTATAAATCTGTCATATTAGTGTTATTTTATTTCTTGTGTCACGACAAACACGATGGCATTTTGAACGACATTTTTAGCGTCTTATTAACGATGTTAGCATACGTTTTAAAAATAAACATCACCATAAAGACTATTGTGAGTAAAAATTTTAAAATGCATGGAACTGTTAACAATAAACCTACCAATAAGCCATAACAATTTCACAAATATTGGCTGAGTAGTTTGTTTACAATTAAATTTTAAACTTCAGTGTTAGTGCAGAGTTTCTTAAAAATCGGTACTTTTTAGGATCTTTCAAATATATAAATTTTTCTAGTAAACGGAATTTTTTTAATTTTTACCACGTAAAATGTATTTAAACCAGATTATATTTAATTTTTGTCTCAACAAAATCTGATAGTTCATCTCAAGAGATATTTAGGCTCAAACTCGAGTGCACATATTTATTTCCCCAACAGTAGTCCCGGCGTGTGCAGCGCGCTAGTCGTCTGCTATGCTTGATGAGAATAGTGTAGATATAAAGTTAACGATATTAGTGTAAAGGAAAACAATGTAATTGAGGACTTAACGAACAAAGTACTTGGACAATGTGTAGGTGTAAATTTGTTTCCAAATATTACACATTTCTCAGGATATGAAACAATATGGACAAAAATCATTTTTGTTTCGTACCTAATTAAAATTATTGCTAAAAAATATTCCAATGTTAGAGTTTGCTACTACTGTAAAATAAGTAACGAAAGTCTTCACAAAAATAAAATCAGGCAACATCTCAATAAAACTGTAATTTTTCTGGGGCAATAAATTGAGTGTAATTTTACAAATATATTTGGGAAGTTTAATTTAACTTACAGAATTATCTTTAGTTTATCTTGGATGATATTGAAAGCTAATTAGTCCTTAAAAAGTTGTGCTAAACGGTTGAAAATTTTACATAGACAATATATTTGAAAATGTCATTAATATATACAATATTACAGTACAACAGTATAAATTATTAAAACACTGCACGCTAAATGTATAGAAGACGGCCGGCGGTGCAGCGGCGTGGCGCGGAGCAGCGGCAATGGATCCCTTTTGTACCTGATTTTTTAGAAAACCGAACATGATAAAAAATTTTGGTGAATCGTATAGTTAAATTTGGTTATTTATCCACAACTTTCCCGCTGACGAAATTTCTCTGACCAAAAAATAAAAAATTTCCTCGCAATACAACTTTTTCATGTCTGAATTTGAAAAATTAAACTACATAAGTATTAAACATATTTATAACTCAATTACTATCATAACTAATAATTTTATATTAACACCATCGTTTTTCTCAGTATCATATCTACAAGTGTGCAAAATTTCAGAATTTTTTGTCAACTATTAATGTTGTTTATGATCGTGTATTTGTTGCGGGGTTTTTAATGCGAACTGAGCTCGTGGGTCTTGGATTCAGGCTGTATGACGGACCAAGATGGCGGATTTGGCCACACTTTCAGTGCATTTGGTTAAACGCCGTGTCCTCTCTATTATTATTATTATTATGTGCTCGCTGATGTCAACGATGGAACGAATAAGGCTTCAGGCTTATCGTTGACAAACAACAATCAGGCAGGGCTGACTGCTAGAATGGCAAGGCTGTTTATTATCGTGTTGGGCAGTACATCTATGGTGTCAGTTATCTTTCAAACTAAGCAAATACAATTTTTACCGATTCCACACATCTACGAGTGTTTGATGCTTGTGGCATGATTTAAACTTTCAAAATGTACAATGTACAACCTATTTTATCGAAAAAATTTATTTTAGAAGAAATCAAATTTGCTTTCGGAAACTTTTAATGAACAAGATAATATATGGAAGTCATTAAACTTGGTGATGTTGGATAATAGTGGGATTTTCCTCCTTCATAGCACGATGTACTACTACGTTTGTTTTGCGGAATGTGATAAAACTCAATTCTCTTTGTTTTGACTGATAAGGTTTTTGATAATCTTCTACTTACTATTACTACATATTGGTGTAGCAAAGGACGTAGGCCTAACGTATTCAACTGATAAATTAACTCCCAATCTATGGAGAAAAGCAATCTGAGAAAATGCCACAGTAAAATGTGTCCAGGGAATCGGACTGGTAAATAATTTTCTTCCAGAAAAAGAATTGCATTTACAGTATATTATTTTCTTAGTTTTCGCCTAGTATTATTTGCTTTCACATACAATTCTTCAGTGTCCGTTAAATATTAGCGTTTACATATCACAGACGTATTGTTTTGTTTATCTTTCTGCGTCCTATTTTTATTCGTGTTTGCAACGTAGGGAGAATTAAAAAGAAACATTGTGTAATACGCGACGCGAGCTCATCACACGTACTTTCCAAAGTCACTACACTAGGTACTCTACCACTACGGAGCGCCGCAGACGATCGTTGGAACCGCATAATGTCTCCTGCACATTAGCACCGACGTCACGGTAATCACCAATAACGAGGTTTAACGACCTGATAATTGCGGGGTCACTTGCGACATACGTTACCATTGATTATAAACCAGCGTTTATCAGTGCCTCAATCGTGTTGAAAACAATTGCTGTAATGTAGGTCTACTATGTAACTATGTAGGTGAACTACATTACATTGTAGGGTTGGCCTTACTTTCAGCCGATTTGGAGGGTGTAGTAATATATCTAAAATAGTTTTTTGTCTTAGATGTAAAAAGTATGGAAATAGTTTATCTTACCCCTACCTTTGTGTTGATAAATATGTAGCCGTAGCATATAGATATTTGCATCTCTCATTCCCTCAAACTACTTCTCCAGAAACACTTTTCATCCTCTTTATTGTAATTTGCTTGACATTTTTTTGTGCTAAGATAAAAAAGGTTTTTTGAGTTTTTTTTCCTTTCACCTTTTATCTCCATGATGCTGTTAAAAACATATTTCACAAATTATGTTAAAATAGCCACCAAGCCACCACACGTGATACAAAGTTGTGTACCAGATAACCTCACCACACTGTTATCTTCAACCCCTAAAACTCCAGCATTTATGTCCTAAGGTTGTTTTGGTAAATCCATGGGCAAAGACAATATAATACTTTGAGGTTTATTCCATTGTCTGTGTTATGGGCTTGAATTACTACCTGCCGTATTTTGTATAACTTATCCATCTAGGTACCTATCTCATTACAAAACTTCATGGTCAATTATTGGTTAAATGAATGAATGAATGAGTTAATGTATTTATATACCTCATCAATTACCTTTTTTGTTTTTGTTGCCTTGAAGTTCTTGTTGATTTTTGATACTTGATGCGCATTTCGCCACAGGTTGTGGCATCTTTAGAGTTCACTATCCTACACTTACATTCTAATATATACACAGTTTATATACACGAGAGTCACTGTACCGGTTCACATCGTAGCGTTTACACTCGCGGTGCGGCGGGCGTGTGTTGCGAGCGCGGGGTGTTTACCTCATCAGTAAAGTACCTCATCAATAAAGCTATTTATTCTTTCAATGAGTTAGGCCTATAAAGTAATGCCAATTTTTACATTGTTAATTCTAAGAAACCTTTGTTTGTAATTTGTCAACACCTGTATTTTACACTATGTATTCTGTGCTACAAACAAATAAAGATTATTTGAATTTAAGTTCCTAAATTTGGTTTATTCTTAACCTAGTTTGATGAGTATGCCTACCTATCTCCTTGCTGCAGTTTCATTGACGTGCACTGCAGTCGTTATCTCAATAAATGCATGCCAACCTAGATGTAGTGTAGTGGCTTGGCTATGTACTGTACTAAGAATGCCCATACTTATTCATGGAGGTATTGAATCTCTTTTGCCAGAGAGTTGTCTGTGCAGAGGTCCCAATATTTGGCTCAATGTTTATGATGGACAAACTGGAAAATGCTTAAAGGGGTTTTGGAAAAACTTCCCTGAACTAATGTTCAGATTCAACATTAGTTTTATCTTTTCAGGCCATCATATTATGATTAAAATATATAGGCCTACATGTAATATAGTTTTTTATGACATGTTGAAGACAGTTCCTGAAAAGTGTGCAGATACTTTGATTATATTTCATGATCACGGCATGTCCAATCTCCTAACTAACTGTATTTAAAGTAACACATGATTGTGATAATAATTATTTAGAATGTTTTTTTGTCAAAACAAAAACGGTAGGTCAATGTATGTTTACAGTTTTACAAGTAAGTCATGTTATTCTTTTTAAGTTTAATAAAGTTTGATTTTTATGTGATTCAATGCATTTTCATACAAAACAATGTTAGACACACCGGCATTGTACATATTCATTATACATAAAACAATTTTATACCATTACAAATTTGAATATAACATGCTTTTTCCTTCAGTTGGTTCTGCTTATGATGAGAACACAATCGAGGAGGCAAAGAAGAAAGTCTCGGAGGGACTGGATATGCTACCAGACAATGTGAAGGAAATCATTCCCAAAGGTTTAGACCCTGACAAAATACCTTCTATCGAGGAAGGAGAAGATTTGCTCAAGGAAAGATGTTTACGCTATGGAACAAATACATCGTTCGATCAAGCTATGGTGAGCTATTTTTATTATGCTAATGCATTATAATCTAAGATTTTCTAGTTATTGGTGTAATAGACAGGTAAAAAAAATAAAATTGGTTTCCTTTTGTGTGACTCAATTTTCCTTTTTTATGACGTTTTAATAAGCACCGTTATGAGTTGTTAATTTCTTGGAAATTAATTGTATTTATTGAAAATGATACTGGTAATAGCGGTTTGAAAAAAGGAACCATATTATTCTACTGCTAGATGATAAACAATTGCTTTTATAAGATCAATGAGATTACGTTGTGTTTTAAATAAAAATAAATAATGAAATGACAATATCTATTTTGGTTGAAATGTTCTTCTATTGTATTATTATTTTTAAGCTGTACATAAGCTGAGCTCGATTTGTAAAAAAAATGAGATGCTGGAACTATAACCTATTTAATGTGATTTGTAACTATTTATGGACCTATTTATGCTAATAAATATTTTTATCTTCCCGAAAGAGAGGTACCGGAATTCCATTCCGCTATGTTCCCCGCAAATCGAGCACTGTACATAAGCACATAATTCTAAAAATACTAGACAAAAGTGTGCTGCTGGTTATTTTGATAAAAAAACTGTTCTTTTTAAGTAATTTGTTTTACTGTTGTCTGTGAGTTTTTCTTATATTGGGAGTGGAGTGGTACTATGTTTTATTGAGCGAAGCACTTATACATTAACTCTTGCGGATTTTGTCATGTAGGCCTACATAGATGGCTTAAGTAATTATTTTCAAATTTCGCTTGGTGAAAAGACCATTTTTATCGGAGAGTGCTTACATCTATAAGGCGTTAAAAAAACCTCCCAGGAATCCACCCCACGGATTCTCAAAATTTCAATGTAATCCTTATGAAGGCAGTATTTGCCACAAGATCAGCACTTGACTTTAAATGCAGTACGTCAGGAAACAGCTGATAGAATAATGTTGTAACTAATAATCTTAGATTATTATGTTTCAAGCAAACCTGAATTTCAGTATGGAATAGCTGCTCATTTCATATCATCTCTCATATATTTTTGACCAATTGGCAAATGGGTTATTCACAATCTACCTCCCTGTGGGAAATGGGAGGGAAACAGCAGCTGTGATTATGCTGATAATGCAACAATGCTTGGATCTTAAATCTGATGGAGAATCTTGGCGTGGAATTAAATTATCTACAAATTTTGACATTTTGTATTTAACGTCCTTTTCTATCTCAAACGTTTTTTTAGTGTATACTCAGTTTATAGACATAACTGTGAAAACTGACTGTTTCCTCATGTTTGCCTCTTAAAACAAGGCAGTTTTCATTTAACCACTATTACCAAACTTTCTATTTAATAAAAAAAACAGAATATTTTATTTAATAAAAACACTAGGCCTATACAACAAAAAGCGGTTTACAACATATTGTACAAATTAATGCTTGAAGTACACAATTTATTACATTTTAGTAGTTATTGCTCATGCTATTACTTTTAATACTTTTTTCATACTTATAGGTACTTTTGAAATACGTACCGAATAAAACCCGTAACCTCGAACAAACATTCTAAAATTTCTATTCGAAAATTCTATTTTAGTATTAGTGGCTACCAGCCAAACTGTTGTAAAATAGTGATAGTTTTTGTTAAATGTTAATACAGTACAGGGACAAATTAACTACCTACAGCAAACCTGCGTACTCAACCAATTCCCAATAGATTTTGACCAAGATACAGGCCATAACAGCTGATCTGATGTTTTGTTTAGATTTTTGCTCATGCCAAAACAAACTATTCTATTTATCTATCTTCGCAATGATGTGGTGCGTCCTCTTCCTACAGTCTCTTCAAAAACTTCTAACAACGTGCTATAGCTTGACGAGATTAACTTCTCAGAACTCCCTGCTATGAACTCAGGTCAAAAATTGAAATGTAATATTGGTAGCCAAAGATATATTATAAATAAGGGAAACAAAAACCAACAGTAATATAAAATCAGGAGCATGTCGAGACAGTAACATTTCCTTCACTATGGCCTGATCATCAGGAAAACCCACAAATCAGATAAATCTGAATTTAACTACACAGGCTACCATTGCTATTGATTTCCAGTCAATCGTCCTAAGAAATGTCTGACAAAGACTTACCTCTCATCCAATACGTTATCCCACCAACAATCACAGTAATGGTGCAATATCCCATCTCCTATGTCCATTTAATTCATTCTTATTAGACAAAAAATAAATAAAAAAGGTCATCAGCGGGTTCATAGTAGTACTGTAATTTGGATGAAACACAAAGCTTTTTCGGGCAAAACTGACGGTTACCAGGTAGTATACACTTGTAATATAATATTAGGATTGAAATGTAATTCTTTTAGTGGGGTTTAACTACAATCCATAGGCCTATAAATGTTAACCGTATCTAATAGTTTATTCATCTAGTTGAGCTTACGTTTTATAAATTTATCTATGCATTCAAGCCTATGTGGGAAAATTAAAGCTAAAAAAAGCTAATGGCCATTTATTGGTAAATTTATCTGCTTGAAAATCAAAACATTTACTATTAGTTTTACATGTGGACTGATTTTAGTGAATTGTTTATTTAAATGTTAAATGCAAATACAGGTGTTAGCTACAATGGACAAGCGAGGGTTATAAGGAAAGAATAAGAACGCCAGAACGAAAGAGGAAGTTGTTTTAATTGGAAAAATACACACAATACTTCTGCTGAATTTGAGTATTACAACGACTCATTGTTATTGTCAGGACACGGTAGTACAAAGATCTGGTAAATATGATCCTGTGAGGAGTGTTGCTGTATTACGTTGTGGAACATTGCACAAGATGACTAAAATTTTCAAATTAAAACAAAGTATAGGTATTTTCCAAGGAGGATACAATAATCTTGCTATATAATACTACATATACTATTATCACCTTACTAATATTATAAATATGAAAGTTTGTGTGTTTGATTGCAAGTTTGTTAGTTTATTTGTTTGGGGCTCAATCACACATTAACATGTAGGATTATTCTTATTTATAAAAACCATTTGGGCTCCGCCCCAGAGGCTCTGAAGTTTTCCCATGTTCACTTTTTGGGTACCGGTATCCATATTTAAAAAAAATCAAAGAACCTTGACACCTCTGTTTCAACTAAACAAGTAAGCTAGGTTCTATGATATTCAATAGCATTAGCCTTTCATTGGTGACACAGGGGAGTTATCCTCCAGGTGCATTTGTTTTTATTGAAAAACGAGCTGTTGGCCCGTCCTACGTACGGGAATCGAGTAGTCAATTAAAACGGAATAGTTCAGAACATCTAGTTTACACGCACAGTGACACATTCTGGCAGTTTTAATGGGGGCCAACTGCCCCCAAAACAACCTAATTAACAATTAATTGTTATTTTTTAGTTGTTGACCTTATTAACAAATGTCACATGACTACCTATTTGTTCTATCCGATTATAGACCTAAAATATAGCGATATGCATTTTAAATTCGATAATTTTACAATAAAATAGCAGTTGCATCGATTTGAAAAACCTTGAAGTGAGATTGGAGACCGATTCACACACACTGGTATTGAGTAGAGTTGCTACAATTGCATATACCACTTATATATGTACTTACCGCACCTTTACCTCCGTGACCACAGACTATGACACCTTATGAGGATTCTGGCCACCCATTCTCTTCCATCCCCTGTCTCTTCTAATTTAGATCCCGGTCTGAGGATGTATTTCATAACTTGGTCTTTCCACTTAATTCTTGGTCTTCCAAGTGGTCTTTTATCTTGTGGTACTATGGAATATACTTTTAAAAGTTGATTTATCTCCTATCCATCACGCACAGCCTGCCCATCTAAGCCTTTTACTTCTGGAAAGCACCCCTATATCTGGGTGTTTACACATTTCTCTTAGCTCTCTGTTTGTTTTTATCTCGACCTCCGTTATCTTGAACTGGTCTGTATATTTTGTCTGCACTTTATTTTCTAACCCAGCATTAAGGTTTTTCGGTTCTTTGGTCAGTGCCCACGTTTCTGAATCATACAATACTACGGGGAGAGTTATGGTACGGTATGAGTCGACTTTGGTTTCTACTGCACCTTGCAGCTCATTGGATAGTTTTATAGAGACCTACTACACCAATTGACGCTTTCATTACTAACCAAAATTATAGTATGACTCACATACATTCGGACATACAGAAAAAGAAGTATCAACACGTAAACCACTTACATCTTAAACAATTACGGTAAGCAATAAATTTCTGAAAGAGATTTTCCAAATATGAGATGAAATTTCCATGGCATAAACTAAATAACTTACACAGTTTGCATTTACGACAAAACTTGATTAAACTGTTTGAGATGTATAGATCAAAATAACACATTTCCTGATAAAGCAGATCCTTCACGGTAGAAAAAAAAACTAAATTTTAAAGTGAAATAGTATGCAGGCCAACACCGAAGAACAATATTTTTGTATACAAACAACTTGTAACATAAACATTTCAATGACAGTTTATAACCAGCTGTTAGTTTAACCAGCACTGAAAATACTTTGAATTGCTAGCGTCGGCTGCTAGGCTTTTTAAAAATTTAAACTTAATTTCTAAAAAATTGAAACCCTAAACTAAAATTATGGCTTCGACATCCCTTAGTTCTCAAAATTTTCTTTCTTTCAACACAAAAATCATGAAAATCGGTCAAGTGGTTGATTCAGAATCGTGAAATAAAAAAACCTTGTTTCGTTTTAATATTATAGATATGTTTTATAGCTTGCCGGCAGTTTTAGGAGCAACGGTACCTCACGTGCATCTTTCTAGGAATCGATTGAACATTAATTTGTTCTCACACCTCGGGGCCAAACCCGTTTTAATCGGCTGAAGCCTGGCCAATTTAATTTTTTCAATTTAAATAGCTAAAAAAATGGCTAATGATATGAAAAAGTGTCTATGTATGTACAGTTAAAACTTTTTTATTTACAACACTTAAAACTAGGATATTGTATAATTTATTTATGAAATATATATCACAAGTAACAAATAATTGGACATCAATTCTGATTCATCTACAATAGACTCCCTCTCATCCAAACACCTTTTAACCGGACATCGGTTTAACCGGACTACACTCGGTGTAAATTACATCTCTTTAACCGGACGATTTTTATCAGCACATTGGTTTAACCGGACTAGATCGGCAGGAAGTGGGCAGTACTGAAACGACTGTTCTCGTGGGAAAGATGGCCTCAGTCCCGAGGCGTCCGGA
Source organism: Macrosteles quadrilineatus (assembly GCF_028750875.1). NCBI lineage: Eukaryota > Metazoa > Arthropoda > Insecta > Hemiptera > Cicadellidae > Macrosteles > Macrosteles quadrilineatus. The sequence continues at coordinate 16,812,166 of NW_026542602.1, forward strand.
TAAGAGGGAGTCTACTGTACTACCAATCAAAAAGCCTTTAATTTTACTAAAAATTCTGTATTGTTTTGTTTGTAGTGGCTAACACTAGTGCTAATCCTCATAGTTTGTTGCTGAGGGTTCTGACTCAAGGTCGAATGATAAGCTGAGTCAGCTGATTTGTGGCCACATGATATGCTGAGTCAGCTGATTAAGGTGTCCTGAGTCATGTCGTTAATGAAACAATACCTTCCCTGCTGCCTGCATCTCATTTAGTAGGCATATGCCATGTGCAAGAAAGACTAATATTAGCTAATATGATTCCTCCTCCATATCCTTATTGATTGCTAATCCAGAATTTCAATTACAAATTTGTCATAAGTGAGAATTTAATGTACAAGCATAGGCATCTTAACAAATCTAACTAGTAGTATAATCTTCAATAATAGTATAAAATATTGTCTACACCTTCAGTATTATTATCTTTAAATTGCTTATCATTGTTGTCATTGTGTATAAAAAAAACAAGCCAATTACACTCAAATTTATTTGTCCCGGGCACAAAATGTATTGCTATAAAAAATAAAAGACCTAGCCAAAAAGAATCATGAGGAACTTCTTGATTATAGTAAAACCTAACAGCAAAATGTTTGAAGCACTTGTGTAATCCCCATCATTGTCTTTGCTAATTTCCTTTTCACAATAGTCAAATTAATTGGATAAGTGCAGCAAGACTTGGCATTTCTAATGGTCTTTGTTGTTGAACAATGTTATCAAGCTTCAGTGTTCCATGAATAAGAAATAATCATTTTCAGATGATTATTCTCTATCTTAAAAATAATCTTATATTGAGTTTTGATTTTGAAAAGTAAATAAGAAAAACATTAGGAATAAAATTGCCTACTAAAACAATTTAGAATATTACTACAAGTTTGTAATTGTGAAAAAATTTATGTATCTATAAAAATGTGGAAATTCGTTTATAAGAGTTCAGCATGATTATTAAACTAATATTTTTTCCATGAAAATATATATCATGAAACAGTATCAATAAAAAAATAATTTTCTCTTGTAAATTGTGTGTTTTAGTTTAAAATGTACTAAAAGTACTTTGATTGTGCCTTTAATTTACCTTTTTTACTTGTATGTTGTTACTATTCAAAAGTTAAAAACAAACAAAAAGCAATGGGACAGAGAGACTTTTAGTTCCCACATAGTGACACTGACTCGGCTTACAGTGTTCAGTGTTATCAAACCAAATAACATTGTATGAAAAATGTGCTGCAGCTATAACATTATGTGTGTGTGTGGAATAAATTTGTATTATGCTATGAAAATGAAAGAATAATATATATTTATATATATATATTAGAAAAATCTTTGTTGTTTCAATATTACATAGAACTGTACAATTCAGAAATATTACAGTACACGAAACAATAATAGAATAATAGAATAAACATATTTTCATTTCTGTAAATGAATACGCTACATATGAAAGATACGCTAATGAAGTTTCTGTTATTAAAATATTCAAAATTTATACTTTCATTTTTTAGTAAATTACCAAAGTGCCGCCCCATAAATTTTGCCGCTCTAAGCTGCAGCATTTTCAGCCTATTTAGAAATCTGGCCCTTGGCCTTTTCTTAGTTTAGGCTACACACTGTGAAAGCAGTAGATTTATTTGTTGGCATTAGCCATAACTGATACTCTTTAAAGGTACCAACTTCATTTAAGGTCGCTGCTATACTTCAGTCTTGATTATTTGATCTTCGCATACCCTTTCCACGATTGAACACTGGAGTATTGTGCTACTGTATTTCCTTTTGTCATGACTTAACACTGTAGCAGGTATATCTTGGGCCTCCTGGACTCAACTCTGAAGATTTGTCATGCTTTAGATACTTGAATCAATTCAATTCATCAAGTTCCTATACCTGCCCACCTTGGGTCGCCGGAATTTTATCCCCCTGGAATTTTACCCCCTGGGCAAAGCTGACGTCACTATGACGTAGTAAACTGAGTGGCCAAAAGTTTGTTCATGGCCGGAATTTTACCCCTGCGGATTTGGAAGTCTAATGAAAATAGCCAGAGCGTGATTAATTAGATTAGTGATAAAAACCGGAATTTTACCCCCGTCCATATATCTAGCGTTTAGACAACTGAAGTTGTACAGGCCAGATTTTTACCCCCAGAATTTTACCCCCGGATTTTTACCCCCCCCCCCCCCCCCCGAATTTTATCCCCGGATTTTTACCCACCGGAATTTTACCCCCTAGCCGATTAAAAAAATTGTATGATTGATTTTCTTTTTTCTGTTTTTAATTAATTGTAAACATTTCATTATTTAGTAGCCTATCTTTATTCATTTATTTTGTAAACAAATGTTCGAAACAATTTTATCATTCAGTTGATTGTTTATACGTCATATTAACCAACTGTTGGCTTCAAAGATATCAAATCCTAATACTAGAATCTCAAAATTAAAATTAAAAACTTGTTCTATTAGTTAATGTTGCAAATAAATTAATATAGGCTACTTAATAATAAAATGTTTACTATTAAATTAAAACAGAATGAAGATAATTAATCATTCTCGCTAATTTATATATCTGGCCAGGGGGTAAAATCCGGGGGTAAAAATCCGGGCCGTACACTGTAGGTTTTTATAATTTGATGTGTTCTGATAAAATCCACAACCGTGAAAATATATGTTTAATTCCGTGTTTAATCCATCGAGCTGATGTCGCGAAACTCAAAAGTTCGCGGTCGGAATTTTACCCCCTGGTTTGTGACGTCACGTTTGCCCACGGGGTAAAATTCCAGGGGGATAAAAATCCGCTACCCTCCACCTTTCTTTTACTTCTCATGTCTTGGTGTAATCGAGTACAAAATTTACTGTCAATGTTGTATGTAATGTATTTTATTTTTGCAACAAATATTTTTAATGCTTTTAACTGCATTATGTCTGTCCCTGTTACAATAATCACGATGATAATTCGTAGCTAACATGACTTACTGTTTTTTTTTTCTATTTTAATTTCCACTTGCACTATCACTACAATTTGTTCCCCTCTAATTTTACATCTTCTCACAGGCTGCCAAAGAAGATTTACAATTTTGCCTACGTGGACTGGTGAACACCACAGTAATCAAGAAAGAGATAGAACTAGCTAAACCTACTGGAGACCTGGACATCGTCTTCAGAAAGTACTGCAGGTTAGCATTCAGATAATATTAACTTCTGGAAAAAAAGTCTTAGTTCCCAACAAAAAATTATTTATTAAAATTTATAAATTTATTTATTAAGATCTTAATAAATAATTTTTACTTGGGTACTAAGTTTATCAATTTTTAATTTTCCTTTTCCTGTATATACCGTAGCCCTATTATTCTATTTTTCATATTTATATATATGCATCTGTTAGAGTGATAACTCGAGCAAAAATGTTCCGGTTTTGATGAAATTTGGTACAAACATGTAAACCTACATCTATTCAAACGAGTTCGGGAACCAGCATAATCGGACTATGGGAACGGGGATTTATGGAGTAAAAATTTATTTTCCCCCATTTTTGACCCTAAAAACACAAAATTTCATAATTTCTCTCCAAACCATTTTGTAGAGCTTAAAAAAAGAAATAATTTTGTACAGTCAAGCCAGTTGTATGCCCCACGGTCACGGAGATAATTAAAAAATTGTAAATTTACAATTCCTATGTTATTCTTATGGAGAATAAATTAATAAACATTTGCAGTTTGCTTGTTTATGGATATATTTAAACCAAATTTGGAAATTTTGTTTATTTACTACTAATCTATCGAAATTGCAATAAAAAGACACATCTCATTATCTTCCCTGTAGCAGCAAACCTAAGTACTCACTAAAATTAATTGTAATTTTGATTGATTGAATTTTGAATTGATTGTAACTTTTTTTTTTGTAATTTTAATTGTAATTTACAAGTAATTTTGAGCAATATATTATATTCAAGACTTGATTTCAATGTTGGCAGAAAGTCTCCTATGCTGAGGAACTGTGTGACCAACTTCACGGAAGCAATAGAGCCTTGCCTGAGTCCTGAGGAGCTCGGCACCAAACAGACCATTACTAACATCACAGACGCTCTCATCAGCTTTATCTGCTTCAAGGAGGGTGACCGGATAGCACGTACGTATCAAGAGAACAATCAATGATGTGAGGGCAATTATTGTCACTACCATCGGAATAGTACCAATACCAGGGTTGACTTTAAAATATCATGTACTAAGAACCTACCGGGACCTGGCCTATTGGCCGCTATGAGCTGCAGCATCAGGGCAATTGTGTTGAATGTAAATTCCTCGTAAGGTGTCAGGTTATTTTATTGTTATCTTACTTGGCCTACGTTAATAGTTGATACGAACCAACTCAAACTACTGAAACATTCAAAAAGCGATTTTGGCAACATCCTGACTAACTGTTGGGATCACACAACAACATTGTATTCATTTCCTGTGATTACTGTTTTCTTAATTTCTGAATACTTCTTGTATGATGCCAATTTAAATAAATAAATGAGCTATTAAGAAAAATTCATCTTACACTATCTGTGCTCGTCCTTACTTTTGGAAGTTTTAGTTTTTTTTTTTTTTTTTTTTTTTTTTTTTTTTATTACAGTAGAACTTATCTTATTTAACTTCAGAAGAACTGGCTCCTCTCTAAGTCTAACCACATAATAATAGCCTTTTGTTAAACAAAACTCAGAATTCTGCACCTTTCATACTTAACTTTTTATGACCGTAATAGGTTGAGCTGTATACTGTAAGTTGTACATTTGTGTGGATAGTTTGGTTTGTGACAGTGATTAAATCGACCTAGTTTATTTTCCATCAATGTTTTGAAGATTTTGCCTAGCTTTTACTCATGCATTTTCCTACTTGTCGTATATTGTAACATGATTTTATGCTGTGAATTTGCCTTTAAAATATTTTACAGTAACAGATTGCGGAACTTAAATAATGACAGATAAAATTCTCTTTGTTGGATCGTGCATTTGTTATAGATTGACCTCTATGTGATCAAAGGTCAAAAAGAACACAAACACTAGCTTGTGAATCAGACCTTTTGTTTTGACTTATCTTGCATGGTACCAAGGAGTGGGTCACTTGATAAAACACTGATTGTACACAGTAATCATGATTTAATTAATTTAATTTAGTAAATTTTATAGTATAACTAATGCTTGCCATGATACTTTTTTGTTGTAAAATTTAAGTTAAAAGTAAATTTTTTCCACTTTAACATCAGAATACAATAAATGTAAGAATGTTATCAAGTGCATGAACTTTAGGTTCTTTTGGAATAAAAAATTAGTTTTTGAAATATCTGTTGTTAAAATTATAATATTGAGTAACCTTTCTTTGTTAATTTTTGTTAAATTTTGTACTCTTTGTTCATTTTATAATGTAAAAAAATGTCTAACTCTTTGGTGAAAAAGCTTTTCAGGATTTATCATTTTTAGATGTTGCATTTTTTACACTACCACCCACCTAAATAAATTGTGAAGTACACGTTTAACAAATAGGAAAAGTGTACTACCACTACCTATACTACCACCCACCTATATTAGTTTTAAATTGCATTAAAAACTGCATTTAGCTAGTAATCAAACACACTTCTACCTGTATCCAAGATCTTTATTGGTCATTCAGTAATACAAGTATTACAACAGACACAGTCTATGTTTTCTTAAGTTTAACAAACAAATAATTTTCTGTTAAAAAAACAGAGAGAATGCACCAAGTGAGTAGCAATAAAGCCTTAAAATAAAACTGATAACACAACTGTAAACTCTAAAATAAATTAACAATTTACATGAAATGAACAATTAGGAAAACTTTAAATTAATTAGCTTAATTGTCTAAAAACAGAGAGAACACTAGCCAGATAGTCATCTGTGGAATAAAACAAATTTTACTTCTACTATTGTTTTAAAATGGAATTAAATCTTATTAAAGCCACACAATCCATACATTTTTTGGCAGTATTTTTTGAAATTTTTTATTGTATTAAGTCTGTAGTACTTGTTTTGGAAACTTAGTTTCTATTGTTGCAACTGGGATGTAACTCATGGCAATTTCCCTAGAGCCAAGTTCCAGAAAAATTATTTCAGTCTATTTTAGATAGGTTACTTCTACCTTTGACTTAGGACACTGAAATTGACATCAAATCTATGTAGTATGGATGTCAGTGAACCAGCCGTAGCTAGTTTACTTAGATATAATACAGTCAAATGAGCCTTTCATAAAGCCTCTACAATCTAAATATACTTTCTCTTGTAGTTTTTCATACAATTATAGATGATAGAGATACTCAAAATTTAATATTTTACAGTAAACTACGCTTTCACTTTGGCATTGTTAAAAAGCTGAAGTGCATTTTACAGCAGGACACTTTGTCAATGCATTTTTTCTTTCTTATACTGGCTACAATGTAAACATAGGTATCTACATTTGAGGTGTATACTTTACTGTAGTTTATCTCTACTCAAGCTTGTATTGTTGGCCATTATGTCGATGTTGTTTCCAGTGTTCATTGCCGAGGGAGGCCCAGATTGCCTACAGAGCAAGTACGAGGACATCGTACAATGTCTCAACTCTACCTTCTCCAAGTACACACCCAAAGAAACCCTCAATCCGGAGGCTTTAAAAGATGAACTGCCGCAACTCAAGCTCGGTCAACCTGAGTGCAAGTATGTTACATTTTTCTTTTGTTGAATAGAAGACTTACCATGAGGCATCATTGTTCACTGACCCTACCTGATTGTTGTTTTTTTAAATTTAATTTTGGTAGATTGTTTTTGCTCAGAAGGTTTTTGTTAGTTACAACGCAATCAAAGTATTTTTTCTCTGATTTATTCTATTATCAAGATGGGATTACTAGAAATTATAACTTGTTCAAATGTCTTCTAATCAGACAATGTTCTAAAGGCCTTTTTTGCCAGAAGCGGCTGATGTGTCTATCGCTCAGCGATAATCGCTCCGCGTCAGTCGCTGCTCAATGCTTTGCATAGTTTCAGGTTAATCTATTTTGCCAGAAGCGTCTATCGCTGACCACTGCTCCTAGAGCAGACGGAGTCTCAGTCGCTAGGAATTATTAGTAGAAGAAACACTTGTTTTGATGTTGACTTATTGTTTTAAAGTTGTGTTTTATTTAATCACAACATTGTGATTAAAAATTAAAAATCAGTGACATTTTAAAATATTAACCCCCATAAATTTATAATTCTCCCCCCATGTTATTCTTATGGGAAATAATAACATTGAAAGTTGCCGACTTTGGTATGCTCATCTGAACCGTTTAGAAACCTGCTAGAGACTTGAAATTGGGGCGGAACTTAAATTATTCAGAACATCCAGTTACCTTAATTCTGTCCAAGTAATCCTTAAATCGTCATTAGTAGTACGACCAGTTTCGATGTCTATGATGGCATCATTGTCAAGCTGGACGTGAAATCGCTCCTAGGAGGTCGTCATGAGTCTTGAAAAACACATACACAAACAAAAACCGATAAAATGCATGGCCACACAACTAATTTACAACACGGTGGCGGGTACAAGGTGTAGGTCTAGACTGACGCCGTGTCTTCCTCTCCCCACCTTCCCCCTCGAGTTATCAGCTGGTGATAATATCTCATTTATGGCTGCCTCATAAATTATATTGGATTCAAATGAGGATTTATCATTTAGGATGTATTGGGGGTTAATATTGCCGGCCTTGTAAATTTCATATTCCTCAATAGTATCTAAAAATCTTCCTCTTCCTTTATGGGGCCGTAGAACCTCTAGATTAATGTTGATAACGACCTCTTTGGAGCGATTTCCTGTCCAGCTTGACAATGATGCCATCATAGACATCGAAACTGGTCGCACTAATGACGATTTAAGGATTACTTGGAGAGAATCAAGGTAACTTAAGCTCTTGTGTACAATTCATGAAGTAATACGTAAGGCAATACACAAGATGGAAATATTTGGGTTGAGTTTACATATCAGCTACCAATAAGTTTTAAAACATTTTCCAAACACAAATATGATTAAACATACCAAGTGTGGTTTATGATAAGTTTGACTGTAATAAATTTGTCGGTCTTGATTACAGTGATATAAAGATCTTCCAAAAGTGTGTAGTCAAACATTTGGAGCAGTGTTCCGAACCCACGCCTGCCAACATCGTAGACAGCATGTTCACATTTGTCAAGAAGGTAATCATTTTATGGATTGCAGATTTTTATATACCAATATATTATATGGACTGTTATTATAAGCAACACCAATAAGAATAACATCAATATAATCAACCATGTAATTGGTTTCTCGCCTTTTATTATGCACTGAAAATCTTATTGTATTATATTTTTTTTGCAAAAGATGCTAGGTGCAAGAGTTAATTGTTTGCAGAATATTCAGTTAAAGTTAATAGATTATCAAGAATATCAAGTTAAAATCTAACAAATTGTGTAAACCATGTTAACCCATCGGAAACTTATCACGGAATGGTTCCGTGATCGGCTGAATAGGCCCAAAAACCTAATCATGGAACAGTTCCAAGATGACGACATAGCTTTATTATTGATTTTTTGTATTATGTAACAGTTATTGTGTTTTATTTGTTATAAGTCTACAGTTTTACAATAGAATCGTTTTCTTATTCTCCCTGTAATATTAGACATTGACAAGGGATATTTTTTTCATTTGTACAGTTGGCAATATGTGAACAGATGTGAAGTGATTGTTTACTTTCTTGATGTTCAGACTTTTGTGTTCGTACTTTCAGTGGTGATAAGTCATTATAACTTAGTTACGGGTTTATTGGGCATACAAACTAATTCGATCGTATATTCATGAGTGAGATTGATAGACTTTTGTGTGAAAGTGACGACGAATCGGGCGGCGTAGGCCTATTGGACAACGATAGTGGTGATCAGAGGTTAGACAGTGTTTTACATAAATAGCTGTAAAACATAGACTATTGTAGATATAATTGTAAATTAAAATTTGTTATGTAGGTAATTTAATAAAGTAAGGTAATAAAAGCAAGAAACAGCTGGGTCCAGTTTTGTACCATCAAAAAGATTTGATCAAAAAAGTTTGATGTTTTGTATGAGTATTTCTAACAACTTGTCATGTACAGGTGACTCCATGTCAGCAATACGAGGTGAAGGCCGGAGCGAGCTCCACTCACACTAGCGTCGTTACCGTCGCCCTAGCTGCAGCAGCTTCTATCCTCATCTCCACACTACTGTAGAACATAGCGTTTGTGTAGTTACTTGATTGCTCATGTAATGTTTTTATAATGGTCCTCAAGAGACATCTTGGGCCTGTAAAAAAACAATAACTAGCCACAACACTAGAATGTGATCTAAAAGGTTTATTTTGAACAAATTTTTGTAGTAAATATAGTTTTTATTGTTTCCTTCTTTGTGTTATACATACAGTGCATACATTCAAATGTGAATTATTATTTTAGAATGTGTTTTTTTTTTATTTGTTTACTTTACAATCTGTTCTATAATAATGTTGAACAATAAATGCCATGCAATACAACAAAGTAACTTTTGAGCCTTAAAAATAGCTGTTAAGCACTGTCAACAATAAATTATTTTATAATGTGATTAAAAACGTTTATTTTGAGCAAATTGTTAAAGTAAATATATTTTTTAAATTGTTTCCTTGTTTTTGTTATACAATACAGTACATACAGTCAAATATGAATTATTATTTTTGTATAGCAAAACTGTATAGTTACTATTGGGTAAGTTTGGCAAACAGAATTATGCATCATCATCTCCTCTATAATTATTGCTCTACATTTTGAAATGTAAGCACTATTCAATGATCACAGTGGTGTTAGAAAGTAAACACACTTGTAAAATGAAGCTGTAATGGCTGATATTAATCTGTTATTAAGTTACGCACTGCTGTGAGTCGTCTCTCTCTTATCCAGCCACCTTTCTTCAACCAACATCAATTTAATCGGTCATTGTCAAAACATTGACATCCTTATAGAGTTTTTGAAATGATTTCTAGGGTAAATCCATCCATCCAGCAATGGTGATCTGATCGGAGCTTCAATCTTTAGGTGTCTGAATAAGAGGAAGACTACTATATGTGCAAATTCTCTTGAAATTATTTCAGTAAACATGTTTGCAACTAAGATTGGTTATGTAAGTTTAGTTGTTAAGTTTTTTTATTTACAAATTGAATCAACCATCTATCAACATTCCTTACTGATAATACAGTTACCCACTCATTATATTTAGGTTGAGGTGTCTTTTTTCAAGGTGATTTAATATCACTTTCACGCATGTAGCCTATCATCAAGTAGACTAGTCATTAACTTATTTTTATCACTTATTTCAGTTTATGGTTTGTTTTTCATTCTATTGTTACTGTAAACTTTTTAATCAAATTTATGATTACTTTTGTTAAATTATTTGGCCATGGTTCATATTGGTAAAGAACAATGATTCAAGTGACAAAGGTGACCAAAATTCATAATCTCTTCACAGTCTTGTAGGATACAAACTACAGCTTGCTTCCTTTTTCTCCCTGTCTTTGAACAGCATAATAATTATTAACAAGTTTTGAGATGTGATCAGAGTCATGTTTGTACGCAAAATAAGTTTCTGCAACTAAAACATTATAATTCAAAATCCAAAGTATACTAACATAATGTTAGTATTTTTGTATAAGATAAAGACTTTAAAATGTCCAAGATTCAATTGGTTAGCTTACAAAATATGCAATCTGTTTTCAGTAATCTTAGTTTCCAATGTTGCCTTAAAAATGTGTGTTTTGGTATTTGAGGTGTTTAATATTCAATTAATGTTAACCCCACGATTGATTTTTCAATCTTGTAACCCGAATGAATTTAAGATTAGTGAGATTTTTACTTTTACTCCTCGTTGGATAAGTTTCTTATAAAGGGCGGCAAAACAGCAAAGTTGTAGAGTATTTTGACCTATACAAGCTACAGGAAATTTATTTTTTATTGTTCTCGAAATAATACATTTTCCTCATTCCTTTAAAACAAGTTAACATTAACACCAATCAAACAATGTATTTCAACACTTTTTTAGTAAATTTAACATATGAACATTTTGTTACTAGCCTAAAAATACAAATATTATACCTTTTTAATTTAAAACTGCCTTATAAAATATGAATTATAAGTTTTGAAAACGTTATTTTGTAGAGTTATATTATGGCTTCAACATAAATTACAGATATATATTTTTCATACATAAAAGAAAGTCATTGGTTGCTTAAAGATTCATTAACAGTTGCTTTATATCATCCATGACATTTTTGTAGTTATTGTAAATTTTAATGTTTATAGTGCTGGAAAATAGGTGTTAAGTTATAAATTTATTTAAAAAGAGTTGTACTTAGTCTTTGTGAGTACACCATTTCAAAATTGAAATGGAAACCAATTATTTTTTTTAACCATACCATGTTTACAATATTTGTCAGTGTTAACCCTATTGGCCTATTATAGTTGTAAGTTATAAATTATTTTGCATTTTATGAAATGCAATGTTCCCTTTTGTGTAAATCAAAATACAGGTTAATATTTTATATATGTCTAGTGATTTGAATAAAATCTAATGATGACTGGTTTTGTAAAGTTTGTAATACTCTGGTGTAAAGCTATGACAGCGGTTGATTGAGAAATAAATTGATATTTTTACATAAGTTAATTTATTGATTGTTGTTTTCCTTAGATTGTGTTTGAGACTTTATTCAGATATTAGGAAAATGTGTATAATAGTACATGATGATATGTCAATTTTAATTTGAATGTTTATCATGATAAAATATTTTCTTTACAAAAATAAACTATTTTTTTGCCTCTGTAATCTTAATGTCCAAAGAAATCAAAAGAGATACAATAAAAAGTTATATGCAACATTCTAGGATGGAGACAAAAGACAAATAGACAGTCAGTGCTTCTCAATTTGCTATGAAAAGTTTGAATGCTTGTGTGTATATATTATGTGGATACCTCATGACTCGTGTCCTGTTTATAGTTTAGTAGCCAATATCTGCACGATAGACATAAACAGCCTTCTGTGACTGTACCCAAGGTCCTTAAACACTGATCATTAACTAGCTAAGTGAAAAAACCACCTTAGCGGCCTTATCCACTAAGTGGATTACGTTGTTATTTTGTCACCAACATGGCAACCCATAAGGCCCATGTTAATTTTTTTAATTTTTAATTAATTTTTTGTGCTTATTTTTGAGCCTACAGTAGACTCCCTCTTATCCGGACTCCTCGGGACCGAGGCCAGTCCGGATAACGGTTTTTCTGGATAACTGACGTCCCCAAAAACTCATAAAAACCGACTGTTTAAATGCGTGTTTGACTTAAATTTAGGAGAGCATTTTATTTAGACACGTGATCACTGGTCTCAAATCTTTCCCACGAGAACAGTCGTTTCAGTACCACCCACTTCCTGCCGATCTAGTCCGGTTAAACAGATGTGCTGATAAAAATGTTCTGGCTAAAGAGATGTCATTTCCGCCAAATGTAGTCCAGTTAAACCAATGTCCGGTTAAAAGGTGTCCGGATAAGAGGGAGTCTACTGTATTTTAATTTATAAAGGGATTCTGCACATCTATAGGCAAACATATTTCTAACGTAGATATTCCCAGTGATCCACAGGAGCTGAGAAAAAAGGTTTTCAATAAACATGCTTGTTTATTAATATATAGAATTAGCCCCATGTTAAATCTCCATAAGAAAAGTTTAATTTCCACTTTAGACCCAACTAACGTAAATATTCTCAAAATACAAATAAAACCCGCACATATAGGACCTATTCTTTTGGTACAACCTGTGTATAAATCGGTCCAGTACTAGTAGTAAAGTCAGGGTAGCTACTGTCGTAAGCTATAAATTTTGGTCCCATGTTTAATCTCCATAAGAAAAGTTTAATTTTTATTTTGACCCAATTAACGTAAATATTTTCAAAATACAAATAAAACCTGCACATATAGGACCAATCACCTTTCTTTTGTTACAACCATATTGACTATACCTGTAGGTATATATAGTGTATAAATGTGTATATATATCAATGGTACAACCCACATGTAATCCGGTCCAGAGTATGATCAGGCTATCTGTCATAAGGTTTGACATTTTTTTTTATATTTAAGATGTATTTTAACCAAATCAGTAAAATGTTAATACTGTACATGCGTTTCCTTGAATAGTATCAGCATAGGAGTTTGGTATCAAATTAAAGGTTTTATTTTGTAAAATACATTGTCGTAAACCAAACTCAACTCAAACGGACAACCGAGTCAAAATGGCAACCGTTTAAATATTTCTTAAATCCGTCATTTTTTACCCAGCTGTTGTTTTGAGCTCAAATTTACAGCATTGTATTCTACCTAAATTCCTGGGAACCAAGCTTTGCTTGAGTAAAATCATTAGTTTACTCTGTCAGCAGTCGTAGTAATGCAGATACATTAATCCAACTGCCACAAACGGTTCCCACGCTCCGCAATAGGCTACTTGCCTTTAGGCCTACTCTTCTTTCACCACTTCCGTGGACCTGTTTCCCTCCCTTCCCATAGCATTGATGTATTGCAGATACATTAAGGGAACAGGGGTTTGGGGCGTTTTATGGGGTAAAAACGGGGTTTCACCACTTAAAAACATAAAAATATTTTGCAATGTATTTTCTAAACCATTTTGTTGAGCTTAAAAAAAGAAATAATTTTGTATATCTAAGCATATGCCTAACGTATAGCTAAAAAAATTTTAAATTTATGATTCTCATATTATTACAGAGAATAAATAAACTGTTGCAGTTTGGTTTTTTATGGATATATTTTAATCAAATTCAGCAATTTTGTTTATTTCATACGGTAATAAGCTATGAACATTTCAATAATACCCCCGCCGCAGCAAACCTGCCGACTAAGCGAATTTCCAGTTGCCTGAGTTGATTTTCAATTAAATGTATTTAATTAACATTAATTTTTATGAGTACATAGGCTTGCTGCTACAGGGAGGTTAAAAAAGTGTGTTTTTTAGAGAAATATTAATAACTTAGTATAAAATAAATAAATTTACCAAGTTTGATCAAAATATATCCATAAACAAGCAGACTACAACATTTTACAATATTCCCTATAAGAATAACATGGGAATTTAAAATTAACAATTATTTGAATTTTCTCCGTAACTAATAATAGTACAAAAAAAATTTGAGAGACTAAATTGTTTGTTTTTTAAAGCTCTTTAAGAAGGTCTGAAGGAAAATTGGGAAATTTTGCGTTTGGAGGGTCAAAAATTAGAAAAACCAATTTTTACCCCATAAAACCCCCCGTAAAACCCCGTTCCCATGGTCCGATCATGCTGGTTCGCGAACTCATTCAAGTTTATCCCGCCTTACACCTTCAAACAAAATTTCATCAAAATCGGATAAAAATTACTCAAGTTATCGTGTTCACGGACACATATATATATACATATATAAAAATTTGAACGAATGGTGTTTCTGGCCTCTGGGGACATCAAAATGAAAAAGTAAATCGGTCCCGGGCCTCTTACCATGCCACCTACGGTAATAGCTACTTCCCTATAGGGAAATTCGCTAAAAACACATCTTATTAATACCTTCCCTGTATCAGCAAAACCTTACTCATTAAATTAAATAAATTAATTAAATTAATTAATTAATTAAATTAAATTATATTTAAATAGGAACTAAATCTGACAATTTTAAGGGAATAATTTAGTCGAATTCCAGCCAGGTAAATGGAAATTCGCTTAGTCCGCAGGTTTGCTGTGGTGGGGCGGGATATTTAGTTTAAACGATTATTTAACTATTGTCAATTCCAAGAATATATGACAGTTTGTTAGTTTTGATTTGACATATAATCCATTGAGATAGGAGTCACCGACGCCACTGTCCCAGGCTAAGACTGTAGTAGTACATTTTTAAAATTAAGGTTATGTCTTATCGGCGTTGACCGAGAGTAATTGTTATCAAACAAACCATTCAATCAAGCTACTGGCTTCAGTGGCTTCATCAAAGATAGTGAGTTTTTGAGTTCTAAGCTACTGTATGTCGCAGCTGAATTTCGATTCCTGATAACGAATAGGTAGAGAGGCGTCATCATCACATCATCAGTAAAAAGCCGGGTTTTCCTAGGCGCGGAAGTGGAGCGCGGAACTTGTTAATTGGAGAGCGGAATCCACTTGTCGTAGGCAATTTAATGTTACTGTTTTAATAGAAGGAGAGCGGAACACCATGTTAATCTCTTTTCCGCTCTCCGCGCTCCTCTTCCGCGCCTAGGAAAACCGGGCTTAAACATGGTTTGCATATGGTTTGGCGGTTGATGTGCATGGTGTTAATTTTAATAAAGAGTAGGAGCAAAGGTGGCCCTTTAACCGACCCCTCATTGAAGCACTCCTCTCAATGGGGGTATTTTTGTTGCACCCCCCCAGACAGCACACTTTATCCCAGGGACATCCCATAGTAGTCCCATATGTCCTGAGAATGTCTCGGGATATGTGCGCTATCCTCAGGATATCCCGCAAAATCCCGGGACGAGTACGAAATCCACAGGATATCCTACAATATACCGTAATGTCCCGGGATTTGTAAGTTAACCTCAGGATATCCTGTAAAGTCCCGGGATATGTACGAATGCCATAGGATATCCCAGAATGTCCCATGACATCCCGGGACATGTACAAAATCCACTGGATATCCTGTAATGTCCCGTAATGTCCCGGTAACAAACTGAAGAAAAAAAAATACTACCACTGATGAAATGTACAGTATATCTAAATTTAAATGTTCAACAAGGCCAACATATAATAATTTGTTTTTTTCACTAGTGCTTTCGGAAACTTGGTTTCCATCTTCAGGCTGTGTTTACACTAGTACAAAAAGTAAATATTTACTCAATAAATTAATTTTAAACAAAGTTAAAACAGATGATTTAAAGGATATTGGAAAAATAAAAAATAATATTAGAAAAATTTATCTTTTGAATTTTGGATATGTTACAGTGTTGTTCTTGATGTAATTATTTTCAGTAATTCCGAATTTATAATTGGGCCGTCTTCATTATTTAACAAATAATTTTGGTCTGTTTTTTTTTTCTAAAAATAAGATTCCCACGCATTAAGATGTTGAGGTTTTATAATTTATTAAAACTAGAGTTCTATCATAGTTGTGTGGAATGTGAATTTAATTCTAACTTAAAATTAATAAAACAACAAAAAACTAATTTTAATCATATAACAATCAATTATTACAGTGTTAATCTAATGGTGATTAAATAATCTATATTCAAATACCAGTATCCTCTCCAACTACCAGAAAAACAATTCAACTACTTGAGGCCTAAACAGATTAACAGAATCATATATAGCCTATACTGTAGTATCAAAAATATTTTAAGTATTGCGACCATTGCAACTGTCGACTACTCTTTAACCACTTGAAAACACCCATAATCAACAAGCGCAGATAGCTCCGGAGGTAAGGTAAGAGGCTCACAAGGCGAAGGTACCAGGTTCGAAACCCGTCTGGGCCAAAAACTTTTTTCTCGTTTTTTTCTTCAAAATTTGTGTTTATTAACTATTTAATCAATTTACTAAACTTATAATTAAGCTTTTCATACTAAATCTATATTATTTTGTGTTTTTTATGTTCAGGCCCAGACCACACTTTATCCCAGGGACATCCCATAGTAGTCCCATATGTCCTGAGAATGTCCTGAGGACTACCCTGGGATGACCTCGGATGTCCCACGGATATGCGTGTGAGCTTATCCGTAGGACATCCCCGGGCGGGGACATTAGGCATTCCTGTGGATATCCTGTGATATCCCAAGTTGACCATAGGACCACTATGGGATATCTTGCATATCCTGTCGCAATATCCGTGGGATGTCCTGAGGAGAAAGTGTGCTGTCTGGGCCCCCCCCTCCCAACCAAGGAATTAAGTTAACTCACTTTGTGGAGAACAGGACATACAGGAGGTTTGTAAAAAGGCAAGGTACATAAAACCGGTAGTAGATACCAATACATAAACGTGCAAAACCACGGCCGCCTTTAACTCCAGGCCGCGGCCTTCGAAGTGGCAACGCCACAAGTAGGGTTGTGTGTAACAGCTGTTTTGTTTGGAAGTAGCTAATATGATTTGTGTATTTACGAAAGCTTGGTCACTGGACTATAAAAATATCGACTCCATTTAAATGTACACTTACTTACTTACTTGAAATACTTGATCTCTTCATCGTTGACCAACAAATGTTGGATAGATTGCGTCATTAAAAGTTTCACTATTTACTAACACTATATTACATATATACAATTATACTGAACTGACGGATGTGACTTAATTCGGGAAAGCGAGTGGCTCGTCAAACAGTTCTTTTAAAGCGTACAAGGGCCTGCTGAGTAGGCTCTGGCGAAGTGCGGATTTGAATTGCTTTGGGTCTAGAGCTCGGATATTGGTCGGCAGTGTGTTGAATAGTTTTATTGCTATTGAGGGGTATGACTGAAGTGTGTGGCGAAGGCGACAACGAGGTAGGTCAAGGTCACCAGCCCCGCGAGTCCCATAATTGTGCTGCATGCTTCTAGTTGAGAAGTTAGTTAAGTTGCTTCTCAGAAGGACTAAGGTGTTCAGTATATATTGGCTGTAGACCGATAAGACACCAAGTTCTTGAAAAATCGGCCTGCAATGGTCGGTTGGGCCGGAAGATGTTATCAGTCTTAGAGCCCTCTTCTGTAGCAGCAGCACACCCTGAGTTGCGTGGCTATGTCCCCATACCACCAAGCCATAGCTAATGTGACTGTGGAATAGTGCGTGATACATGATGAGCAGGTAGGGGCGTGTGATCTCATTCTTTAGTCTTCTGATCAGATAGAGTACTCTGCTAAGCCTAACACATACCTTCTCAACATGATGATTCCAGTTTAGTTTGGAGTCGACCCAGAACCCTAACAGTTTCACCGCCTCATCTTCAATACCCTGTTTGAGGGTGCACGTGATGGACTGTGTCTTGTCGTTGTTGATTTTGAGACGGTTTAACACAAACCATTCTTTGGCTTCATTTAATAGAAAAGCTGCCTCTGTTCGAAGGTCATTCAGGTTGCTGTGCCTGGTCATTAACGTTGTATCGTCTGCAAAAAGCAGCGTGCGCCTGTTAAGGGACAGATCGTTAATCATTATAATGAACAGGACAGGACCCAGAATCGAGCCTTGGGGCACACCATGGTGCATTTCCTGGACGTTGGAAGAAGCTCCATGCAGCGAAACAATTTGCCTCCTGTTTTCAAGGTAGTTAACCAGTGATTTGTACAGATACATATTTTCAATTCGAATTCATAATGTTATGGTTTTAAATTATGTATGTTTTATTTCAATATTTAAATAAATTAATGTTCCTAAATTTAAATCAATAAAGTGCGAATTAATGAGCAGGTGTAACCTTTCTGCCATTTTATCTTATGGGACGTCTGACACCAAACAACCCCTAAAGGTGGCCGTGGCAAAACGCATAGAATCCGAATTAATTGATTGAATATTACTCAAATAGGCAATTAAAGAGACGTAGAATCTTTCCACCCTAACCCTGGTGGAACTTTTCCACTAAATCCTTGTTTTGATATCGCAATTAATTGATTGATCTTATAGGCCAACTACCTTACTACCTTATAGTCTTTTAAACTAAACTATGAATCGGGTTTTATTTTTTATTTGTATCTTTTTTTATATTTTATAGATCACAAAATACACTAACTTCAAAGGCTCTGTTTATTATGACATTTTTGTACATATTTATTGAATAAGCCTGATCAACGGCGTACAAATAGCACAGCTGTAAATTGGCTTTGAAATAACCAAAGGTACTGGTATTAGTGCAACAAGTAACCATAGGTGGCGATCTTCACCTTGACTTTTTTTAGCAAAGTAAAGTTGTTAAGTTGTTATTATTTCTAATTTTGAGTGAATCAAGGTGTGTTGTGATGGTGTAATTTGTGAACAAGATTTTCTTTTTAATTGATAAAAACTTGTTTTGTAGTGATATTGAGTGACTTTTTCTAGTGTAATTGTTGTAAGTATCATTTAGATTTACCAGTACTTTTTCCATCTAATCTTGACATTGTTAATTTCAATATGAACAACACCTTATTTAACCTTTGATCAGAGATTGTTGTGATAAACAACCCACCAGGGATTGATTTTCAACTTCCCTAAAGGCTGTGTCACACTAGGCTACTTACTAGCTGCTATTTAGTAGCGGCTAGTGAAGTAGCCGCTAGTAAAAGCTGTCACACAACAAATGTCGGTAGCGGCTACCTAGTAGCAGCGATTCAGCCAGTCAGTGTCAATCCTGTGAAAATGTCGTCTGTTGGTATAAGCCGGGTTGAATTACGGCGTTTAATTTTGATGTGCGTTAGTGATGTTTGTTTCTTTTTGAGCCCATCTTCTTGCACCGCAAACCGGAATAGTCTAATTCCTGCATCAGTTGTGCAAATGCCTGTCTTTTTACTTCCCGCTTTAAATAATCAGGGCACTTAATATCCCAAAGGCATTGATATTTCCGAGAAATGTTTAAAAAGTTAATTATGTCCCCACCGGACCACTTCACTTCACTCATTTTTCACAAATTTTAATTGAAACCAACTTTTCCACAACAAACCAAACCCAAACATGCACAGCCACTAGCCGCTACTACGCTAGTACACATGTCACACCGGCTACTCGGTAGCCGCTAGTCAATCACGTGACTCACTAGCCGCTAGTTAGTAGCTCGGAAAATTGGACATGTTCAATTCTCGACGCTAGTGAAATGAGACTAGCGCGCTACTCCTACCAGCCGCTACTGCCTATGTCAGATTGGCTATGAGTAGCCGCTATTTCGCTAGCGGCTAGTAAAGTAGCCTAGTGTGACACAGCCTTAAGGTATTGAACTAATCTCTTAGTTTCCTAAAAAAAACCTAATCTTAAAATATTCACATATTACTTCAAATTTGGCTTTTTATTGTTATGTACATTATCCTACTTGAAAGCTATAAGTTAGGCTAGGCTAAGCAATTAAAGAAAACTTAACTTGAATGTTTTTAAATATAGGCTAGGATAAACTGCTGTACCACTCTTAACTCCATGTTATTATAGCCATAGCTTAGACTATTTACTGACACTGCATTGGAATTAAATTAAACTATGATAAAGTTATTATCACCAGCCTTTGATAGGCTAGGCTAAGTCGTGGCTAAGATGTGGATTAGGCGTCCGGCAGTTACTTTCATAACCTAACCTAACTAACCAAACTTGCTGATAGGCTAATGAAAAAATCGAATGAAGGTTAACCCTCCGAGTGTCCATAGTTTAGGCCTTAATGTCCACCTATTTTTGGCCCCTTTGCAAGGTTTTATTAAAACGGATCTGAGAAGCTTAAAACAATGTCAATTCTAATGTTCTATATACCATTTTGTTTGGAAAATCATGGGCTTCAATATTATATATAAAACATAAGGAACATTTTTTCAAAAAAAAAAATTTTTAGGTAAAAAAAAATATAATTTTGAAAATTTTCAAAAAAAAAATAAGTTCGCGCTCAATGAAATTGTATAAATTATAGGCCTATAAATATTTGAAAATAGCCACTTTGTTCTAAATTTAATGAGGATTACAAATATATAATCATATAGCGAGGTAAGTTATCAAATAAATAAGTTATGAGCGAAAAACGGATTTCAGTACATAGCGTTTAGCTAAGAATGCATAGCCTAACCATAGCTAGGAATCTGGCTGATAATTTACATCAATATCACTACCTACTTCTTCAGGATCATCAACCAGCACTTCAAAACCACTTAAATCTTCTTATAATGCACCACGTATATCACTACTTTTGATTTTTAACACTAAAACAATGATAAACGTAATAAAACACATCAGTCATCGGTCCGGGGGAACCTAGCTGTTTACAAATACACGCACGTCAGCTGTCTGCTACAATATTTTCGGAAGTAAAATGAATAGCGCTTAGAGACAGACCTCTGGAGAAAGCTTAGAATATTACGGAAAGAACGATACCTAACTCGATCCAGTTCAATCCGATTCAGTCAGTCATAGAGCCTTCGCCGTAAACGATGTTTGTGCGTCATAAAAGTGACGCGTGACCCTACACAAAGTGTGTTGTGCGTCATTTTTATGACGCGTGACACTCGGAGGGTTAAATTCTGTTCATAAAATAAAATTATAAATGCTTAAAATTGTAACAAAAGATTTAA
Source organism: Macrosteles quadrilineatus (assembly GCF_028750875.1). Classification (NCBI taxonomy): domain Eukaryota; kingdom Metazoa; phylum Arthropoda; class Insecta; order Hemiptera; family Cicadellidae; genus Macrosteles; species Macrosteles quadrilineatus. Next base: position 16,833,471 of record NW_026542602.1, read on the forward strand.
CTTATAGTTAAGAAGAAATGGCATTCCAAGCAAAATCTTTAAAAAAAAGTTTTAAAAAAAGTGACACCTTTGTGATTGGATCTAAGTAGGCCTACCTCTTGTACATCAGCCGAGTACTCTATCCACTACACCATGAACACCGATGGTAGTAAACCGTATCAGTGTATGTTAATGAAGTTCCGGGCCCCCACAACCTGGTGACGTCACTGCCGGACGCCTAATCCACGTTCGGTTACCGTACGCGTATCCTAAGCGTTCAATTTTAGCAACTGTAACTTCAAACTCAGCTACCATTGACTTAAGCTATTAATTACCGTGAATTAATATTAATTACTAAGTTTATTAATATTATTAATAGTAATAACACGGATATATATATCCGTGGTTTACCGTTAATAAACCGTGAATAAATAAATAAATAATTAAAAGCATGATTAGACCTAATGTACTGTAACGTCATAGATTGTGTAGCCTAATGTCAGATGGGACTAAGTTAAAGTGACACCAGCAAAGCAAGCTGGGTACCGGGTCTGCTTCTTTTGTAGGCCTACAGAAATTATTTTAGACAACAAAAAGAGGGGATTCTTATGGATGGTAAAGCTAGGATCGTACAGTCTACCACACTCTTAAAAAATTGTTCAACCTAAACCTTACCAGCTGTTAAATCTTCTTCCTGGTGATATGCCCAAGTGTAAGTGGACCAGTTTGATAAATCCACTGAGTTAATTCGAGTAAACTAAGTTAAGAATACAACCAAACCATGTATATTTTCAGAGGCCATGATACCTCTCAGAGAGGACAGTTAAGTTTTAAGGTAGACCTCAAAATTCAAGAATAGGCCTAACTCCAGGGCACCATCTCCATTCACTTATGAGGCACTATTGTCACTTTGTTATTAGGCTAAATAGGACTAGCGTCGAACTTTCTAAAACACCAACACAGCATGATTGCTGTACAGTAGTTGAAGACAAATATGAATGATTTAGACTAAACTTAAACTTATTAGCTTTTTGGAGTAGGCCTACCTACTAACTTAAGACAGCTGATAATTTTTCCAGGTCAGTTTTCAAAAATTAATTTTTCACCACACTATGATGTTTTTGGCTGTATTACATACGTTAATTGGTGGCTGAAAGTTACGTTTTGCTGGCCATGCCAGCTGTCATCGTAATTTGGGGACCGAGCAGGTTTTTACAGCCCGGGGCCGCAAAATCAGCTGTCCGCTTACTTACTTAAAACATGAATGCATTTTGAATACACAATCAAAATCCATAGCATTGCAATAGAATTGTGTTATTGTCACCGTTGCCTAGCAACTATTTATTTTTATTTTTGCTGATTCCTCAAATTATTTCTTAACATAACCTTAAAGTTGTAGTTGTGTTGACTATCAGTGTGCATTATTATAGTGATGAATAGTGGTAATAGGGTATAGTGTGGTGAAAAATAGCGTTCGTACCACGGACCGAAATGGTTTTGCAGCTCTCGATCGATTTAAGTTCTCGACTTCGTCTCGAACTTAAAAACTATCTCGAGCCTGCAAAACCTCATTTTCGGCCCTAGGTACGAAATATATTATTACTTACAGTAGTTTGAGATTTTGTAAGAGATTTTGGTACCTACTTTTGTATTATATGGAGGCCACTTATTTTACAGCACGCTGCGGCAGTTAGGTTATGTTTGGTTACTGTATTATAAATATGTTTGAAGAACTTTCCTCGTAAATCGGCCATGAATCAAACGATACCAGATGAGTCATAAAAAATGTATGTTAACCCAAACCACCCTAACCGCTGTAGCGCGCTGTGTAAGGGTGGCCTCCAAATAATACGAAGTAGGCCTACCGAGATTTTTTCTGTACAATGCCCAGTGATGCAAAAGTTAGTAAACAAAAAAGTGTTTTAAAATCAATACAATCATCATCAATTGACACCATTGATGCTTAGGTTTCAATAAAATGCAAGAACACAAATGCGCAACTTTTCTGTTACCTTTTTGGCCTTTTTGTGTTTCCCGAGCACATTCAGGATAACATAGGCCTATTGGGTTGATAAGCTAAAGACTGACCACCCTGCACTACCTATTCTGCTCTGGTCACGTCTGGTTTGCCTATGTGACTAAAATACCAAAACGGTAGGTACTTCACTGTCCGTATCACAACACAGACCAGTAGTCTATGGTGACGAGTACTGTAGTTTGAAACACATATAAACAGAAGCTGCCATTCGCGCTGCTTGCAGGAGACCTAAGGCTAGATTTGGTTATTATATTATTTATAATGAACTTCATAGCTCTTTACCCACAAAGTTCACTTTCTACATCGACATTAACCCCCAAACTACCTCCCTTCTGACAGGGGCGGTTCCATCACGGATTCTTGAAGGGGGCTCTTGCTTGGAATCTTGGGTTATAGGCTGTTTACCACCTCCTAAACACTGGGGGTTTGGGGGGTAGAGATATAAAGATTTTTAATTGTAGAAAAAAATGTTTAGGCCTAATTGTAAAGAAACCAAGTTTTAATGTCAGGGGGGGGGGTTGAAACCCACTGAAACAATAAACCATGAACATCTTCAGCAGTCGAGGAAACATTATCCTCCCCAGCGATTGAAGACAAATCCTAAACATCTCCTGCGATCAAAGGAACATCATCATCGCTATGAGCGATCGCGGCGTTTTGTTGTACATGCGGTCCTAAACCACGGCATGGTCGTAAATTCAACACTGTCTACCACCACTCATAATTCAGTTCCATTTAATATTGATTGAAGGTTTACATTTCAGGCTTTTCAAGTATTTAATTGTAGTATAAAGTCAATAACTAATTAACATTAAGCGTTGGCCATCACATTTTTAAGGTCATTGTCAGAAACTGATCCTTATCAAAATCATATCTCATTATCAATAACCTCACTACCTACATTCAAGCGCTGATTATCTGAAGCCCGGATCATCCGGAACGTGGCCGAAAAAGCCGATTACCGGCGTTGACGCGATAGCGTGAGACAACTAGTGGTGACGCCGAGACCGCATATGGTCACGGATGTTGCTACAATTGCAGGAGGCAATCAAACTAGTAAAAAAATACCTGAAAACATAAAAACATTCATTGTTGTCTTGCCTACATAGATACAAAGATTCGTCTATTTTTATCAATTTATTACGGGCACATCTGTGAAAGCAGTTTGACAATATTTGTACAGAAAATTATATTGTTTTAAAGTACCGGTATTGTAATTTGTAATTAACTGTATAGTAATGACAAAAAATATAGATTGTGCTAGTTCAGGGATGAATACATTTTCTCCACTATTAATTAGACACGTAGAAAAGTTATTTAAATTTTGTCTGCAATGTTTTTGACGGACTTAAATTGTTTACTCATAAATTAAGGCTGGCGTCTTGGCCCAAGTGCTCCAACAAAACCAGTTGTTGTTGTTTTCTTCAGGTAGGCTACCTAGGTACCGTATATTAGAATTTGGCTATGTTTTAATTTCCTTTTAAAATTCTTTATTTTTACATGATCAAGCAATATTTAAACCTTTTAAAGTAGGTTTCATAAGATAACAGCTAAAAAGACCTTTCAATCTTTAAATACCACAAAATATATTCTGTTTCAGACTTGCAATGTGACACCCAAACTTCATCTGCCATGTCGACCCCGACACACAAGAATACTGATCCTCCTCCCTCAGGTATGTGCTGAGACATTTTATGTGTTAAATTATACTTAAACCCCTTCCACTCTTCACTGTCCATCAGCATCAAAGATGTCAACTTCTTGCATCCTAGTTTGACAAGAGACAGGAACGGTCTTGTGACTTCCAAAGCGTGTTCTTGTGACACAACGACAAAGTTTTTTGCCTGCCAATAACAGGCTGCCGCATCCTGTTGTTTCAGCAATGTTGCAGAATGTCCATTGTCGAGAGTCTGTTATCAACGGGCGTTGTATCCCAGCGATTGTTTTTAAATGTGTTGGACATTACTAAAAATTAAATTTACTGTCATGCAAACCGATCATCGAAAAGATTTTGTCAGAACTATTGGTTTTACAAAAACACCATTTGGCGGATCTGCTGAGGCATTGCCGCAACGCAACCGAAAAGGGTTTTTTAATAACAAGGAGGTTCGCCACAACAGGCTAGCCTGACAACAGTTGTCGTGTGGCAACCCAGTTATTCATCCTGTTATGTTATATAACCACCATGGACTAGGGTGACTATTGTTTTTTATTTATAGGGCCTACTAGAAATATGTCTAAGCTGAACTCAAACCACAATATTGGGAAGTTGGCGACAGCAACATCTAGTAGCAATCATTGTGATTTATCAAGATTCAAATATCTTTATTAATTTTTTACAAAATACATTAAGGGGTCAACAGATGTAGATCCAGGCAAGGGTGGTCCTAGACCTATTTTTTTTGGGGGGGGGGGCTCAGGGGGGGGTTCACCGGGGTTTGTAATCATTGTCTACTTGTACCTGAAACGGTAGGCTTCTTAAGGTAAGAATGTTGCTAGCAGTAACTGTTCTCTGAAAAAAGAAAAGGAAAAAGTAGGCCTATAGGTTATGAAGTTTTAAAAATGTAATTATAAAACAATTGTGGGTAAAGTTTCACTCATATTTGGGTTAAAATACACACCTAGGTGGTGTCCCCATCTCAACTAATTGATACCGGTAATTGATAGTAGAATAGTATAGAAACAGTGAGGGCATCATTGTTTAAAAACATTATACTCCATATTAACTACTTACTAGCTGTTAACCCTCAGCAGAAGTTTTGCCAGCAAAACTCTCTATAACTCTAAGGGATGGAAGTGAATTTATAGTCATATTCATGGTCAAGAATCTTTATTCATAGTATACATGGTTGTACATGAATAGTGTCAAATAAATTAAAACTAATGCTTAAAACTATGATAAAGCCATTTTCAATTCATCTAAAGAGTATAAAGACAGGTCCATTAAATATGCCTTGAGACTTCTTTTTTAAATTTTGGGTTTTTGTTCTGTTTTAATTTTCAAAGGAATAAATTTAAAAAATACATGTCCTGCATTGATAGTCTTTTTTTGAAGAGCTCTAATTTATGTTTTCCAATTACAAAGTTATTTTTGTTACTTGTATTGTAGTTATAATTGTTTCTTTAATTGGTGGATTGAAATTTTTGTTTTTGACAAACATAATACATTCAAGAACATAGAAACCATAAACAGTGAAGATCCTTAAATGTTTAAAGTGTTCTTTTGCAGAATCATCTTTGTTCATTTTTAACATAGCTCTGATTGATTGCTTCAGTATTGTCAAAATTTGGTCTAGATTCAAATTTGAGGTGGCTCCATATACACATTACAACGGTGTTTTATTGTATTTATATGTAATTAAAATTTGGATATAATTATTTGGGTTCCAATAAGTTAAGTTAAGCTACCTCATTTTTGATTTTATACTCAGGGTCTAAGTTATTGCTGTACGGTAACCAGGAAAAATAAAAAACATGAAATTGAGAACAAAAATGGACCTTTATTTAAACTTAATGACTTATAAACTACTTACAGAATTCAAAATCAAACATAAGTTAAGATATTGATAAATTTAGAGATTGTTTACGAATTTTAAATAATTAGACTATCCTACCTAGGCCTATATGATTTTAAATTATTGATATGTGATTTATGGCTTAAATAAATTAAATTAAATTAAATCTGGCCTGTTTGTGTGGTGATCTGAAGTTTCATCGTTGACTACGGTTCCGCAGTTGGGCTGTAACCAGACGACAGTCTCCCACTGTAGACGGTACGGTGATATCAGAAAGAATAGTTTGATTTCAGCAAGATGTTTCTTTGATGCCGACTCCGCCTTTGCGTAAACAGTAGAGGTTGAAAATACACAACGTGGGTCTGAAGATAGAAATAGGCTGCTAAGTCATCAGATCCACCCTCAAAACAGACGGGAAATGTCGATGTATGCACACAGACACAACAGAACTAACCTATATTGTCGCTAACAACGAGAACATCACACATATCGGTTTCACAACACAGAAGAATAATATATAATGTGTAGGTGTCACGAATTGGAAACACATTCACTTCGTCCACTGCAGCACGACTGTACTAATCACCCCTACATCGCAGCCAAAACAAATACATCCATTCATCCAGGGTGGTATACTTTGACTGACTTGCCTAGTCCCTGCTCACCGCTCACCTCCTACACCTAACCCGTTCGAGCTCTCCCATTGGCTGCCGAACTCACCCTCGGCTCCCGAACCTCGAAGATATACGAGACATGTTTGCGACATCGCATTGGCGCCATCTCCACAAGCAAGTCCCAACAGGAAAATTTTAGCGTTTTGGGATAGTGTTAGGGCGCATATGTAACCTAATAGTTGAGATTGTCCAGGGTCAGGTGCTGACTGTGATGATTTAAGCCTATTACGTACCACTGTTCTGTAGCTGCGGTCGTTATCACGATTACGCCTCCTGTCTATTTTTCGTTGTCGTCGCGTCGAAGGCATTTAAAAGTAAAAACAACAAATAAACAAATTATAGCTACACAAAACAACGATAAATGCACAAATTTAAGTTAGAATCGTGCTAACACAATCCGTCATGGCGACACAAAACAACGATAAATACACAAATTTAAGATACAACCATACTAACACGATCCATCTTGGGGGTTATGTTTACACAAACTCAAATAGTAAATAAATAAATAACAGCAATTAAATTATACAGCTGATCAAAATGTAAACAATTATGTTCTTCATAAGGATAACATGGGAACTTTCAAAGCAACTGGGGCAGAGCCCAAGGGACTGTTTCAAAAATGTAAGGCCAGGTTGCAAATCTACGCGACACGCTCTTTCCAATGAGACATCAATGGATAAAATCGGTTAAGAAATGGCGGAGGAGTTCAACCGGAAAAGTTGCATGTAGCGTATTAATTATGTAGATGGGATTGAATATGGGAAAAATAAATCATTTTAAACACTTAAATACTGCATAGTTTTGGTATTTTTCTAATCGCACAAAGGCCGGAATTTATTTGATTTAAAACAAGTTGACAATGTTGGTACCAATACAAGTTACTGTCCAATGTCAGGCCAAGGAACGTTACGGCTTCTGTTATTTCAATTGGTTGGTTATTTACTTCAATACTAGATAACCTGTTGCTCAAAATCGAGCAAAACTGCAAATTGAAATAAAAAAAAATAAACAACAAAAACATAAATAGCATGACCTCAATCAAAGAGTAATTCTAAAGTCTATGACTGATTATAGAAATACAAAAAATATTATGTTGTAACAAATTATAAAACTAACCCACAATATTTAATATAGATCCGCTCTCATACTGCTTTGGTCATCTCTTATGTATTGTAGGTGGGTCCCCACTATGAGAACGTAGATGTCAACCACACACTGTAAAGTGAGCTTTTCCGACCTTATGTTGCAAGCCAAATCCCTCTCTTGACGCAAACCAGTACGACCCGTAATATAGCACTGTTAAATTATTTCTACGATAGGTTCTGTTTTAGGCGTGTTTAAATTAGGGGCCCCAACCAAAGTCTCCAGTTGGGAACATTGGAGGGCAAACAAGTGGATCTAACGACGGATCTAGATTCGCGTTTAAAATGATTAGTTTTTGAAAAAAAAGAAACTAAGATATATTTGGTCTGGTGGTCCTCTGTTTTCAGCTTTAAAAATAGTGGCGACATTTATACAGGTCACATCATTGTAGCGAGGAAAGCCAATTATTTTGTCTCTTATTATGTACATAAGAATCTGCCTTAACTCCTCGGAGCTCTCGTCCCTACAAATTTCGGCCACAGTTTTAAAAGATTGGGCAAATGGGTTGGCAATGTGACCCTATTTCCCACATATTTTATCATTGAATCTTTCCTTTCAAGTTCAAGTGTCATGGATCTTGAAATTGTAGATCCCCTGTATGATCCTCTCATCTAAATGAGCTTCAGAGCTGACCATGGCAAAGGCGGAATTGAATTGACAAATTTTGTTCTAATAATTTCTAGATCCAAGTCTCACAGCCCTGATTTCAGATTGGGAGTTTCCAATAAGTTCCTTAAAGTATGGTGAATTCCGCTGATGAGGTAAATGGTTCTCTCATTTATAGCAAAAAAGAGTAACAATTGAATTGTATCGGCCAGACTTTATTTTTTTTTTTTTGCTTAAAATGTAAGCCACCACAATGTAAACATTTAACGTTCATTTGTCAAGGTTAGATGTATCCCACACGATGGTTGCCACTCTGTAATCTTCAAATGATACATTGGGAGATTGATGCAAGCGGCCACGTTCGTGTTTCCTCCAGCCACTCACAGTCTTCGTCTTACTGGTAGCATATTATTTTAAATTTATATGAATTACAAAAGTTAACAAAACAACAGAAAACACTACAACGGAATTGTTGTACACATTGTAAATTACATGATATTGTGATGTAACTGCACTGGAAATAATCACTTTCAAACATTTCATCACACCAAACTGTAACCAAAACAACACGATAATTCAGTAAAATATGATGTAAGGTAAATACATTCAACTATTTACAAACAATTTGTTGTCAAGTCTTGATAGGAAACTCTTTATTTAAGAAACAGATATAGTTAACAGATGTTAAGATAAAAATATAGAATTCCGGCTTTGCTCTGGAATAAATAAGTTCCGCAGCCTATGGTCAAACTTAAAAACTAAAAATAATTAAATATTTATTCTAAACACTTTGTTGTCTAGTATGGATAGGATGCTCTTCATTATGAACCAGACTTAGTTAATAGATTGAAATAAAATATAAATTCCAGCTTTGCTCTGGAAGTTTTAAGTCCTGCAGTCTGTGGTTAACCTTAAAAACTATTTCAAACTACGTCCATATGTTATTTGTAAACAAAGGAAAATGAGTTTAATCAAATGTCAACAGATTGCGCCGCCTTCCAAACTTTAGCCCTTAACTGTACTTAAGTGATGCCCTTTCTTAATATTCTGAGACGTATTTGCACATTAAATGAAAATACCTTTAATTTGACACCTCAAACGTTAAAATCCATCAAGCGGTTATCGAGCTATGACTGTGAAAAGAAAACTGCTTGCGTATTAATATATAGATTAGGATTGGAATTGTTTTTGTTTTGTTTTGTTTTGAATGTGACACATTTGGTTTTACTTTAATTTAATTTTAAATTGTGATTGTTAAAAAAATCCTCAATATAAGCTATTTATATTGTGGATAGCAACTCAACATCTTCTCCAGTTTTCCCAGATACTTTAAGATTAGAGTCATCTGCCTAAAGATACAAACCAGTTGGGACAAAACTTAGACAGTTTTTAAAATTCGTTGTAACAAATGAAGAGCAAAGGTCCCAGGACCGATCCTTGAGGTACACCAGATCTTATTGTGTCCATATTTGAACTATATTTTGATCCATTAAAAGCCGAACTGTCTTTTCACCTACCATCCGCCGCCCGTTTAGCCCTGATCTGGCACCATCTGATTTCCACTTGTTTCTGCACCTGAAGCGAGATTTCGGAGGGCGCCGCTTTGACAGTGATGGGGATGCTCAAGAAAGTGTTTGGCAATGGCTCTCTTCAATTGTGTCATCTTTCTATGAAGAGGGTATATAAAAGTTGGTTCCTCGTCTTTGAAACAATGGTGGAAACTATGTATGTAGAAAAATAGTTTATGATATCCTCTTTCTTGTAGAAATAAATTTTGTATAAAAAAATCTATGTTTTTTTCTAAAACGGTACTTAAGTTACTTTCTGGACAAGCCTCGTATTTTGTTCCTTGACAGTTGTTTGGTCCACAACAATGCTCCTCATATGGCAAACTTTAAACCTCAAATATTGGAAAGTATCACAGATAATTACAAAATGAACCTTACATAAAAAAAACTCTAATTCATGATACACATGTAGAAGATTGTCATTATTGGTTATTATTGGTTGGTAACCCACCAAGGCAACTTCTCCATTCACCTCAAGTTGACATGTTTCCGTTGTTGACGTGAACTGACTTTGTAAATGCAAGTCCTAAAATGCAAGTACTGAAAATAAATTCCTTTTTATTCCCGGTACATACCACACATTCTCTTGTGTGACCCTATTAGGCTTCCCATTTACCTCCACATCAAGTTCAATGGTTCCTTTTCCCAGCGCGTTAATGGACTCTCCATTGGCTGCCATCACTGACTCCTGGTTGACGAACGGCTGAAACTTCTGAAACAAGTCTTCTCTATACGTGACATGATTAGTGGCACCGTTGTCTACATACCAACAGTCACTGTTGTTTTCAGTCATCATTACATCAACTGACAAAGTCATATTTGAACTAGGTTTACTATCCTCTGTTATTGCTTCCCATCTGCTTTCCATTTTGTACACTGCTTAACTTTGTGTCCTATCTTTTTACAATAATGACATGTGAATTTCTTATTTGTTCCCTAAGTTTCTAAACTAGCTTTGTTTTTGGTTCTAGTTTCTGATTTTACCCATAATGCTTCTTGACCCTGAAAGTTACGCCCTAATGCTTTTTCATATGCACACAGTTGAGTGGTTAGATTTTCAATAGTCCTTTCAGACTTTGCCATCATCATCCAACTAGACTTAAACGCAAAAGAGTCCTCAGGAAGCATTCCCAAGATTTTACAGATCAAAAACAAATCTGGTAAAACAAATTTGTTGTCCCCTCCTATAGATATTTCAAGTTTCAAACTATTCCATAAGTTCTTAAGCTTAGATATGTTACCAGAAATATAAATGCTAGGATCCTGATTGAAACTGAAAAAATCTTGACTTATTTCGTAGGCTTTGTCCTCAGACACCCCATCAAACAACCTATGCAGCTCTAGCCACACGTCTCTTGCATTTGTAAAACACATAACTTTTTCTAGGGTTACATCTGACAGATTGGTGGCAATAATTATTATAGCGGTACACTATAATATGTGTCAATATGCTCAATATGTGTCAGCCTTCCAGAACTTATCTAAATCTGCCTCATACTCAGCTACCTCTGCTGTTGATGGATCTTCTTTCTGTGTAGGCGCTTGTAGATTTCCCTCTATGACATCCATTACTCCAGACTGACTCCTCAGCAGAATACTAATCTTGAACTTCCAGGTAGCCCAATTATCTTTTCCATTTAGAAGTCCAATTAGCACTTTTGTAAACGTCATATTTTTATTTAGCCTTTTCCAGTAAATAATATGTTATAACAAGAAATAAGTACTTCAATATTAACAGTTTGTTATATTAAAGAACCCAAAGCTCTGCTTCCATGTTGAAATTAAAGAAAATAATTATTGATTCAGAAAACAATTGTATTAAGACATCTTGCTATACTCATATATCTATAAAAAAAACAAAGTTACTGCATTAATAATAATAGCACAGCTATAAAAAAAAAACATAGAGGAAAATTATTAAAATGTAGACAGATAATCACATATCTTAACAGATTGAGGTCTCAAATTGAAGGTATGCACGCACAGATTTCCCATCAAGCATCGGCATATAATTATCTACAGTACCACTTGGCTTATACATCTTCTATATACAGGGTGTCCCGTAACTCTCTGGACATATGTATACAGCGTTATTCCTTAGGTCAAGACAAACACATTTCACCATAGGAACATGGGTCTGTGGGATCTAGTTTACCGACTGTCGGTATTTATGTGTTTTTTACAAAAAAACTAATAACTCCTAAACGGGTTGAGATACAGCTTTGATATTTTACAAAAATGTTTATCTGATTAAGACCTTTTATCGTTAGAAATTATACTAAAAAATCATTAACCGTTTCAAAATGGCGGCCATTTAAAATATTTGATGCCAAATTTCACGAAAACAGTTAACTTTACAAAAAAAGTGCAAGAGACAAAAAAGTTTGTAAACTTTATGTAGTTTTCAATGATACCTTATTTGTTAAGATTGGATAAATAATAACAGAGAAACTAGTTGTTTTCGTAATGTATGACCACCTTTTCCATTTAAACAATGCTAAACAACGTTAAAGGAGTATTAGCATTGTTTAAATGGAGAAAAGTGGTCAGGCATTTGGAAAAGAAGACATTTCTCTGTTATTATTTATCCAATCTTAACACATAAGGTATCATTGAAAACTACATAAAATTTACAAACTTTTTTGTCTCTTGCACTTTTTTTGTAAAGTTAACGGTTTTCGTGAAATTTGGCATCAAATATTTTAAATGGCCGCCATTTTGAAACGGTTAATGATTTTTTAGTATAATTTCTAACGATAAAAGGTCTTAATAAGATAAACATTTTTGTAAAATATCAAAGCTGTATCTCAACCCGTTTAGGAGTTATTAGTTTTTTTGTAAAAAACACATAAATACCGACAGTCGGTAAACTAGATCCCACAGACCCATGTTCCTATGGTGAAATGTGTTTGTCTTGACCTAAGGAATAACGCTATATACATATGTCCAGAGAGTTACGGGACACCCTGTATATAATACGCTAAGCCGATTTTTGTGAACAGAACTCCTCCCTCATTTTTGGACCGATTTTGATGATTAAAGTGTCAAAAAAATTGCCCTGATCTGTAGTTTTGCAAAGTGTTTTTCGTTTTTTGATATCTTTATTAGTATGGACAGGACCTTCCATCAAAGTTGGTTTTTCTCCCATAAGATTAACATGGGGTAATCTAAATATTTAATTGGAAACTTTTCTCCACTAATTTGAGGGATCGGCTGGGCGTAGAAACTTGGTAGAGGTGTCCAAAGAAAGGTCATGGTCTGTAGATGAGTTATCAAAAGAAAGATTAAGTAAATTCGCTTAGGGCTCTGCCCCAGAAGCCTTTAAAGATCCCCTCCACAGATTTGTTTACATTTTGGCCATGTAAATAATACTTTTTAATGAAACAGCTGTTAATTTTTTAATTGTATTTTAAACAACACACATTTATTGGCAGTTACTAAATTGTCCAAAAGATGTATTTGCAATGTTAATTTCTGATTTTTAAACTGATTTTCTTCTGTATCATGTCATGCTTTGCAATATAACGTTCCATTACGGAATAAGTGGAAAATCCTTATATCACATTAACTCTTACAATTATTTCTTATTGGACTATCTTATATCTATTAATTGTACGGGTTAGTGTCTGCCTTTTTCACCACTTTTGGCTACATTTTATCATATTATTTTAGACAGATCATCATAGGTTCATGAGATTATTGTCATACATGTTTTCAATCATTGGATCAATCTTCGATTGTGTAATACAATACAAAATAATAAAAGTGCAGAAGTGTCTTATTAGCTTTAACAGTAACCCCACAACAAATTTCTCAAAACTATGCTAGAGGGTTATTCATTGGCACAGAAGTACGATATGAACTGACGCGACGTGACGAAGGAAAAATCAAACTTACACTGTAACGGATGGAGCTCTTTTTGAGTTAGAACGTGTCTTCTCAACAAACAGATATTTTTTCTCAAATAAAATCATAGATTAATCTTTATTACACTGATGAAATCGCGGAAGTTTTTAACTACAAAAGATCCACCAATACGATTTTAATACTATTTAAAGGTTCTTCCAAAAGAAGAGATACCAGTTAACATACTAATAATAACTCCGATGACGTACGGTATGGGAAATATTTTATTCATTCAATTCAATTCAATTCAATTATTTAAGATGGGGACGCCACTATGTGCGTATTTTAACCCAATTGTATGATCAACCAAATGTGATAACTAACGCAATTAATATAATTATTTTTTTACACTTATTACTCTTTAAACAATTCTAAATGCTCAAAATATGTATAATTTCACTCAATTGTATCGCAGTTAGATGAATTAGTGTAAGCCTTGAAAGTAACCGTCGATTTCGACGGGTTTCACTTTCACCTAGTAAACAAAATTTGCTCACCATGTATTACATATGGGAGTTGAATTTGGTTTTTCTTTCCACAGTTTGTTTAGCTATTCTACCCGACCGATTTTTATGATTGACGTCTCAAATTGAAGGTATGCACGCACAGATTTCCTATCAAGCATCGGCATATAATTATCTACAGTACCACTTGGCTTATACATAAACAAAATTTGCTCACCATGTATTACATATGGGAGTTAAATTTGGTTTTTCTTTCCCGAGTTTGTTTAGCTATTCTACCCAACCGATTTTCATGATAAACGTCTCAAATTGAAGGTACGCACATACAGATTTCCAATCAATCATTGGCATATAATAATCTACAGTCCCACTTGGCTTATACGTAAACAAAATTAGCTCCCTATGTATTTTTTTCATGTGAGTTAAATTTGATTTTTCTTTTCTGAGTTCGTTTGGCTCTGCTACCCGACCGATTTTCATGATTTTTGGTCTCAAATTGAAGGTATGCACGCACAGATTTTACATCAAGCATCAGCTTATATTTATCCACTGTATTACTTGACCAAAAAACATAATTTTTTTTTCTTAGTTCAATTTAAGATTTATTTCACCAGTTATAATGGTATAATCCTATATATTTTGGTCTAAGAACCTTCAGTGAATTGCTGGCTTTTATTTAAGCTATTGGTTATTCAAATCTGACGAGTTTAAAGCAAACGCAAGGTGAACAACCAACATGAAAATTATCTTTTATAAGGTAAAAGATTACCAGGTTTTATAAGGTTTTATAAGGTTTTTTTAAGGAAGGTGATTAAAAATCAATAGTTCCAGTATTGCTTATGTTTTTTGTTTTGTTTTTTAGACTCAAAATAATCATTAAATTATAGGCTTTAATTTGAGATATTGATTGTTTGAATAATTTAATTTCATGATACTGTATTACTCAATCAAAAATCATAAATTTGATTATTTTTCGGATATGATATTTATTTCAACTCTGCGGAGTAGCATGGGTCCTCTAGTATAAACTGAATTTAATTTAATCCAGCTTGGATTCCTAATCATGTCTATGTAACATATTATCTGGACTGGTGAGCTTCTGTCTTATAAAAAACCTTTTTGATAGTCAAAATTTCTAACAAAAACTGACAGGAGTTGTGTTGTCCCATCCTGGGGGGTTACTCTTACAAAAAAATGATCATGATATCTCTAAATATATCTTAAACTTATTTCAGTTTCC
Organism: Macrosteles quadrilineatus; assembly: GCF_028750875.1. NCBI lineage: Eukaryota > Metazoa > Arthropoda > Insecta > Hemiptera > Cicadellidae > Macrosteles > Macrosteles quadrilineatus. The sequence continues at coordinate 16,848,607 of NW_026542602.1, forward strand.
CAATGTAATATTAACCCACCCTCGCGTGTATTTGGTGACTATCCCAATACCAGTGTGGACGTAGAGGTGGCGAAGCGAGGCCTCGGTGGCTAAATCGAGCGAGCCTGATTCACTCCATTAACCGTAGCCTTCATCTTGTGTGCGGTATTCCCAGAGCAATAAAACTAACAGCTTCATTTTGGACCTAAGTGCACAACAGGTTTATTTTCATGTCCGCTTACAGCCAGTTATAAGGATTTGTCACACAAATTTATTATTTAGGTGGATCCACAACTGTGTGACTGTGTGAGGCATATTGTAATATTTAGTTCAGGTATTATTGTATGAGAGGGAGGACTCAGGGACCCATGACATCAACCGAAACTTATTGTGAATAAATGGTGATAGTGACAAGGATGGGAAGAAGATTTAGAATTGTTTGGCAGACAAATCTAATTTTCTACTTGTTTTATTCTTCCTTAGATCCATTTTTTTTCACAATGTTGGACACAAAAGGTTTAATCATCAATGTTGGCAAATTGTTAAAAATAAATACACTTACCACAACGCAGCATTCATTCATTGCAATGATTAAAAAACTAAAACTGGCCACTTTTACATATAGTGTGACCATCTACAGAGTTGATCATATTTAGGGTGAGAACACCAGTAAATGACCAAGCTTGAGTTTCCACTTATATATCCGATATGGGAATATAGGCTATTATAAGCTACAGTTTAAGTTTAAAAGTCTTGTCCGTACTCTCCTGTACATCTTAATGAATGTGATCTTAATTAATGTTTAGTCAATGGAACAACAGTTTGTTGGAAAATACAATTTATTGCACATAAATCATTGTAGCCTACCAGTTAATGACTGCATATTATAAAACATTTTAAAGTATATCAACTCTCCAAGCCAAGTGATTATTGTTTTACTAAAGTATTTGAGTTATTGTATTTCAATATGAAGTGAAAGTTAATTGAACAATTTAGGACCCAAGTAAACAAAAAATGACAGAAAATAGTTACCTTTTGACCTAGAATGAAATACCTTTAGACACTTTTACAAATGTATTTGCAAAGCTTTCTGTAAAGTAAAGGCAATCCGACATTACCATATAAATTGTAACAATGTAAGCATATTGAATGCATGATTAATTGAATAATGTTATAAATTGTAAAATAAGTAGGATGAATGGTGTAAGAACAACTGAATCCATTAAGAGTGACACTCAAACAATTTTGTTGATTAAGATAGAGATATTTAGATTCCCATTTATTTGTAGTAGACCTGTAAATAGTGACCGTGTGGTTTTACATAATTGTGTTGTTCACACGTGAACAAAAATTACTCGATAAGGCCCTGTTGTGTGGATAATACTGCCCAGAGAAAAAAAGTTATATGTGGAAGTGTGCTAGATTTTGTGTATACAATTGCTCTCAAAGAAGCTATAAGGATCCATCCACACACTTTTACTTAAAAGGCTGAAGGAATTTGAAAAGACCACTGTTTTAATTTTTTTTGTAAAAAAAAGGAGATAGCTGACTTGCTGAGGTTTTTTGTTGGATGAAAATCACAAAGTAATCAACAGGTTATGAAGGACGGAGGGAGGGTTGGGCTGTAATGTGACGTTTGATTGGTCAGCTATAAATAGATGAATCAATATGTCTCAGGCAGAGCTCCATACACATGCACACCTCTCCCTGCTTTCCTTGTGTTCTACGAAAGTAAACTCGGAATAAAGAATTGCCCTTCTCTTTATCCCCTCTTGAGATAATTATCAATCCTGACAGGTTTCTCTTGGAATTACTTCTCTTGGAGGGGGTTGTTTGACTAGGATCATTGTACAAAAGGTTTTGTTATTGATCAAAAGTAATATGTAAATTTAACGTGATAATATACAGATTATCTTTTTCTGTCTGAAATTATTTAAGATTTTACCTACTGTCAATAGTTTTAAAACAATTAAACGTTAAGTATTTTCAAAGATGATTGATTTAAAATTACAATAAGACTTAGAAAAATGTTGATGCAAGAAAAATATAAATGAAGTTGATGTAAGATAGTTGTCTTGATTTATTATTAAACGACATTAGTTTCATTGTAAAAAAGTAGTTATTATAATTATATAAATTAAAAAAGTTTAAACTATTCTATTACACGGTAAAATTATATATTTTTTTACAAATTGTCTTACTGTATTCAGAGTTTAATAACATCCTGATACGTCACAACACTACTTTTAAAGATTAGCTTCAAATGTGATATTTTTACGCTAAAGGTTCTTGTCATTAAATAAAGACATACTGTACAACTCAAAAGCACTGACCACTCAATAGCCAGTTTAGCTCTCTATACCAGAAAATAGATGTGGATGTAAAGACTTAATACGTTATAAAGTTGTTACATATCAATTTCCCATATGATAGAGGAATAGGACATGGGAAATTTGCCTCCTTCTCCATTACATAGCATCCACAAAACCCTCACTCCCCCACTCAAAACCCTCTCTTCAATCTCAAACCCCATTTCTTCAACTATATCCTGAATACATTTCTTATGAAGTCTTTCAATCTCATGTTCTTGAAGCAGAGTTTGGTGACTCTGAGACTGAAGGCTTTCAATCTCATATTCTTGAAGCCTAGTTTGGTGGGGCTGAGCATAAAGGCTTTCCATCTCATATTTTTTAAGCCTAGTTTGGTGGCTCTGACCATGATGGCTCTTAATCTCATGTGCTTGAATCTCAATGTTGGTGGCTTTGAGCATGACATCTTTCAATCTCATGTTCTTGCAGCCAAGTTTGGTGGTTTTGAGCATGATGACTCTTAATCTCACGTTCTTGAAGCTTAAGTTTGGTGGATCTGAGCATGGAGTCTTTTAATCTTATATTTTTGAAGATGAGTATGGTGGCTCTGGGCATGAAGGTTTTCAATCCCATGTTCTTTTGAAGCCCACGTTTGGTGGTTCTGAGTATGGATGATATCAATATCATGTTCTTGAATACCAGGTTTGGTGGCCTAAGCATGAAGGCTTTCAGTTACATGTTCTTGAAGCAAAATTTGGTAGCTATGAGCATGATGGCTCTTAAGTCCATGTTTTTGAAGCTCAAGTTTGGTGGATCTGAGCATAAATTCTTTCAATTTCGTGTACTTGAAGCCCAAGTTTGGTGGGGCTGAGCATAAAGGCTTTCAATCTCATTATTGAAACCAAGTTTGGTGGCTCTGAGCGTGATGGCTTTTAATCTCATGTGCTTGAATCTCAATTTTGGTGGCTCTGATCATGAAATCTTTCAATTTTTATGTCCTTGAAGCTTGACGAATCTTTGCATAGATTATCTCATGCTCACGTCGTTGAAGCTAAAATGTGACGTCTCTTAACTTGGAGAGTTTCATCATGCTCACGTCGTTGAAGCTAAAATGTGACGTCTCTTAACTTGGAGAGTTTCATTGTTTTGTCCTCAAGGTTTAGGTCCGATGATTCTCGTGGTCCATGTCCATGACACAGGATTGTTTGTAGTAATCTCATAGTCTTGACGAAGTTTTTTTTTTTCTCGTGACTGGCACTTATCTCTGATCTACTGTTTAAAGAAAACATTCTCTTTGTGGGGTAGCTCATCGGGCAACTAAGATCCCATAGAAATGTAAACGGGAGGTAAAGAGAAACCGCTCATCAATGGAGTACTATGCCAGTTTTTTCATTGCTGAGAAATAAATTCCGATGCGCAATATTACGCCCTGCTGTTCATTTAGACATTTGCAAATAGAAAATTCTGTATTGAGTGTGTAGTCTCTTTCTGTCGACTTAAATATCCCTATTGAATATCCAAAATGTTGTGGACACAGCCCAATACTTAGACGTGGCCTTTCCTTGACGTTCGTTGTTTCCCCACATTTACTTAATGAGTTGTGCCCGAGTTACAAAATATGTATTAACCAAACAGTGGAAAATCTAAGTTGATATGAATTGCTGCATCTAGCTCGTCTGCTTTCTATTTCATTTGCTATTGATATCGGACTTACCGGATAGGTCTTGTCACTTGTCAGCGCTTTACATGACTTTGAGAATGCACAATTGAGTTTTCAAAACGCGGGGTGGACACAGGAATAGACAATATGACGACGTATTTATACCGTGTTATATTTTATTATTTATAAAATTTTATTATTTATGTGTTATTTATACCGTGTACGCAAGCTTGCTCGGCGGGGGGCGGAGAGACAGACGAGTCGACTAATAACTGGCGCTATTTTTGCCTCGGGAGGAGACGTGTGTTTACATGTGCCGGACGGAAATAGAGGGTCGATATCTGCTACACGTGAACCGACAAATACTCTCTTGTTTGTGTTAATAGAAAAATGTCCAGGTTTTCATAACACACTGGATAACACACTGGAGGTATTTTGGTCACTGGAATCCACCCCGGTGCCTCAGTTTTTGACTGATTTGATCATGTATACTCCGTTATACACATTTCCCCCCTGTGGGTTAAAAGTTGCCAATTCCAAATTATCAAACATGCTCGGCAACTCTAGCGTCAAGTACCGGTATTTTATTCGTTTTGTTTCTCTAATGGCTGATAGAACAATCCTATTACATTCCACCTGCTTTTCTGACCCTATGACAGTACTAACTATCGTCTACGGCTCTAGATATTTTTAAACGTGACAGTCACGAGTTTTAGCGAATTTCCCATATAGGGAATAAGCTATTACCGTAGTACTCACGGTAAGACCTGGACCCGGGACCGATTTTTTTTTTCGTTTTGAGGTCCCTAGAGGTCAAAAACACCATCCGTTCAAATTCATATATATATATATATATATATATATATATATATATATATTTATATATATATATATATATATATTTATATATATATATATATATATATGTGTCCGTTAGCGCGATAACTCGAGCAAAAATGATCCGATTTTGATGAAATTTGGTACAAACGTGTAAACCTACGTTTATTCGAACGAGTTCGCGAACCAGCATGATCGGACCATGGGAACGGGGGTTTATGGGGGCTTTTATGGGGAAAAAATGGGTTTTTCCCATTTTTGACCCAAAAAACATAAAATTTTGCAATTTCTTTTGAAACTATTTTGTAGAGCTTAAAAAAACAAATAATTTAGTATATCGAAGCGTTATAATGTGCCTAACGGTTACGGAGAAAATTCAAAAAAATTGTAAATTTAAAATTCCCATGTTATTCTTATGGAGAATAAGTAAACTGTTGTAGTTTGCTTGTTTATAAACATATTTTGCCCAAATTTGGAAAATGTTTTTATTTCTTACTAACTATTAACATTTTACATAAAAAACACTTTTACCCTCCCTGTTGCAGCAAACCTAAGTATGTTTTAAACTGATTCTATTTAAATAGGGAATAAATGTGATAATTTTAAGGAGACATTTTAGTGTAAATCCATTCAGGGAAATGGAAATTCGCTTAGTCTGCAGGTTTGCTGCGGCGGGGGTATTTTAGTCTATAATACATCTCATTCTTACATTGCCAATCATGCAGCAGTGCGAAACCCCGTAAACCCCCCATAAACCTGTGTTGATTGAGCGCTTATCGTTCTCATTTTGATACATCTGAGAGTTCAAGTAGTGTAGTTGGTAGTAGCCGGACACAAAGTGCGGTGCCAGCTTAATTCTTTTCTTAGCACGGCAGAGATGACAGTGAAACCCACTGACCGGCTATGTATAGCGGACAGCGGTGTCAGCGTGTGACTGACAGCTCCATTCATATCGTAGCCATGCTATCCGTGCCAGAACACCTACTGTACAGTTGGTAGTGATGAGAAATTTATACAGTCGTGTCTCGATTTTTGGACATCTCGTCCAATAATTGTAAAGTGCTGTTTGGATAGTCAGAAAATCGTTCAGTTAAGAACCGGAGGAGACTTGTGTTTATACTGTAGCATTGCCAGATTGCAAACATGAACTGCTTGGAGAATAAAATCAACACGGCCTAATCGGTGCTGGTAATGGTAGCACATGTGCATGCCCCATTGAATCGTGCATTAAACTAGCCATTCCGTGTTTAGTTTGATGTAATTTATCACATGCAACTTTCAATAACAATAGTTGTGTAAGTCAGAGGAGGTTTTGGTTTACAGTGTCGATTTATTTTTATCGTACATGCTAAAAATTTTTTTTCGTAATTACCTTTTAACGATTTCAAACAGAGTTTCTCTGATACCAGTGATTATTTATTTACACCGGGTTACACATTGTTTAACAACATCGATGTGCATTGCTTTACTGACACATTTAGATTGGCAACCGCAATTGGTTTTCTTTTGTGACGAATTACTTTGGAAATTACAATTTTGTGACACATCGGACCGGTAACAACATTTGTATTGATGTTGTGGCACATAAGCATTGTTGAGACACGGTCCACGTTAGACTAGGAACTGGATTGGGATTTATAATATAATAGTGTCATACAACATAATATGCTCAAATGCAACATCCCTACGGATATAATCAACTCCAGTACTCCCACTCATAATGATTCATGAGGATTGGGTTGCTGTTTTTCGATTCCGCACATCCGTTTGATAAACTCGAGGCTGTTACTGTAGTAGTTTTCTAGCTTTCAGTTGCAACCAATTGATTGTTTTTTTGGAGAAAATGTGAGCTATTATTAAGTCTTTCTATTATTAATTCTTCTAATGGTTATACTATTATTAGTTTACCCTCTAGATGTCTTCTTTTTATTGAACTGGCTTTGGTTGCCGTCACCGACACTCTCACAACCGCATTTAAGTTTTCTTTCAACTATTCAAGGAAAAAATCTTTCCCATATTCATTTCCCCCCTTAAAAATACGTAGACTGATAACAGCCAAGCCTACGCACAGGCACCTGCCCATGTAGGCATATCCCAGAAGTATGGCAGATTCATCTCCCAATAGTTGTACTAGTTAATCTTGCTTTCTGTTTTATTATCTTTCTGTAAAGAAATTGGGATAAATAAACGTATTTCATTTAATTTCTTCAGTCCTGAAATTCAGAGGTACCACAGCTAGACGAGGGTGAGAAATAGCCCAGGCAAATTAGACATATGCTCCCCAAAAAATCGTCTAAAGCTGGAAAGTGTTTTAATACCTTTTGGGGGTCCCAAATAAGACTCCTGTGAGTTTGCGACGGATTCTGACGTCTGCTTAAGTTTTGGGATTCGAAAAACTATGAAAATTTTGCACTTTTTTCAGTTTTCCGCTTATAACTCCTAAATAACGAATCCTAAGGAAAATAATGTTCAAAGGTGTCTTTTAGGGCATTAAATTCCGCGTCGATTAATGTTAAATACGTCAAAATCGGCCGAGCCGTTTAGCCGCTGTAGCTTTTCAAAGTTGGGATATTTTCATCAACATGGCCAAAAGGTTGATTATTTGACCAATCCTAAACGACGCATGCTATACAAAAATGCGCATGTAGTTAGTTTAGAAAACACAAAATTTCGCGTAGAATTATGGTTATGAATGGCTAGATAGTGGTTTATTTCATGGTTATCATCCAGAGGTTTATCCAAGAATGTGTGAAGGGAAGGGTAGCAAGACCCCCTTTGCAATTTTAAATCTAATATTGTTGAGGGGGTTAAAAATATTCTAGGATTCGTCCTAAGCTCCCATTTATACGATCCCATCTCTGGACACTCCGGAATGATGTTAAGCGATTCTAATATATAATTAGTTATTACAACGAGAAAGATTTTATTAAATATAGCAAAAATGTTGTTTTTTAGCCTAATAAACGAAAGATGATAATGGACGGATGTACATAGTTTTACTATGTATTTAGCCTATAAAAAAACGATTGGGAGTTTTCGTAGATTTTACCATATAACTTTTCTACTTCTCGTCATTGGAATCTTAGGAATAAGGATTCATTCTTTGCTCTTATTGGTCTTGCCACAAATGGTGACATTCGGCACCATCTTTTTCGTCAGATATCGAATTGAGATAATCGTGCCCCTTGCAAGTCTTTCAGACAGTAGTGCATTATATCCCTGCATCTAATATGGAGCGAGAAAATGTAAACCTTTTTAACATGTACATGAGATAGGTAGACGGAGTTGAGAAGTTCTTATCGAACCGGTGGATTAGCCGTAGTGATGGGAGTTAACCCATTGACGTTAATTTTCCATACCTATCTCTCTGAATTAAGTACAATTTTAAATGAGCTCTAAAAGATTGGTGGATGATCAGCCCCCTTTGTTAGAATCAAAGTCAAAATTAGTTGAAAGTGTCCTCTAGAAGAGACCAACCCTCACTTGATTTGGATATTTTCTGCTCCCAACCATGTATAGGGCCAACCTGCTTCTGCAACTTCGCCAAGCGTTGTAACCCATCAGAACACAGTGAGATCCATATTGATTGGAGTAAACAGAATGAGTAGTTTTAGGCTACACGAATAGTGAGATTTTCGACTCTTCTTCATCACGCTTTCTTCATCAAACTGCGCTAGTGGGGACGGACCTATTTTTAATCCAAAGTATGATTCAAATTGAGGCTTGGATTTAATGTGGAATATCACGTGTTGACTGAGGGGGCAGATTCTTCTTTAACCTTTGCTGTTGCCATCACAGCTCGCGATTAATGTCACCACTTCCTTTTAATCTGCACAGTTTATGGTCATTATAGGCTTGCCTATTTACGATTTTCTTGCAAGCTGTGCCTTTCCATTATGCTTTATACATATATCGCGTTGATGCTATCATATGGGATAACTGCTGAGCTGATTGACATGAGCGAACTATTTTCAGTAAATGGGTCGTGACTCTGGAACCATTTGATGAATTTCTTTTTTATCCCACCGTATCCGTGGAGTTTATATTGTCAACTTGCTGATAATATGTTGAGGAGGTGATCCCACAATATACCTTAACTTGATGGGTAGCATTCACTGCGATGGGCCTGCCAGCGAACAATCGGGCTAGGTCCACATCATTGATTCCCCTATCTCGGAAAAAGCTCTCCACAGTAAGATTTTGCTCTCATGAGCACTTACTTGTTCATAGGCCATGCTTTACGATCCATGACGTCACACTAGTGGGTAGATTCACTGCCATATCCCCTATGTTTTTGGTAATTAGGCTGGTTTTTTGCCAGATTTCAATGGTAAGATTTTAAACTTGACAAGCATCTGATCTAGTGTTAACAATCAATAGCGGTTAAATGGTGAAGCCGATCTTAATGAATTGGAAAACATTCTACGCAGACGTTTATGCTCTTCAAACTAACTACAGGAACATTTTTTTCTATAGCATGCATTAGAAGATGTAAGCCAAAAACTGAAAGATGAATACAGGGATAGATCGTATATAATGGGTGGTTGGGATGAATCCTAGAATTTTCGGAACCTCAGACAAAAGACTTAAAAGATTAGACTTAAAATTACATAGGGGGTCTTACTCTCATCACACCTTGTTAGATAAACCTCTAGATTACCATCATGGAATAAACCACTATCTAATAATTCATAATCCATTTAAGGACGGGATCTATGTTGTTACCAATTTTATTAAAAATTCCCAACTTTAACTTTAATGCTTTTTTTAATGAAATGGCGTCCATAGAAAGTAAGTAACAATCAATTGCCGTTATTGATTAATAAAAAAAACATTATACGCAGAATTTTGTGTTTTCCAAACTAACTACAGGTGCATTTTTGTATAGCATGCGTCGTTTAGGAGTTTTAAGCCGAAAACTGGTCAAATAATCAACCTTTTGGCCATGTTGATGAAAATATCACACCTTTGAAAAGCTACAGTGGCTAAACGGCTCGGCCGATTTTGACGTATTTAACATCAATCGACGCGGAATTTATTGCACTAAAAGACACCTCTGAACAACATTTTCCTTAGGATTCGTTTTTTAGGAGTTATAAGCGAAAAACTGAAAAAAGTGCAAAATTTTCATAGTTTTTCGACTCCCAAAACTTAAGCAGACGTCAGAATCCGTCGCAAACTCACAGGAGTCTTATTTGGGACCCCCAAAAGGTATTAAAACACTTTCCAGCTTTAGACGATTTTTTGGGGAGCACACCCTATATTTGATCTAATTTGCCTGGACTAAAAATTACCTCTCACTTGTTGTACTTGACCACGTTACGGTTTACGTCCTACCAAAAAATGTGCCCTATGTAGAAAGCAATCTATGGCAAGACTTGTGAATTCTTCAATATTTCCTTTAGTCATAAGCGGCTATGGCTTGATTTTTTAGCCTGAGGCTTACCCAGCTTAAAACAGATGTAACAGGTAAACTGGTTTTCCCGTCTGTTAACAAGGTTAGCAAGTAATTTTTCTATTATCAAACTATTCGTCTAAATTGAACAAGAACTACCAATGTAAATTAGATGGTATGTAATGATTTCTACTATAATTTATTGTGCACATAAAATTATTTGTAGTTGCCCGAAAACCCGAATGGGGAGGGGCCAGTATGCTACATGGAAGAGCGTGGTTAACAGCCGGTACACACTGGTTACCTCTAGTTGTGATCTCCTGATCTGTGATGTGACTTTAGGTCAATGTCCTGTCTTGCGTTTATGTCACATAGTAACCGGTTCCAATTTAATGAATACAAATAATTATTTTTGTAATATTGTAACAAAAACAACTGACTTGGAACATGCGTTGCGGGGCTATAGTACCGTAGTTATTTTTGTCACTAAAAACAATCATTCAAGACATTGGCTGTGTATATTTTCCCCTTTATAAATTAATTTGACAAGGTAGGCCTTCAGACACAAATTGTTTATTTTTCAGAAAAATAAAAAATAGCTTATTCCCTTTATGGGGAAACATGCTAAAATACCCCCACCGCAGCAAACCTGCAGACTAAGCGAATTGAATTTTTTTTTCTGATTGGATTTACACTAAAATGTCTCATTAAAAATATCACATTTATTCCCTATTTAAATAGAATTGGTTTAACGAATACATAGGTTTGCTGCAACAGGGAGCGTAAAAGTGTTCTTTTTTTGTAAAATGTTATTAGTTTAGTAAGAAATAAATGCATTTTCAAAATTTTATCAGACTATGTTCATAAACAAGCAAACTAAGTTTACTTATCCTCCATAAAAATAACATGAAAATTCTAAATTTACAATTTTGTGGAATTTTCTCCGTAACCATTAGGCACATAATAAGGCTTCAATATACTAAGTTATTTGTTTTTTAAGCTCTACAAAATGGTTTGGAAAGAAATTGTGAAATTTTAATTTTTACCCCGTAACACCCCCCCCCCCCATAAACACCTGTTCCTACAGTCCGATCATGCTGGTTCGCGAACCTCGTTCGAATAGATGTAGGTTTATACAAAATTGAATCAAAATCCGAAGATTTTGATGAAATTTGGTTTGCTAATAAAAAATCAAGAAACAAGAAGCGAATTATTTAGGGAACCAACCTGTACATAACCAATGTATACAAACCACTACATAACCTCAAACTACTTTGACCCACCAGATACTGCCACTGGTAAAATTACAGCATACAGTACACAAATTTCGATTTCTGAAGTTGCTAGCTTAAAAATGATTCAGTATGACGAAGAATGTAGTTCATCATACAGGCTAAAATGTGTCTTACTGCTCATTCCCCAACTTCGGCTTCGCATCGGTCTGAAAAATACGTCACTATAGGCCTTGTGATACAATAATACCATTTCGTAATGTTGACAGTATTTTCACCTTTTAAATACTATTTACTATGTGTGACTGTATTTTCTTGTAATGAGGTGTTAAGCCGTTGTTTACCTGGTTAGCCGCTAGTTTTCACCAACAGTGGACGACGCCGGCGCGACGCTTGGTTCCCACGCAGTTGTTTAGACTCTGGACAACTCCGAGGTAAAGATAGGCCTAAGGCAGATGATTCACTACGGTTTTCCCACTTCTTCGCACGCTTATTTTTAGGCTCTTCCCTCCTGTGACACACGCTTGCATCAGTCCTATATTTGCAAGGTCGCTGTCATCCTGATGGTTCCCTCGTGTATACAATTTTGATGAATGTTCGGGCGTCGTTTAGTTTGTATTTTTTATAAATTTTTAAATTCATTTATTTCTCGATGTAAGATAAAAAGGGAACATTACTTGAAGTCTCTCCACATTGGTAGTCTTATGTTTTACAATAAAAAAATACAAACAATTTGTACTAAGACACCAAATGTATGCAGTTTAGTTCAACTGTTTTTGGTACTTTTAAGTTATGCATTTTCTGGTTCTACAAAACAACCGTGTTTTTTTCGCACAGCGAAAATGAAGCTGTGCGATAATTTGAGACCGTATTAATGCTCATATGTAAAACCAATGTAAAGTCTGTAAAGTATGTGGATTAATAGTCCAGTAGTTATTTTTTGCTTGATTTAGTTACACTAGTTCATCGCTTCACTAAGACAGCGATGACGACGTGTTTGGTGGGCTTCCTAGCTGGACACGAATGCGTGAGCACAACATGTGGCGTGTGTCGATTGGAGTGAGATCTGGCGTGGTCATAGACTAAGATCAGTTGTTACTTTTGCCAAAATAATTCAATAAATTCTCAATGGCCAAAGCATATAACCCACAAAGAATCCTATTGTTTTTTCTATCGTACCATAGATTGAATATTCCATTATCCATACATGTATGTCTAAGTATAATCAATGCAAGACTGTTCTGCAACATTCGCCTGAAGGATGAACTCCGTATCGCATCTTTCCCTCATTAGAAATTGCCTAAAACTGTTATTATTTCTTGTGACAATGTAACTAAATACTTAACCGTATTACTGTACAGATGAAAAGTACCAAATATTTTACAGGTTTTCGACTGATTAGGCCTAGCTATTCCAATACTAATAACTCTACGATACAAGGATTTGTTTATCAATCCGCGAGCTTCCCAAAATAAAAATCGTGAAAGCGTGATGAAAACAGACTTTAAATTAGCTGATGGTGGAAGCTGTCACAACAAAGTCAAAACAAAAACATTACCTAATGACACAAACAGTCGGTTTTGCGAAACCGTTTCCCCGCACTCGTTAACGGAAATCTAATCACTAATCATACAACTGGGGAAGAGACAAATACTTTTGGTATGTATTTGAATCGAATTGTAAAAAATCTCATACGATCTGTACAGTGTAAATGTACATATGTACATGTACTGTACATATTGATATGCAGTTTGTTCCATCTGTCTTGTACCCCCGATTCAACAAGTACTCACATAGTAGCAAATTAATGTTAGGGCATTGTATTAAGGTGTGTTTCAATAAATGAAATATATGTCGAGACTAACAGTAAAAGTGCAACCATAGAATATGGAACAACGCGGGTTTTGAACAACGATGTAAATAACTACTGTACTGGGTTATTTAAATCGTTGGTGTTGAGTGTAACAATGGTGTAACCATAGAGTAGACACTTAGACATAGGGGGATTAAGGGTCTACTTCTTTACTCTATGGTTTATCTTTCTGACTATTTTATCGAAACCAATCAATAAAATAATAATTCTCATGCGCTTAACGTAGTTACTTTAAAATCAAAGGGTTTACAGAAGTAAATGATTTATATATCTGACATAAGACAGCAGCTTGCCCAGAAATAATACAGTTTGTAGAACAATTACACAACGTTTCACAGGGATCGGATCGGGTTTAGTAATTCATCAAGTTTTTAAATACATAAAGCCTTTATACAACACACCTACATACTGTATTATGTTTCGCTGCTACCCTATTTCCCAGCTGAGAGTTTCAAAATATAAATCAAACACTTACGAAATTAGGGTTACGTCCATGCTGTTTTCATTAGCAAATTGAAAACATGTTGGTAGTCGTTTTGAGAGGTCATCTTTACATGAAAAGTATTTTCGCTTTCTGACTTAGTTTGTTAAATAATGTTGCATTATGACGAAAAATATAGTTTATCACACGGGCAACAAGTGTCTTTTCAACCCTCGCTCATTTTCCGACCTCGGTCGTTAAAATTGAGCTCTGTCGAAAAAAGTCACTTTACGCCCTAGTGATGAAATTTAGACTAGCGTACACTGTGACTGGCTCATTCAACCAGGGTTTTTAATAAAATAATAACTACAGCTGGTCATACAGATGGGATGTCTACGCCAGCATCCCAAAGTCAATGGTTCTAGCCAGCTAATAAGAACTTGGTCCGCTAGCATAACGTGCTGAAATAAAATGTAGCTTTTCCACATAAACTTTATAATCGTATAAACTGGAAAGGCATCTTATTGCTAACCTATGTTAACTATAAACTATTAAGGTATGAAAATATAACTTAAACAGTGCCAAAGTATGAGAGATTCATCCAACTTGGTAACCATTGAGTAAATGATACACGTCTTCTTCATCTGACTCAGATTGGATATCTACTTGAATATCCCAGTGAACTCTGAGACCGAGCACCAAGGTTTCCTCCAGAAGAACCCCTCTCTCTGGTGTAGTGGTGTAGTGGTGTTCACGTGTGATGTAGAGATGTGTCGCTATATATAGAACCCACTGCACCACTACACTACACATGTGAGAATAGCAGGCCTGTTAGCGTCCCACGGAGACGAAAATACAGCCCAACAGACCGATATAACTCATGTAGTACAGGCACCACAAAAACTCACTGAGCTTTTGCAACAGGATGTGTGATATAAATGCGAGAAGAAGAGATTTTTTGAAGTTTTAAGTTTGTCGAGTATATTTATGTAGTATAGGGTTACTTGTCTTGTGGGAAAAACGGTGTTTTTGATACGAGAACTGTAACACATTTTCAAAACGACGTCGGTCTTAGCATAACGTGATAATCGTACAGTAGCCTATAGAGATTCGGATAGATATTTTGTTACAGGAACATTTTACGATTGATCAGATACTACAGATAATGAAACAAATGGACCCGTTCCTCTGTGTTTAATGTGCTGAAGAAACTTTTACATAAATTAATTTTCCCTTCGATTTTGATTTGTTTATTTTGCTGGATTGGTTTTTGTGATTTTGTCAGAATTAATTGAAAACTCCTGCAAAATCTTGTAAAATACCATCTTCCAGCTTGACGGCTTTCATTGCAAAATCTAGTACACATTTCTACGAAAACAAACTTCTAATTATCCCTCTTCTAACCCTAAAACTTCTTATTCTAATTAACATTATAAAAATCAGCTTAGTTGCTATTATAATTTCTCTACTTCACCAAAAACCTTGGATCTGGAACAATAAAACTTTATCACGGCTCACGTCCTCAACGTACTCCTATTTGCATGGTTTAATTACATGACACAATCTTCCGAAAACGCAATATTATTCCGATTATCGAAAACATGTATGCTAATAATGTCACGAAAGCTCTTACGTTCTTTCTTGAAAATAATAATAAATTATTATTGAAAGAAGACCGAAAAGGCAATTGCCAATCTCTACAATAAAAGCCAGCCCGATAAGGAATGATTATCTTTTCCTCCTTTGATATTCATACGTTCCACTGATTTCATAATAGGCATATTACATTTGAACAATCAAATTTAAATCGTATCATAAATTCTTCATTTTGTTTTAAACAAAAAAAAACTTATAGTCAGAGAAATATATGACCTTAAAAAAATTGCAAGAAAACGTTTTATGGTTTTATTTTGTAGTGTTGGGTTTGCAGAATGACATATTAAAAGTTGCCAAAAATCGGTGCACGAGAAAACCACTAAAATCAAAATATAAAATGGCGGCTTTTACCAACATTGGACAAATTAAAAAAATATATTTCACATTAATTTGTTATGCACATTTATCGAGATATTGACTTGGGACTACCACCTGTAATAATTAGGTGGTTAGTACTCCATTTTGATAGGGAACACGTTTTTGGCCGCCATCTTGGATCCGCCATATTGGACATAGATAATTTTTTCAATGTAATGATACTGTTGTGACACATCATTACAAATTAAATATTTACACTGATTTCAATGCCGAAATCCGTGTTTCAATATATTTTTTTTCATTTAGAAGATATACTTAAACGAAAACTCTCCCCCATACATTTCTTATGGACGTTTTGTTGTTTGATATATTTTTTAAATTATTTTTCGTATATCTCCAGTTCTTATAAACGCTTGCAGTTCGTACTAGGCTTAAAATATTCAGTAATGTAAGCACTTTCATTTGAGACCTTGAGCAATAAAATCAGACGAGTTAAAGACCAGCTACGAAACGCACAACAATATTAAATTTAACTTTTTAGAAATATATTCTTATTAAAAGATTTATAACTCGGGTTGTTAATACGTCACCAAGTATTTTCTGGTCTCAAATTACTCAGTAAATGTTTCGCTTTGGTTTTATTAATCATTAACCAAAATATGGCAATTTTAAAATGAGTCATGGACCTTAATTTGTCATTAAATTATATTTATTTCGAAATTTGTCTTTAGTTAAAGACGTATATCCCTGATTCTAAATAACTCCCAAAACTCTTATAGTCTTAAATAACTCGCTAAATTATTGACTTTAATTTTAGCTAAAGATTACTTATTGGTAGTTATTTATAATTGGGTATATAGGTCTTAAAACCAAAGACAAATTTCTAAATACAAATAATTTAATGTTAAATGAAGGTCCATGACTCACTTCAGATTTGTAAGATTTTATTTAGTGATTAATAAAATTGAAGCCAAACATTTGCTAAGTAATTAAAGACCATAAATAACTTGGTGACGTATTAACAACCCGAGTTATAAATCTTTTAATAAAAATATATTTCTAAAAAGTTAAATTTAATATTGTTCTGAGGTTCGTAGCTGGTCTTTAACTCGTCTGATTTTATTGCTCAAGGTCTCAAATGAAAGTGCTTAAATTACTGAACATTTTATTAAGCCTAGTACGAACTGCAAGCGTTAATAAGAACTGGAGATATAAGAAAAATAATTTAAAAAAAAATATCAAACTAAGAAACGTCCATAAGAAATGTATGGGGGAGAGTTTTCGTTTGAGTATATCTTCTAAATTAAAAAAGATATTGAAAAACGGATTTCGGCATTGAAATCCGTGTAAAAATTTAGTTTGTAATGATGTGTCACAACACTATCATTACATTAAAAAATGTATATCTATGTCCAATATGGCGGATCCAAGATGGCGGTCAAAAACCTGTTCATGAAGTACTAACCACCTAATTAATACAGGTGGTAGTCCCAAGTCAATATCTCGAAAGATGTGCATAACAAATGCATGTGAAATATATTTTTTTTTAATTTGTCCAATGTTAACAGCTGTGTCATTAACAAAGAGTGTAAGATTATCCATCTGGTGGTAAAGTAAACAAATCTGGGGAGGGAACTTTAAAGGCCTCTAGGGCATAGACGCAAATGAATTTACCTCTTTTCTCTTTTGATGGCTCATCTACAAACCATTTCTTTCATATATAAACCACCGAGTTTCTACGTCCAGCTGTACTCTCAAATTAGTGGAGAGAAAAAAAAAACAGTTTCAAATTAATATATTGATTTTGCTTACCGATTTTTATAAGCTGTATCCAAGATTTCCTCACTCAGGCATATAAGTTGCGCCTGCTAAAGTGTAGCTGCTGACAACTCTACTTACAGAGAAGTCATGCGTGTTGCATCCCTTTCACGAGCAGGCGCTGGCATCTACATAAAAATATCATGTGAACAGCGTTGAAACAAAGGTATGTACTGGATAACTCCTTATAGTACCTATTCGGATATACACGAAAAATATAAAATCGTTTTCAAGACTGCAAATCTTTTTTGTTGTGGTGTACAAACCAAATAATGTGGTTTTATTGTTACGGATCTTGTCCTTCAACTTAAATCTACAAATTCTTGAGCAAAAACAAATTCTGCTCTTGATTTTCGTTTTACTTTGACCTATAAACCCCTTTGTACATGCTTACGGGACACCCTGTATGTTGTTGCAAAAATTGTTTTGCAAGCTGTCGCTTGAATCTTGACCGCAATCAAATACGATTTAAGTATTTGTTGCTTGTCCAAGTTATCGCATACATCACAAACTACTAGGCTAAGGGTATAGTAGAATTTTAACCCCCTGGAATTTTTCCCCTGAGCAAAACTGACGTCACAGCTTAGGGAGTAAAATTCCGGCCGCTTAATTTTGAGTTGTACAACATGAGTTAAATAAATAAAAGGTGGAATTAAACATTCACTTTAGTTTGTGAATTTAATCAGAACAAATAACAATTATAAACCTCAGAGTGTACGGGCTAGAATTTTACCCTCTGTCCAGATATACAACTTAGTGAGAATCTATTTATATATTAATAGGCAAGCATGTCTCTTTAAAACCATTTTTATCAACCAACTCGTGTGCATCGCAGGTAAAATCTACGCATACCGGTGGAAAGATATTTTACTGTAGAAGTGCAGAATCCCTTTAAAAATTGAAATAGGCTCAAATATAAGCACAAAAAATGGATTTGAAATAAAAAAATAACATGGGCTTTATGGGTTGCCATGCTGGTGACGAAATAACAGCGAAATATAAACAGAAAATCAAAACAAATGGAAGAAATGACAATCACATGTTTTATTTATAGCGTGGGGTGAAAATAGAGAAGCATGTACTTTTATCTCCATTTTAAAGTTGTCACCAGTTTTTTTTTATTCGTCGTAGTTGATGTGAGCCACCAACAGATTGCGCTAATCTAAATGACTAATTTCTGTCGATTACACGATGTTTTTTTACCAAGTCAACCTTATGGATTGACTCATTATGAGTTATAGCAACTGTTGACCCATCAAATTTGTCAGTAACAAAAAATAAGGTGTAGAAAATTTAATTTAAGACACGCAATCGGTAACTGGCTCACACAACTACATGTTTTTTCATAAAAAAAAATGGTGACAGCTGGTCCATATAGATGGGGTGTCTACTTCAGTATCCAATAGTTAATACGTGTACATTACATCATTCTCGTCGAGTTTTCGACCACTGGAGAGAATATCTACGCATACTGTTAGAACGATATTTTCTTGTAGATGTGCAGAATCCAAAAATTAAATTAATAATAGGCTAAAAAATAAGCACAAAAATGAATTTGAAATTTCAAAAAATTAACATGGTCTTATGGGTTGCCATGCTGGTGACGAAATAACAACGCAATATAAACAGAAAATCAAAACAAATGAAAGAATTTCCAAGCACATGCATTTTCCTTCCACCATGAATCACATGTATATAAAATATTTACTGCATGAAATGCACTGCAAACAATGTTGGCGTGTGTACATCATTATTTGTTTAGTGGTATTTTCACCACCTGTAAAACTATCATCATCTAAAATATAAAATCAAAATAATAACATAAACAAATTTAGTTCTCAGTGGTGGTACTGGTGAGTCTGATTTTGCACTGATTGTGTGTTGTGTGTTATGTCCGATTATTACATACGTACTTTTTGTTTAGTGAAATTTCGATCATTTTACTGTATTTGTTATAAACTTGAATGGTTTTTCAAGTATCATTCTGAAATGCCTCTACGGCGACCATTTCTGGCCGGGTAGAAAGAAGAAACCGTAACCGTCTCTATAGGCCTAATATCAGAGTTAATCAACAAGATGTAGTTATTATACAGAATTTGATAGATATGTGCGTAAGAGAAATGCCTCGGGAGTTTTGTGGCTCACACATTGGACTTATGAACGAATGCAGATTTTGCTATACGGGAAACACTTCCGGGCCGAAGCCACACAACGTGATACGACGGCATTTACATCATGTTTCCACATAGGCAAAATTGTTTTACAGCCCTTGATACAAAATGCCTTTTTCAAGTCACTTCCAAAAAAAAAATCCCTATCACATATTTTATTTACAACGTAGGGTGAAAATAGAGAAGTCTGTTCATTACATAGTTTTGGTCAAGTTTTCGACTACTGGACGACCTTTAGTAATAAATATTATACAAAATTAAAAATTGGTGTTTTTATAGATTGACGTTTAATGCTTGCATTTTATATCAATTGTTTTTAGTTACAAAACAAATATTTATTTAATTAATTTCTCATTTGGGACAAAACTGATTTGTAGAAAATTTAACCATCCTAGTTATTATTATAAGGGTCATTCTCAGGGCTGACTTTTTCTATCCGCTTCGACAACCGGTAGCGTGGCCGAGCGGTCTAAGGCGCTGGTTTAAGGCACCAGTCTCTTCGGAGGCGTGGGTTCGAATCCCACCGCTGCCATTAAACTTTTACATGGATATTTGTCATACTCAAAATTCGCCAGTTTTAATAATTGACACTTCCTTTTCCCTACTGAGTTTATTTTGCAAATTGAGTTGAATTAAGGTGCAAATATAGCAATGACTCGACGGATACAACGTGTCTGGTTGGTCAATTAATTGTGGCCTCGCCGCAGCCAACCTGCAGACTAGGCGAATCTCTATTAGTCTTGTTGGTTTTAGAATAACGTACTTCCCAGATGTATTCCCTTTTAAATAACATTAGATTTAATGGATACTTAGGTTTGCTGCTTCATGGAAGGAAAAATGTTTTAATGGAAAATATGGCCTATAAAATAAATGGTATGAAATAAATTAATTCGCCAAGTCTTAACAAAGTATTTTAAATCCACTAACAAGCGAACACAACAGTTAACTTATTCTTAAATTGTTCTAAAAATAATTGAATGTTATACATTACTCATAATAATAATAATAAAATATTACATATTATATGACATTTTGATTAAGTCAATGCATTTCAGTAAGTGCTAAGGCTTAGTAACACTTTCTGAATTAAAATTTTTAGACAGAAAAATTAGTTATAATAGAGCATATAGTATTCATTAATTTGCTGTAGTAATATATTAGTATTAACATAGTATCATATTAATACTATGTGCTCTATGGTTATAAGTCGTTGACTTCGTGTACAAACACAATAATTAAAATAATGAATTGTTTTGCTTTTCAATATCCTCAGCTTAATGGGATGTTAAACTTTCCGTTGATGAAATGTTGTATATTGTTTTATTTTAATGAAGTAGTTTTAATTCGAAAAGAGTGATAGCAAATGATGTACAATATTATGATTATTAAATGCACACAAAATACAACTTTGAAATTTGCACCTCGATTTCTCAGGCTTTTGTAAATGTTGAAATGAGAGAAAAATATATATTGACTTTCTTAATATTCCATTAAAAGTAGTACCCATGTATTGATTAAATATTTTGATGATTTGCCACCTTGGGGCTGTTACAGTTCATTCTGTTCCAGTTGATATAAATGTTTTAAACTATAGTTTTGTAAATTCTGCTTGTTTACCACTGAATAAAAACAGTTTCTTAACGGACAAAGTGCAAGGGGTCCTATTGCTCTACTCTCAGCTTCAAGAAATGTTGATACAAAATTCCAATGGTCACCAATCTCCCAATTAAATATTTTAGAGGCCATTAATAGACTAAGTAGTTCTAAGGCTGAGGACTATTATGGCTTCTCCAATTATGTAATAAAAAAGATAGGCCCTCGTTTGATAAATCCACTTACCATTCTATATAATATGATGATTGAACAAGAAACATTTCCAGAATGTCTTAAAATATCAGTTACAATACCAATCTTCAAAAAGGGGGTAAAACTGATCCAAATAATTACATACCGATATCTCTAATCCCAATTTTTTTCTAAAATATAAGAACACTGTCTACACCAACAAATGTATTCATATTTTGAAAAAAAAATAACTTGTTCTGTAATAGTCATTTTGGTTTTAGATAAAATTTGTCCAAAAGCAAGGCCTTGAAAAACATAATCACAGATATTTTTAACGGTTGTGATGCTAAAATTAAATATGCCTGCAACATTAATTGATTTGGCTAAAGCTTTTGATTCAGTCACAAATTAAATTTGTTAAGCTCATATTTCGTGAACCGTTTCCAGCTGGTGCAGGTTCAAGATCTAATATGTTGAAAATCAAAATTGGCGTACCTCGAGGATCAGTCCTTGGGTCTCTACATTTTATTGTTTTTTTATTAATGATTTGCCTCTTTTTATTCCCTGTAAAACCACTCTTTACGCTGATGATACTGTACTACATTCCTCACAAGTAGTCAAAATCTGAGTAAAGCACTTGAAGAACGGGATGAGGTGTTAAAGTTGGCTGAAGAATGGTTTCAAGGAAATAAATTAAAGATTAATAACTCAAAAACAGAAGAAATTCATTTTAACCTTAAAATAAATTATTCTAATGACAATAAATCGGTAAAATTTCTATGAATCCATATTGATCGTAAGCTGAATTGGAGTGAGCATACAAAGTTCTTATGTAGTAAATTGGCTAGAACTGTATTTGTGTTTAAACAATTAAATGACAATGTAAGTGAACAAATTATTCTAAATAAAATGTTTACTATGCATTTTTTCCATTCCCACCTATAATATGGTGTTCTCTTATGGGGTAACTCTGTAGGAGCCAAAACCTTTTTTAAATGGCAAAGGAAAGCAGTTAGGTTCATTAAAAGGAACATTGCCCAGGAACGATTGCAAAGCAGATTTTAAGATCTTAAATATCCTAACCCTTCCATCTTATACATTTTAAGTTGCTTATTATACGTAAAAGAGAATATAGACCAGTATAGCATCCGATCTGACATACATGCACATAACACAAGAAATAGCCATCGTCTCAACTTACCACTTACAATACTTACACGTACACACATAGCTACACATACAATTTTTTAAATAATTTTTTATACTCTGTTCTCGTTCTTGGAGGTTTTAGATATCAGTTTTTAAATAATTAAAGATCAAGGTTCCTGTTATTTAATCCATGTCTATGTTTAATGTTTTTTTGAGATTCCATTTGACAATGTTGATTGCTTTTTTAGAGCTGAAAGATAATAATGAGATTTGATTTGACTTGGCAAAACAACATGCAACTACGAGTACGAGTATAATGTGACGTTGAACTTAGTTGTGAATAAAAAATAAACCATCATCGAAGCTGCTTGAATCGTGCACGATCCTAGCTTGGTGTATAATTGGATAGTTAGTTATAAATGAAACTGTTAGTTTTATAAATATTCTTCTTATTTAGGACCATCAATAGTTCACGTTTACTGTCATCGCTTGATGTACTATGTATAAAAAACTAGATTACACAAGAACTGTACCCGTTTCAACGGCTTCATGTTAAACTCTATCAAATCTATATATTAATAGGCAAGCGTGTTTCTTTTAAACCTCTTTTCTCAGCTCCTGTGCATCGCAGAAAAAATCTACACATACTGTTAGAAAGATATTTTCCTGTAGATGTGCAGAATCCCTTTATAAATTAAAATAGACTAAAAAATAAGCGCAAAAAACTAAAAATTGAAAAAAAAAATACATGGGCCTTATGCGTTTTCATGCTGGTGATGAAATAACAACGAAATATAAACAGAAAATCAAAAGATATGGACGAAATTCAAATCACATGTTTTATTAACAGTTTGGGGTGAAAATAGAGAAGGCATTACATATTTTCTGTTGAGTTTTCGACCACTGGACGACCTACAGAAATGATTGATGTAAAGGTTCTGCACACAAAACACTTCGTGGTTGTGATATGAGTAGAGTACCCACATGTTAAAGTTTGTCTATGTAATGTTAGCAGAAAGTAGGTAAACGTATTAGAGTTGAGAATGTTAATACGGTTTTATTCTTGTAAGAGTTATATAAGTTCGCAGCATCGTTTGGATGCCGAAGGTTTGTCTATGTATTTTAGCATGAAACACTTGTGATAAGTAGGTTAATAATTTTAGTCTGTTTTATACACGGTTATACAGTTTGATATCGGTTCACATTTTTACTGTAGAGGTAGAGGACTCATTGAAAAGTAAATAAATTGTTAAGTATTCATTATTTTTCTTTATTTAATTCATATTTAAATTATTCCAAATAACTCAATCAAAATTCATTAACCAATGTTTATGTTTACAATTTATTATTATTAAAGTTTAAATTGCAATTAATTTCAATATTTAAATTATCATATGTTATTACATCAAATTATATTATATCACATTGTATCTCAAAATAATATTTCATTATTAAAACTGGCAACACTGTTAATGCAACCAGTTTAAATATTCTAAACATTTTCAACAGTAAAATGTTAAAAACAAAACGTGACTGTGATGAAGATCAACATAGAAGACAGAATTACCTAAATGAAGATGTATGAAAATGTGTTAGTATGAAAAACTAAATTCAAGAAAATTATTATTAAAGTTTTATTCAACTTCAAGAAGATAAAAGTTATTTATCTTAGAAGATTTATTCAACCAAGAACAGTAAACGATTCTTTTAATGTTGCGAGTCCCATGCCTCACTTTAAGTTTAAGTTTCCTAAATGTTACACTCGCTTAGCTTAGTGAAGAGGTGTTAGGTTAATGAGACATAAGACTGCTTAAGGGTGTTACTCAACGTGTAATGAACAAAAATTTAAATTACGAAAACAACAAAAGTTAAAAGTGTTACAACAGCAAAAGAAAACTTAGAAAAAGCAAAAAACAACAATAATAAGATAAATTAATTTGCAACGTTAAATTTACAAGAAAAGAAAATCAATTGAAAATATAAAAGAATTAGTTACTGACAAATTATATGACTTTTATGTTTGACAAAGTGTTAGTTAGATATTTTATTCTTTCTACATACTGTCTATTGTCCCAGAAGCACACACACCGATACACGCACTCCCAAACTCCCGATCTTCTTTCTCCGGTGGCCCGTGGTGATCTCCTCGATGTTTTCCTTCAGATCCTCCAGCTCCAAGAGTCTTGACCCCTCCATCTTCATCATTAGCCCTTCTCATTGGCTGATTACCGATAGGGTGTGTGGCTAATAGGTTAACGGTGTTTCTTGGAAGTCAGCCCTACCGGCCCATCGCCTAGCTCACATCAGCTGGGAAAGGAATTTGTAAATCGATGCTCATGCTACTGTTCAACTCTGTTCACACCAACTGGTCGACTAAGTGTAATGTGAACAGAGTGTCTGCATAGATGAGCACCGTGGGTACGGGGTTAATCCCCTTTCTTACACCCCCCTGGTTAAAACGTCAACCTACCACCGGTTGACAATAAAAAAGAAAAAAAACAACTTAAGGAGATACACGGAAACATCAATCGCGAAGGTGGGAATCGAACGGATATCTTGATGTGCGTTCCGACTCTTCTTCCCCCCTTCCTGCGACACGACGCGATCTTGAGGATCGGCGCATTTGCTTGTTCGCGACCCTTCCAGCGACGCGGTAGAATGAGCTGGTGGTGGATAGCTCATAGTCGCTCACGTCTTCTTTCGCCCCATCGAGTCTCCTTAAGTTAATTGATTGTTTCATTAGTTTTGAACTATTTAAATATTAGCTGTTTGTTAAGATGTTTTATTTTTTTAAATTATTATTATAAATTATTTTTTGATGTTGAGATTATTAATGGTTTATACTGGGTAACACTTTGTTACATTAATAGTCTTTTTGAGGGGTTTGAGGTTTTGTGATTAGATTCATTTTAATATTGAGTATGTGAATGAAATATGCTGAAATAATGAGTAAGATTGTTAATATTATTATCCAGACAAATAAAAGGTTTGATGAGATTTAGGGATCGATTGGGTTATTTTAGTGGCGTGACAGAATGATATGGAGTTACGATTTTTGAGACTTCATTAAATTATTCCGGTCACGATATGCGTTGGAATTTCCGCGCCAGCTGACTGAGTAGGTTGCCATATGAGAAGGATAGTGGCGAGCAGAGCTGGGACGGCGACATGTGCAGCATCACGGCGTCGGGGTTGAATGGACTGCGAGTGCTGACTATGCGATGGCGATGAAGTCATGTCGTGTTGCGGTGACCTTGTACTTGCTGTTTGCTTCAGGGACTCTTTAACTGCTGAAACTTACTTAACAGTGGAATTATTACATGTTGTAATAGTTTTATTCACAAATGTTGGTAATTGGTAACATACAATTTTAATCGATTCATATGCTTTCCCTACTAAGACTATCTATCTACTTATTGTAATGAATATTTAGTTTGTTTGAAATGTATGTTACATGGTACTTAAAATATGACACTTGAATGATACCTGATGTTGTTAGACACATAAATACTATGTTCAAAATGGTATACACAATTACTTTATGACGACACTTTGTTATAAGAGTGTTGAACATAAATGTTTTATGTTAATTTGTATTTATTTATGAATTCTTGCGTGAAAGTCCTTTCTTTCCTTAATAATCTAGAGAGTTGTAAAGACATTTTTGAGTGAATAATTAAGGGTGATCAATCCTTAATTACTTCTCGTTGAGTGGAGTTTGTCCTGTACACCAAAGCAGCTCGTTTGTCACTGAATGTCACTAATTATCATTCTTCTTACGCGCACTAGTAAATTCACTAAGTGTCCAACGTGTAAGTAAGTTGCTCGTTACAAGAACTAAAAATACAGTCACAATGGTATACTTTTGATTGCGATTGTCTGTGTGTGTCTGCGTGGCCACGCGATATCTTTGTATTAAAAGTCGACTTAACACTTGAGTTTTGTGTAGCTACACATTATTTACATAATATTTACACAGGTTTGCGGGAGTGCGTGTGCTTCGGGAATAGACGTACTAATTGTTTCTTAGAATACACATTGCTTACGTATGACTAACTAAACCTAAGTGAATACTAGGTAAGGTCAAAGCATATGAATCATATATATATTGTGGTTAATTATTTTGTGTAGCAATAAATCAAAATCAGTTAAATAGCTAACTTGTGAAATATATTTATGAATAATTGTATGTTACCAAAATTATCTTATAAAAAAAAACATAGTATCTATTGACCTAACGTAACTAAATATTTTTATTTTACAAGTCTTGTTTGAAAAACTTTCATTCGGGAGACATGAATTACTTCTTTGACAAGTTTTCCATTTTTTAAGATTTCCACTAGATATGAGACTGGTGTAACTTGTTTTAATACAGTATAAGGACCTTTGTAGCGGTAAGAAAATTTGGTTTGATTTTCCCTCAAATTTTTAGGGTACCATATGAGAACTTGGTCTCCTGGGTGTAAGATTAAGTCTCTCCTATTCCTATCGTAATACATTTTTTGTTTCTTTTGTTCACTAGCTATGATAGAAGGTATTGTGTCCCTAATTTCATTTACAATTCTTAAGTTTTCTAACAGATCTTTTTCTACATTTGGATTTACAAACAAAGTATCACTTGGAAAACTTGGCTCAAAGCCTAAAAATAAGTACGAAGGTTTGTACTTGGTTGTCTGGTGTTTACTGTTATTGTAAGCAAAAAGTACATAGTCAATGTATTGTGACCATGCGTTTGGTTTTTCAGCTACATAATGAGAAATCATATTTATCAACGTGTTATTAAAGTTTTCTACTTGTCCATTAACTTGTGGTGTGAAAGCACTACTTAGAATTTGGCATGTACCTATTGCTGTGGTTAAGTCACGAATCAAATTGTTGTTAAATTCAGTACCTCTATCTGATTGTATAATAGAAGGTGTTCCATAAGTACAAATTAGTTTTAAGAGACATTTTACAATTGATTTACCATCTGCAACTACAAGTGGGAAAGCAAATGCAAATCGACTACAGGCATCAGTTACTGTTAAAATGTATTTATATCTATTGCTAGGATTTAATGGACCAATTATGTCAAGTTGGATTCGTTCAAATATTTTGTTAGTGGGAGGGATAGGATTAAGGAAGCCATACTTCTTCTTCGGAGAGTTCTTTCTTTTCTGACAACTTTCGCAGGTTTTCACGTAGTTTTCGACATCTGTTGACATACCAATCCAATGATATCTTTCTTTGATTTTTCCGAGAGTCTTGAATGTACTTAGATGTCCTCCTGATAACGGTGAATTGTGGTACTCCTGAAGGATGTTGTTGACGAGTTTTCGTGGTATTGCTATAACATGTCTGTGAGGATCAGAATCGTTGTACATTCGGTAGAGTACACCATTCTCTGTCTTGTAATACGTGGCCATTTTCCTGTACTTTTGTTCCACAAGATCAGGATTTTCCAAAGCAAGTAAGATGCATTTTAGGTCATCGTCCTGAGCTTGCAATTTCTTCAAGTCCACGAGATGAAGGGCATTTACTGAAGTAAGGTTGAAAGTGAAATCCTCCTCTATAGTCTTGTCAACCGGATTTCTGCTTAAGAAGTCAGGCAAGACTAAGGATTTACCTGCCTTGTGAGTAATTTCCAGGTCGTAGTCACATATTAAATTCGAGAGTCTGGTGAGTCTAGATGAAGCTCCTTTAAATGATTTATAATATTGCAATGCAGAATGATCAGTGAAAACCTTTACTTTTCTTCCGAATAAAAATTCTCTCCATTTTACCAATGCATAGACTAAGGATAAGAATTCTTTTTCTGAAACGCTGTAGTTAACTTCATTTGGTTTTAGTTTTCTACTTAAATACTGAATAGGATGTTCTGTAGATGTTTCTGGATCATACTGGGTCATTACTGCTCCTATAGCATAATTTGATGCGTCTGTGTACACTCGTGTCTCTCTGTGTTCTACGAAGTGGCTGAGAAGTGGCGGTGAGGTGAGAATCGTCTTGAGTTCCTGGAATGAAGTCTCACAGTCGTTTGTCCATTGAAACTTCTTCGTTGCGTTGAATTCCTTTATGAGTGTTGTTAAGGGCATGGCTATTTTTGCAAAGTTTTTAACAAATCTACGGAAGTAATTTGCAGCTCCAAGAAACGATCTTACTTGTTTAATGGTAGTTGGGGTTTTAAATTTAATTATGGATTCTATATTTGTTTTTAATGGCAAACAGCCTTTAGAACTTACTTCATGTCCAAGTATGTTTATTTTATCGTACATGAATTGACACTTTTTTGAGTTTAGCTTTAGGTTAACATTGTTTAGCTCTTGTAAAATAATTTCTATGTTTTCCAACTGTTCGTCAAATGTTTTTCCTAACACGGTGATGTCATCAATGAATGGTATGCATCTGCTATACAAATGTTTTGATAGAATTCTAGTTATGGCTCTTTGGAAAGCTACTGTAGCAATGGATAGCCCTTGTGGCATTCTTCTAAACTGATACTTTCCCGTTTGTGTGATAACGGTTAAATATTTTCTGTCTTCTGGGGCTATCTCTAACTGAAAGAAAGCGTTTTTCAAATCTAAGTGGGTAAAATAAGTCATTTCAGATAAACAAGACAAGACCAAATCTACTGAGACTATGGGGAAATTTTGTTGTTCTAAACATTTGTTAACTGATCTCAAATCAGATATTACACGCGATGAGCTGTCAGAGTTGGTTATTACGAACATTGGGCTGGCGAACTCTGTGTATTCGGGCGATTCTTCGAGTATACCTGCCTTTGTTAGTTTTTCGATTTCTTCTTGAAGGATTTTGCGTTCTTTTAGGCTTTGCCTATAAGGAGGATGATAGACTGGTTTAGCATCTGATTTTAGGTTAAGTTTAACTGGTGGTAGTTTAGCTGGACCTAAATCTTCTGTCTTGTTAGTAAACATGTGTCTAAATTTAAATAATATTTCTGCTAACTTATTATGCTGTTTGACTGTCAATTTTGGATTTATATCAAGTGGGTTGCCATTTCTGTCAAGTGCAATTGTTTTAGAAGGATGAAGTGGTTTTATTTTGGGTGGATGTGTGCATGTTCTTGTTGATATTTCGGCATTTGGTTTTAAATAACCTAATATTACATTTTGTTTTAACCATCTTGGAGATTTACTTGCATTGTAAGCGTAAATAAACTTTTGTGAATTTTCTGATGAGATATAAAAGTGGAGGTTCTTTTTGTCTCGGAAATTTAAATCTATATCAAGTTCATATTGATGATGTTCTGGCAAGATTTCCATTAATTTGTAGTGTTGTTGGGGAGCAATAACTGTGTCCGTAGGAACTTTAATTTCAATCATGTCATTACTAGACTCCGCTATAGTTGTTAGAACAAACGGTTTTAAATTAAGTAACCAAGATTTGTCCATTGTGATGCAATGAACTTTATCTTTATTCGTTAGTCTGATTTCCTGTTTCTTAAAATCCAATTCCATGCAGTTTTGGAATAAAAACCAATTTCCCAAGATTACGTCAGTTGCCAAATCTTCAATTACGTAAAAGTTGGTTGGATAAACACAGCCATTAATTGTTATTGGTAGTAAAAGTTTTCCTAATACTTTGACTGGTTGGTCGTTAGCGGCTACAATTAAGGGTAAGTTATCTGTTTGAAAGGATAGGTTATTTACAATTGATGATTTTATCAGGCAATAGTTGCAACCAGTATCTAAGGTAGCTGAATAAGTTTGTCCATTTTCTGGTATATCAATATTTAGTGTCAATGTAGGGAATGTTTTTGTTTGCTTAACATTAAAAATTAAGTCATAAATATCCGATAGTGTGCATTTAGATTGTCTTTTATCACATTTAATTAGGGTTCTCAAATTTAGGTGTTTAGAACTTTGTTGGAAAACTTCTTTGTCAATTTGATTCTGGAGGGTTGTTGCTTCGCTAGCAGTTAAACAAACTCCTGCAGTTGATGAATCCACGTGTCTATCCGTAGAGGTTCCTGGAAGTGATGTACTCGTACTGAAGCTGTTGTTGTCATCCGACGTTGAAGGTCGTGAAGAGTTGCGTGCCACATCTTGAGTCTTGGGCTGATCAGCTGTGTGGTGCTGTGACGTCAGTTGCTGAGTCGGTGTTCCTAGGCAGCAGTGGGTCGACGCTTGTGACGTAGGCGTTTGTTGTGGTGCGTTATCTTCTCCATCAGCTGGCTGCAAGGTCGTCTTAGGTTCAGCCGTAGCTGTAGGAATGATGTTGGTCTGGTTCTCGAGTCGTGTGTGTTGAATATTTCTTGATGTTATTGTGGTTCTTGGAGGAAGTGATTTAGTTATTGGGGTTACTTTAACTTTATGTTTTACACGAAACGAATCCTCAATTGTTGGAAAGTTGTATTGGTATTGAGGGCTTAATGGTGAAAATATATTACATTTTGAATTATTGGATGCTTCTAAGATTGATGATTTGTTGAAATGTGGGAAACGTTTAGTTGTGTTCCAGAAATATCTCGTGTGTGTTTGTTTATTTTGGGAAGCCAAATATTTATTTTGTGGTAGTTGACTTCCCTGCTTTAGAAGTTTTTTGGAAACTGTTCCCTTTTAGCAGGACGCCTAAAGCACTGGTCAATGGTGTGGTTATTTCTTTTGCAATATGCACAAAATTTGGAAGGTGTATTTGAGTATTTTGGATTCCTACGGTTAGCTCTAGCATTGTACCAACAATTTTCTGTGGCGTGATTGTTTTTGTTACATATGTGACAAAAGAGTGGAGTGTTTTGTGATCGGTGTGGTGATCTATAATTTAATCTGGTTCTTGGGATAGGTTGTCTGTTGGAGTGATGTGAATTGTGAGGTGAAGAGCTTCTCGATAAATTTTGTGAGTTTCGAGAAGTGCTTCTGGGCCTATATTTTTCAGCTGACCTGTCATATCTGGGATGAGGGGAAATGTCTCTTCTTTGTGTGGATCTTGAACGATGATAAGTTTCTTTGTGTGGGTTGTCCCTAGGGTAGTTTGTTTCATCAGGTTTGACCTTGAGGCTTAATAATGTATCTTTTATGTCCCTAAGTTCAGATTTTAAGTTGTCTAATTCGTCATTTTCATATGTTACCGACTTTGTTTGAGGTTTTATTAGGGTAACACGTTCAGCAGAGGTTTGGTATTTTATCTGATTTTTATTCCTAATAGCTCTTTGAGATTCAATTTTTAGCAGATTTTCGTTTAGCTGTTTAAGAGAGTTGTTTTCCATTCTCACTAGGTCATTACAAATTTCCGGTTTTATTCCCTGAATTACGAATTTTATTATTTTTGCATCATTCATATTAGGATCTATTCTGTGGGAAAGGTGGATGATTTCGTATAGGAATTGCATTGGAGATTCATTTTCTCCTTGTGTTCGATTTTCAAGGACCGTCTGTAAGTCATCAATTAATGCAACTGGGCTGAATGCTTTAATAAATTCAGACTCTAGGTTTGCCCAACTAGTTTCATTGTTTTCATGTTTGTAGAGTGCAAACCATTTATACGGGGTAGACGTTAAGTGTGTGGGGAAAAGTTCAATTTTAGTTTTTTCGGACCAATGGTTGCACCTTGATGCAATATTGAATTTTTGAATAAATTCATGTACATCTTCTGAAGGAAGACCTGAGTATGTGCCTGCTTTTATTAGGGGAAGTTTCTCTTTTGACTCATCAGCCATGTTTTTGTTGGTTATATATGATTTAGGTTGAGATACGATTTGTGTTGATGTGTTAGGGGTTTCTGGCTGGTTGTGATTTTGATGGGTTTCTTGATTTAAGTTTAACGAATTAAAGCTATGTAACAATTGTTCGTGTTCTATTATTGACCTGTTTTCATAAAGGTTTTGTGAATTTTCAGGTTCAGGTTGTGTTTGGTCTTCAGAAGTGTTTATAGTGTCATATGTTGGTTCTTGAAGTATTTTCTTGAATTTTAGCAAATCTCTAAACTGTTCTTTTGTTTTGTCTTCTAGTTTGTTGTTAAAGAACAAGTCTGTTAATGCTTCAGCAAAACTAGGATGTCTAAATGCAGTCTTGAAAACATCTTTGGTGAAAGCTAATTTTGTTCTTAGGTTGGCTAGGGTTTCGGTTTCAGGGATGGGTGGGAGTTGTATTTTATATTGACAAGCTAGTTGTAAAGCCTCAGTTTTGTTTAAGCTATATATGTCAATGTTAACAATTTCAAAATCTAAATCCATAAATTATATTTTAAGTTTTAGTAATGTGACAAACCTACATAAGCTACATTTGGTGGTTTTATTAAGGTTATGGGCCTAGCTAAGATACGTGTTTTTATTTGAGTTAGTGGCCTATATTGTTTTGTTCATAATCTTTAAGTTTTATCTTAAACTAACACCCTATACATTTTACGATTCGTGAGTCTGATATTAACTTAAGTGACTATAATTGACCATAAATAAACTAAAATAATTCACAAGTCATATAATTTGTTTCAAGATAATTTATTAAAATAAATGTAGGATCGTTATTGTTTAGTCCAAAATGAAAAGACAGCCTTCGCCGTGCGGCTGCCTCCACCATGCGAGTCCCATGCCTCACTTTAAGTTTAAGTTTCCTAAATGTTACACTCGCTTAGCTTAGTGAAGAGG
The DNA here is from genome assembly GCF_028750875.1 of Macrosteles quadrilineatus. Lineage (NCBI taxonomy): Eukaryota > Metazoa > Arthropoda > Insecta > Hemiptera > Cicadellidae > Macrosteles > Macrosteles quadrilineatus. Next base: position 16,881,792 of record NW_026542602.1, read on the forward strand.
TGTTAGGTTAATGAGACATAAGACTGCTTAAGGGTGTTACTCAACGTGTAATGAACAAAAATTTAAATTACGAAAACAACAAAAGTTAAAAGTGTTACAACAGCAAAAGAAAACTTAGAAAAAGCAAAAAACAACAATAATAAGATAAATTAATTTGCAACGTTAAATTTACAAGAAAAGAAAATCAATTGAAAATATAAAAGAATTAGTTACTGACAAATTATATGACTTTTATGTTTGACAAAGTGTTAGTTAGATATTTTATTCTTTCTACATACTGTCTATTGTCCCAGAAGCACACACACCGATACACGCACTCCCAAACTCCCGATCTTCTTTCTCCGGTGGCCCGTGGTGATCTCCTCGATGTTTTCCTTCAGATCCTCCAGCTCCAAGAGTCTTGACCCCTCCATCTTCATCATTAGCCCTTCTCATTGGCTGATTACCGATAGGGTGTGTGGCTAATAGGTTAACGGTGTTTCTTGGAAGTCAGCCCTACCGGCCCATCGCCTAGCTCACATCAGCTGGGAAAGGAATTTGTAAATCGATGCTCATGCTACTGTTCAACTCTGTTCACACCAACTGGTCGACTAAGTGTAATGTGAACAGAGTGTCTGCATAGATGAGCACCGTGGGTACGGGGTTAATCCCCTTTCTTACAATGTATATAAAACAAAATTTTCCTATACAAAATACAGTCCACTTATTCAAAAATGTAAAACTATTTTACCAATCTATTTGATCCATTATCATTCTAAAACAAAACAATTATCAAAATTTCATGGCATAAATATTTCTTTTTATTTAGGAATTTCTGTTTTGTTGGTTCTCGATGGAAGATCTAATTGAATCACTAACTTATGCTTACGCGTGCTGGGTTATTATTTGTTTGTTTGTGTAGATTAGTTATATTGAATCCATATCCAGCTAGTTTTTAAACAGTGATTGTACAATTGCAAAGGAATTGGAGGTTTCTTACATTGAAATTTAAATTCTTAATTTTGTCAGTACTTCATAAGGTACCTAGTAAAATATAAAATGAATTCAGCTTTCATTTATTTTTAGCTGGGGTTAAAATCTCTTAATTCATACTCGAGTCTACATGTACAGGGTGGCCAAAAAAGAACTGACACATTTTAACATACATTTTTATTTACACATTTTTAACTACATGGTAACATTTACATATGTACGGATAAAAAAAAACTCAAAAAGTTGTTGGTGATATTCAGTAAATCTCAATATGGTCACTGTTATTAATGCTCTGCTGGTATTACCCATGCAATGTTTTTCCATCTACAAGAAATGCAGCAAAGGTGTGCGATGTGCAAAATTTTTATTTAACGCCGACATGGCCTTAATTGGTGGCCGTATTGAGATTTATTGAATATCACCAATACTGTTTGAGAAACTGTTTGAGTTTTTCTATCTGCACATATGTAAATGTAAGTTTATATTAACATTTCAGTTCTTTTTGGACATGTATACTGAATTTAACTTCGTTTTCAATTTAGATTAATATTGTTTTCATAGAATAAATAAACAACTTGTAAAATAAATAAAGAACATAACTGTGTGTTTGCTCTTTGCTCCATCCCTGTTTGATAGACTCCATTTGATAGAGTCCATGTTTGTTATACATAGTGAATAATTTGTACATCCTCTTTTCCAGGTACTAGTCTTACCCCGCCAAGTTTGTGTCAAGTCAAGTTTGTGAGTATCTTAAACTAATAATGTATGGATTAATAAGATTATTAATATATAATGGTAAATTTGTTTTATGTATTCAATGAAATTTGGAATTTTCCTTTTACGTAACCAAAAATAGTATAACATTGAATTTACCAACAGTTTGAGCCTTGTATTAATACTCAATTAATTCACAGATTTGATCGAGATTCCTATTGTTGTTTACCAGTTCGTTCCAGAAATTCGTTTTTTCCTCATTGAATTACAGTTACGTAGAATGATACGAAATACGTCGACATATTAAAAATTGTTTAAAGTGTAATACACGAGATTACTCATACGAAGAAATTAATTGATTAACAGCTACGAGTATGATTTCATCGGTTTGTTACGTATACTTATTACGTAATATTCATTTTTAATGGGGTTTCCAGTAAAAAAATGTAACCAAACGTAATTTTTGCCACGAATCTTTAAGTAATTTTGAAAAAATCATTTACTAACTTGTACATTTCATTGTGTTTGTAAATTTGTTTCCTGCTAATGTAGGTCTATACTTTTGTATTAATACTGAGATTATAGTATAAGTTTAGTTAGGTTTTAGAGGGGGAGGGTTAATTGTTGGTGGTGGAGGTTTGCATGAATAGTTTACTTTCCCCTCCTATATTACTTTTTTATACTGCAATATGTTCACAAAAGACATATTACGCAAGTAATACTCATACAGATAAATTAATAAATACTTTTAAGTATAATTCCATCAGTAAGTTGTTTTTTTAGGAATATTTATATTTGTGAGATTGATTTTGCAATCGATAGTGTAAAAATAGGATTTTTACATACAAATGTATTTATTTCGGCAATAGAGGGTCGCTACTAACGTGACATATTTGTACCAAGACGGTTTGAGATGATGAGTACAAATGAGGCAGGGTGGTTGTTGTAGGGGGGTTGGCACGTGGCTGAGGCTGGTCGGTCGCTAAGAGACAACCAACCAAAACCAGGCTGCGGCAGATTGTCCTTGAAAGGTCACGACTTGCTAACTTTATCGTACTGTTATGTGGCCGAAAGTGGTGTTAAGGTAAAATACTATTCTACAGATTTTCTCCCACCTCTAGGTCTCTTACGATACTCTTGACAAGCTAACTTTAATCAAACATATTTTATCAAAGTTAAAATATGTCAAATATGTTATTAAATTGCCCCAAGATATAGTGGATTATTACAAACAACAGATTTTAATTTAATTGGCAATGCAAAATCTATCCTGCCCTATTTTTAACATATACCTGTTTTATATGTTTTAATGTATGTCTTGCAACCATATGAACAAACTTTGTCACGTTATTCAGCATGTCAAAAGGAAAAACATGTAATATAACATTTGTGTCCTATCTCATTTCTTTTTCAGTCTATATGTCTCTAAGTTATGTGACTTCAAAATAAACATTCATAACTCCTTAACTGTTTGAGCTTCAGCGTTGAAATTCTGTAAAAATGTTTATCTTATTGACCACTATTCTTGTGCAAAATTTGAAGAGAACCGTTTCGAAACGGCGGTTTTTTTATATTCGATGCCAAATTCCATGAAAACCGTTAATTTTACATAATATTTGCAAGACATGTAAAAGTTAGTAAGTTTTATGCAAATTACAACTATATCTTATACGCTTAGTTTGGCCTAAGAATAATTGAGAAATTGATTTTTTTCTTGTTATACTTTAAGTTTTCATTGAAACAATGTCAAATTGATAAAACTACTTTTTAACATTGTTTAAATGGAGAAAAGTGTAGGTAGACCCTGTGGGAAGAACAAAATTAATTTCTCAGTTATTCTTTGTCCATACTGTACTATGCTTACAAGATATCATTGTAATCTGCATAAAATTTACTAACTTTTACATGTCCTGCAAATATTTTGTATAATTAACGGTTTTCACGGCATTTGGCATCAAATATTTTCAAATGCCACCATTTTTAAACGGTTCAAGGTTTTTTATTCATATTTTGCACAAGAATAGTGGTTTTTCAACACATAATAATTATAAAAGTATAAAAGAGGTTAGGATAATTTATCAGAATTTGCACGAAACAGAATTTTACATTATGATGGAAGAGCTACATTGGGAAAACATTTGACCTTTCATACCTTCATATTTTGTTTCTCCGAATTAATGGATTTCAAATTTAGCGACGTGTTAAATTTCGACGCTTTGCGTTTTGGCTTTTATTATAATGTGTCCTAACCTGCAAAGTTTGAAACAACATTCTCATTTAACTGAGTGTACACCATTCATATCACATAACAGCCAATGCTTTAATATATTACCTAAAATAGTCAAAAACAAAATGTATTAATTACACCATTACACCTTTTGGTACAACATGTGATCAAGTCCATCCAGATATTTTCTTAATTGCTTATCAAGATTCTTGTATTAGTACCATGCAGTATTAATTGTTTTGATTCGATAATCTAAATATATTTGGGGTTGGTAGCACGATTACTAGCTAGTAATCGTGGTTGGTAGTAATTTTATAACAATCGAATTTCTTATACGTTTATACGTTTACTTTATTAAAAGGTACGGGTTTACTATAATAGTTTTGATGAAATATGCAGCTGTGGAGTTATATTTTTGATCAGGTATTCGGTTGTGAATTTGATATTCTTGAGTATATTATTATGGTCTTGTATTTTGAAAAATGGTAGACCACGTTGATTCCCCTTTCTGTCAACTTTCTACATTTTTTGCCATAAATTAAATGCGTTAATCCATATGTAAGGGTGTATTTTAATGATGATAAATATTTTGTTCTGAAAACATTTGATTCTCATAACAAGAAACTTTAAACTAATCAACTTTATTCAAAAGCCTCCGAATTTGCTTAAATCCCATACTCATAAAAGTTGATTTCGACTGTTCTTTTTTATTGGTTATCAGGGAACCCTGAAAATAATTCATCAAAGTATATTATATATTAAGTATATCAAAGTATTTCTCAATGTCCGTATTATAAAGCTCAAAGTTTCCCAGATTTGGATAACTCCACAAAACTAGAAAAATGTAAATTGAAGAAGCAAAATATCACGGTTCAAAATATAATTTTTAATCATCCTTGGTGCAGTTTAACTTATCTTTAGAAAGGGGTAAATACTGACACAGTTTACTATTTATATTTTCATTGTAAAAGATTTTCCAGAATTTTAAAAAGTAGGCTTAACGTTGTATATAACGTTGTGTATTATTTATATAGTATCTCAGGTTTACTGCAATTTTCTGTCCGTAATTGTCATGAATTGTCCAAAACTTAAATGACTGATTGAACCGTCAAAGAAATTACCAATTCAAGTACTTAAGATTCTCGGGTTTAATTACGATTGTTTTGCTTGAGCTTATGGTACATATATTGATGGTTTGGGAATGAAGATCTTACAGAGGCTGTACTAGTCTCGGGATACTGCAGAGAAAAAAGCACGCTGGTAGACTGAGCGGACCTTAGATAGTAGGTACTGTATCCATAAAACAATATACGACTATATTTTTATAATTGGTGGCGTACATTGGATTATACGATCGGGCACAGAAAACATACTATAGTAGTAGAATTGGTGACTCGGGCGACAAAGTAAGTCATAATACTCCTTCAACCTAGCCAAATTTACCGAGTAGACCCCCTGCAATTGTCTATATATTCTTTATTGTTTGCCACTGCAACATGCATTTTGTGACGTTTCATTATGTGATAAGCCTAAAGTTCTACACTGTTGTAGTTGGTCCTCCTCGCCCTTGTATTGCAGCAACACAGACAGATACGCCATAACAACCTGTTACCCCAATAGTGTACGCACACCTGGTGGTGGTGGGGGCGGGGGTAAGAGATGCGTGGGAGATGTACCCGAGTTACGACGGCGGGGGAGGGAAGGGGGTGCTAAAAATAGCGACGGCTACCCATTTATCGTCGCCCCCACTACAGAAATAGCTCCTCAACCCGGGGGTTAAAAATAGTCCATAACGAGGGTAAGTGCTGCTCGGGGTTCGGGGCTCAGGTGCTTTGGGGGAGGATCGATAAGGTTCTGGGAACATTCCTGGTTTTATTGCGTCTTGTTTCCCGCCAATCAGCTGCTGTAATATTGTCAGCGACGGCTGTTATAACACCGCGTCGATATTTATAAGTTATCTAGGGTATACTTCTCACTGGGGTTAAATGTATTAGATGGTATTAGGAAGGGAGGGAAGAACACGTATATTTTGATGTGACCTAATTTTATTCATTTTGTATCAAATAGGAGTGGAGACATTCGCTTCGGGATTGATCTACCAAGTATTAATTTACAAACAATGCACTTAATATATTGTGCATATAATATGTGCACTTTTTTGCATAGTACTAAATACTCGACTTCCCTTCTGGAGAATTCCTCAAAGCTGCTCTTATTTTGGACTCACAATGTACGATTGGACAACCAAGGATTTAAAATTGGGAATCAATGAGGCAAAATGTTCAAAGAAACTACCAAAGTTGCATACTATGTTGTTGACAATAGTTGTTCTGAAAAACTGGTGTTTTAAGAAGTATGAAGGTATTTATATTGATTTATTTAGTGAATTTTTGTGTAACTAAGTTACTAGTTATTATAAGAAAATAAATAAAATGGTAAAACAAAATGGTTGGATGTAACGATAGGAATGATTAAATCAAAATTATTAACTATGTAACATCATTGACTATATATATACCTATAGCTATATATAGTCAATGGTTACATCCACTGTACTAAACTAGGCTATGTAGTAAGTAGGCAGTAAAATGTACATGGGAAGAGTCGATTATCTAATAAATAAGCTTCTAAACGTATGTTATAAGGTTTACCAACAGAGTGCAGCACTATTTTTTCATTTATGTCAACAGTTAATCTAAACCAAGCAGCAACAAACAACTGTCAGAACTTAACTTTTTCTATTGTTTAGGTGCAGTGGTAAAACATTTTTAATAGTAGATGTGCTATACTATAGTAAACCGTAAATTATGGTAAACCAAAGTTTCTTAAAACATGCCCTCTCCCATTGCAATCGCAAAGCACGAGTGTAACTGCAATAAGCGTTTTATACTTATACGCCAACCCCGTACGGGGGGGGGGGGTAATAAAACTCTGATTATTGTTAGTAATCTTCATACACGAGACATCGCAGATGAGAGTGCACAATGAGACAGTGATTGTGTAGGGAGTTCCGCGTTTCTCTACTAGGTAGCACTAGCTGTCACATTGATAACACAAACTAGCTTGTCCTACCAATCAAACGTGGTATAGCCTGGTAAAGTGAAGTTACACATACACATAGCTAATAAAAACCTGGGTATCCGAGTGGTTATATTTCTCCTCTTTAAATCTGAAGGTCGTTATATATTAGTTTAACGATTATTTTTTCAGGATATTGATAAAATAATGCCACCTAATAGGCCTAAAAGGTTGACGTTGGATAGTGACAATAGGTACAAGGGTTTGGGCTGATCACTTTAAAACACGTTAAACTTCCAATAGCACAAATAAAAACAAAATATAGCTTTACAATACGGAACGCGTACACCGTACAATTGGAGCAAACATCGCTTGACGCTCGTCCATGTTTATGCATTATTATTTTGTAGTTTTTGCAGTTTTGTGCTTAACAAAAAATACGTTATTCAATGTGTACTTTATTAAGCCAACTATAAAATAAGTTAATGCAATCTAATTGGAAATTTTTCAATACCACTGGCGTGTAAAAACAAAAAATCTAAAAAAATTAGAAATTTAAAAAATAGTAGGGAAGTTAGTGTCTACCTAGTTTTCCAATAAATTTTCTTATCCAACAAGAACAATAATTTTTGTTTCGATCAATGATCTATCTCTACTATTGACTGTTGGGTCGCCGGAATTTAATTCCCCTGGAATTTTACCCCCTGGGCAAAGCTGACGTCACTATGACGTAGTCTGAGCGCTCAAAAGTTTGTTCACGGGCGGAATTTTACCTCCCCGGATTTGGAAGTCTATAAAATAGACAGAGCGTTAATAATTAGATTAGCAATAAAAACCGGAATTTTACCCCCTGGCCGGATATAGAAATTATTAAGAATGATTGATTTTCTTATTTCTATTTTGATATAATTGTAAACATTTTATTATTAAGTAGCCTATATTTATTTATTTATTTTGTAATCTCAACTAAGAGAATTTGCTGTTTAATGTTGATCATATTAACCAACAGTTGGCTTCAATCCTTATACTGTACTACAATCTCAAAATTAAAATTAAAACCCTGTTCTATTAGTTGATGTTATAAATAAATTAAGATAGGCTGTTTAACAATAAAATGTTTACTATTAAATTATAACTGAACGAAGAGAATTAAACATCCTCACTAATTTATATCTGGCCAGGGGGTAAAATTCCGGGGGTAAAACCCCGGGGGTAAAAATCCGGGGGTTAAATTCGGGTTGTGAAAATCCGGGCCGTACATTTTGAGCTGACTTCGTGAAGGGAGTAAAAGTCCGGGGGTGAAATTCCGGCCCGTACACTCTAGGCTTTTATAATTTGATGTGTTCTAATTAAATTCACAACCGTGAAAATATACGTGTAATGTGGTGTAATTCCGCGTTTAATCCATCGAACTGATGTCGCGAAACTCAAAAGGTCGCGGCCGGAATTTTACCCCCTGGTTTGTGACGTCACGTTTGCCCAGGGGGTAAAATTCCAGGGGGATAAAAATCCGCTACCCCCACTGGACCGACTAAATCGAATGCATTATATTTTTAAAAGTCATTACATGCGAACATGTGACCATGCACATAATTGTCTGTGGTGAGTGTGTGTACGAGATAGAGGGGTGGGTATCACGTGTTATTTGTTTACAATCAGTTTATATTTATAGCCATTACTGTATTCCATTAGCTGTGGAAAGTTTGACAATGATTACAGACGGAAGCTATCCAAACGCTATTGATCGGTTTCTACTTTTTCCACTCGTTTACGCAATATTTATGACCAAACGGGTTATTTTTGTCTGGTTTATCACTCCTTGTTATTTTTTACCACTGATAGCACAAATCACACAGGTATTTATGGAATGCTACTACGAAGTATCAGCTATGTAGCACAGGCTTAGAACAATATTGTAGTGACAATTGTTTACGCATATCTATGTTAAAATACGTACCTAGTTCTACTTACATTTATATATCAATCAGTATATGGTTATTGGAAGTACCGTAGTTGAAACTACGTAAAATCTATTTGAACAATTTTTTGTCGAATAAAAAATATATTTGTTAATTTGCTAAAATTTGTCTAACAGTCTCTTTTTTAGCGAATTTCCCATATAGGGAATAAGCTATTATCGTAGGTCTCATGGTAAGACCTAGACCCGGGACCGATTTACTGTTTCGTTTTGAGGTCCCCAGAAGCCAAAAACGCCATCCGTTTAAATTAATATATATATATATATATTAAATATTTAAGTAAATAAGTACAACTGAGCACCCTGAATATTATATTTTATAAATCTTTGACCAAATTTTAAAATTAGACTAAATAATCAGTAACAAAAATGTTTTTCCAAATCCTGTCTAGTTCTATAAATCATCTGTATATAAAAATTATATTTATTTACAAACAAAATAAACAACAGTTAAGTGTTTAATGTATTTTGAAGTTTGAAAATGGACTAATGTCCGAAACATGTCACTTCTTTTTATAAAATATAATATTCAGGGTGCTCAGTTGTACTTATTTACTTAAATATTTAATATATCAGCAGCCCTATTACGTGAACACCTAAATTAAAATATATATTTAAATATATATTTATTTTGTTATTGTATACATCAATGAGGGCTACTTTAAATGTTACTAAGCAAATCAAAATACCACAGTACCTTAACAACATTTTATTTTATATTACTTAATTAAAATTATTAAAGTAATATAAAATAAAATGTTTTTAGGGTACTGTGGTATTTTGGTTTGCTTAGTAATATATATTTATATATATGTGTGTCTGTTAGCACGATAACTCGAACAAATATCATCCGATTTTGATGAAATTTGGTATAAACGTGTAAACCTACATTTATTCGAACGAGTTCGCGCGTGTGCTCGAATTGATCCGCGGTCAGAGGGTAGTTTTGGATCATTCAAACTGACCCGGGGGTCTGGCAGGTAGATAATAGCGTCGCTTGAAACCTGTGATCTGATCCGCGGGTCGTTGAGGGAGGGAGGGAAATTCTCCCCGTCCTCTACGGGAAAATAAGTTGAGTAATAGACTTCGTATTTGCTTATATTATTATATTATATTATAACTAATATGATTTAGCCTATTAGCTCATTTTAGCAATTTAATTGATTTGGCTTAATATAGCTAGCCTAGTTTAGTCTTTTATTTAGTTTATTGTGTGTATTCAATTCCGTCCAAATATTCTATAAGTTTCGATATCAGGTTTCTACAATTGGCAAAAAGTTAACATATTAAATTTGTATCAAGGTTGCCAATTAATTATTTGTATTCAATGAGGATAGCATTTCGGAATTAAATTAATTTTCTTAATCGCAATTTGGTTTGCGTTCAAAAAGTAAACAGTTCTGTATCACGTATAATCATATCATCATAAAATAAAATAGGCTAAATAGAAATAAATCGTAAAATAAAATATAAAATAAATCGTATGCATATCCGAGTGGCTACGAAATTCCTTAAGTCTTTGCTATGACTATGATTACGCACTTAAATTAAAAACTATAGTTGGTAGGACCCGACGGTAAGACGTTTAACCTTAACGCCTAATCCAAACACTTTGTAGTTCGACAAAAAGTATAACCTACATTGTAATTAATTGTCCTACTGTTTACATGAAAATAAATCAATTTTTCCATAACTTAGACACTTTAATAAATTGAAAGCAGAGCCTGGGTTGCAGCAACGGTTATAGACTCTTTTTTATTTCGATAATCAAATAAATCGTAAAATAAAATATAAAATAAATCGTATGTATATCCGAGTGGCTACGAAATTCCTTAAGTCTTTGCTATGACTATGAGCGTTCAATACGGTTTAGAGTACAAGTAACTATATCAATGATTAAAACATTTAATTAATACTATTATATCCTAATAATCACACTCAAGTCAACATTTTACAGCAATATCAGGTTTTTTCAAACTGCATACTTCGTCTCGACCGGGTCGAGTTTTCGGAATTCTTCACCCAAATAGACATTGTTACACAAGACATTTTTACAGAGAAGACGTCAAATTCCTAATAGGGTGAATGTACCTATGTATGACCTCTTCCTATATAAATCATCCTATATCGCATGGTTTGGGTACAAAAAAGTGTTTTGGACAAGGCAACGTAGGCCTACAATATGCGTGTACATGAAAATATTATATTTTATTCATTATTTCATGGTTTTCTAAAACTATCTGGAATATTCTAGGAGGTCTTGTAGCTTTATGAATTAACTATGGAAGTGCGTGATAGTAGTTAATCTGGAATGCTCTAGAAAGAATATTCCAGCTTTGTTTGGTTAGTTACTAAAAATATAGATGATCTTACAGCATTTTATCATTCAGGATTGTTTTTTATTAATATACACACCAAACAAGGTAGGTATGAAGGTCTTGAATAGAATTAAATATTCCTCCCACTACTAATTACTTTATAATCACCATTGTATTTTGATATGGGTATCGCGTTGTTCGCCGCTAGTCTTTTAAACATATTGTCAATACAATATAGAGAACTAGGGGTCCATAGCAGCAATTACTGCTTTATAGTTATGTGTACAAATTTAAAATAAATGCACACTTTTTTACACATTTAGTCGCGGTCTTCGCCCAATACGATACATTTAAACACCGCATTAACATTTTAACCTAAAAACAGAACACTAAAAACAATAAACACACAAATACGTAATGTTTTCAGCTGGTATGTTTAAAGCAGCTTATCGAAAAACTGTAGCAGTACAGTACAGTACTTCCATTAGAAAATGACTGAATCTCTGACGGCCTGTGGTGAAGAGCATGGGTAGTTTTTGACACTTCTGATATTTTTGATATTATGATATAATTTGTTCCCACAGTCCTTGGACCTTGAGCTTTAAAATGAATCCTCAACAGCCATTTTACCTTTTACGTAGCTCGGGATACGTGGGGACCGATTCACTTACGGAATTAAATTGATAGATTTAATATCTTTTACGTAATATGACTCAAATTTTATACAAGCATTGACTATTGGATATTGAAGTAGACATCCCATCTAAATGGACCAGCTCTGTAGCCAGTGTTTTGTTAAAAAAGAACGTAGTTGTGTGAGCCAGCTACATAATGCGCTAGCGACTAACTATTTTTTAATTGATTTTTTTGTATTATTGATAGTCAAAGATATAAGCCAATTCTGTACTTTGTAGTAAACCAATTTTTTTTTTTAATTATGAATCAAGAAACATGAATTCGCACTGAATACTTGTACGTAAATACATCGCTTTCATTGTGCGCAAGGGATTTAATAGAATAATTTTTTTTCATTTTTTTATGATTACAAAGTAATACGATAACTTGTGTATTAATAATTAAATATAAATCATATTACTAATTCTTTCCATCATTATAATCAATTCACTTTCTGGAAGTATCAAACGTACCAATTTAATAACAAATATATTGTTATCATAAAAAGCTTACAAGAACTAAGAAATACATAACCATATCCTAAACTTAAATAAAAAAAACTAGGCCTATATTTTTAAATTTTGGGAAGCAACATCAGACAAAACAAATGGCACCAATGATAATTTACAACAAACGATGTATTATTTTTAAGGATAGTATAAAAACAAAATAGAGTAATGAGTAATACTCTAAATGTTAGCATTCTATAGGATTATCATAGGCGCTTTGAGAGCCCTGGCTCTGGGGCGAAGCATTCACCACACACTGAGCTCAGCTTAACATACAAACATTAAAATGACTAAAAACCTTCAAAATTTGTTTAAAACTTAAAGTAAGTTATAATCACTCAATAGAACCCTATATTGATGTAAGTTATCACTGATGTATTTCTGAAGGTTTGTACTAAATAACAATTAGTTTTTACTAAGTGAAAGATTTTAACAAAACGATAGCAATATTTAAGCCAAATGAACTGAATTGCTAAAATAAGCTTTTAGGCTAAATCATATTACTGGTTGTAGCCTACAAGGAAGGACTTTGTCTGTTGCTCAACTTATTTTCCCCGTAGAAGCCTGAAGAATTTCCCGTCCTCCCTCAACGACTCGCGGGTCAGATCACATGTTTCAAGCGACCCTATTATCTACCTACCAGACCCCCGGGTCAGTTTGAATGATCCAAAACTACCCTCTGACCGCGGATCAGTCTGTATGCAGCCGAGTTCGCGAACCAGCATAATCGGACTATGGGAACGGGGGTTTATGGGGGGTTTTATGAGGTAAAAATGGGGTTTTCCCATTTTTGACCCTGAAAACATAAAATTTTGTAATTTCTTTCCTAACCATTTTGTAGAGCTTACAAAAAAATAATTTAGTATATTGAAGCATTGTTGTATGCCTAATGGTTACGGAGAAAATTCAAAAAAGTGCAAATTTAAAATTGCCATGTTATTCTTATGGAGAAAAATGAAAACTGTTGTAGTTTACTTGTTTATGGATATGTTGATCAAATTTGTCAACTTTATTTATTTCGTCCTATACTATTGACGTTTGGTCAAAACACTGTTTACCTTCCCCGTAGCAGCAAACCTAAGCAAATCTAATGTTATTTAAATTGGGAATATGTCTTTATTATTTTCTTGTAATTATTCTTTATTATTCTTATTATTCTTTATTTATTATTCGTTATTATCTTATTTTATTATGATGTCTTTATATTATTTATTGAAATATTTGAGTAAATATGTAATCAGACAAGTTGAAATTCGCTTAGTCTGCAGGTTTGCTGCGGTGGGGGTATTTAACTGCATATTAAAGAGAGTTGCAAATTTTTTTAAGTATCCTGTTTCTTTGTATAGACAGATATTTATTCCAGTAGATCTGATGATCTAGTATTTAATGTTTACGGATGTATTTTATGTTAAAATAAAAGTGTAAAATACAGTACCGGTACCATATTACGTACTTCTCCCCTGAATAAAGATTAGCTAGTATTTATTTACTAAAATATCAAATCGATCCACCAGAAAGAGGGAATATATTTCTAACAGATTTTATTTTTGAAGCTATGGGGAGTAGACGAAAGTAAGTCACGCCAATAGCCAATAGAACAAATAAATAAAAAGTTATTAAAACCAAACAATGTGTTATGAAGGCAAATCTGACGTACAGAAAATTCTTTAAATTGTTATTTAAAACTGAATAATGAATACATACAGTATGTATATGTCTGATTATAATCCAAATTCGTTTAATAAGTGTTGAGTTTTATTCAATACAAAGAAAAACTAATTAAAGGGACAATTTACTGTCACGAATTAAATTATATACTGTATTATAGTGTAAGTATATTTTCAGTGACCACAAATTGAAAAAGTTAAACTTTACTAAAGTGGATCTATATTTAAATTTACAACTTCATTTGTTTGATGAAATAACACCGACGCTATTCCTGGAATACGCTACATCGCAAAGTTTAAAAGCTAAATTGGTTTCCGTTTCCAGAACTAGTTTTAATTTAAATCGTGTTACCACCGCATATAGCACAAAATAGACCCAGGTATGGATTGTTTCTCTTGTTTAAATTTATACCCAGTAAATGGTGAGTGTATCGCTGTTCAAGTAATATTTAGCCCATGTTTATTATTCTTATACAGAAAATTCTATCGTAAAATAAAGTGATTTCTGACTACCTTCCATTGTTTTCCAGTTTGGCCAATTTCTTTGTTCGCTTTCCTAAGTACACGTTTTAAAAGCAATTCGGTTTTTACAGGCTATAGTTTGTGTTTTCTTTGTTATAATTGGAATTACGTAATTTCGATTTCAACTTGAATTATTTTAAATTGTACATTTTTACTCATGGAAGAAAATTAATAAATGCCCAGGTAATTAAAATGTATGTACTAATGTAATAAACAGCATAATGAATTCAAGTACGGGGTTTTCCCAAATTTAGCCCATTGAAACATGTAAACTATTTAGTCTTGCATGCGGTTTTTTTCTAAATAAATAAACTTATGTTTATATTTCTAATAACGATAAACGTATCAAACTGTATATGTGTGTGACAATAGAGGAAAGTCCTCCATGATATACACTAGATTTGAAATGGACAATTCATGTTAACCTTGTCCTATAATGTACATCGAATGTTAACCAATATGAAAGAAATTGCAAGTGCATGATATAATAATTAAAAAAATGGATCACAATTAATTTAACATATGAATGATTAGGGAATTTGACAATATACGTACACGTATCGTAATAGATAATCGTAGACGCGTTTTCAATGTTTTGTCTCGAATTCGAAGCAAGATAATGAAATACAATTGTGGGTTGTAATATTTTGGTTATGGCAAAAACACCATCCGTTCGAATTCATATACAGTATATGTCCGTTAGCACGATAACTCGAGCAAAATCCATCCGATTTCGATGAAATTTGGTACAAACGTGTAAACCTACGTTTATTCGAACGAGTTCGCGAACCAGCATGATCGTACCATGGGGACGGGGTTTTATGGGGTAAAAATTGGGTTTTCTCGTTTATGACCCTTACAACTTAAAATTTCCCAAATTTTCTCTAGACCATTTTGACTTAAACTTAAAAAAAAACAAATAATTTAGTACATTGAAGTGTTTCTGTATGATTATTGGTTACGGAGAAAATTTTAAAATAAAAATTCCCATGTTATTCTTAACTGTTGTAGTTTGCTTGTTTATGGATATATTTGGATCAAACCTGACAAATCTATTTATTTTATTTTAAGCTATTAACGTTTTACTAAAAACACACTTTATTACCCTCGCTGTAGGCAGCAAACCTAGGTACTCGTTAGACCTAATGTTATTTGAATAGATTTAATTGAAAATCAAATCAGGCAAATGGAAAATCGCTTAGTCTGCAGGTTTGCTGCGGCGGGGGTATTTTTCAATTATAACAACAACTATTTAGAACCATAGATAAAACACATACTTGTGGTGTTGGTTAGTCTATGTTAGAACCAAGCAGCAATAAAAAGCTGTGAGAACTTAACTTTTGGTCTATTTTGCGGTGGTAGAACATTATGCCTATGCTAGATGTGCTATACTATAGTATACCGTAAATTAAATGAACCAAATTTTCTTAAACCGTGACCTATCCCATTGCAAACGCAAAGTACGACTACAGTATAACTGCAATAAGCATTTTATACTCTAGTCCACCCAGTACGTAGGACGGGTACTCTGCTAGTTATTTATACATTGGAAGCTATTCTATATTTATGTTATGCTTTGTTTTTAGGTATTGAATGTATTATTATGTAGATCTTAAGTTTTTCATAGTATTTTTCATGCTGTAACTCTTTTTTTTCTTATTATTACTAGATCAAAATAACAATTAAACATGTTTCTGGCAAACAAAATATTGTTTTCCTGGGACTCTACTTTGTAGGTATTTTCTTGTTAATACAAAATTACGAATGATACTAGGATTCTTTTCTTTGGAATCTATCCATCATAATTTTACCTCTGCGTTGGCTGAAACAAGAAGATAATTAATTAACATTAATATCTATCATCTATTCTAAAATTTCTCTACTGAAAATATTGAAGGCAATTTACTTTTACTCCGCACGTTGGAATTCACATCAATATTAGATTAAATTCTATTTCTATATCTATGGTATTTTAGTTGGTAAAAGCTAAAAAAAAAACGTTAAATCAGATAGCTATTACTTTCAACACACGTTTATTTACAATTTGAACTCACAACAATAAGCATTTAAATCAACTTCTAACACCGCACTTTAGCTAGATCAAGCCATCAGTTAAAATTTATAACTTACCTTGGTTGGTGGAATCCATTGTGTGGGACTGTTGTTATCACTGTTTTAACTTTGCTCTTTGGGTACTAGATGCCTAGATGGAATTCAAAATGCATCACCCACACCCATCCTGGTTCCTTTTCAATTAAATTATTTTCATTCAATCCCCCTTTGCCCTTTGCTTGGACAAGATATCAATTAACGTATGTTTCCAGTTAATTAACTAACTTATCATGAAAACCTGGACTCCTTATTTAGATTTTTATTATATTTTTCTTCGCTCTTTGCTTAAAAATGTATATAAAGTAATTAATTATGCATCTTATATCCATTCAGTTTTTATTGCCGTGGTTACCATAGGCGGCCAATGGGGAACAGATAGGAGCCTAGAACCACAGACAATGGAAACATTAAAGTATTATATTGTCTGTGCTAGAACCCTCAGGTTTGTTCGGCATGTACAAATATTAGTTTTTTACGATTTTAAATATGCATTAATTTTCTTTTTCATTATCGGCCATTTGAAATAAAAGGGTAGTTTAACACAAAAACTGATATTTAGGCTTTTAGTTGTCCAGTACAGATTTTACTGTAATAACTCGTGGTTTGTTTAGACATGTCTAAATGTCAGGTTATCCGGGTTTTCTCGCATGTTGCCTGATCAAATACTGTACAGTCTTCGTCTTTGATTTCTGTATTTCCACTGCCTGAACAATTTAACATCCACCGCGGGTTCGTAGAACTACCTGATCGATTATACACTACATCGACGATCCTAAGCTCCAAGGGGAGGCCGCGAAGGCAGTTTCCAATATTTACGTTGGCCGCGGGTTCTATTTGGGGCCGCACACTTTAACAAGTGGTATCGGCCGAGTGCCTGACCTTGGTGCTATTTCTGGAATAAAACACCATTGGTCGAGGCGGTCCAGGGTTGCCAATCTCTCCCCGCGCGAAATCGATAATTCCCCGTGCATCCCAACCCCCACCCGCCTTTGCGCCCGCCCCTTCTGTATATTACTTGCACGTGGACAGCTTTTTACGAGTGCGCTGCGCTTTCATTTCACGGCATTATCGCGTTATCAATGCAATGTCCAGTTTTCTAATATGCTTTTTACTAATTTTCGTTGGTCTTGCAAGGGTTGTTTAGAGCTTTTGGGAAAGAGGAACAATTACGTTTAAATAATTCAGGGCCGAAAAGGGATGGGAAACGATTTGCCATGCAATCATAAGGGCTGTAATAAAGTTTTGGATACAATCTTTAATTTTAGACTGGTATTTATCCATCGTTGATTAATATTCCACTGTCAGTGTCTCTGTCTAGAAACCAACTGTATATAGACATCCAATACCGCATTGAACGCAACAATGCGATAAAAATAAAATAAAACTGTACGCAAAACGTACAGTTGTGTGATACCAGTCGTTTTTTGGATCTAATTATTAACTTTTGTAGTCTAATTATTGTGAAATGGATTCACACATGTTCATAGAATACCCCCCTGCAGCAAACGTGCAAACCTGAATACTAAGAAAATTTCTTGTTTTTATTCCGCCATATCAGAAAATGTCGGAATATTTCTGTATTTTTGGCTATAGTGGCTTTATTATTAGATATACAGGAAAAAGGTTTGCAAACAAAATGTAGTCCATTTAAATATACACATTTCTGGTTATTATTAACATTTTTCTCTAAACCCAGTGGTTTTTGAGTTATTTGCGATTAAGTTTAGTAAGTTTTTTTATTTATCTAAAATAGGTGAAACCCACCGAAATCGACGGTAATTTTCAAGGGTCACGATAATTCATCTCACTCAGTTTAAATAGTGATACGATACAGGGGTGCACACACCGGAGCGGTACGGCGGAGCGGTAGTGGTGCGATATTCGCGCGGTGGTACGATATATTGCGTGGTGCGATATTTGGTGGGTTAGTACAATAGAAGTACAGTACTGTAAATGCAAGCAGCCACACTGGAGCGGTGCGAACTTCAGCGGTAGGCCTATACCGCCCGTACCACAGCACCGCTGAGGCCCCGTTTATGCGCCAAGAGCGGGAGCGGTAGCGGTTGACCTCCCGCTGCGGTTTCTAATTCGCCCGCTGTGTAGTTAGAAATTGCAGAGGTTGCTTGGGATAGAGCGGTTTTAAACTACATTGAGTCAAGTTTATGCACGGCGGGAGCGGGAGCGGCTGAAGCCAGGGTTGCCAACTTGACCCACGCGCACGTGCACTTAGGACAAATAGTTGTGTTAATTATTTGGCAGAGTTTGAGGTGGCAAGACTGTGTCCCCCTTCCATTCTCCTTTAACCAACCGCTACCGCTATCGCTCTTCGTGCATAAACAGCCCCATTGACAGCGGGAGCGGGCCCGCTATCGCCCCGCTCCCGCTCTTGGTGCATAAACGCGGCCTGAGATACAGCATGTTCCATTTCACCGCCCAGAGGTGACAGCAGTGCCGGTGCGACGAGTCCGGCATTTGTGTTTCTTGTCTTTTCTAGGTTCATGCATCAATGTATACTATTCGCCATGCTCAAATCGCCTTCTGTTGATGTTCTGTACCCACTCCCTATTTTTGCGATCGTTGTCTTCAGCTGCAGCAAACTTAAGATTTTATAGTACCTATCATTCTGTTCAACAGAGCGGGATGAATTGTCGTAAACCTTGAAAGTAACCGTCGATTTCGATGGGTTTCGCCTATTTTTTGTAAATAAAAAACTATCTCTACTTAATCGCTCGCAAATAACGTAAAAAAACTTAAGTTATGGAGAAAATTGATAATCACTAAAATTGTATATTTTTAGATGGACCACATTTTGTAAATAAAGCTTTTTTATGTATGTATAATAATAAAGCAACTATAGCCAAAAAATACAGAAATATACAGCCATTTTCCAGTGTGGCACGGCTTCAATTTTAGGAGACTTTTAGCATTCTTTTAGTATGTTCAAAAGGGTACACCCAAAATTTGTACCAAATTTCTTGCTGTGCTATTTTTTAGGCCTATGGAATTTTTCGCTTATTTTTTACTGTACTAAAATGGTAGTCTCAAAAATCGCTCAGCAAGCGGTCGTGGCGCACACTACCGCGCACGCCTGCGGGGCATGCCACACCGAGCTCGCTACGCGGCGGGAGCGAACTTTTAAAAACGTTCACAATGTTATCAAATGGGCCAAGTCACAGAGCACTACCGCGCACGCTTGTAGCGATTTTCTGATACTACAGTACTGCGGTGGAAGTTTTATATAGCGCATGCGCAAATGTGCATCTCGAATGGCCAAGCAATTTTAATGTTTACAAGTAATACAGTTTAATATAGTTTAAAATACAACTAGAGGACCCATGCTGATCCGCAGCGTTGAAATAAATATAATATACGAGACATAATGAAATTAATGCTTTTTGATTGAGTAATAGAGTATCTTGAGATTAACTGATTCAAACGATCAATATCTCAAATTAAAGCATATCATTTATAGATTATTTTGAGTCTAAAACATATATAAAAAACTGAACAATTACTGGAGCTATTGCTTTTTAATTATAGAAATACCTTATGAAAAATAATTGTAATGTTTGTTGTTTACCTTGCGTTTGCTTGAAACTCGTCCGATTTGAAAAAAAAAACTAATAGCTTAAATGAAAGCCGGTATTTCATTGAAGGATCTTAGACCAAAATATACAGGATTATATAATTATATAACTGGTGTAATACATCTCAAATATATACTGTATAACTGGGGAAATACATCTTAAATTGAAGTAAGAATTCCAAAAAGAATCAAATTAGGTTTTTTTGGTAGAGAAATACAGTAGGTAAATATATTCCGATGCTTGATGGCAAATCTTTGAGTGCATACCTTCAATTTGAGACATCAATCATGAAAATCGGTCGGGTAGAAGATCCAAACGAACTCGGAAAAGAAAAACCAAGTTTTTTTTAAATGTACAGTATAAGATTTAACATTGTTTCTTTTGTTTGTCAATGTATGTTTTGCATTTTCGCTTCACTACTATGTAATCAATGGTTTTCGTGATAGTATGTGTATCACCAATCACCAGAAAAAAATCACGATTGTTTATCGAGAAAAAAAATGTTAACGGTGTAAATTTAATGTTTCCTACCATTTTCTTATTGTTGACGTAAACAAGCAAACATGTTATCGACTTTTTCTATTTGCAACAACTAAAACTGTGCAATCAGTGTAAATTTGTAAAAAATTCCATTACAGTAGTTTTTTTATATGTTCGTAACTGGATTTAAAAATATTCCAGTGTATCTTTTTATTTAAAAAATAAAAAATTGTTTTTGTAGTGTAGCAAAAAATAACGTTCAAAACACAAGTGAAAGTGGATAATTTATTCTCAACCATATTTAAAATGCTTGCACTTCGAACATGGAAAACTTAGACAAATTCATGCTGAATCAATATGACCACAATTATTATGATACAAGATTTAAAAATTCTCTCAAACCTGCTCAACATAGGCCAACCTTTTTTTTATTTGTCGCCACAGGACCACAAAACTGCCGCTAAACATAAAATACTCAACTAAATTCAAAACCTATTTATAAGTTGGCTATTGGAGAAAGTGTTTTGTTTTGGAATATTCAGCAAAACTTGTTACAGTATTTAGAAAACTACTTAAGTTATTTTTGTATCCCTATTACAACTAATTATTTCTATTGAAATTTGATATAATTTTATATTAAAATGTTATATTATAATTTTGTTAATTCTATTTCCAAACAATTGTTCTTCAATTTAAGATAAATAAAATTAAGTAGGCCTATTCCTTTATTACTATTAACATCCAATTTAATTTATGTAATGTGATGTTATAAGTAATAAAAAATAGATATTCCTTGCCATACTACAAGATTATAATAATAATAATAAGGATGGTTATTTTTACTGGATAATGTGTAGTAAATACTAAATAATGCTGACATAATTACTTATTGTCGGCGAGGTTGTATGACTGGGATAAATGCACGTTATCCCCAACCGCCATGCCATACTATACATCATGCTGTTTATATCCCGCTGCACTAACAGCTCAATTAACTCTTGTTTATTGCATGGAAGGCAATTATTTACTGAATTAGGTTCAAACCGTGTTCTACAAAAGGCTTGAATGTTTTATTAGAACACCCTCTTGCTATTTACTTCTCGTACGCTTATTAGGGCGTTCTTCAGTCCGATTTTGTATTAGAACGTTTAGTTAATATGGTACAGTTATTTTAACAAATAATTATACTGTATTCGACTTTTGATAGTAATGCTTAATAGACAGCAGATTTTATATCAGAAGTATAATTCTAGTTTCAACTTAGATACAATTCTTGGTTTCATTTTGTTGCAGGGATGATGATGTATTGGGGCATAATATCTTAACACATTCAATTATAAGAAAAGTTTCCAACAGAAATTATGTTTTAAAATTTAGTTAATAAGTCAGTAAACTAGTTTCTGGTCACAGTCACCACTTGCATTAACTTAACCGTGCCACTTAGTATCCTAATCAATTGGTATCAATCAACTGTGTGGCAGAGTGAAATAAAATAATTTAAAACCAATCACCCTAATCGACGTCAAACCATTATGCAAATAATGCCCCTAGCCTACTAGTAGTGGATGCCTTAGCCGTGATTTCAATTTTTAAGTTTGTGTTGGGCCCTGCAATGTTATCAGAATAAATAATCTCATCACTATCATTTACATAAACAACTGTGTACTAATCGATTGGTATGTGTCCTAACCAATCAACTGTATGGCAGGGTAAAAAATAAATCTAAAAGAATGTAAAAAAAAACAAACAAAGCATTGTAGTTATTGTTTCCTTGAAGACTAAAACTCTCACTAAATTTAAACTTTAAAGGCCTGGGAAGAAGCCGTGAAAAACTGCATTAGCCTAGCCCAACGATATGATGAGACCAAATGTGATCGTTGATTATGCCATTGACTATATAACCACAACGTTGTGGTTATATAGTCAATGATTATGCCCATGAAAATTCTTCATACAGAGTGCGTATACAGCTTGGTTTAGTTCGGATTAACGTGTGATCACAGTCAACCCACTTGCATTATATTATTAATATTAATAATCTGTACTTTTAATTGTAGGCATATGGTCAGTTATTTTGCTTCTAGTTATTACGGTTATTGCTAGTGATAAAGTGTGTGCAGTAAAATGTTAGTAGTGTTAGTATTTGCTAGTTAATGTTGTATGTAAGTGCCCCGGACATTTTCAATTGCTCGTATGTTAAGCCAATTTTGCGTTTGGTAATTTAGCAAACATAGGTACGGTATTCGGTTTAAGTTATTGCTTTTGCAAGCAGTAGTAAAACATTTAATAGTGTTTTGAAATTTTCGCAGGCCGAATTTTTGGCATACCCTCAAACCCAAGGCGGTTTCACCATAACACTCTGGTTTTCATGAACTGCAGTGGGCGCATGCGCGTTAGGGCTGCATTCTTGGCAATGACTTAGCATTTCCCACTCGGATTTATGTTGATCCTAGCAGTGGTTCTACTTGGAGTGTACAGCCTTGGTATGGACTTGGCAATTTGTGGAATGAAACTAAACAATATTATGACATTGTGAAGTAATCTTAAAGATACTGAGTTACCGATAAGTTTGACTGTTGGTCAGACAAAAGTTTGCTTTCAAGAACGACTTATTTTAGAAGTTAATTATTTCTTTTTATTAGTGAATTGAGTGAATCACATATGTAGCTAATTTATAAAATTCTATGAATCGGGAAATAAAAAAAAAACTTGAGTTAACATTTAGTTTTTGGATGGTATTTTAAAACATTACTTAAATATATAAGCTGGTCTGTTGTAGTATATTACCGTTGACTGTTTACAGTCAACGATATTACCTTACTAGCCCGGTAAGTGGTACCCCGACCGACCGACGCCTCGCGCGGAATTTTTGTGCGAGTACGGTAAAGCTTAATTGTGTTGTTAGCAACACGACTAATGTTGCTATTTTAGTTAATTCACTTGAAAGCTCTTACATTTTTCAATATGTCTTGTATTTTTAAAATTAGTAAACTTTGGGTAAATTTGAGGCTATTTTCGGAAAGCACGTCCTTTCATTAATCTGGGATAAAAATTGTGTTGTGCGGTTGCAATAACTGTAAAGACCTTGAATTTTAGACATTTTTGTACACTCTGTACATGAGCATTGACATAAGTTTAAATGTTTGTTTAAAAATTATCAGTGAACAAATGCCGTTAAAATAATATCACTTAACTTAACTTTACATTTAAATATTTTCCAGAAATTACCTACACCCCCTAAAACTACCCTTTCGGTGCGTTTGGGATGTTTCAAAGTAATTTTTAAAAAATTCTACGGGTAAAAATAGGGGGATTTACGTTGTTACGAAAGATATACCTCGATTAGTTTCGCGGTGGTCTGCCTCAACCTGTATAATTTCTTGAGCCGCACAAACAATGTGATTGTTGTTATGGCTCAACATGTGCTACATTAAGTCGTCCTTCCGGTTTTGTTAAAATGTCGGTGTATACAGTAATTGAGAACAGCACTCTAGACGGTGGCTCGACTTGCTACGTTGATTCTAAAACTGGCTACAATCATTGACTTTGAATATTGCAAGTAGACTCCACGTCTTGTTGTGAAATCTGATTCTTGTTTAATGTGTTTAATGTTCGAGAGTTCGTGTCAACTAAGCGTTCTATAGATAATTTAATGGTGAATTTAATTATATTTTCTTTACCCCTTGGTTATAACGTAGATTAAAGAAGGCACACATAGACACATAGATTAAATTAGTGTAACCACAGACAATTATTATAGTGGTATAACATAGATTAAGGAATGTCTACTCCTTTGATATATGGTCATAATAACATGGGGATGTTTTCCAAATTGTTGGTATAACATATCTGTTGTATTCAGTTGAGTGGTATTTAAACGTCTGTAAATCTGCGTTGTTATTGTGACGGGTGACTTTCTAGTGTTAAAATTAACTTGCTGGCGTCACGAGCTGATAACGATGTAAATAAATAGACAGTTCAAACTGTGCTTGGCGGCCCAGACAACAGTTCAAACAACTTGTAGCTCCGATGAGTATCAAAATTTGAACAATTAAATTCATGAGAGCATGAATCATCATCCACCCTTATCACGGGTACAGTATTTAGTCAAGTCCAAGTTGATCCATTCGTGCAAAATTTAGAACATATGATTTTTCAACCCCGTACTAAATTAAATATTTAGTTCGATAGTTTAAATTCACATGATATGAGTAGAACGTAGAACCCGTTGTCTAAACAAGCTGTGACGTTAAAAAATCCTCCTTTAAGTTTAGGGTACTGTAATATTATAAAAAACTAGAAATGTCTTATAACAATTAAAACATATATTTACGCTTATACTGTTACTCACAAGACGGTAAATATACAACAAAAATATGGTAAGTGGTGATCGATTTCGATCGTTGACCGCAGCCTTTAGATCCATGCTGTACCGAGCCTATAAGATCCCACTTAGCCAAGCCAATAGGAAGAAAGAACTGGAGGTGTCCGGAAAGATGGGGACAAGGAAACTTAGGGACACGGTAACTTGGGGACAAATAGGGTTGTGAGCCGAGGGAGAGGCAAACGGAGGCTGACTAAGCTCTGAGAACGACTCTTTAAATCGACTCGTTCTCTTGTAAGCTGTACCTACGTCTAGTTGTACTGGTTTGTATGATATTGGACACGTTTTCTTCAATTCTTTATTGCAGACGTCACATGAAATACAAATAATGTTACGAGATAATATTTCGCCGATCTGTTTAGAAATGTTCTTCCTACAAACTTTCACTTGTATCGTTAAGTTATAAGTTATGTACAACAAGATTGATGAAGATGATTGAAATGTCAAAAAATGGCCCTGATCTGTAGTTTTGCAAAGGGTTTTTCATTTTTTGAAATCTTTATTAGTTTGGACAGGATCTTCAATCAAAGTTGGGTTTTCTCCCACTAAATTAACATGGGGGAATCTTAATATTTAATTGGCGCAGCACTATTAATTGTTTATCTTTTATAGATATAGATTTAGTATTTTCTAACAACTATAAATTTTGTCGCTTAGCTTATTTAACAATAACTTTTAAATGGTGAGTAAATAGACCAAAATGTAGGGTGAAATGAAAATGAAATGAAATATTATTTACTTATACAGGCAAAAGTTAGGGCCACATGGCCCTTTCTTACACTTAACCTGTCATAAATATAACACATATATTTTAACAATTACATTAATATACAACAAAAACAAAATCTAAATCATGGATACAGAAACATTAACAAAAGAAAATAACTTACATTTACAACTTACATTTAGGGTGATATTCTGAAAGAGAATATCATTTCCTACAAATTAACTAGGATTGCTTTCATAGCAGTGAAAGCCAGTTGAGCATGATCACGTTTCATGGATTTAATAAAACAATAAATAAAATAAATGTTTACAGATATAATACAAAATACAATTATTTCATTAATTTAACTTATCAGTTTCACTCAGAACAATCAACATCTATAACAAGTTTCATAATTGAAGATGTGTACATTACATACATATCCTTTGTATCGGTATTTTTCCTGTGTTTGCTTGCTAGTCTTCTGGTGAACCCACAGTTCTGGATGAACCCGACCTTTAACCTAAACCTAAAAAAGCAGTTTTTTTGTTTATTTTTGTTATTTTTAATTTTCACCACAAATATTTAATAAAATCACAATTTTATGATTATTTGCAATCTCCACGAATTGGGCTTTCCAATGACCAATTAATTAACAAAATCGGTCCGGTAGAAATCTAGGTTTAGTTGTACAAAGTTTAACAAAAATATCTCTAACTCAGTATTATCTCACTACTGTAAATTCGGAGGTTGCTTAGCGTTTTTTGCAAATAACTTTTAAATGTTGAGGAAATCGACCAAAGTGGAAGGTGATATTCTGAAAGAGAATACAATTTCCTACAAATAACTAAGATTGCATTCATAGCAGTGAAAGCCAGTTGAGCATGATCTCGTTTTATGGTTTTTAATAAATCAAAAAATAAAATAAATGTTTATAGATATAATACAAAATACAACTATTTCATCAATTTAACTTATCAGTTTCACTCAGAACTATTTAGTTGTTTCTATTAGTTGATTCAGTCGTTCAAATAAGTTTTAAAACTGAATTATATATAAGAAGATAATTAATTCTTAATACTTAGCCTATTAGAAAGGTGCCGTTCCGTTTGTTCTGCCTGGATTTGCGCAAACTAGAAATGCCTACAACGTGTAATGTTCCGTGACCGTGAGCAATCACTTTTGGTCACATCGCGTTGTGGGAATTTTGTTGAATTTGTTCAACCACCGAAGATCGTTTAGACTTGGGCATTTCAGAAAATCAGTTGAGCTAATAGATCAGTTGTCCAAGAACGTGTCTGTTGCGTCCGACGCTGTGTAAAAGCTGGCGATGGACGCTCAGTGACTGCTGCATTGATTCCAATGGGCTCGTTGTCCAAGAAGCGACTACCATTTCGCTTCGGCTATGTCCGAATAAAATGCTCAATCCGCGACGTGAACAATTTGCACTTTCCACATCACGGAGTGGGTAAAAGTTTCGTACATTGTCCGAATTTGGAGATCGAGTGTAACATATATATGGATTTGAGCGGATTGTGTTTTAGGCTCTGGGGGAATCAAAACTACAGTAAAAAGTAAATCGGTCCCGGGTCCAGGTCTCACCATGAGACCTATGGTAAGAGCTTATTCCCTATAAGAAATTCGCTAAAAACTGCACCAGTATTTTATAATTTGTTTATTTTCATGAGGCCTTTCGCCAGCAATGCTGGTATCATCAGACATATCACAAAAACTGAAGTTTATGTTTACAATAATGAATTTAAAAAATCAAACATACGGGTAATTAAAATAAATATGAAAATATAAATATTGTGAATAAAATGGTCTGACATTTGTTGGTGCAATCTAAAATAAATCTAAACAATCTCTAGAAAGTTGCTTATCTGCAACCTTAAGGAATAGTGTCAAATGATGCGTTTTCCTTACCGTAGGCCTAGCGCACACGGTCGATTTTTCGATCGGCCGATTAAAAAATCGCCAAAAAATAAATCGCCCTTGATTTATGTCTAGGCGCACACGTGGCGATTTTTTAGTTGAGAAATTGATTTTTTTGAGTGCGTTTAAGCTACCCTAAAATGGACTTTGTTGAATTAACCTGTGTCTGTGCTCTTCTAATTAGACCAAAGAAAAAAAGAAGACAACTTAAATATTGGGTTCATCCGATAGTAAGTCAGAGACTTTAAAATCGACAGTTTTATAAACTATACACTTTACGTGATGACAGTAAAAAGTTCTTTAATTACTATAGAATGTCTGTTGAAAGTTTCAGTTTTTATTATAACAGCTGTGGCCTTTTTAGCAAAGAAAACAACACAACTCACACTACTCCTGTGGAGAACAACAAGCGACTGGCCGATTTTTTAGTCGACCGTGTGCGCGGACTGATAACAATCTGTACGTTACAGATTTTCGGGCGACAATCGCCTCGCCTACGAATCTGTGGCAAAACCCAGATTTTAAAATCGGCGCAATTCTCGATCGCCTGTGTGCGCGCTTCCATTCAAATACATGATGCACAGATCGGCCGATGAAATAGTCGCCTCAAAATAATCGCTCGTGTGCGCCTAGCCTAAGTTATCTCATGTCAATTTTTGAAAGGAACCAATGTGGTCCAAATGTGGTTTTATTGATTGTCATTGCAGTTGTGATAACAAAAGGAATTAGAAAAGCCGTTTATCTCATTCCTAGGAGAGCAGAGAGGTATATTTAATCGCAGTTATGCACAACATTGTGAGGGCGAAGGATGACAATTTATTTGTTTTTGTTAAAACGATTCAATTTGACTCGAAACACATAATGAAATAGATTGCAAATAAAAAAAAAAAAAAAAAAAACTATCGACCTATACTCGATGCTTTTGTTAGAGGAGGATGTTTTCTATTTAAATTAGTGTGTATAAGTTATAGCTTATTTAGGTAACTTACTTGTATAGAAGAATAGGTTCTCTGCAAATCAGGAACATAATGGGTATCGGAACGCTTATGCAAGATTATGAAATCTCTCTTGTTGCCATCGGAAAATGAATGACTGGGATACCTAAGGTAAAAATAAAAGTGTGTGCAGGGGAGGACCTACCGGATGTCAGCTAAAGTTGCGGCTGCCCTTGACCGCTCCGAGAGGCTATTTATAGCGGAGAATGAAACTGTGACATCAGCTGTGGAAATGGCAACAACATAACATAGCTCCGCGCCCACCTGGGCACCTGGAGACTGGGGGAGGGGGACAAGCTGTAGGATATAGGGAAATTATAGGACACTGATAAGGGATGGAGTGAGGAATTGAGCTCACTTCGTTATTTCAGGGATGCTGAATATTGTGAAGGAATAGGTTGAAAGGTATAGTGATAGGGAAATGAATGATGGAGTGATTTTGTGATACGTCGAGGGATAGAGGGATTGATTTTGTGATAGTGCGAGGGGTAGGGGTATTGATTTGTTAAGAGGTGAGGAATAGAGGAATTCATTTTGTGATAAGAAGAGGGATAGATGGATTGGTTTTGTGATAAGGTGAGGGATAGAGGTATTGATGTGTCATGAGGCAAGGAAAAGAGGAATTAATTTTGTGATAAGACAAGGGATAGATGGATTGATTTTGTGATAATGTGAGGGATAGATGGATTGATTTTGTGATAAGGTGAGGGATAGATGGATTGATTTGTTATGAGGCAAGGAATAGATGGATTTATTTTGTGATAAGGTGAGGGATAGAGGTATTGATATGTTATGAGGCAAGGAATGGAGGAATTGATTTTGTGATAAGACAAGGGATAGATGGATTGATTTTGTGATAAGGTTAGGGATAGAGGTATTGATATGTTATGAGGCAAGGGAAAGAGGAATTGATTTTGTGATAAGACAAGGGATAGATGGATTGATTTTGTGATAAGGTTAGGGATGGAGGTATTGATATGTTATGAGGCAAGGGAAAGAGGAATTGATTTTGGGACAAGACAATGTATGGATGGATTGATTTTGTGATAAGGTGAGGGATAGAGGTATTTATATCTTATGAGGCAAGGAAAAGAGGAATTGATTTTGTGATAAGACAAGGGATAGATGGATTGATTTTGTGATTAGGTGAGAGACAGAGTAATTGATTTGTTGTAAAGCGAGGAATAGAAGGATAATTTGGTGATAATGTGAGTAATAAGAGTGATTAAATATGTGCAGTGGTTTCATAAAGAATGGGATAAGGGTTGATTTAGGGATAAGGTTGGCGTTTAAGGGATAGGGACAGGAGGCGTGGTTTGGGGGACGGACACAAGGAGTGGCTTACGTATTTTTTTTGCCTGTTGTCTTCGTGTGTTATGTTGGACGAAGGTAAGTGATCCCGTCTCCCTCCCGTCACACCTGCTGAAGTGACATTTCGCAGTGGGCGTCTCTTCGTCTTCAGGGACGAGTCATTTTGAACTGCCAGTCCGATTGACGCAGAAGAGTTGGTTATTTATTTACTCAGTTCGTTTGCCCGTGTACAGTGACAGTCGTATAGAGGTGCGGAGGAAGTCTTATTTTAGCGGAATGAACGACAGTCGGTGCGGTGTGGGACATTTCACGCCGTTGTGTTGGCAAGGGCAACACTGGTTCCGAGAATCCCTTGACGACGGTGGCTCGCTCTTTCGCTCGGCCCAACAGTTGAACAGTGGAATCGGATTCGGATTAGTGCGCGCTAGCGACGCTCAGTAAAGAGACGTGTTGTTTATGTGACTATCAGCTGACAGTGTGTCAACAACGCTTCAAAGTGAACGGGATCAGGACAGGTTAGCACTTAACATTGTGTGTTTAGCGTCTTATACACTGGACCCGATGATTTTTTTTCAGGTTAACTCGAAAGTTCAATGGTCAAGTAGTAGCATTATTGAAAACATAACCTGACATCACACACTTGTTTGTGAATGACAATACTGTAATTTATCTTTGAATTTGTAATAAAATTGTCCCATAAGCACATTTTAACAATAAAAATCAACAATCATGGTAAGTCTTGTTCAAGGTATGGATTGATAACACTGTCGCTCGTTGTAATCAAACGGATTGTTGCGACAGTTATTGTGGTGTTCAATATATGTAATTATTGCAACTGCGTGTCAAATGGTAAAAATAGTGTAGTCCAAGGATTTATACTCTGTCATTTCTATGCAAGATTCATTATAAGGGAGCGTCAAGACAATTAATTTCTACACATAGGTTACGTGGTTTCTTCAATGTTTTCTTTTCGATATGACATTGTGAGGCTCTTTATTTATGATATTCTTAAAATAGATTGCATAACAGTTTAATCGACACATGGCATTTTTTGGCTATTTTAAATACCCTAATTTGAATATTGTTTACTAAAACATTTTCACTTTTTATCGTTCACGCACAAATCCTCAGTGCATGCTGTACTATGCCAAATCTTAACTATACTAGCTGACAAATTAATTAATTATATAGTTGGTTACGGTTGTGATAATTTGAGGCTCGTTTCTGTAATGGGCCTAACATATTAGTCATACAGTACTCATATTACTGAACTAAAATAACAAAGTGAAAGTAGTGAAACCATGTTAGAGTGGTATTATTTCTTGAGATATTTTGATCGAATTTTAATTTGAATTTGAATGTTATTCCAAACCTAAAACATACTGAATAGTTGGCAAAACTTGCGTTTAGTTCAATTTTATTAGTTTTTTCAGTTAAATCTAAATCAAAACACGGTCGACACATTTATATTGTCAAATAACGCTTTTAGTTTTTTCAGACGATATAAAACTCCAATGTTAAAAATGTATAGTAAGTGTCCCTCTTCTCTTGGTATTCTTAGAATAATAAATTACAGATTTTTATAAACGTAGCCTTTATAATATGGTTGTCCCAGTCAAGATCATTCATCTGTCAGATGTAATTTCGTTGTGACGCCCACCAAGATAGACTGGAATGATATTCACCACAAAACAAATGTTTTACTCCGGCTTCCAGGCATTCTCTGGTGATATTGAGACATGTAATAACTGTACCCTTCTATCAGTGCCCTGACACAATCTACTGGAGCCTTGCCTGACAGCTTCTCTTATTTTTAGGCCTACTCCTTGTATTCTATGATTATGATACCGGTGGAACTTTCATATATAGCAATCAAAAACATTTTTTAAAGCTAAATATTGGTCAAAACGTTACAGACCGATGTGTCTTGTAAACAAGCTCATTTTGTCTCCAGCACACACGCTGCATTTGTATGACGCCGGCGACTACACACAGGACGTTGGATGATAAGCCAACTTGTCGGAAGAACTGCTTTGGTATTCCATAGGACAACACATCAACGACTCTTGGACAAATGATTCATTATTTACAGGACATTGTTTTCGTTTTGTCTTATTTGTTGAATTCATTCTGGTTCCTGGTCCAAGTATCCAATAATAAACAAAGTTTGTTTTTTTAGGAGGGGGAGGTCATTAGTTAAGTTTTGATTTTCCATTACAAATAATTGTCAATCGATACAAAAAAAAAAAAAAAAAAAATGGAGTTTGTCCGTTGATATGTAAAATAAATAAATAAATAAATACAATTGATATAAATTGATACGCTACTCTTTAAGAAGTTCAAAGTATAAATTTGTGTCTAAAATGTATTTTCAAGTACAGTAACATATTGAAATGTAGTAATTTGCGTAAAAGATAATTCATCAAAATATTTTGTAAAATACCCAATAACATTGAAGCTATATTTTCATCAATATTGAATCAAAATTCTTTAGAATTTTAATAAAAATGCATTTATTATTAGGCTATACAAATGTACAACCTTCAAGATTTGAAGAGGAACTCAATATTTACATCGGTCTATTCATACAAAAATATGAAATGCAAATATCTATATTTTATTGACAGCGTATGCTCGGCTCTAATCTCGTGATGTAAAGTAAAACAACGGTCAAAATGTGCATTGGGTAACCCATTGAACTGGTCTTTCAAACAGGATAGTAGCTAAAAGTCGTTATGAACATGATTATAATGATGATACTGTATAGAGAAAATAGTGGAATGATCCAGTTTATTTTCAAACGTAACCAAAATCCAGACATGTGCCCCTAGCTGGAGTTGTATTCCAACTCTCAGAATGTATGTTCTGTGATGAAAAGCCGCAAAAAACCCAATATAGGCTAATTTCACAAATAATACGGCGCAGCTTCTGATTTCGATACATCCCAAAACGGCGTATATTCCACTAGCATAAAGCATTGTTTGGACCACGAGTGCAAACAACATCAAGGTGGTGGAGGACTGAAAACAGATGTCGACGAGACGAGAATAGCGGCCTTAAAAATAGGCGGATATAAACACCGTGAGAGGCAGAGGCGGCCCGTGGCGCTCATCGAAAACTGGTACAGGTTCAAAACTGGAACACTTAGTACTGTTACTTGTTACCATAATCGCAAACTGGTACAGGTTCAAAACCGGAACACTTGGTACTGTTACTCGTTACCATAATCGCAAACTGGTACAGGTTCAAAACTGGAACACTCGGTACTGTTACTCGTTACCATAATCGCAAACTGGTACAGGTTCAAAACCGGAACACTCGGTACTGTTACTCGTTACCATAATCGCAAACTGGTACAGGTTCAAAACTGGAACACTCGGTACTGTTACTCGTTACCATAATCGCAAACTGGTACAGGTTCAAAACCGGAACACTCGGTACTGTTACTCGTTACCATAATCGCAAACTGGTACAGGTTCAAAACTGGAACACTCGGTACTGTTACTCGTTACCATAATCGCAAACTGGTACAGGCTCAAAACTGGAACACTCGGTACTGTTACTCGTTACCATAATCGCAAACTGGTACAGGTTCAAAACTGGAACACTCGGTACTGTTACTCGTTACCATAATCGCAAACTGGTACGGGTTCAAAACCGGATCACTCAAAATTCAGCTGTCAACTTTGATATTCGACCGCAGTCCGCAAGTCATTGAACCTCCCCGATTTAAATATAAAAAAAACACCCCAATTGATGTATGGTTACATTCTGTGCTCTCTGGGTTACTCCTATAAAAACGCATGCAACAAGGTTGGTCTTAAGTACAGTGCATGTTATATGACCCATCGCTTGTTCATCACCACCCGAAGTGTCGTGCGTTTAACACATAATATCTATTCCATATGGAATTCCGCAGTATATACAGTACTATTCATCTAGATTTGGGATTGCTGAACTTTAACTTTTTAGGGTCACGATCACATGAAGCAAACAAAAACACTTACTGTATAGCCTTTTTGTATACTTTGTAAATACATATATCTACAAGACAAGTCTCTTAAAAAATATTTTACTGTATTTCAATGCATTTTGGATCAAACTTAATGGACTTAGTAATTTAAATGACTTCTTGACCCAGCTTGATTCGACCATTGGAAAAAAGGGGAGTTTGGTGGGGTATGTAAACTATAAAACCGCTGCTTTTAAAATAGTCGTCTGAGTTTCTCGAACTTACAGAAGATCACTAATTTTACCGCCAAACTAAGCTTTAAAATGCAAATGCACGCATGTAAATGACTTTTTGCTTGTGTGTTAACTGCTATTAAAAGTGCCAAAGCGCATTGTCTTCAATTTTATTATCAATAAGAATTGATTAATTGCGTTAGGTTTTATCGTTGTACAGTATATATTCATGGACAGTACTTACTCAAATGGGGAAAATTTATTTCATTGTTGTATTGTAAAATAGTGTAAAAACAATGCCAGCCGCAGAAAGCCTGCAGACTAAGCAAATTTCCTAAAATATTTCCATAAACAAGTCGGATATCTATTGCTCCATTTAATTTAACGAGTACTTAAATTTGATGCTACAAAGAGGGGGAAAAGTGTTTATTTATAAAATATCAATTGTATAGGATGAAATAAATTACGTTGGCCAAATTTGATCAAAATATATCAATAAACAAGAAGGTTTTCAATCAAGCTTCAGTTAAATTCTTCAATTTTTCTATAAGAATAATATGGAAATTATTTTGAATGAACAGTTTTTTTTATATATTTTCTTCTTAACCTTTAATTGTACAACAATGCTTAACTATACAACTTTCTATATTTTTAAGCTTTACATAATAGCTGTAATGAAAATAATTGGGCATTTCCATATTTTAAGGGTAAAAATAAAAAAAAACATTTTTTGAAACATTTAATTTTAAAACCCCTGTTCCCATAAATTTTATAATAAAATCGGTCTTGGATCTAGGCCTTTCCGCCTACGATAATAGCCTTTGTTTATGTTCCTCGGTCCTCGTTACAGCAACCCTAAATATTCATTAAGTAACTTTTTCATGCTTATTTTAAATCTATATTATCTAATCCAAATACTTCCTTTTAGCGAATTTCCCATATAGGGAATAAGCTATTACCGTAGTACTCATGGTAAGACCTGGACGCGGGACCGATTTTTTTTTTCGTTTTGAGGTCCCTAGAGGCCAAAAACACCATCCGTTCAAATTCATATATATATATATATATTTATATATTTATATATATATATATATATATATATATATATATATGTCCGTCAGCACAATAACTCGAGCAAAAATGATCCGATTTTGATGAAATTTGGTACAAACGTGTAAACCTACGTCTATTCGAACGAGTTCGCGATCCAGCATGATCGGACCATGGGAACGGGTGTTTACGGGGGGTTTTATGGGGTAAAAATAGGTTTTTCCCAATTTTGACCCAAAAAACATAAAATTTAGCAATTAATTTCCAAACCATTTTGTAGAGCTTCAAAAAACAAATAATTTAGTATATTGAAGCGTTATTATGCGCCTAATGGTTACGGAGAAAATTCCAAAAAATTGTAAATTTAAAATTCCCATGTTATTCTTATGGAGAATGAGTAAACTGTTGTAGTTTGCTTGTTTATGAACATATTTTGATCAAATTTGGAAAATGTTTTTATTTCTTACTAACTATTAACATTTTACAAAAAAAAACAGTTTTACCCTTCCTGATGCAGCAAACCTAAGTACTTGTTAAACTAATTCTATTTAAATCGGGAATAAATGTTATATTTTTAAGTAGACATTTCAGTGTAAATCCAATCAGTCAAAGGAAATTCGCTTAGTCTGCAGGTTTGCTGCGGCGGGGGTATTATTAGGAACCAGTGTGATGAAACTCAATAAAGTAACTACAAGTTCGCATGGTATAATTCTGACGCGAAGTAGCCTTAGGTGTGGGCACGATGCGCGGGGATCTTTAGATTAGGAACCAAAGCAATAGATACCGTATGATATATATATGCAAGTACTCTTTTGGAATCAAGGACCGAATGTTAAAGTATTTTTTGACCAATCTACACCAAATATGGTTGTAAACAATATTTTTGCCTACTACTGTTAGATTTTTATATGTGAAAGAGGAATGTGTGATTTTGATTGTTTTCATTTCTTTTTAGGAGTGTTTTGCGGACAGTTTGTTAGGGCTAAGTAGATTTTCCCCTTTGCAAAATTGGTATTTATTTTTTATGTAAATAAATCATTTTAACGATAGTGTGGAGACAATTTTCAACCAAATAATTTGTCTATATATCTTTGTTTGGATTTCAATTTTGATGGTGAGTTTTGCAGGTCGAGGACATTTTCAATTTTTACTAACAACGAAGCTAATGTCCGTAATAATCCTTCAGCTAACCTTTTTTAACATATTTGACATAATGTATACCGCGGGTCGATGAGGTATGTGGTTGGAATGGTTTGTTTAGGTTTTCACTAAGCGGCAGTTAGCGAGAGCGGAGAGCGGCAAGTGCCCAAGTGTGGCGCGCAAAGGAGGAAAAGCGTCGACTCTACCCCAATCGATGTTTGGCTACCCCCCTCAAAATAAACCGCCCTACCGTAACTGCCGATGGCATGGCGTGGTCGTGTACCCGTGAGTCATGGTCCCCTCCCTCCAAAACACACCACTACCCGCCTTTCCAAGCGCTTTTGCTACTGGCAAAATACCAAACTTATGACTGTTTTTTTATGCATTAACTTTCATAGAGAGTCAAAGGCGAAAGTGAAATTTGCACAAACATTTATTTATTTTTTGTAATCGCAACCACCAACACAAAGTAGCCTATGTATATGCGGATAGATCGTACGACACCGACACACTATGTGCATAGTGCGTAGTGGGAGAAGATACGTAGAAGATGAACGACGAAAAGCACCTAGCTAAGGTCACCTGGTCCTTCAGAAAGAATTGTTCTTCACGCTATAGATATTCTTACCACGATGAATTTTTCAATCGACGATATTGTTATTTTATTTATATATTTTTATAATTATTATATTATTAACTAAATGCGCGGCGATGACGTATAATTTAGTTGTACAGTTTTATATCAAAGTGTACAGTTAAATTAATTAGAATTACTGTTCTTCATTATTCAAAGAGTGATATGTATTGTAGCATAACGAGTTAAAGGCGGCCGTGAGCGTAGCACATATTTATTAAGTTGTTTATTTCAACAACTGTCTTTTTTTAAACAAAGCGTTACAAAGGCTTTTGTTGTGAGTGTATACTACAGCTGAAATAGTGCCGTAACAGTAACACTAAGGTAGGGCAGTGTCTGGTGGGAGGGGGGCATGGGGCATTCCTATCAGATGATGCCCCATGCCCGGCCTCGCACAACAACCAAACAACCGCTAGCCCGCTACTGCCCGGCGGCGCGACAAACACCTGTTGTATCTCGTGCCGAATCCT
This sequence comes from Macrosteles quadrilineatus, assembly GCF_028750875.1. NCBI lineage: Eukaryota > Metazoa > Arthropoda > Insecta > Hemiptera > Cicadellidae > Macrosteles > Macrosteles quadrilineatus. The sequence continues at coordinate 16,919,381 of NW_026542602.1, forward strand.
GGGTTTTAAATCAAATTCAACTTTTCTTTTGGGACCTCTCAATACAGTACCATCTTCGGAGGCATACCTGGTCGGAAATCATATTGGAGGTATGATTTGTTGGAGATAGTTTGTCGGAGCTATTGTTGTTAAAATACACTCAAAATACTCAATTGTAGCTCCATCGGAGGCGTGTCATTTTGGAGATATATTTTCGGTGTTGTGCCTTGTTGGGGTGTAGGTTGTGTTGGAGAAGTATCTTGTTGGACATTTTTGATCTGAGGAAGCTCTATCAGGGATTTAATGCATTTTTAGAAATATTCGAATCAATCGGAGGTGTGCGGTGTGTCTGGTTGTTAAAGTCTGACCTCCGGAGGGTGTTCTACTGGGAACATGTCTTGTTGGAGATATTCAGCCGGTTAAATGGTAGTTTTATGTCGGCGATGGCTGTTTCGAAAGTACGCCTTGTCTGGCACTATTATCACGGTGCGGTGTGTTGCATATCCTGTCTCGAGCACAGCAGACACCTCGTCGGCGCTACACTTTGTCTGATGGTGCCCTAGTCCCGAGCCGCCGCCGCCGCTGGCCTCGGTATTTTTCCGCCGCCCATTCTCGGAACGCCGCGACCGACAACCGGTCGAGACTGCGTGGTTCTAGACCTACTACCACAACCACACCATTGATGTCCGCACTGTCACCGCCGCTTGGACTGACGTGTTGTGCACTCATTGAATTAGCCTAGTTGGGTCTACATGTCACACTTTCTGTACTTCATTTTAAAACTTCTTCGCCAAGAAAAAGACTAGAAGAGTTTTGATACCGCTAAGGTCGTGGCTATTAAACTACAGCCGGATGTCCAGGATAGGTATCATTTACTGTGAAATTTAGGTATTGTCTTTCGAGACTTGTACTGAATGGGCACTTCCATTTGAATTAATGGTTTTCAAATTTACCTGATCCGGCATGCCTGATCCGATTTCACCGTACCGGACGCAGTGTGTGACGAGCCTTTAACCACAGACAAGGGAATTTCCTTAGTCAATGCTTTAACTGAACCAAATGCTCAAAAAGGTGTCACGGGAAATATTTGCAACAAAAATATTAGGTACCGGTACTTCCTGTATTGGTAAAGATCCCACTTACCTTTGGCTTTGCTTAGAACTAGTACCTTGCTGTTGCTCCTGATAATCACGATTTTTCATGTTTCAAGTTTTTGTCAAATTTGTTCAACGAACTGATAAATTGGGTAAATGTCAAGGCCTCTTGAAAACATTTACTAATATAATCAGATTTTTATGTACGGATTCGGTGTTTGCTACTTGTAAAAATGGAAGAGGGTTAACTGTTGACTACATAGTATTACACTGTTCTATTGTGTACTATTGGAAACATGAACCACAGAATAAAACATTTCCCATGACCCGTGTTTACTCAATGACTAGAAATGGAGGAACTAATCAATTTCGGCGAATGATTCATTTATTGGTGTAAGATAGACGAAAATAGATTGGACTACGTAGTGACGGACGAAGTTCGAGCACTGAGCCCTAGTCCGATAGTGATAGTGACCACAGGCGTGCCAACCGAATAAACAAATCCCAAGGCTACCGCTACCACAGAACACTGGTATAAATGAGAATAATGATTAGTCACCGCGCCGCTCAAAACGTGCCTGGAAAATTTTTACTACACTTTGTTATGCCTTCCTTTTCTGATGACAGCTACGTTGAAGCATTGAAGTTAATGATGCTGTAATGCTGGGCTATTAATATTTTTCGTAGTTTCTTCGTGTTGTTTGTGGTTGAATATAATAACATGGGTATTGACAGTGCAACAGCAACAACAAAGTTAATGAATCGTCGAACATGCAGGAAGGAGGGATAAAGAAAGATGTCAGACAATATTCTGAGATTGAACCTTACTATCCTGTGCTTCTTAATTTGTTAAAACCCCTTTTGTACAGTTTTAAAGTGATCGTCAGTTTGGTGCCCATTCTCTCTGAACTGTTGTACTGACCTACTGACATAAAGAACTAACTTAGATAATTTATTTTCAGAAACAAAATCGTCGTAGCAAACTAAATTGAAGAAAACGAGGGCAGTAAGAAACTGCACCTTGCCTTGCCAAAGCCATCATCGGGCCATTCAGACTTGTTGCTAATAGTTGTGATGCAGATGTACCTTGGATCACTACTGGATAAATCTGATGGTACCAAAATGTCTTGTTGCACTTTTAAACAAATACTTTACAAAACTTTCATTTTTATGGTTAGAGGACCTTTGCTGATTAAAGTATAACAGTATGTTAACAAACCAGTTGAGGCTGGACCGGGCAGTGCTTGTCATGTTATTCAAGGACATTGGGTCATTGTCCTAGGAGGACCAACACAGGTAATCAACGGCACTTTGACAGACCTACCAATATCAGTTGTGATACTGTATGTATGGCAGCTGGTTGGTAGGTACTGGCAGAATACCTGTCTTCTAACCGTTCATGGACACTGGGTCAATGACCTGCGTCGATATCAGTTGAGGCAGGTATTGTAGAGGCTTGGCTTGGTGTGCTGCTTTATATGTCATGGGGAACATTCAAGGACACGGCGTCATTATACCAGATCTAGAGGACCTGTACTAGTAACAGCCGACCTGGCAACAGGTACAGTTGAACCTCGTTTGTACGAACCTCGATAAAACGAATTCCTCGATAAGACGAATTTTTTTTAATCCCCTTGACACTTTCATATAGGTTAATGCTAAAAACACCTCTATACAACGTAGTAACTAACTAACAAACCTCCATAAGACGAATTTGTTTGTGACATGGGCTAGGACTGGTTAACCCCTTTACAACGAATATTCTTAGCACAAAACCTCTACAAGACGAACGTGACCTCTATAAGACGAATTTATCATAATCTTAACCTCCATAGTACGTAGTTTTCAAAACAAACAGAAGCTTGTCTCAACATGAAACCCCCACCCATCCCTCCTCCTTCCTCAGTCATTGTTTGGAAAAACCTTGGAGCGAGGAGAAACCTCTATAAGAAGAATAACAGCAGCATTAAACCTCGATAAAACGACCCTCTTTATTAAGAATACCTCTATAGTACGAATTTTTCCCGTACCCCTTGAAATTCGTCTTATAGAGGTTCAACTGTACACTCATTGACTTTGGATTCAACGAGGATACTTTTCACCCTACTTTGTAGACCTGCCAATGCTACTGTGGCTGGGCCTGCCAGTTCATAATATTCAGTTGGACATTGTTTTATTTAAAGGTCCAGCGCTCGTGACTGACAGTTGAGGTAGATATACTGGAAAGTCTAGCATTTTCATGTTGAAAGCTCTCCTGTCAATGATTACTAAGATGACACTAGGTGTAGGACATGTTCGGTCTCTGTTTTTGGCTTTTGTTATTGGAGGTTTTTCTTTTAACACTTTCTCAGGACCGTTAGCACCAGTATGACTTGTTTAGTGGCGCCAGTGCGCCATTGACACCAGCGTCCATCCTGCCTGTCACTTCACAGCTTCGGCTCACAGATCGTCCATTATCTCCAGGCCTACTCCACTTGTCCCTCTGAGTAAAAATAGCTGCCCTCGTGGCGCAACCTTCCTCAGAAATTGGCGGCAGATATTACAACAGACGACAGACAGATAGTGTCTTTGGGTGTCTCACACATGGTTTGACTTTGGGTGATCAAATCGTTGTAGTCTTTCATCAGCTTTTACGAAATTAGATTGTTGATTTTAAAGGGTTGATATTGGAGGTTTTAATCGATAAAAGGTTATGGTATGAAGCTCATTTAAAGTGGGACCAGACCCCACCTGGATATTCAAATACAGATAGTTGTGTGTTTCTTCAAAGGTTTTTGTTAATAAACCAAAAATGGTTTTAAAACAAATTCAATAATGTACGTTTTGACATTACAGCACAAACAAAAAAGACAGCAAAAGTACATCTGATGGACAAAACTATGGGACATATGAAAATATGTAAGAGGTTAGCTTAAACTGACGTTTTTAACTGATAACCGTAAAAACGGTATTTTGCTAGTTCATTTGTTTCTCCTGATTATTCGGATGATAATAGTCTGTACAGTGTAAATTAAATGGAGCGTTGACTATTGATACAGAATCCAATAGTCAATGCCTGGAGTTATACTGATATTCAGTTAAAATTATGTTAGTAGATACAGATTTTTAACTAAACAAAATTTAAAAATTAAAAAAAAATTCTTTACCTGCATACTGTTAAGTTTGCGTAGTAAATAACAGTTGAATTGTATTTCTTTGTTCGTTGCACCACTTTACGCCGTGCAACTTTTGGTTATGTGGTGGGCGATAATATTGATTAATTGATTGATAATTGTATAGTTTTGTGTAAGACATATAGTATTTCTGAAAATGTTGTGTGTGTTTCAGAAGAGGTGGGGCCGTTCCGGTCTGTGGAGATCAGTCCCCCATTCGCCCACCTCCCTCAAAAAGGTGAGTCTCACAACAGAAAATTACAACTCACTTGAACATGTAACTTGGGACACAAAGGTCTGGATTTAAAGGGGGTTTTAATGTGCAGTACTATTACCAGAATGGGAAAGAGTTCTTTCCAACACGAGAACTCAAAAACTTTCACTACATACAACAATTTCACTGCCGGTAACAAAATGTTCACCCAAGGAACTTTTCCGTTAGAGGATGATTTTTTCAACATTCACCCTTTGTTATAAATGTGGTCAGAGCCTAAACAATATTTGGATACCGTAATTGTGTACGTGCCTTGTATTAAAAAATGACTCTTCTTACTAATTAAATTTAAAAAATGTTAGTTTTATAACTAAAACTGAATGGTTTCTCTATGATCACCCCATTGTAATAACTGGTTGTTAATTTAAACTATGATCAAAAACATGAATATATTAACCAATGGCCAGTGAACTTGTTTATATCTTGTATGTTTTGACTCGACAGTAAGTGAAGGTTTATTATTTTAATCTAGTGCAAAACACTAGGTTTGTGCCGATAAAAATTGTACACTTTGCTTATTTATTTATTAATTTAAACAATGCAACAAACAAATAGAAAGTATTAAATGTGATGGTTTTGAATAAGTTAGTAAATTGCAGTACTGTATTATTGTTTGGATTATTCTGTATTTTGCTGAGCAAAGAAACACCTCAAGCTGAGTGGAGCGTGGGGCACCTAGCAGTCTTCTATTGATTATCAATCAGTCCAGCTATTCTGAGAATACTGACCAATGTTCAGGCAGCCTGTGAATACTTTATGCCTTTAATCTTCAGACAGTTATTGCTATCAACATGTCAACAGATTTATCAAACTGCCACGCAAAACATACAAATACATTTTGGGACATGATGTGTTTTTGATAAATATGTATTGTTGACGACAAGTGGTGTGAATTAATACAATGTCTTCTCTTAGTAGCTCACATTTTTCAATCCCGACTGCAAGTTGTAAGTTCAAAGTCAGCTATGTATGCTATCGCACATTTTGTGAGGTGCATATAGGATTTGGAACAGTACGGTATATGATTAAACTTTGATCGCATATATTTGAAATAAATGTATGTAAAGAGGAGTAGTTGGTTTAAAAAAAAAGCTTGTAGTACTGTGTTAACAGTTTACATTGATTTAGCAGTAACATGAATTTTCCACCAAAGTAAAAAACTTACTGAATTTTAAGCTATGGTTCCCCAGACTGCGAAATTTTGGCCGTGCGGTGGTTCCACTGATGTGCGTTTACGCGTTCAAAATTTATGGTTCCACAGGGCATCCAAATCATACTGGTCAGAGAGCATTGGCAGTGCGGAATCCGCCAGCGGAGAGGAGCTATCAACTATTGTGACCATGTAGTTATTGCAATTTCATTATGTCTTGTGTGGTAAAAAGAGGTGTAGATGAACGTTTTTCATTGACCGAAGAGGAGGAACTTGTCGAGTTGGTGTCTCAACATGATGTGCTGTGGAAGTTGAGTGACCCGGAGTACAAAAACAATGCAAAAAAAGACGTAATTTGGATTACAACTAGAGAAAAACTTGGGAAAACAGGTAATCTGTTTATCTGTGTATGAGTTGACACCAATAAAGATAAAAGATCGATAACATCATCACAATCATAAAGCATCACAGCCACGAGGGCTTTCCTCTTCCTATCTATACTCGTCGCTAGTTTGGACAGAACTGAATTTTTCGCAACGTTATTTCCGCAGTCAGAAGAACCACCACTCCAAATTTTACGCGGCATAATTTCCGCAACAAAAAACTACGCACTGTGGCGGAAGTTTCGCAGTCCGTGGAACCATAGTTTTAAACTGTCACTTTAATGTTAGTGTGTTTTAAAAATAGCAGAATAAACATTCAAATACTATTTTAAGAAAGTGTTCAACCTAAGTAAACATTTTATTTCTATGTGTAAGCATTATTATTTTACAATAGATACAAGAAAAATAACAATATAAAGTATTGATATAACTATTACTTAGGGAAATCTTGTCTGAGAGATGGTTTGTTAATTACTGCACACTATGCTACGTACAGGACAGATTGTAAGGTGTCGTAAAGATAATAGGGACAAACACAAACCAGTTATGGAAATTTGAACAATAAATTATGGCTTTTAGACAGTCATAAATAATGTTTTTTTGCGTTTCATATAAAAGTTGTTTTTGAAGAAACAATGGGCCGTTGAGCATAGCAATTCAATATAGGGAGTGTATAAGACAAAGCTGAGTTGCTATTATAGTAAGTACATTTTTGAATGTGGATGTGAAGGACTTAAGATTACCTTTGAATCCTGCCACCCATGTCTGTTGGAATGTCTTAAGCTGTGCTTATAGTGTTAGTAGCAGTTCAAACTAAAATGTCCTTTACACAACTCTACGTTTGTTACAGAGATGACAAGAGAGTCGCCATCAAGTAGTCCGGCGCTCAGTCGGAGAAATGAACTCAATAACCTGGTCAACGGGCACGAGTTCCAGCACCAGATACTGCAGGTTAGCATTAGACAGTCTCAGTCCCTAACAATATAAACCAGTCCACAATTACTTAATGCAAATTTTTTTATTTCGGAAGGAAATAAAGAAGGTTTTTACCCTGTGCTTGTGGTATTTGGTAAGAGGTATTGTACACAATACTTCCTAAGGCAAGAGGTACAAAATTATTAAATGTTATGTGGATATGCTGGGACCTGGGAATCAAACGCATCACTCTTGCACTCTTTTCAGCAACACACTCTTTTCACATCATTACAAGGGACAGTAAACTAATAGAATTTTTGGTGTAGAGGAGGGGGTGTTCAGCAGAAACTTCTGGAATTACCTAAAATCAATGATGAACTTAATTAAAATCCATGTTATTAGTGCCTCAGCTGTAACATAACTTTAGATTTACGTTAAGAATTTTAAGAGTCGGCGTCTTGCTCGGATCGTAACAATGTCAACTGTGACAATGTCGGTACCATGTGTGCGACAGGCCTGTTCATTTTTGTATTGTTTAATCGCAATGTGTATTTGTCGGTGTTATGTGATTTAACCTCGACGATGCTGCTCAAGCGTAAACGGTCGAAAACACAGTTACAACTTTTAAGCTGATTGACAACAAGGTAAAGCCTACTTTTTAGATGACCTTCAACAAAAAAATGCCACAGAACCTTTTAAAACCACTTTAAAGTTCTTGGCCAACTAATATTCTCGGACATCTTGTAAGTTGTAACTCTACTATAATGAGTGATATCAACACTTTAAATAAATCATTCTTATGGACATTTAAAAATATTTATTAATGCAACATAAACTTACAAATTCCAAATTTCTGTTAGTAATTTTTACATAATAATTTTACCACCTTCTTTAAACTTGCTCCAATAGTTCTCAGTTTGGATTTGATTAACTCAAATCACGTTTGCTAGACAAAGTTTAAACGTAACAGCCACAGTACGACCTTTACAACTCCCCACTATTTCCGCGCTGCCCGAAGTATTTATAGGAGTTACGACCAATCCAAACATACATCTTGTATTTATAGCTGACACAAAGGGATTAAAAATACTCAAGTACCTCCAAACAGCTCAGTACTCTGCTGCTGGCTTCAGTTTTTGAGTTGCATTAAAATTATTGGTGTAAAGATTGACATAAAATTGTGAACTACACGTTTTTATTGGTTTCAGGATCAGAATGTTGGGTTTTGTACAAAAAGTTATCGTTTTTATTCTAGTTAAACTGTTTATCTCTTGGGGCAGCTATTATACTCTGACATCATACATCCTTCCAGAGAAACATTTCATCCAAGAAAATTTAACTTTTTAATATGTGGAATTTTTATAACAACATTAAACAAATTGATTAACACTTCTTGGTTCTCATATAAGGACTGAAAAAGTTGTTCCCTTTTTCAGTACCAGACTTTTATTTTTAACTTTGAAGTAAAAAATTAGAATCTATTTATCAAATGATTTTTAAAATAGGGTTGAAACGAAGTTCATGGCCATTGAACCGCTATGGTATATTGAAGATTGAGTATAGTATCTAGTTCCATGTTTGTGCGGATAATATTAGAGTCGGCCCTAGCACAGTGCTCGGCTAGTAACCGATAAATCGATCCATCAGACTTGATGGACTCGCAAAATCCCCGATATTATTTTGGGCGCTTTAGATAAAGAAAATTAAGTCACGGATTGTAAAAGTGTGTAAAAAATGTATGTATGATTTTCATTTTTTAGTAGCTCATATCCACTCAACATTAATTATTCCTTTTTAAGTCCACTAAAAGTAAAACCCAAGATTATTTTAATTTTAATAGTTATGTTTCCAAATTTTACCTACAAGCAATTAATCAATATAGTACATTTGTAATATATGATTTTGGAATTTTAAGTTTTCTAATGAGATCTGGTTTTATACAGACTTTTTCCTCTATGAATGCAACATATAACAAGAACAAAAGAGATTTTACATGAAGGGAATGTAAAGGTCAGAAGAAGCCAGCAGTTGAGGTCAACCGCTAGTTAGTTGTCTAGTTTTAGAAACATGCTTGTACTGTTAGGTTTGTTACTCTAGCTCAGTGACAAAAAACTGACCGGTTTTCTTCGCTTGTATGTTGTTTACATACCTCACTCTTCCACTGGTACTTCTTAAACAATTTTAAGTATTAGCAATACTTTCTTTGCTACACAGGATTTATTTTATCCTAAAATTTAATGGCTAATTATTGACAATGTCCAATACATGTAAAAGGTCACTGCCCATAAAGGGTTTGATTTGACAAAATATGTTGTAAATTCTAAGCTAAACAATGAATACCATTTTAGAACAGTTTGCATTTGCACTTGGGAAATGTCTGTAGTTCCTGATAAGATTGTTATGAATTGTAAAAGTTAAAAATAGAAGAAGAAAGAGTAGCTTATCAGAACAATAAAGCTACACACCTTCAAGATAACCAAGTAAATAGAAACTCATTGAGTTGTGTAATCAGAGCTTGTTGAATATGTTAACATTCTTCCCCACTTCACAGTAGTTATCATTATCAATAGATTTGATGTGGCATTGGCAATCATTTATGATTACTGTAAGGAACTATTTTTGTTAAATAATTTAGATTTGATTTTTGAGCTTATAATTGTTTTGCAATGCTTTCAAAATATAAAATAACATTTAAACAATAATTGTTGACTTTTTAAAAATACAGATAAGGGTTATTAATAAAATGTCTCATTGGAATATTTGAAATAGCCTACTTTCTAAAAATAGAAATTTTATTTTAGTTTGTGATTCAGGCAGCAGTTTTGTCTGCAGGGACAAATAATGCCAATTATAAAGTTGTTTTCTAAGTAAGCTGTAGGAATGTTAAAATCCCAAGGGCATTCAAGAGTATTTTTAGATACAAGACAGATGAGACTCTTAAACTTTTAAACTGTGTGGGCAATATGCTTCAAACAGTAATTTGTGTTTTCATTGGTAGATTTTTTTGTAGAATTGTCTAAGTAACTTAGATTGGACATCATTGGATCATCATCATCATCATCGGATATCATGAGTTGAATTCTAAGAAGTAAACATTTTTGTTTTTGATCCTATCATTTGTGCTGATGTGTAGAAGTAGAAACACTCATAGAACAAGCTTCTTAACAGTAACATATACAGATGGCATAATTTTAAAGTACAGTAACAACAGATTTTTCTAATTGTCTGTGTAGCCGAGTGGTTATAGTGCTTGCCTTCTAATCAGATGGTTGCTGGTATAATTCCAAGCGAGGTCGTTACCAGACACAGATCACATTTGTCTTTGGGCTATCAATTAATGATGCTTTCCAACAACAGGTCGACATTAAATGGTAAAAAGACTAGGGATATATGTTAACAAATGCAGCTGGCGTATATAGACACAATACTTCAACAAAATTAATTTTCTGTTGAGTCAAACTTAACCAATAAATGGTGTTTGTTTCAGCTGAAGAAACAGCAGCAGTTACAGCAGCAGATTCTGCTGCAGCACTTCCAAGCGCAGCAGCAACAGTTGGCAGAGCAGCATGAGCAGCAACTCAGACATCACCTCAAGGTAACATGACAAGTGCCAATACGTCAACATTTCCAAGTGAAAGGGTTTTAATGAGTGATGAAACGTAATTCCATTCAAAATGTACAGACTGAATAAAAAAATCTGTGCCCAATAAACAATTTGTATGTTGATCTTACTAAGTTGCAGTCCACATTTTACAACAAAAAACCCTAACAAAATGTATCAACAAGGCTTGTTAATAACAAAGAATTTTTAATTGTATGAAAAAAAATTACTGTAGTCAGAAGAAATTTTAATGCTTATTGTGTGGCCTATGAAAGGCTTCTAATTTCAAGATCAAAATGCCTTCTTATAACATTTTCAACAGTACATCTACTCAATCAAAAAATTTACAAATTAAAAATTAACAACTGTATCAAAAGTTTGAAACAGTAATTTTTATTACATTAATGGTTGAAATAATTTTTCAAAATTAAATAAAACTTATGGTTTAAAAAGTTTAAATTCTTTACAAACATTGTTAGTTAGTGAATTGCATAGGTCCTACAATTTTATAACATGGCAAATAAAAAAAGGTTTTGATAGACACTTTCAGACTATACGCAAATTAGATTGACTAAACTATATCTATTGTTTATCCATTTTTTTCTTTTTGTAAAGATTCACAATACATTAATTATTGTTCACATTAAAGAAAAAAAAAACTTCAAATGATAAATGTAGGTACTGATGTTTTGTAATATAGTTGAAAAGTAAGTTGTTTTCTACCTGTGTATGTTGCTGATGACAATAATAAGTTAAGTAAATTTCCAGTGTCTGATAGGATATGAAAGCTATCCAGTGGAGGCAGTGTAAAAATAAATGATGTTGTGACACATGGCTGGTAGTCTTCCAGGAATAACTAGTGACACAACATCAGTGAAAGCTGATAAATATTGAAACTACAGTAGTAGCTGAGACATTATAATATTGTTATGTAGAACAAGTTTAGGTAAAAGTGTCTCTGACGTTTTATCAGTTGTATGTTTGTCTTTGTCATAAAATTGGTTTAACCTTAAAGTGTATAAATCCTACTAATATTATAAATGAGAAAGTTTGGATGTATGGATGTATTGATGTATGGATGTATGTTTGTGACAAGTGAATGCGAAAAATACTGGTCGGATTGGGCTGAAATTTGGCATGATGATAGCTCACATTCCCGATTAACATATAGGCATATTCTTATTTTAAAAATCCTTTCGGGCTCCGCCCCAGTGGCTCTGGAGTTTCCCATGTTAACCTTATGAGAAATGGAATTATTAAATCTTAACAGCTGTTTCAATTAAACAAGTTGGTTCTGTTCTATGATGTCCAATAGCATTAAAGTTACAAGGAATACCAACAGGGTGCAGCACTATTATTTCTTTTACATGACAACAGCTAATTTGCAACCAAAATGTGAGTGAGCGTAGCGAACTATCTTCAACCTGGAGGCGAGTTAGCGTAGCGAACGAGCTAACCTGAAGGCAAGTGAGCGTAGCGAACGAGCTCCAACCTAAAGGTGAGTGAGCGTAGCGAACGAGCTCCAACCTAAAGGTGAGTGAGCGTAGCGAACAAACTTCAACCAGGACGTGATTGAGCCATGCGAACGAGATAATCTTGAAAATTAAGAAGTTAAACGGGGCAAAGCCCGCGGGTTACAGCTAGTAATCTATAAGTTATAGGTAGTTGATATAAAAATGTTGTGTAAGCACAGTTTAAAACATGTTTTACAAACATAAATTTATAATTTTCCCAGAAATTTTCACATAAAAAATTTATTCTTTGGATTATAAATTTTTTTCTCAAACTGTAACTAGTTACATTTGGAATCCATCATCACAATTATCTGACAGTGTAAAAAAACACTTCTGTAATACTGTAATTGCAAATGTGAGATGGAAGTAATACATGTCCACTTAGCCATAGGTGTCTGTTCTTACCGCAACTAAGATAAGAGAGGTAAGGGGACATGAAAAACTGTGTGGTATGCAGAACTAAGACTTTGAAAATATAGTCAAATGCAAAACCCTTAAGTCTGGTGATTATTTTCCGAACACAAGGGGGCGGTAAACTAGGTGGTCTTGATGTATCTGCTACTGTGTATCACACACTGGAATAGCAAACATCACAGTATTAGATATTGTAAAAACAATAATTTCTCCATACATTATGTTAGGGGAGAAAGTAAAAGGAGGGATAAAAAGGCATGTTGGATAATTGGGACTCAACGTATACTTACGTATACTGCGCCCCTTAGGCTGTCTCTAAAGTTTACTCACTATTACATCACTATTTAAAATTGTTAAAGCTTTAACATTTAAAGCTTGTGTTATCTGTCGCGGATGTGTGCTGTAGGTGTATGCGTGTTCTAGGAGCTATGGGAGCAACAGAAGGCCCTAGAAGATCAACAGAGAGAGCAGAGAGAGAAGGAGAGATTGGAGTCTCTCAAGAAGAAGGAGAAACATGAGCAAAGTGCAGTGGCCAGCTCGGAGGTTAAGCAGAAACTGCAGGTAATACCCCATGTTGATGTGGCAACAAGCTTTAGAATGAAAAGATAATCTCACAATTGAGCATGTAAGTTCGTGTATTGCAAATATATCACACTGTTGCTGAGCGTGATAAATAATTGTGGTCAGTAGTAATACATTGACCTCTGAGTGGCAACTGTTTAGGAAGTTAGGTTCCACACAGTGCCAGCTAGCTCCTGTGTTGGCGCATTCAATTATTACCAGGGTGTCAAACTTATCATATACCGATCATATATCAGAATATCATAACCGTTTATGATCTACATTCTCAAACTAGACTAAAATTGTCCTTCAAAATATCCCTTAAAAACTTCTTTCTTAATAATAATTACGCCTCAAATCTCTAAATTTCGTATGATTTAACAAAATTATTAGTTTTTTAAATAATATTCTAAATATAATTTTATTTCATGAAGTGGCAAAATCAGGAAATGTTATCAAATCAAAATCTTGTTATTCATTTTGTACATACATACAAGAATAGTGTAATAAAATAGAAAATTTCTACTATACAAAATGTGTTCTACAGCAACTGCAACTACTAAAGTACATCAATCTTTATATTTATTTTTGAAATAAACTTCTAGAGAGTACCAACTTTTTTTAATAAAACATTTTTCATATTATTTCTGGAATGTTTTTGGTCCATAGCATTTTTAAGTGATGGTGGTAAATGATTTAACCCATTGGCAACCTATTACGAGTATACTCGTTGTGGCTTCAAGATGGCCCAAAACCACCATCACGAGTTATCTCGTTATGTCGACATAGTTATTTTTATTTTTTTTTTTACTTACATTTATAATTATTTTTGTACTTTATTATAACTTTCAGGGCTATATAGAACATCAAATTTAATGGCAATTTAAAGTAAATTATTTTATACCGTAACATTTATATTCATTGCGTAATACGGACCTATTTTGTTCGCAGCTGTTTCACTACGTTGCTAGTGACGGGGTGTTAGATTAGTCAGCTGTCACAATTGTAACAACAAAATTGTGTTATTAGTTTTCTATTCAAGTTTTCTATGTAAAAAAAAATAAATATTCTACTCAAAAATATAAAAGTTAAAGCATTGTAAGGTATAGAGAATTTTATAAGGTTTAAGAAAAATATAACTTAAGCCACATTTGGTCAAAAAACAAAGAGTGTTATTAGGCCTATAGGTTTTTAGATTTTGCTGAAATTTAATAAGATCAGGCCAGCCAGTAATATAGTGCTTACTTAGGTCCCCAATGGGTTTTGGATCCTATGTGGTTTTTTTTTTATAAAATGTTAAATTATGTTAGAGCCTCGGGTAAGTTTATATCTTGTAACATATAAACAAAAAATATCTATATATAGTTATATTTGCGGGCATATCTTTGTAAAGAATGGACATTTCTGTAAAAAATCATTTTATGTAACTGGTTTTTGACCAAGATTATACATTCTACAATGTACTGGTCATATACCGTTGGAATTTTTAGCTGAGAAAAGCTAAAAATTTAGTAATTATAAATTACTGTTATAATTATGCTAGGTATGATTAGACTGAGTAAGGGAAGTAGAGTTTCTTAAAATAATTTTTTTATTAGCCTAATAATTTTATGCGCCCAATCTGGTCCAATATATGTAAACTTTAGCGTTGCTATTTTTAGCTTACTAATAGTTTTATGCGCCCAATCTGGTCCAATATATGTAAACTTTAGCGTTGCTATTTTTAGCTTACCGACTGCACTCAATGTTATTTAATAGTATTTAGACGTGATATATAATTTATGTGTCTAAAGTAATTATGTTCCGAAACATTTACATGATTCATTACTATTCTTGTAGGAATATAAAAATAAAAAAATTGATGTTTCATTATATTGTTATTTTTTACATTTCTGTAAAGTTAACAACATTGTTCTTGCTTCACAGCTATTGAATCAAACCAAAGAGATTTTCATAAAACGATGATTTATTACTACTGTTACTTCAATCATAGACTAAATAGTCAAATATTTGACAAAATGTGGGCTTGTTGATCATTGATGCTGTATTTTATACTGTAAAAAAATTCTCTGCTCGTCGAAAAAAAATGGATGAAAAGCTAGCCTTAGATAGAATATTAAATGATTAAAAATGTTAAATGCTGAAGTTAATGAAGATATGTAAAACTTAAAAAGCGGTTCGTGGTTTGATTATTGTGAAACTTTTGCATTAAGAAGCATTAGTTTTGTACAGTAGTATAAAAGCCACTAAAATAATTAAATCAGTATAAAAGTGTCCAAGTTAAAAAAAAAAAAAAACAAACCCCTAACATATTGGGGTAAGAATAGGTTTTCAATAAGGAAAAGTGGAGTTAATATTCGCAGATCCACAGTTGCATAGCTATAGCAACATGTGTTAACTTGTGATGTAAGTAGCACCTGTGTAAACACTACGGGTAATTTATTTAACATTAAACATTGATGTCATGGAGTAACTAATCAACCTCATGTACTTATAGTCATGAAAACATGTAGTTTTTTACTGTTAATTACAAATTTTTGCATTTACAAAATCTTTTTTTTTTACTTTATTTAATTTACAATCTCGTCAATATTATTTTAACACGTTCGCGGCGGCACGTCAAATGGCGGGCGCATCCCAGGTGCGGCGCAGCCCTCAGCATCGAACAAACCCGATTGCCGCGTGTGATTGGCTTTTCAATTTCGGTCTGACAAATAGCAAATAACGTGCGAGGATGTCCTGCTTTACAACGAGAGTCGACGTAGTTCGCTAAAGACCAACATATAGCAGCACTGATTGTAACATAACCAGTCCCATTGGAATTGTATTGCCAAATGGAGGGAAAAAGACGGGACAAAAGTAGAATTTTGAGATTGCCAGACGGGGATTTTACGGGGAAATTTACTACCAACCTACACCACAACAAAATACAGTATACTATTGAGCAGTGCTGTGCGAGGTTTCAAGTTTCTAGCTCTAATCCTGGCTTAAAAATAAATCATTTCGTACTGCATTGCAGCTTGGGAGCGATCGCACCCACCAGGATGGCATTAGGGTTCCGTATGGGAACGATCGCTCCCATGCCGCCGCGAACGTGTTAAAATCCAAAACAATCATAGTAAAATAAAAGTATCAACTTTATTTTATGTCTTTAAATTTGTTTCTCCCGTCTTTATTTATTGGGGTCTTCTATGTAACAAAAATATTTGTATAGTAATTTAGTGTATATTGATATAATTTCTTGATTTGGGTTGTGAAACTTTCTCCGTACATTGCAGTATGATTTTACACATTGAAAATGCCCATCTGCGTTAGTTTATTTAAAATTAAAGGAAAGTTAAAATTCTAAAAGTTTACTTTAATTGAAATATTAATAAAGAAGAAAAACCATACTAGGTACCCTTTTCAAATATTTATAATGACTTGTACATTTGCACTTAAGTTCATGTACACAGTCTCAATATTTGCGAATATAGAAAATATTAAATCACTTGGAAAGGTGTTATAGTAAAACCTTACTAAGAACACACTCGGTAACTCAACAGTTAACCGCTGACACCACAAAAAACACAATTTTGTCAGAACATTTTGTTTTGAATGTTTAATATTCAACATTTCTATGTAAAAATATTCATGTAAGTAATACATTTATATGTAAAAATTTGTCTGTTATGTGTTAATTTATTACACCTATTAAAAATTCCAATGTTCGGGATAACTCAAAAACCTTTGGGTCCACAAATTGTCAGGTTATTGAGGTTTTACTGTACTTAAAGGATATAAGGTCAAGTCAGTTTAGAAAGTTAATCTGGATTAAATGTTTCAGGGATTTCTTTTGAACAAAAAACACCGGGAAGCTGCTGCAGCCAATGGAGCGATTCCTACCTCCGGCCAAGCCTACCGCAACTGGTATGACACTGAATTACTATCTCATGAACAACGTACAACACTGTTGTGCGGAACTATAAAGGTTTACTATGTCAGTTGTGTGGTTGATGTCGTGAAATATACTTCTATGACAAGGCTGTCTTCTGGTTTTGAAAAATCAATCCTGGCCATGCAAAACAATTGTGAATATTTACACCAGTTGTACAAGTTGGACAATAAAGATAGTGGAAGCTAATATTTATACTACTGTAAGACCACTCAAAGATAGTAATCTTAAAAAAAAGTAATTTTTAAGTGTGAGTGGAAGAAGATACATGCATTTGATCACACAACTTGGGCTTAAACTTTGATTCTATTTAATTATTTGTTCACCAACTACAGTAAAATAGTTAACAATGAATCGTTTTGCTATTGTATTTTTAGAACTCACTCAGAACTCTTTATTTACTAGAAAATGTTTATTACAAATAAATTAGCATGTTATTGATTGCATTAATTGAGACATTGTTTCTTACGGCATAAAAAGCCACAAATGAAAGTCTACGGCAATCCAGGTGGTTGTCATGAATTCACTATCCTTGCAAAACAATTTTTATGAAAAAAAATTTCTTATTTTTATAACATTTGTCATGAAGGTCACCTACCATTTAGGCACCTTATTCAACAATAATTACGGGAATTTTTAAGCACAGGAGAATCTTATGCAGCCAATTTCTAGGTACATTTAACATAAAAATGTTTCAAATGAACCTCTTACAGAATATGTGGAACGCTCCTTGGGCACTGATGTCCCAAATTTGCTCTAACGTTATTACTCCTTTATTTATTTTCATGTAATGGCAAACATTGGACTAGCCTACTCAATTCATTTCAGTGAGAAGAGATACTCTTTTTCTCTTGTTTTCTGTTTCTTTTACAGTAGGCCTATACTTTCTCATCCGTATTTTTCTTTCTTCTGAAATCACATTTCCTGTTCTATGTTCACTTACTTTAAGTTGTAGTGATAGACCAAAAAATCTTGATGAAGGATTAATAGATAAGAATGAAAAAAACTTAAAGGGCTAAAATACTTACAAACTGCACTACAACTTAAAGTAAGTAAACATAGAACAGAGAATGTGATATTATCTTATTTAACTTCCGAAACCCCCTTGATGTTGGTTTTTATTCATTAGTTTTCCTACAATCCCTGCTCATCCTGAATATTAGAGACTGCAATTAATGTCCAAAGAATGAGATTCTTTCCTTTCTTATTGCACATGTTACTGGTTCTATTTCTTTATAGGCCCTTTCATTTTATGACGATAACCAGTGTCTGTTTTCTTGGTAATTGTTACTGATTACTTGAATAGTCAATGTTAAAATTAGGATATGTCTTCAGGTCGGTATTACAAGGTACACCTGGTGAGCCCAATGCTACCAACAGCACTACCTCGCCGTATCGTCTACTGGGCAAGTACGATGAAGACTTCCCACTCAGAAAGACAGGTACGTCGCCAAACCAACAGAGACTGTAGTCAATGTGTGGTAGTGAGTTGATCAATATTTTTGCTGTTTGTTAACATCACTTTTTACCTTAACACGCTGAGAGTTTTACTAATTTAAACTGCAAACACAATGGACAATTTTTCGGAAGCACCTTTTGGAAAATTTTGACATAAAATATTTCTTTGTTTGAGAAGTATTTGGGGTTAATTCTTAGCTAAAATAATGCGAAGGTAATTACAAAATGTTATTTCTAGTTCAACTTTTATTATTAAACAAAATCAAGGAGTGATACTATAAGAAATAGATTCAAACCAATTCTGTCTGTCCCAAGTAAAGAAATACAAAGTAACTGATAATATTGATCAAATAAAATAAGATTAGTCAACAATAAAAACAAAATTAGTAAATCTATTTTGAGATCAGGCAATAATTTTATTAAGCTACTGGATATAGCTGTTTGCCACTCACAAAAAAAGTGAAAAGCTCCTCTCTAATTTGAAGTAAGAATTTTGTATTCCTTAATATAATTTAGCTATCAAAGTGCAGATTTAAATTTGGTGATTTCAGGAGTACAATCTAAAGAAATGCATGTTTGAATGGTATTTTTACTAATAATTTTGAAAGTTGCTTTTATCCCTACAATAATTTACTGAACAATATTTTCATATTCCTAATTTGTCCAAGTCAAACCAAAAAAGTTAGACTACACTTTAAAAAAATTAATTGTTTCTGAACAAGAACAATGATGAAAGAGCAAACAGTTTGTTGAATGTTTCAATAACATCAATTGAAGATTTCAATACAGTATTCTTTGTTGTTTCTTTGGTAAACTTTCAATTTTCAATGTTTTATCTTTCTCGTTCATTTGAAATAAGGCAATAGTAAATTAAACACTATTTGTAAACAACTTATTTTTTTAAATGAAATTGCTTTTTGGGGAGTAAATGTAACAAAAAACAATAACAAATGTTTCAGTTAAGTGCCCAGGAAATCTTTATCTGTAGCTTTTGTAGTTTTCTTCATGGGAGATGAACTATCCATACAGTTTGGCTCTAGTGAGATTGCGTAGTCAGTAGTGTTTGTTGTGTGCCGTTTGTTGAATGTCGTGCTAACTCTAACACTCCCCCTCCCCCTCTTACAGCCTCCGAGCCCAACCTACTGAAAGTGCGGCTGAAGCAACGAGTGATTGAGCGCCGCGCGAGCCCCATCGCCCGTCCTAAGGATCGACCTATCAAGCGCCGGGCTCATCTTGCAAGTACGCTCGCCTGCATGCACCCTACTAACTAGCTTTCATTTGTGCTGTGTTTTACATATTTGGATTCCCAACCTTTGGCAATTCCAGAGAGTCTCTGGGGTTTTAGTTGGGTTTTTTCATTCCAAGGTTTTTAACTGTGCTTAGGGAATTTTTTTTCCTTTTGGTTACATATGATGATTGCCATACTCGTGGCCACATATTGGATTCCTCGTACTAAAATATTAATGTTATTTGTTATATGGGAGGTTTAGTAAATTTGAAATAGAGTAGAAATGTTATCTAGATTAAATATATAGATTTAATTCATTTATAGTCTTCTTTAGTTAGAACAAATAAAGCGGGAGGAAGTTGCTACAACATCGTAGCAATGTATGTTTACAATTAATTCCAGTATGATCTGTACCTGAAATGTTTTGAATTTTGTAAAACAAGAGATGGTGCCAAAATTTAGAATGAAAATTCAGGCTTCAAATAATTTTGTTGATTGTAAAATGTTGGATAATTTTGTTGATAATTGTGTCATCAGATGTGTATTCATTATATGTTGTACATTGATAATTCTACTGTGAAAAAAATATTATTTGTTTTCCATTTTATATTATAAACATGTTTTAGTTGGAAGAAATATTCAGGTTTAAAATTTATCAAATCATATTTAATATAATATAATATAGCAGATCAAAATTTATTCTAAGCAAACTATAAGGTCAACCCACTATGTTTGCAGAGTCGACCAGCAGCAACCCTGACTCGGGACCAAACTCTCCCCCTGTGTCTCAGATGTCACCCTCTGCTGGTCACAACACTCCCATACAAGAGGTGAGACTCACCACCGTCACTTTTGTTATTTTGTACTGTCATATCCCCAAATCAATACATATAAAATGATATTTTAATTAAACATCCAGGTTAATTAGGCATCCAAGGTTATAACTATAAATATCTCCTTGTGCGCAAGAAAACCTTAGGTTGGGCTAAATTTAATTGGATAATTTTACCACCGAGTCTATTCATTGTTGATTCTGATTTTAATTTATTCATAGTTATTCTTTCATTCTCAATATTTTCTTGTATGTTCTCTTTTTTCAAGATTCATATTTTTTTGAAATGTTTAGTACATAGCTCTCCATAATTTATTATTTAAAGTTTCTTCTTCCTATGGTTGAGGATTATGTTGTCAAACATTATTGGAATGATGACTAAATATACATTTATAACTACTAAGAATGCAAAAATATAAATACATCAAAAAACAAAAAATAAATAAAATAAACATACAAACGGTGACAGAGTAATTTTTTTTCAGTGAAGCGAATCATACTGAAATATACAACATGGACTACAAGTTACAGTTTTGAACAGAGTGATTTCATTTCAGTATGTTATGATTTTACAAAATTCTTAATGTTTTTTTACACAACATTGATGGAACCATTTGACAGCTTAGCAATTTTTACACAATATAGATCGAAGGTCTTTAATACACAAAGTGATAAATAGCACATTTGATTACTTGCACATTTTGCGTTTAAAACATAGGATTAAGTTATTTAGTTCTTGCAAACCTTCAGTAGCTCTTTGCTATGTAACGTATGTGGCTGATACACAGGAGGGAGAGACCCAGTATGGTCAACTGTCCACTAGTCCTGGCAGCATGAACGACATCTCCGGCCTCTACACTTCCCCCTCCATGCCCAACATCTCACTTGGCCGACCACCCACCTCTACCCCTAATGTGAGTATAGACATCCCTCAGTTGTGGTCAGCTGCTGATTGAGTACGTTGATCTAAATCATCGATTGCCTACGCCACTTTTGTACCAAACTAAACTGAAAGGACATGTTATTGAAAGTTGTTATAGTATCTTTCCTGACATCAGCTATCACAGTAGTAACATCTAATTGTGACCATTGGGTTTTAGACTAGCACACTCTACGAGTGCCTCAATCCAACTAGCCTATGTTATTTTTTTTTAGTAACATTTTGCCTATAGATAGTCTATATAGATGTGATGTCTACTTCAGTATCTAAAAGTCAATACATTTATGTTATGTGCTGTGATGTCTCAAACTCACCACCAGCTCAAGAACGTCTCCTGTCTTACCTTTTCAATTCTCTGTGGTTGCTGTCAGTTACTTAAGTTATTATACTTTATAACTATTTGCTGGATTTTCATAGTCTCCAATAAAGCTTTACAAGGTATGATATATTTACAGGAGAACAAGCTGGCGCCAGTGTCGGAGGCAGAGGTCAGAGCTGCGTTTGCTGCTAGACTTGGAATGCCTCTCACTGGGCAAATGTTGTCCGGCACCCTACCCTTCTACCCCACCCTCCCAGGTATAACAATCAGTGTTTGTTAGACTTGTTAATACGGTGTGTCAATGTTTTGCTGAGAAATCATTTAGTGTTGTACTGGGATTTTTTTTTCTAAACCAATTACTGTCAACATTTTTCTCTAGGTTACATATAGGTTTTAAAATTGAGATTTTTCTTGCTATATTCCTTGATGCATTTAGAACTTCACCAAATGAGTGTAGAATAAAATATACATCGTTACTTTAAACTAGAGTAAAACTAATGTGCTGTGATGGAAAAAGTTTATTTTTTATTTTATTTCCTAATTTTGAATTGCAAATTAAAAGGCTACTTCCTGCTGTTATTATAAGAACACTTGTAGCAAACTAACTATGACACAGTCACAGAGCTCAAGGGCCAGCCTAGGTAGTTATTAGTCAGAGTTAGTTGTTAGTTTGAATTAAGTTGTCAAGTATTTTGTTTCTTGTGCTTGAGTGGACTCTTCCCCACTCAGGTAACAATTATTTGTTGGTGAAAGCAACACACTGCAGTGGCGAAATACAATCAGGCTTGTGTTGTTTCAGTAATAGAAGCGGAGTACGGAAGTGCAGCGTACACACACAAGCAGATGGCGTCATTGGAGCAGTCTCGTGTGGGTGTTCACTCTCTGTATCCTTCCGCGGGTATTACAGACACACAGGTGGCACACGCTAGGCTCAACAAGCAAGGTCACCGACCCCTGGGACGGACACAGAGTGCGCCACTGCCCTTGGGACATCCCATGTTGACTGCTGGACTAGTCATGGACCCGGCGCCTTCTCACCATCAGATCACCACTCACAACCTGCTCCGACAGGTAGACCATGTTCCTTATCTTCCTCAGTATTCAATACTGAGCTGCTGTAGTTCACAATAAGTTGTCCTCTCAGTTTGTTTTGATTATACAAAGTTGTCATATTAGACAGAAATAAGTAATTGAGACCAGCACAATCTGCCAGTGGCTCAATTAATTTAAGTATCTAATTTATATTCTATGACTGGCTACAACTTTAATCAGTGAATTTGAATGCCTACTTTTTTCAATAGTTGAAGATATAAAAGACTAGTTTGGTGCTAAAAATGTGATAGCCACTATAATAATTGTGATGTTTTTCAATCATCCACTCTTATTATTTAGTTTCGAGGATTTTTTACAAATGTTGGCCCATCTAAAATCTAAAGTCTGCGAAGGATTTAATTTTTTTCATTACACCTTAAACAAACTACAAGCTAGTGTAATATTTTGATTAAATGCTAAACTTTAAGTTGTATATTTTTGTCTTCAATTATTCAACTTCGGTGTTAAGTAAAATTTTCTAAATTGTATTTTTTGTTTTTGTTTCAAAACTCCTCAGCTCTTTGTTTTACTGGTAAGTTTTTACTCATTTTGTTTAATAATTACAAATAAATACTAAAAGTTAGACAGGGGTTCAGAGTTGGATTAGGGCTATGTTTGCCTTTCAAGTCCATGTTTTTACATATTAGTATTTAATTACGATCCGTTATGATTGTGTCAAATTGAATTTGCATTACAAGGGGTTATGGATGAGGGGTGTTTTGTTGCAGCAAATCAGACAGACAGTTCTGACGAGAGCAGGCAGCAGAGCTCAGTCTCTCAGTGGCAGTCAGCTGGACGAGGCTCCAGAGGGAGAGGATCTCACTGAGGTAGTTGGAATAATATCAACATCAAGTATAAAGGAATTGAGCTCAGCTAGATTGCCTGAGAAAGGAACTTATAGCATTGACTTATGGCTACTAAAATAAACATACCATTTATATGGACCAACTGTAGCATAAAAAACATAGTTGAATGAACCACTAACAGTGCACTACAGTCCAAAACTATATTTTCTCCCTCAGTTTTTGTTATGTACTGAGACTGCGGTCACACGGTTGTTTTTTCATGCACAAAATCAGCATGAAAACACGTGAAAACTATGAGCAGCATTAAATGTAATGGGAATGCCACTTGCAGTGTGTTTTCCCGCAGTAGTGGGTGCCTATTCGTTTCAATGCTATTCTAATTTTTCGCGTGTTTTCATGCTGAATGTATGCGTGAAAAAAACGCCCATGTGGCATCAGCCTGAGACAGTTGATGTGATATTAAAAATGTCACAGTTCAAGGAACAAGTCTTAGGTAGATCAAAGGAAACGGTGCAAACATTGGACCTTTTGTTAAATAGCATTGTTTATTAATCGTCCAATGACGAATGGCATATCTGAGTTCAGAATTGATCCAGGCGAGGATTGAACCTTCAGTTTCAAAGGCAAGCACTATAATCACTCACCCAGAGACTAATTCATTAGCAGTTGAATGAATGATATGACTGTATTAATTAGAATTGTTTACAGGTTATAGACCTGACGGAGAAAGACAAGAAGGCAGATATGGAGGGAGAGAGTGAGATCTGTCGCCAGCAGAGAGAGAGGGAGAGTTTTCTGCAACAACAGAGGGACTTGATGATGAGGCACACGTTACAAGTCAGCGAAGGTGAGTCACCAAAACTGTAGTTGGAGCCAAACATTTCTCCCTTGCCGTAAAGTAGCAATTTTTGTTTACTGAGGTTTATTCTAGCCATTGAGGATACCAATAATTAACAGCATCAATTAGTGTTTTGTTTCAAATTACACCTGACACCGACACAGGTGATGATGAAAACATTGATGAATTTTAACACTAGCTTAGCTTAAGAACGTAAGATCAGTTAGTGTTATGAGGCCAGGGTATCTGATAAGGTTGGTAGGTGATAAGGGGGGAGGGGGTACTTGATGATAATTTCCTGCCTCTAAAATGTGCACAGTGTATATTGTTAATATGGTTCTCAAAGCTAGAATATCAATTCCCCTCCAACTGAGTATTCCCGGCTGATCTGGTAATATTGCAGGCATTTAAAACATTTAGGAAGGAAGCACTTAGGATTTAGAAAGGATTTTTGTTAGGATAGCAGGATTACCTGAATGAGAAACACGTAGGAACAAAAAAACATAAAATACTCTTAATCTATAGTATCCATAAACACCAGTTGCCAGAGTGGACTCTATCAAACAAAAGTCCTGTTTCTCTAATTAAGATTTTTTGAACTCTCAACCACTGTTTGTTGTTCCAGGTTCTGCCTTTACTCCCCGAGCGTCTCATGTTGTAAGGCCGCTGAGTCGAGCGCTCTCTAGTCCTCTGGTGGCGCTCAGTCCGGAGAACGTTCCCTCATCCAACCCTTCACAGAGGTACTAACTACTAGCCTATCATTATGACACTGTGTTGAACCAACGGCACAACTAAGTACAAATGAAAGATGAGTGTGAATGGGTGAAATGCCTTGTGCAGCTTATTTACCAAAACTTGACTTATTTTGTATTTACTTGAAAATTATTTGGATTGTCCCATCATATAGTCAATATATAAATCAAATAGTTTTAATATGAACTAATAAAGGTGTAGGCTGCTTTTAAAAAGAGAATTGGCGTAACAATAATCTAAAATACTTGACTATATTTCGGATGAGAGAACAGTGGTTATTACTTAGAGCTTGCGTGCGGGATGAAAAATTTAACACTGGCACTTGAGTGACGGTTTTTTTGCACCAAACACTTTCTCTTAATAAATTCCATATTTTTCAATGACAATCGATGTTTTTCCAGATCGTATCTAGTTGTAAGGAGCCACAAATACAAAATATCATTGTGGATTGGGACGTAGTATGCATCTATACACGCCCTACAAAGTAATGCTACCGGCGTGGTAACCTGTAAATACTCGCGAGACAATGTACATAAAATGTGTTAATAAATACCTATCATTCCGTTACCTATGTATCAATGTGTTTCTATACCTCCCTGATGTATTCCTGTGAAACAATCATATACTTTAGTGAAATTTATGGAAACGTTGAATCTTAAGGCTAGTTCACACAATAGTCACAGATACTACTCACCAGCAAAATATTATCTGAGTTCACACATGGCGAGTTTTCGTGGCTAGTAGGGTTTGGCGATTCGTTTGTGTGTTACTATATTTTCTGCTGTAAAAAATGCCGTATGTGGGAATAAGACTTTGAGATGTGTGGCTTGTGTATGTCTAGGTACTTTGCGAGAAATTAGGAGATGAAGTAAGGAATAAAAACTGTGAGAGGGTTCGGGATCGGATGGAGGAAAACATGATGAGCTTAACATTTCTAAAGTTTGAGGAGTTATTAGAAATGATGATCAGCTAGTGATTCCAATTAAAACCAAACTGGAAAGTTAAGTAGGCTATATGGCGAATGGAGACTCCCTAAAATCACTACAATACCTATTAGAGTGCCTCATAATACAATTTCTGCATGACTCATGTGACTCTTAAGGTTGGCTACTCGCCACAATAGTTGAACATGTCCGACTTACTGCGCGAGTGAAATTTTACGCTCCGGTGATTGCTAGTTGCCGCTACTTTTTGTTCTCACATAGAGATTAGTAGACGCGACTAGTTGCAGCGAGTAAAATCGCCATGTGTGAACTAGCCTTAAGTGATACAAAGCACAAATTGTTACCATAAAAGACGTAAATTAAGGTGAAGTTTATTATTACAAAAGATTGTCTAGTTTTATGAAATGAAATTCATACAAATTGATTTTACATTAGGCCTACCTGTCATAAGTTAAAAATATTGATATATTTAAATATCATCATTAACTTGCTACATAAAACATGTAGGCTAGTTGTTCAATACAAAACAGTGATATTGTTTGTATTAATTTATTTTCTTAGTAGTCAAAGAACTAACATTGTCTTAACAAGATTGTTAACTAACATTGTCTTAAGACTGGGACGGGTGGCGTCGTCCTGTAATCCAGCTACTAGGAGGTCACGAATTGTGGATATTTATAGGGATGCACTGTGGATGCGATGCTCACTGGTGTGGATTAACGTCCGCACTAGTGAGTACTACGACTATCCGCAGTACTATCCTGATAATTAGACCAATTCGTAAATTACAAGGAAAAATGTGGTTCGGATTCCACTATAAACTGTAGGTCCCTTAGTTGCCATTAGCTGTATGGGCTATTAATTAACAGCTGTGTCTAAGGAACATGTCGGCCTTAGTCACTAACAAGACTACAAGATCGCGCCACTCATCCTACACTCATCCTTCACTCATATTTGGGTTAAAATACGCACATAGTGGCGTCCCCATCTTAAATAATTGATAATTGATAATTGATAAATAACAAAACAAGTGAATAAATCCGCAATTGACATATTAATGCAGAGGAATGGGATCTACCAAATATTTCAAGGATTAAATTTTGACACTCAAATGTCATTTTGAAACCCTCCAAAAAAAACAAAAACATTTTTAGATTCTAACTATTAAAAAATTGTAACAAATGCTGATGTTGCATATTTGTAACTGTTTTGTCTACTGTTGAAGGATAGCGAAAAGAGGGTGGAGAGTGTGAATTCTAGCTTAGGAGCTCTACTAGGGTAGATTTTAGTTTCAATATCTAATTTATAAAAACTAACCAAAAAAGATAGTTATTTCAAAGACATCAGGCTAACAAGTATTATTATTACTAGTATGGATGTGTTGATTCTCAATACCATCGATACTTGGACATAGGTATCAGTTTTGAGAATCGATCGCCAACAGTCTATTCCGATACCAATACCCGAAAAATCTGCGAAGATCGTATGATCGGAAATTTACTGCGATTGCAGAAGATGATGACATTTCTGTGACCGCAGGAATCGATGATAATGTCTGCTACGGGAGACGGGCATGTTTTGTGATCGTAGAAGACGACTATGATGACTCACGATGTTACCTTGAGTTTGATTTTACTGAAAATATCATACTGGCACACCTCTAGCTATGGTAACATATTCTTTTTGATTTTTCGTTGTTAGATCTTCATTTACCTTTGATATGACAGTTATTTAAAGTGTTTAGAAGAGTTTAATCTTAAATTGGCTCTTTAGAATTGTTCTTTGCTGCATTCATTCTTTCTTTACTTGAAAATCACCAGATCACCTCAAAAATACTTTATGGAAGGATATAAAGACAGATGTTGGTGTTGCATAACCAATCCATTCAGAAAATTTAGTAAAACTAAAAAAAGAAATGGTATTGGTATCGAGGATCGATAAGTTTTAGTATCGACACATCACTAATTATTATAGATTGTAAACAAATCAAAATTTTAACAAGTTGGCGATGCATTTGTGCTTATAAAATACTTACATACAAGAAAACAAAAAACTCATAAGCTCTGGAAACAGCATCTTAAACTCAATCAATTACTTATAAAGATAAATAGCGATAAGGACTGGAAGAGAAGGATTCCCTTGTGTCAGTGTTAAATTCATTTTAACTGATGAAAGGAAAGAGGACATTTCAATTATGAAGGACTATTTTGTCGAGGCAGTGGAAGTAAATGCAGGTACAACTTATAACCAATAATACCCCCGCCGCAGCAAACCTGCCGTCTAAGCGAATTTCCATTTGGCCGAATTGATTTTCAATTGATCTATTTAAATAACATTAGGTTTAACGAGTACCTAGGTTTGCTGCTACAAGGAAACTAATAAAGTAGTGTGTTTTTAGTAAAATATTGATAGCTTACTATAAAATAAATAAATTTGCCAAGTTTGATCAAAATATATCCATAAACAAGCAAACTACAACATTTTACAATATTCTCCATAAGAATAACATGGGAATTTTAAATTTACAATTTTTTTAGTTTTCTCCGTAACCAATAACCGTACAAAAACACTTTGATATACTGAATTGTTTGTTTTTTTAAGCTCTTTAAGAAGGTTTAGAGAAAAATTGGGAAATTTTGTGTTTTGAGGGTAAAAAGTGAGAAAAACCAATTTTTACCCCATAAAACCCCCCATAAAACCCTGTTCCCATGGTCCGATCATGCTGGATCGCGAACTCATTCAAGTTTATCCCGCCTTACACCTTCAAACCAAATTTCGTCAAAATCGGATAAAAATTACTCAAGTTATCGTGTTCACGGACACATATATATATATATAAATCTATATATATACCTATATATATATATATATATACATATATAAAAATTTGAACGAATGGTGTTTTTGGCCTCTGGGGACATTAAAATGAAAAAGTAAATCGGTCCCGGGCCTAAGTCTTACCATGAGACCTACGGTAATAGCTACTTCCCTATAGGGAAATTCGCTAAAATTGGCACTCTAAATCACAGACAGTACTTTTATTGTCTCTAAATATTAGCACTGATAAACTCTAACCAACTAACAACTAGGTTACGTAATTTCAATTTAATGTAAAATAAATTGTGCAAAAAACCAAAGGATTTTCTATTTCCTTATACAAGCTGTAGAATAGATGATTGTAGAATAACAAATTTGAAGCCTCCAACAGAGTATGCTGAAAAAAAAGTCCAGGTAGACCATAGTTGCCATAGTACAATGCAGGTACAACTTATAACCAATAAAATTGGCACTCTAAATCACAGACAGTACTGCTATTGTGTCAAAATATTACCACTGATAAATTCTAACCAACTAACAACTAGGTTACGTAATTTCAATTTAATGTAAAATAAATTGGGCAAAAAACCAAAGGATTTTCTATTTCTTTATACAAGCTGTAGAATAGATGATTGTAGAATAACAAATTTGAAGCCTCCAACAGAGTATGCTGAAAAAAGTCCAGGTAGACCATATAGTCTACTGTAAGTAGTGCTGTAAGTTGTAGTAGACAAAAAAGACACAGAACATACAACATTTTTTCTCCTGGGTTATGAGGCAATACTTCCCTGAGGAGGAAATGGAAATATTGTGTTTTCTTTGTCTTTGTATTATGGCCTTACCTGGACTTTGTCAAAGGTATAGCAGCTTTCCTGTCAGTTATTTGATGAAAATATACACTAAAACCTTTGAAACCGAAACCATAATAAAACATTCAAATTGTGTCCCTGGCATGGGTTGGCCTAGTTGGCCAACATAATGCAATGGAGCAGACGGTGACATGGATATAGTATATTAGTATATACCATGTTAAAGTCCCGAAAACAACTGTCAAGTACTTTCATTAGATTTTGAGTATACATTTGTAGAATTTAAGATTACAGTTATCAAAATAACGTAAAAATTATCATTGTAAAGCTCTTTGGCCCAAAATAGCCATAACTTCCAACCACTGACTAACCGATAGAAGTATGTTATAAAAATTGCCTTTTCCCCTCATTTCGGTTGATCAACGTTTTACTGTGTCAACTTTTATAAATTCCCATTCCATCTTTTGAAGATTTGGTAATCAATAATAGCAGCAAATACAAAAAATGATTTCTCAAGTATATTCGTGTACCTGTTTGTTTGTGAGTAAGGGGTTGAGTTGTAAATTAGATTGGATTTTTATGAGACAGACACACCGGGGTGTGTATTTTAAGGCAAACGATGAGTGGTGAATGGATGTGATGACCGCTTTGGTACTAACTGGAGATCAAGTGGTTCTTTAGTCAGGACCATTCGTAAAAAACTCAATGATCAAAAGGCTGTTAGGTCTAATTTCTTAAGTTCTGATTATTTTCAGGATAGGACCGGCAACCTTCTAATCACAGTAGTAGCTTACTCTGGTGTGATTGTTACAGTAGTCCCTCGGTGGTGACGACAGGTCTGGCCTACGACGGACTGATGTTGAAGCACGCTTGTGTTTGTGGAGACAACAGTCTACACCTGGAGCACGGCGGACGTCTGCAGAGTGTGTGGGCCAGGCTGGGAGAGACTGGTCTGGTCGCTAGGTGTGACAGAGTACGCAGTCGCAAGGCTACATTGGAGGAGCTACAGCTGTGCCACAGTGAGGCACACACACTCCTATTTGGTAAGTATACATTAGCCACTTGTGGACTTTTTGCTTCAGAGCCTGTCGAACTCGCTTGATGAACAGCAGCATCCTGTCAATGAGCTCTTCCTAAAGGCGATATTTCCCAACTTAACATACAAGGGTCAGGTACAGACGTTATCTACTGGATTCTGGAGGAACTTTATCCAGTGGTGAGCTATAAGATAGGCCACTACTCTAAGAGCAGCCAGTTTCGCACTCGAAAGCGACTTGTAAACGTGCTCCTGGACTGTTTTAGGTAGTCCATAGTGCAGTGCTGAATTGGGACGGTTTGCAGTTATGACAGTGACTAAGCGTTTTAACAATGCCTTAAAAAGGGACATATTGTGGACACTAGACTACTAAAACCTGGGGCACTTCGCAGTTGACTATTATTATTATTGTAATTCTAGAAAAATACCCTTGTCAAAAAAGAAAAAGACTAGCTCGACATTAAAAATTCTGTAGCTTTATTCAGCAGCCAAATTGG
Source organism: Macrosteles quadrilineatus (assembly GCF_028750875.1). Lineage (NCBI taxonomy): Eukaryota > Metazoa > Arthropoda > Insecta > Hemiptera > Cicadellidae > Macrosteles > Macrosteles quadrilineatus. Next base: position 16,950,721 of record NW_026542602.1, read on the forward strand.
GCAGCAAGGAAACTCACTTTAAAACTGATGTCTGTATTTTTTTAATTCCAAGAGCATTTCTCTTTACTGCATTCAGATATGTTCCGTTGTAAAGTAAATTGTCTGTAGTCTCTTAGGCTGAAAACATTTCTTGCACGCTATGTCCCATTTAATTGTGGATCTGTATATTTACCTGTAGGGTTATGTGGGTATGCAAATAAAAATGCAACTATTGTGTTTGTAACCAGCATGTTGATGCAGGTACAAACCCTCTGAACAGACAGAAGCTTGACATGAGCAAGTTGTCCATGTTGCCCATCAAGAGCTTTGTGCGTCTGCCATGTGGAGGGGTGGGGGTTGACTCCGACACTACGTGGAATGAGCTTCACACTGGACCTGCCGCTCGCATGGCTGCTGGCTGTGTCATCGAGCTGGCGTTTAAAAGTGAGTCTTTTTATATTACATGAAGATCTTGTTGCACGTTTTTCAGGAATAGCCCAAATTTTGGTTTTATGTGTTATGGATGTATTTAAAATTAACATATAAAAATGTTAATCCTAAAATATGATAACATTTTAGTAAGATGAAAGAATATGGCATCTCTGAAACAGACATTGCCCACATTCCAATAATAATCCTCCATATCCAAATAAAACGACAATTCAACCATAGGGTCTGAAATAACTGCGGAAAATAGTGTATATGAAAAGTTTAGTTGACAATGATGAATTGAATGTTCTGCAGCTGCCACTGGTGAGATGAAGAACGGAATGGCTGTGGTGAGACCACCGGGACATCATGCGGAGGCATCACAGCCAATGGGCTTCTGCTTCTTCAACTCCATCGCTATTGCGACTAGACTTGTCCAACAGCGCCTGGACGTGAGAAGGATACTCATCGTAGACTGGGTATGATCATGACGTTACGGTACTTAGATTTAAAAAAAGGGTTATTCATAGTAATGAAGCAGGACAAGATCTTTTAATGTTTAGTGGTGGGATAGATGCTTAGAACATGTTAGTCAATAGTCTTCTATGAGCTGATTAGTTTTGACTTCCTGCAGGCGTATTTTTTTTTAATCTCTTCTCAAAAAATCTTGTCTCGTAGAACGAGATTTAAAATTTCCCGAAACTTCGAGACTTGTCAATCCCTAGTACACATACATCCCTAGTAGTATGACATTGATTATTTACAAAACATATGTTGTAAAAGTAGTTGACAATTTGACATTTTGCAACAGGACGTTCACCATGGTAATGGGACCCAGCAGGTGTTCTACGATGACCCTAGAGTCCTCTACCTGTCTCTACACAGGCACGACGACGGCAACTTCTTCCCTGGAACTGGGGGACCTACAGAGGTAACATATTATCATAGACTTGCTAAGACAAATCACTCTTTTCTTTGCCAGTTACTTACACGTTTTGTAAATACATTTGACAAATCTGTTGACTAAGTCTATTCCTTTGTATGTACAAATAAAGGCAATAAAACTTGATTATTGTATATTATTTTTAGGGATGGACGGGATTGAATTTTTAGTTTGGGACGGGACGGGATTTTTATTTCCTTCCCGATTTTCGGGACGGGACGGGACGGGATTTTTTTCTGTGCATAAAAAGAAAGTACTGTATTGCAGTTACCAAAAAAAGACATACGAAATCAATTTGTACCATTTGTGGCACTGATCTATAAAAACCAAAAAATGGGTAACAATTTACAGGTACCTATAGTAACTTGTGACTCGCGGGTCACGGGGTGATCGTCTGTATGAATCACGGTCACGGCGAGATCGTCGTCATGACTCGCGATCACGGCGCGATCGTCATCATGACTCGCGGTCACGGCGCGATCGTCGGTATGACTCCGCAAGCACGAGGTTATCGTCGGCATGACTCGCGGTCACGGCGCGATCGTCGGCATGACTCGCGGTCACGGCGCGATCGTCGGCATGACTCGCGGTCACGGCGCGATCGTCGGTATGACTCCGCGGTCACGGGGTTATTGTCGGTATGACTCGCGGTCACGGCGCGATCGTCGATATGACTCGCGATCACGGCTCGATCGTCGGTATGACTCGCGTTCACAGCGCAATCGCCGTCATGACTCGCGGTCACGACGCGATCGTCGGTATGACTTGCGGTCACGGCGCGATCGTCGGTATGACTCGCGATCACGGCTCGATCGTCAGCATGACTCCGCGGTCACGGCGCTATCGTCGTCATGACTCGCGGTCACGGCGCGATCGTCGTCATGACTCGCGGCACAGAAAACGTACTACTATAACCCAGAATGCCAACCGCATGGTAAAAAGCATTAAGTGTTTTAAGAGAGCTTTGCCTGTCAATCGGTAGGTAGCGCCACCAGCGTTGCTATGCTATTGCATGGCAACGCTGGTGGCGCTGCCTACGGATTGACAGGCAAAGCTCTCTCAAACCGCTTAATGCTTTTTACCATGCGGTTGGCATTCTGGGTTATAGTAGTACGTTTTCTGTGCTCGCGGTCACGGCGCGATCGTCGTCAAGACTCGCGGTCACGGCGCGATCGTCGGTAGGACTCCGCGGTCACGGCGCGATCGTCGGTATGACTTCGTCTCCTGCGTTCGCGGACCTATCGCTCGCAATAACGGCGTTATCGGCACTCGCGAAGCGGAAAAATCGCCGACGATCGGACCAAATCCCGTCCCGAAAAATTCCCGAGTCAAATGTAATCCCGTCCCGATAATCGGGAATATTTTTTTCCCGAAAAATTCCCGAAATTTCGGGACCCGTCCATCCCTAATTATTTTGTTAATCTACTTTTCTGTATAGCCAACATTTAAGTCAATTACTACTCCTATCACAAAAGTAGCAAATACAAAGTACAAAGTAGCAAAAGTTAAGTCAGCCAATGTTTACTTAGATCGTTAACACTATTCCAGCTCTTTAAAATAAAAAAAATATACTTTATAAATTTTTGTAGGGATTGAATTTGTATTGAATATAAAATTAAAAGCAATATAGTTAGAGAAAAAAATAATATTTTAATTTAACACATTTCTACATCAACCACACTTTTAAATTGTACAGTTATCAATTTTGTAGTCCGTAGAACATTTTTCTTACTCTTTTTCATTTTATATATTGCAGTCTACACACCTATTGTTACTACCTAAATTCAATGTGTACTGCATTTTCTATGAAAGAGAATAACGACTGTTACACTTTCTTGGAAAATTTATGGAACAGAGCTAGTAATAGTATCATAGACAATTTTTTTTTTCAGATTTGATCACGCAGGAATCAAACATAAAATAATAGTTATTTGACGAGACACTTACATTAGGTTATTGTTTCCTTGTACAGTGTGGCACAGGAGCAGGTGTTGGCTTCAATGTGAACATAGCCTGGTCTGGAGGTCTAAACCCTCCCCTAGGAGACGCCGAGTACCTGGCTGCCTTCCGCACTGTGGTCATGCCTATAGCCAAGGTACTGTACACTGCTGTTCATTTGGTGTCAGTTTAGAAAACGTTGTACCCCTGCTACCATTGCTGGCACATTGTCAGTATAGTAATGAATTGGTTGTGAACAATGTTTAAGAAAGTAGTTAACACTTGAATTTGGTTTTAGAATTGTTTACTTTTTTGTCCTATTTAGTCAGAAAAAGTATTACATGTACTATTCAAATTTTAAGGAAGAAACTCAAAACACAGAAGCCTATGGATTTTGTGATAGGATAGCAGGCTTACCTTAAAGTAGAAAGTCTCCTCTGGCACAATAAACACAAAAAACCTTATAATACACAGAAAATTGAATATTTTACTGATACCGACATAATTTCCAACAAAAAAGGGAGATCATATCCTCTATACTACATTTTCTAATCAGCTTATTTATGTAACCGTAGTCAGGTTTTAAACACAAAAGTAAAATTTTTGGTTGTGGCTATGTGTGTCTCTACCACAAAATGTAATGAACCTAATGAAATGTTATGACCGAGGGTTATCGTATTTCAGAAACTTACAAGTAGGATTTTTTTTTGTACAACCTTAGCTTACAAGTGCTAGAAGAATGGTTAAATTAGCTTGACTTTGAACCAAACTATATATGAAGTATGAAGTGAACTATACCAAACTGTATATGAACTGATCTATATCCTATGTATGAACTATATGTAAACTGTATATGAAGCTGAATGATATTGTTAGATGTTGTAGAAGTTTTTCACAGTACGTGATGTTTGACAGGAGTTCAACCCTGAGCTGGTGATGGTGTCAGCTGGGTTTGATGCAGCAACTGGCCACCCTTCACCACTAGGAGGCTACAAGCTGTCTCCAGCATGCTTTGGCTACATGACCCGTCAACTCATGCAGCTCGCTCACGGCAAGGTATGTGATGCTATCCAGCTAGTTGGAAACAACCAGTATAGTATTTAGCTAGTTAACACGTTCGCTACTGAGCGTCGCATATATGCGACGCCGCGGTCATTGCCACAGACCGAGGTATACATTTGAATCTTACACATAGACCGGCTGTCACTTGGATAAAAGTACACACAGACCACGGGCAAAAACCTGTAAAACAGGTATCATTTACATTGTAATACGCTACAATCGTGTTTGTAAATAACTTATTCTTATTTTTTGTATTTTTTATAACCTTTTGTAATGTCCCCCGGTCTACAGCGAAGACAATAGTGAAAATTATCACAGTTTTCTTGAAATAGACCAAACGTCGCATATATGCGACGGTTCATTTTTGTTTGTGTTTTTAGGTGAAAGTAAGTAAAAAAAAAAACAGATTATTCAAGAACAGTTTATAGGCTAACTGAACAAATATGAAAGCTACATAGGATAATGCAGCATACATACTGCATACATACATTCAGTGATGCTGAAAAGTAAAGACCAGTTTTTCCAACTATCATATGACGTCACCAATCATCATATCCACAGACCAAGCGACGCAGTTGTGCATCAGACATCTCTGTAGACCACTGCAGGGAATTCAGTGCCTTCAAATAGACCGTTACAAAGATATAAGCATTTTAATAACATTAGAACCCGGACCCAAATATGCGGCAGCAGTCTATTTTAATGTGACTAGCCGCCGCATATATGCGACGACAGTCTATGGGTGGAAACCAGCCGTCGCACATATGCGTCGCTGGTCCATGTGAATGAAAAATTTCGTACTATTGCAGTAGCGAACGTGTTAAAAAAGGAACAAGGGAATATAATGACACACATAATAATTAATTAATGATGTGTCGATACCAAAATTTATCGATTCTCGATACTGATGCAATTCTTTTATAGTTTTACCAAATGTTCTGAATGGATTGGTTGTACTACACGAACCCCTGTCTTTATGTCCTTCCATAAAGTATTTAGTGAAAATTTGATTTTTTTTTAAGCAAAGAAATAATTAATGTGGTGCAATGAAAAATTATAACTAGCCAATTTAAGTTTAATCCCTTCCAAACACATTAAATAACTACCATAACAAAGGTAAATGAAGATCTAACATCAAAAATCAAAAAGAATATTATTTTAACTAGTGATGTGCCAGGCTGATTTTTTCTGTGAAGCCAAACTAGAGGTAGTACTAATTGTATACAAAGAATGAAGACAGTTTGATTTGATTTGCTTACGATTTTGCCATGACCGCAAAAAAACGGAAGAAGTTCGCGATTTTGACAGGATTGCAGAAGTTTACAATTTCAACAACTACAACCGCTAAAAATTTTAAATTTTACTTTTCAAAGCAATTGGGTTTGGGGCCAACCTGATTGTGGCTTGCGAATCCCTAATTATTGTGAGTGTTGTCACGCAGGTGGTGTTGTCGCTGGAAGGTGGGTATGACCTGGCAGCTATCTGTGACTCGGCGGAGGAGTGTGTGAAGGCATTGCTGGGCGATGACCCGAGACCTCTCACGTCTGAGGAGCTACACCGCTCACCTTGTCAGAACGCAGTTGACACTTTGCAGAAGACCATCGCTGTCCAGGTACAACTACTAGCCTAGTGTCACAGTATCCTCAATAAATGGATCCAAGACTTCTTGTACAACAATCATATTTACCCATTTAGCTAAATACTTAAATAAGAATTGCAATTTGAAAAAAAAAATGGACTTACTTCTTAAAAAGGTAATTCTACAAAACACTTTGTTTGGCTGTAGCCTACAGCTCGTCCTCCTAAACACCACACTATCACATCTTCCAACTCGCCCGTGGATCAAATACTCTCATTCCTCGCCTTCTGTCAGCAGAACAAGTTGCTGATTGCAACTCACAGTCTAATCATAAAATTGTCTCTGTACAATTTGACCCCCACCTCTCCCCTACTGGTAACAAACCCACTGATCCAGTCTTGTTTAGTCTGACACTCGGTTTGTTTGCCCACAGTTGAGTCACTGGGCTGTGTTGAAGCAGACGGCTCATCTTGTGTCTTGCTCAGCCATGGAGGCGAGTTACTCAGAGAGAGAAGAATCTGACACTGTCTCAGCCATGGCGTCACTCTCTATGCAACAACAGGCCTCCTCACAAATTCAGTGAGTCAAATCAGAATGTTCAAATTTGATATTTTATTGTGATTTTTATTGTCAAATATTTTAAAATTAAAATTCAGTAGTTCTGATAGTATTTGCAGACCACAACTTAAAATGGGTTATGAGATGGTTTTACATTAGAACCCTGAATCTAAATAAATCCGGCAACAACAGGACGAAGCCCCTGGCCAGATAACAATTTGGCTGAATAAACCAACCAATTATAATAATGAAAATGTATACCTAATAATAATGTGTAATCAATAAATGTAGTCATAAATAATGTTAAAAACTTTTGTGGGATTATTTTTTAGACAAATTGACGTTTTTAAAACCAATACAGAATTAATTGATTGTAATATGTGGTTAAGTAATTAACATAATTCAGATAGCATAAATAAGGATTCTAAAGATATAGATATTAAATAGGGATGGGGGTAAAAATTACTCACAATGAATTGGCTTTGGAGATGATTAGGCCTTAAAGAGTCCTTGTAACCTAGACGTTCTTACTCTTAAAAGAATAAAAAAACTACAAAGGAAATTTCTAATCTCACAGTCAAAATCACACTGGTGTTTGAAAAAATATTTTGAGAAGGTAAATAACTCTTCAACGGCTGTTTGAAATTAACGAAATTAACATTGTTGACGGGCAAATCTAAGATGGCCATTACCTTCCGTGGACTCCCTTAGAAAACAATTCAAAACTACAAAGAACATTTCTTCTCATAGTATACTAGATATTTAACACTTTGGTGTTTGAAAAAAAATATGGACGATAAATAACTCTTCAGCAGCTGTTAGAAATTATCCAAGATGGCCGCTAGCCTCTAAGGACTCTTAACATAGTCTATAATTCTTGCTGAATTTTCTCGTCCATTGTTTTTTTTATGTTTAAAGGTAAAGCTGGGTTTTCCAAAGCTTAGATACAGACTGTGGACACTCTCCTTTTGTTTTAGGTAATTTAATGGTACTGTTTTCCGCGGACTGGATGAGCGGAAAATCACTTCTCTGCACTCAGCTTCTGTGCTTAGGAAAACCCAGATTAAGGCCTACTTTTTTAACCTCACTCAACTGAGTACTGTACACAGTTAAATGTAAATAAACAGATAACCTGTGAAAGTGCTCAAGTCTCGGGTACAAATGCGTGCAGTTGGTTAGCTGTTGGACGTACGTTTTGATATTGGCATCCTAGAAGTGCCTGAAGGACTTTCAAACCCGAGCCCGGATGTGAGGGGTTCTTCTGGATTCCTTTTGGAGCTACTCAGCTTGAACTACGATTTCAGCGTGTCAGTTGCTCCTCTCATATCATCACTTATGTGTTTACCTTTTGCAGGAGTCCAGAGAGGTCAAGAGAAGAGTCAGTTGAGCCCATGGAGGAAGATGAAGTCAAGTGAAGGATCAGTGCATCTTCTTGTGTCGGTTGCTCCTCTTGTGTCGTCGATGGATGGCAAAGTCCGTCGTCGCTTGGTCGCGTCCGGACGCCATCCTCACGTCATTCCTCGTAGCATGCTTCTGTCTGTTACCGTTCATTGTATGTTAACCCGCCCGGTGATGTTATGTTACGAGCCTTCTCTACCTCAGTTTTCTTTTTGAAGGCCTTTACACTTTTTTGTCTTCCATTAGTCTTGTTTTCATCGTTAAGTTCTATCTTAATGATGTGTCTCGGATTGTAATTCGGATTCTTTTGTACCGTTTTCCATTGTTGTGTCTATGATGTAACAATTTTTACTTTGGTTTATGGGTGAGATTGTACTCGGTGTATATGAGAAAGGCGGGGTCGTTAAAAACGGGAATATTCTCAAAGCTTTATTCCAGAATGTGAAATTTGTCATTAGGAATGTAAAGTCTTGGTGAATTGATTTTTTTTTACTGTTTAATGTTGATCGTTTATTATTCGTAATGATGAAGTGTTATATTGCTAAAAACTTTATTGTGAATTCGTCTATTTCCAATTTAATACATTTCCATGTTTTGAATTTCGCTTGGTAGTCTAGTGTAGAAGATGACAGACGCGATTTATTTGGAAAATGGAAAAGACATAGGTTAAGATATCTGTTATGAATAAGGCATTAAGTTTGCATTTGAAACCATGACATATTTTGTTCAACTTGAGACAGGGATCATTCACAATAACTAAGCACATGTTTACTCACCAAAAGTACCTAATGTTCTTGTAGTTACATTTTCATAAAGCCACTGGTTTGAACCAACACTGTGTATACAAATAACAAGCTTTAAGAATAGATATTAAAGAAGCCAAGGATTTCCTACAATTTTGCATGTTCAAGGTATAGCAACTATTTTGCTTAAATTAGTTCTCCTGGTAATTATTTTCAAGTTAGTGTGACAATAAATGATTCTGTTACAAATTTTTATCTAACAAGTACCGGTTACACAATTGTTTTTTTTTTTTTTTACTTAATGCCTAATCTCTTAAGTTAGTCGTAACAATGTGATTTACTCTTTTGTGTATGAAATTATTTTAACATTCCAAAAACCTTTTTATAAAAATTTCCAGATCAAGGCTAATTAATGAAAGTAAAATATGTTTTGTATATAAAAGATTGCGTTGTTAGATGATTTATTTTTTGTAAGTAAGGCTTCAGCTTTGAGAACAATCATGTGATATACATATATTTATTGTTGTGCTATTGATATAAGAGTCTATCTATGGACATTATACCTTGCTAGAAGTTTATTAATTGTTATTTGTTCGATGTATATAACTGTGAATAAGAATATCATATATTTTGAACGTAGATCAATGATTGTCTAGCTGCTCATAATTATACATTTAAGGTGGAAATATTTATTGATGTATTTTGCCGCCTGTCCGCAGTCGTAGTGATGTGGATTGGCGGGTGTCATTAGTCTAGCTGGGCTCAATGTTGTTAATGTCGGCAGGTCCGATCAATGTCGTGCAATAGTTTTAGTCGTTAGCCTTTATTTCCCACACATTAACCCATTTTGTACTTTTTTACATAAATTATAAATTAAATAAGATGCTTAGTGAAATCTAAATTAAATTTTAATTTTATATGTCAATATTAGAAGTTAATGAGAAAGTATTCCATTTTTAAATGGAACATTTTAAAAGTCCAAATTGCTAGACGTATATGTAGACTTTAATTAGTTTGTTTTTTATTTGTTGAAAGCTTAGTGAAATGAAGTGATATAATATATGCGTATTCATCATTCAAACAAAAGCAAAGAGAGGAATATTTCTTACCTGAAAACTACAAATTAATAGGTGAATATAAAATTTGCGTTTTAAGGTTTTAGTTGTACACATTTTAATCATTAGTCACTTGAAGCATGTTACAAGGATAATTTCTCCATATTGCAAAGAATATTTAAATTTGATCTATTAAACACAAACCTCTCAACTTCTCTCGATAGTTTAGATTCAATTTAATTTTTTTAATTATTGATATTTTTGCATACTTTGTTTGTTGTTGCTAGGTAAGATTGAAAAAAAAAGTATGCGTTAGGTGGAATGCTATGTGTTTGTTTCTAGCTAAACCCAACTAGTATTTGATCCAGGACAAGATATTAAGCCCAATGTTCAAGGACCGTTTTAATTTCCAACTTTAAAAACATGGCCCTAAATAATTTAGGATTGAAAAATATTTACCCATTTAGCCAGATTTGGATCTTACATTTAACATTTTTACTATTTGGCTGTAAGTGTTATGTCATGTTTTTCTGCATATGATATCTTTCATTTCACTAAACTTTTTTTGGTAGTAACATCACCTTCACTATGAGCTGCATCTTATAATTCTCTAGTCATAATCGGTATCATACACATATACACGCTTCCCAAGCCAATGAACTGTGTAATTTTGTTTATCGATACACTTTTAATCTAAAATACTGTATTGTTATGTTTTCTTATTTTTATTTGAGGATACGAATCTGTAAAGTTTACATAACGGATCTTATGTAGTATGTACATAAAGTTGAGACATATGAGTTGTTTTGCTTTGAAATGTTTGTGTCTTTCTTAGTTCGTAAGTATTCTATTTCTACAAATATTGTGTCAGTTAAGTGTAAGAATGTATCTGCTACATGCATAGAATAAATTCCAGTTGAGGAACACACAAAAGTGAACATTGATTTATTTAATCACCCATAGATGAAAATCCTTAACATTGATATTGGTGTACTTTTTTGCAATCAATTTTGAAATAACTTCCCGATGTGCTAGAGACTTTAAACTTGAAACATAGCTCACAAATGGATGATAATGCAATATTATATCATTTAGTTTTCATATTTCCCTTGGGCTTGTTTTATTAGCTCGCTTTCTTGTCCAGTACAAATTTTTATATCATACTTAACTTTAAACTAACTTCCCGAAGACCAAAGAGCTAGAAACTTGATTTGAAACATAGTTCACAAATGGATGACAATGCTACTATATAATTTTATTTTCATATTTCCCTTGGGATAAGCCCCATGGGCTTCAAAATTTTCCATGTTTGCATTTTGGAAGAATATAAATATATCATGTTATTATAGATAAATATCTACTTACGTATCACGTATGCCAGTAGGTATCAAGTGTAGTTGATTATGCTGTACATGTTTCGAGCCTAATATTACGGCTCATCTTCAGCAGCATAAGTAGATTATTATCTATAACTAGCTGTAACCCGCGGGCTTTGCCCCGTTTAACTTCTTAATTTTCAAGATTATCTCGTTCGCATGGCTCAATCACGTCCTGGTTGAAGTTTGTTCGCTACGCTCACTCACCTTTAGGTTGGAGCTCGTTCGCTACGCTCACTCACCTTTAGGTTGGAGCTCGTTCGCTACGCTCACTCACCTTTAGGTTGAAGTTCGTTCGCTACGCTCACTCACCTTTTGGTTGCAAATTAGCTGTTGTCATAAATGTAAAAGAAATAATAGTGCTGCACCCTGTTGGTAATCCTTGTAACTTTAATGCTATTGAACATCATAGAACAGAACCAACTTGTTTAATTGAAACAGCTGTTAAGATTCAATAATTCCATTTCTCATAAGGTTAACATGGGAAACTCCAGAGCCACTGGGGCGGAGCCCGAAAGGATTTTTGAAATAAGAATATGCCTATATGTTAATCGGGAATGTGAGCTATCATCATGCCAAATTTCAGCCCAATCCGACCAGTATTTTTCGAGTTTACTTTTCCCATACACACATACAGCAACCACCTCTTTTTTATAATAGTATAGATTAACATACTAGGTGGCGTTTGCAGAGGCATCCACAAAATTGAGCGGAGTCATCAAGGGTTCATATTATATTGTTTTTGTCATACTAAAGTAAAAACAGTAGTTTTGAATGCATGCGTTGCGGGTCTAAAGTAGCATTTTTAATATTTAGGGAGTAAAAATGGTTTTTTAGCCTCTATGGAGTAAAAATCAGCTGTTGTCAACTCAGTTGTAAATTTCGATTGTAAACAATTGCATGTATCGAAAATTCAATATGTATCGATTCCTGCTTCGTAATCATTTTAACATACAGTCTACAGTCTCTTCCCGTAGCATTTTAGCATCGCAGGTACATTAATCCATTCCCAAACTCAACACTGCTCACCTTTACTACTTCCTTCACCACACCCTACGTCGTGGACCTGTTTCCCTCTCTTCCCATAGCATTTTAGGATTGCAGATACATTAATGTATTTGCCAAAGACAGTTCCCACACTCGGCACTGCTAGCCTTACTACTTTCTTCACCATTTACTACGTCCTAGACTTGTTTCCTTCCTTTCTCGTAGCATTATAGTATTGGAGATACATTAATCTAACTGCCACAGACGGATCTCACACTATGCTGATGCTCATATTTTACTACTTCCTAAGCCACTTCCTACGTCGTGGACCTGTATTCATCACTTTCCATAGCATTTTAGTATTTTAGATACGTTACTCTAATTGCCACAAACATTCCCACACTCCGTACTGCTAGACTTTACTACTTCTTTCACCATTTCCTATGTCGTGGGCATGCTTCCATTCCTTCTCATAGTATTTCAGCATTGCAGATACAATAAAACTGCTACAAACGGTTTCCAGTTACCATACTCCACACTGCTCACCTTACTACTTCCTTCACCACTTCCTACATCGCGGACCTGTTTCCCTCCCTTTCCGTAGCATTTAAGGATTGCAGATACCTTAATCTAATCGTCATAAACAGTTCCCACACTCCGGACAGCTTGCCTTGACTACTTTTTTCACCACTTCCTACGTCGCGGACCTGTTTTCCTTTCTTCCCAAACATTTTAGGATTGCGGATACCTTAATCTAATTGCCACAAACAGTTCCCACAGTCCGGACTGCTTGCCTTTACTACTTCCTTTGCCACTTTCTACGTCGCGGACCTGTTTTCCTCCCTTCCCATAGAATTTTAGGAATGCAGATACCTTAATCTAATCGTCATAAACAGTGTCCACACTCCAGAATGCTCGCCTTTACTACTTCCTTCACCACTTCCTACGTCGCGGACCTATTTTCCTCCCTTCCCATAGAATTTTAGGAATGCAGATACCTTAATCTAATCGTCATAAACAGTTTCCACACTCCAGACTGCTCGCCTTTACTACTTCCTTCACCAATTCCTACGTCGCGGACCTGTTTTCCTCCCTTCCCATAGAATTTTAGGAATGCAGATACCTTAATCTAATCGTCATAAACAGTTTCCACACTCCAGACTGCTCACCTTTACTACTTCCTTCACCACTTCCTACGTCGCGGACCTGTTTTCCTCCCTTCCCATAGACTTTTAGGAATGCAGATACCTTAATCTAATCGCCATAAACAGTTTACACACTCCAGACTGCTCGCCTTTACTACTTCCTTCACCACTTCCTACGTCGTGGACCTGTTTTCCTCCCTTCCCATAGAATTTTAGGAATGCAGATACCTTAATCTAATCGTCATAAACAGTTTCCACACTCTAGACTGCTCGCCTTTACTTCTTTCTTCACCACTTCATACGTCACGAACCTCAAGCTAGTGTCGTCATTTGATTAAATTTATGATCCATACCGTTTCTGTTCTAATATATGTGGAATAATGCTTTCAGCTATTTCTTTATCTACTGCATTCAAAAGTCAACAGCTGATCATATGTCGTTGTTTATGTGTCAAATATTGCTTCCATAAGGATTACATTGAAACTTTGAGACCCAGGGGGGCGGATTCCTGAGAGACTTTTTTAACGCCATATAGATGTTGGCACTCACCGATATGGTCTTTATCACCATGCAAAATTTGAAAACGATTGATTCAGCCGTCTAGGAGGAGTTTGCGTATTACGAAATGCATAAGAGTCGACGTATAAGAGCTTCGCTCAATTAAAGGTTATAATAATAATATATTAAAGGTATCAAGGCTGATTAATTTGATAGTAAATATATCAAATGAAGTCAGCTGTAAATACTTAAATTTGACAGTTCGAAGAGCAGGTTAAGAGGTACAGGTACTGCTCCCGAGAGATTCTAAATATCAAACAAGCATTTAAAATTAAAAGTAAAGATAAAAACATCTGATAACAGATAATATGGTTTTGGTTAGGTATTAACAAGGTCATTATATAATATATTTAACATATTTACACATTAAAGACTAAATACCCTCGCCGCAGCAAACCTGCAGACTTAAGTGAATTTCCATTTCCCTGATTGGATTTTCAATTAAATCAATTTCAATAACATTAGGTTTCATGAGTACCTAGGTTTGCTGCTACAAGGAGATTAATAAAGTGAGTTTTTATTAATATATTAATAGCTTAGTTTAAAATAAATAAATTTGCCAAGTTTCATTAAAATATAATCATAAACAAGCTAACTACAACAGTTTATGTACTCTCCGTAATAATAACATGGGAATTTTAAATTTACAATGTTTTAAATTTTCTCCGTAACCAATTACCTTATAATACCCCCGCCGCAGCAAACCTGCAGACTTAGCGAATTTCCATTTGCCTGATTGGATTTACTCAAAAATATCTCCTTAAAAATATCACATTTATTCCCCATTGAAATAGCATTTGTTTAACGAGTACTTAGGTTTGCTACAACAGGGAGGGTAAAAACTTATTTTTTATGAAATGTAATAGTTTAGTATGAAATGAATAAATTTTACAAATTTGATCAAAATATGTTCATAAACAAGCAAAATACAACAGTTTACTTATTCTTCATATAAATAACATGGGAATTTTAAATTTAAATATTTTTTAGAATTTTTTTGGTTACCGTTAGGCACATAATGACACTTCAATATACTAAATTATTTGTTTTTTTTTAGCTCCACAATATGGTTTGGAAAGAAATTGCTAAATCTTATGTTTTTTGGGTCCAAAATGGGAAAAACCAAATTTCACCCCATAAAACCCCCCATAAATCCCCGTTCCCATAGTCCAATCATGCTGGTTTGAATAAAAAAATTAATTGGTATCTTCTACCTTTACATAAATACCAACTTTCATAAAAGTTCAGTCAAAATTATCAAAGGATAAAATAATGAAATGTATAATTAAATTTACAAGTTCAACAAGGCCAATATATAATAATTTTTTTTTAATTTTATATTTATTTGCCTTGTTGAACTTGTAAATTTAATTATACCGGTACATTTCATTATTAATTGCCAATGTCTTCAATATAAGTTATAAAGGATAAAATGTTAATGAAAAACATATAAAATAATGGATATCTATTAACGAAGCGATTTCGTAAAAAAATGTTATTCCTTATGTTCTTCTTATTTGGATCCAATGAATCAACTCGTAAACTTTGTCCCTACCTTTTTTGAACACACTGTATAAACACACTGTATGTGTGTGTCCGTTAGCAAAAATTATCCGATCTTAATGAAATTTCGCAAAAATGTGTAAACCAACGTTTCTTCGAACAAGTTCGCGAACCAGCGTGGTCGGACCAGGGCAACGGGGTTTTTGGGGTAATTTAAGGGGTAAAAATTGGGTTTTCTTATGTTCGAACCACATGTTTGACCCTCGAAACATGAAATTCCCTAATTTTTCTCTAAACTATTTTGAAGATCTTAATCAAACAAACATTTAGTGAATTGAAGTGTTTTTATGAGGTTATTGGTTACGGAGAAAATTCAAAATATTGTAAATTTAAAACTCCTATGTTATTATTACGGAGAGTATATATAAAAGAATTTATTTTTAAAAATAAATACCTCCGCCTTAAAAATAAGGTTGCCAATGACACAGAAAAATAGTACACATGAAATATCGAAGGATTATACACAGCTATGAGACTGATTAATTTTGATGTTTACCATATAGATGATTTCTCATTATGGCCAGTGAACCTCTTAATGTTTCATGAATAATAATTTTCAAAAAGGATCTGTCCAAATCATATTGTTTCCAAAAGTTCACAAAAAATTTTGATAATGTTCCTCTAGAACCAATAAACAATCCAATCACCTCAATTTTTGAAATTTTAAAATTTTTCTTGAAATATTCAAAGGTAGAATCATAAATTTTTTTCTTTTCTTCATTTACTTCGTTAGCTTGATTTATGTTTGTTTCAAATCAAATTGTAGGATCGAGAATTATGCCTTTGTTAGTATCTCTTTCGATTAATAAAATATCTACTCTTCTGGTGCTTCCGTTAGAAGAAAGACAGTGTACTTCTTCTTGCACTTCCCATGTATTATACCTTTTTCGGAAGGCATTTGCTATGATACTTCTTATTTTGTGGTGCCTAGTGTTTCTTAGAAGTTCACCAAACGGACAGAAGCCAAGGGCATGTGCAAGGGTTTCAATCTCACCACAGGCATGCCTGCAGCGGTTATTGCCCTGACTTCTGCCGTGGAGAACACGCACTGGCACCACATTTGCAATCATTTTTATACTGTCTTTCCACTCAGATTCTGACAAGCCTTCTTTATTAATAATACTTTTATTTCCCGGAGTATAGTCCTTGAAAAGTTCAACACCTTTACCCTTCTGTTTTAAGCTTTTCCAATTTTCAAACTCTTTTTCTCTTAAGTCATTTCTTAATTTTTGGGTATTTATTGTTTGATAACGATCAATTTCTTCTAGGTTTAATTTTTTTAAACAAATTGTTTCTATCAGTTTAAATTTGTCTTCATTTATTGTATAACAATTTTTAGCCCGTCTGAGTATTTGTATAGAATTAAGTTGTTGAATATATGCTTCCCATTGAGCCTTGATTAATCCAAGTCCTTTATATTTTTTTGGGCTATATAACATAAAATCTGGAGTGATCAGTTGGTAAGCTTAATATTTCTTTAACACTACTTTTAACCAGTTTGTCTAAGTCAGTTAAAAATGCTACTGGTAATTTATGGAGTGGAGCATTTTGAAATGGATATATTAACGTTGGCCATATACATTGATTAATTATATTAAACTTTTGGCTTGACAAAAGTAATGTAGTTGATGTTAGTCTTTCTAATTGGGATTTGAATTGTTTAATTATTCTCTCTTTATTAAAAACGATCCCTTGGGAAAAGTTAACACCTAAATACTTTATGTTTTCACTATCTGAAATACTTTTTATGAATAAGTTTTCATCTAACCAGATATTACTTTCAACTAGAAGCCCTTTTTCAATCACAATAGACTGACATTTGTTGGGGTTTATTTCTAGTCCGATCGAATAAAGTAAATTAATGGTCATTGAAGTAAGGGTTGCAACACTTTGTTTGTCTTTACCAATAATAACTAAATCATCAGCAAATCCCATTATGGTTAGTCTATCTAAATCCGGCAGAAGTTCGTATCCGTAAGCCATTTGAACTTCTTTTTCACTTAGTTCATTTAAAATGAAATCTGTGCACAAATTATACAGCGTAGGGGATAAAGGTGCTCCTTGTAGTAACCCTCGTTTGAAGAGAATCGCTTTTGTTTTACTTCCACCAGTTTCAATAATAGTTTGGTTGTCTAACTGAAGATTTGCTATCAAAGTTTTTAACTTCCTAGGAATGTTTTGTGATTCTAGCGTTTTAACTAGGTGTTCGTGCCCAACACAATCATAAGCTTTGTTAATATCTAGAAAAACCAATGAAACTTCTTTTTCCTCTGTCTTAGCTTTTGTTAAAATTGAGTTCACTATTTCTACATTGATTGTTGTTCCTGGTGTACTAGTAAAACCTCTTTGGTTTGGGTTAAAACGTATATGACCTCTCAGTCTTTTGTCTAGAACTCTTTCAACACTTCTTCGTAAGACAGAGCAAATAGATATAGGTCTCCAGTTTTTAGCATCTTTAACGTCACCTCCTTTGTAAATTAAAACTGTTCTTGCAAGTTTAAAACAATCAGGGACCCAACCTTTTAGCATCATGATTGTACATATCTTTGCCAAAATAACAGACACTTTCTTACACTTTATAACTCTCATTAACACTTTGTCTACACCAGGAGAAGTGTCAACAGCAATTGTCTGTCTTTCCCTCTGTCTGTAACACTCAAGATGGCATTTTACGCAATCTTCTCCGTGAAAACCAGAGTACCTATCAAGATCCAAGTCATTTTAATGTATTCACTGGATTGGCGAGAGTGTCTTTAGTGATTAAACTATAGCCTCACTACTTTGTAAGTAAAATTACGGACGTTCAAAAATGCGGTTTTGTGCGTTTTTTGTCAAATTTTTGTTCAATTTTTATCACATAATCGTCTATGAAATAACAAACAGCTGTTCGGATCAAGATTATTTTTTCTAGCTGTCACTGATATGTTTACAAATGTTGTTTACAAATACCGCAACCATTTTGAATCACGTTTTGAAAGCAAATCCCAACCAAGTGAGATTAAAAACGTTTTTCTTATATAACGGATTTAATTAATCGCAAGTGCAATAATATAAAGTAATAGTGTAACCGTAAATGAAATTAAATAACTAGGCATCATCCAGATCGGAACCAAAAATTCTTTGAGTATAAAATGTTTCTTGAGTTTTGATAACCAGAAAGAAGACCTTGAATCAGTGTTGTATAGGGCTGGGACACTGAAATGATCGTCGCCAATAGCTTACAAAAAAGGTTTCCACTCATTGACGGCGCTTCAATGGCGGTTGTGTAAAGTGTAAAGTAAAAAATCACAACTGCAGTGGGTGATTGTAACAGAGGTTTAACAGATGAAGTGCTAAACTCGCTTTTCCAATGTGTCACTTTCTGTTTCTACTCACCGTGTGATGCAATCGCTGGACCATACAGCCAATAGGCCCATAGCTCATATCTTGGGTACGTAAGCCTACATATTTATTCATAACAACCTTTTCGACGACGATCCTTGATACCGGTACTTTTCCATAGAATACATAGCCTACCTACTTAAGAAATATAATTACAAATGACCAAAACCCCAAAATTGTGTGATTTTCGTCACATTTCTTTCTAATGTTAATAGATATACTAATCATTGTTTAGAGAATGCGTAATCTATTAAATAACAAAAAGTTGTTTGGATAAGGTTGTTTTTTTTCAAACTGACACCGATAAGTTTACGTTATAACTTTTTACGAGAAAATCCAAAACCAAGAGATCAATAACCTCGGGACTAGATATTAATGCATTTAATTGGTCGGATATACTATAGTTCTTAACTTTAAACGTTGGCTTTTGGTAGGTACTGTACTGGTTCTTTTCCTTAGAACCGTTGGTAGCTGTCAGAATCATTTTTACGTAGGTACCAACACATCACTGTAGTTTACAAATTAGTTATCGTTGGTGTTGCACCTTATTTATTAGAGCCGTCCGTATTCAATTTAATTAATGTCTTAACTCTGTATAAGTTTTGCTTTTTCTGTCTGGATTCCAAAATCTAAGCTTACCCGGTACCTATGCTAAGAAAATGATAACCCATTTGAGTAAAACATTTGTTGGGCAAACCATCATGAATTGTTTACGCTTTTACATTGTTTATGTATGATTACGGTAATAAAATAACACTTAACGCATAGCTATGAAAAAGACATGCAGATTAACACCTTTAGTTATAGATAGTCACCTGCAATATGGACACCCTCTTTCAATGTTGTATCAAAAATCATCATAGAGCCGCGCCGACTTAAAATATGTGAGCTTGCCTAATACAAAAGTTTACTTTATTGAAATTATTTCATTCTTTTTAGAGCGTTTGAAGTCGGTTGTGTTTTTTTACAAAAATAAATTATTCAGTGTTTCACGGAATGGACAAGAGCACCTTTGATACTGAAAATGTCAACCGGATAAAGTGTTAAATGGTGAGGTTGAGGTAGTACTTTAAATACGTTTAATTTAACCATTAATTGTGGAAAGTAACTTTCAATTATAGCACATATTATAGCAACATTTTTTAGTTTAATCATTGGACATATGGACCAACACGATCCGGGTGACATTTAATTGCGAAGCATTTATTTTGGCTTGAACTGTCAGATACTGTATTTGCGAAGGTTTATATATAATAGTTTTGCCAGTATATCTGCAAATATGCAAACTAACTGCTGTTCTTAATCTTAATATAAGAAGGTTTCAACTGACTACTATAAGATCCCCGTGCGTAGAACGGGCACACAGCTAGGTTTTAAACTGTCTTTTTATTAAATTTCAATAAAGTAAACTTTTGTATTAGTCAAGCTCACGTATTTCAAGTCGGGGAGGCTCTATGATGACTTTTGATACAAAATGAAACTAATGAAAGAGGATGTCCACATTGCAGGTGACTATCTATAACTAAAGGTGATTATAATCTTATAGTGGCATTAACGAGTATCTTTAAAAAGATACTCTTTTTAAAGATTTTGATCATTTTAAAGATTAAAGATCTTTTTTTAACTATCAGATACTGTATTTGCGAAGGTTTATATTTAATAATTTTGCCAGCATATCTGCAAATATGCAAACTAACTGCTGTTCTTAATCTTAATATAAGAAGTTTTCAACTGACTACTCCCCGTGCGTAGAACGGGCACACAGCTAGTTTGAACTAAGCAGGAACAAAAAACTGTGATTCGCAATGAGAACTGTCAAAGTAGGATTGTTTACAGTTAAATTAATGTTTTTCATATTTTCATGAATAATTTGTGATATTTTGCGAATTGTTGACAATTTGTTTTTCTCTATTGTTTAGGTGAAGTAGTAGAACATTATGGCTATGGTAGATGTGTAATGCTATAGAATACTGTAAATTTAAAAAAGCAAATTTTATCAAACTGTGTCCTCCCTTATTGCAAACGCAAAGCTTGAGTATAACTGCAATAAGCATTTTATACTTATATTCCAACCCCGTACGAAGGACGGGTACTCTGCTAGTATATTAATAAAAACTCACTTTATTAATCTCCTTGTAGCAGCAAACCTAGGTACTCATGAAACCTAATGTTATTGAAATTGATTTAATTGAAGATCAAATCAGGGAAATGGAAACTCACTTAATCTGCAGGTTAGCTGTGGTGGGGGTATTTTGCCTATTCCATGAAATGCAGAGATGGTAATGCAACCTTTTATTGCAAGGAAAGTGAATAGGTTGCTGCAGACCTCTGGAGGGAGTTGAGAACACAAAACACTGAATGGTTTTTTTTAATTTTAGGTTTTAACGGCCGCCATTTTGAAATGACTTGATGAACTTGACCATTTTCAACCCAGGCCAAGATAATGTATTCAAGCACTTGTGTGCCAAATTTCATGAAAATCGGTTTAGGCATTCGGTCGTTAATTATAGCCAATTCATGGGGACCCAGCATCCTCTTACGGGCACCATTTTGATGACGTCATTACGGACGACCAAGGTCCCTAAAAATTGGGGTCTGGGCGGTTTTAGGTTCAGAAACTTGTATACTATAACCACCTAAAATTGCAGCCTCTCCGCCAGAACTGAAATATTCTGCCACTATATGCAGCTATACGACCCCACTATAAATACATTTTCCAAAATTGATCAAAATATGTTTATAAACAAGCAAATTACAACCGTTTACTTATTCTCCATAAGAATAACATAGGAATTTTTAATTTACAATTTTTTAGAATTTTCTCCATAACCATTAGGCGCATGATAACGCTTTAATATATTATTTGTTTTATTAAGCTCTACAAAATAGTTTTTAAATAAATTTAAAAATTGTATGTTTTTGGTGTCAAAAATAGGAAAATCCTATTTTTACCTACAGGGGACACATTTTAGTTCAATAGGTGAAGATAATTGTAAATTATCATTCGCCCCACGTTTTTCGTTTTAAATCTTACAAGTATTTATTCTCTCCACATATTTATAAAATACTAGCAGTCATACCCATGCTTCGCAACGGGAAGAGAATTCTAAAGAGAATAATTATGATAAACTATTATTACACCAAATAATTTTATCACACACTTTTAAAAAAAGTTCTATATTTCGGCATTAGCCTTCTTCAGGAACAACAAACAATAACAAATAAAAGTGTTTACCACTCTGGATCAGACGGTTTTAGCAAATACCCCCGCCGCAGCAAACCTGCCGACCAAGCGAATTTCCATTTGTCTGAATTGATTTTCAGTTAAATATATTTTAATAACATTAGGTTTAACGAGTACCTAGGTTTGCTGCTACAAGGAAACTAATAAAGTGTGTTTATGAGTAAAATATTGATAGCTTAGTACAAAATAAATAAATTTGCCAAGTTTGATCAAAATATATCCATAAACAAGCAAACTACACAACATTTGACAATATTCTCCATAAGAATAACATGGGAATTTGAAAATTTACAATTTTTTTAATTTTCTCCGTTACTAATAATCGAACAAAAATACTTTTATATACTAAATTATTTGTTTTTTTAAGCTCTTTAAAAAGGTCTAAAGAGAAATTGGGAAATTTTGTGTTTTGAGGGTCAAAAGTGAAAAAACCAATTTTTACCCCATAAAACCCCCCGTAAAGCCCCGTTCCCATGGTCCGATCGTGCTGGTTCGCAAACTCATTCAAGTTTATCCCGCTTTACACCTTTAAACCAAATTTCATCAAAATCGGACAAAAATTACTCAAGTTATCGCGTTCACGGACGTATATATATTTGAACTAATGGTGTTTTTGGCCTCTGGGGACATCAAAATGAAAAAGTAAATCGGTCCCGGGTCTAGGTCTTACCGTGCCACCTACGGTAATAGCTACTTCCCTATAGGGAAATTCGCTAAAATCCAAAATACATATAATTTATAAAGAAGTAAAAAAGAAAATTGTTATAGAAAGAATTAAAGAAAATATAAAGACTACTTTGGCAAAACCACAAAAGCTCTTAGAGTTTGTATGAATTGCCTCAGATATGATGTAAACCATCCTGATAAACAAAAACCTGTAGCTATTCATGCGAGAGAGCATTCTCAAAATTTTCAACAATGTTATTCATTAAATGGAATAAGAAAATTTGCAAAAGACGCATCAGACTTAAAATTAAGACAGTTTAAAAAAAATCCATACCTAAAAGCCTATCAATACGAGCAAAAAAACCTTTTTCTGAAAACCGTGATTACCAAAATTATATTGAAAAACTCAGCAATTCACTTAACAGAAGAGGTAATCCTAAAAATTTAATAGACAGTCAAATAAAAAGTTCAAAAAATCCTAACACAGATAATTTCAAAAAAGATCCAAACTCATCACCCAATACTTTCCTGGCCTTTACAAAGTTAATAATGTTTTAATAGTGGCACATAATATTCTTTCAAATTCGCCTCTGACCCATAATTTGCTTTCCAAACCCCCAAGACTGATATACAAAAAAGCTCCTAATTTGAAAGACATTCTTTCAAAACCCAAACTACCTCCCACTTCCCAACCATCAGCAAAACCTTCGTGCTGTAATCAATGCCACAAACCACGATGTGCCACTTGTAAATTAATCATCCCATCAAAAAACTTCACTAGCAACCAAACTAAAAGATCTTATAACATAAATAGTAACCACTTGTGATTTTACCAATGTCATTTACCAAATGTCCTGCAAAAAGTGTCCTAAAGACTACATTGGCAAAACCACAAATGCTCTTAGAGTTTGTATGAATGGCCATAGATATGATGTAAACCATCCTGATAAAAAAACCTGTGGCTATTCATGTGAGAGAGCATTCTCAAAAATTTCAACAATGTTATCCATTAAAAGGAATAAGAAAATTGGCAAAAGACGCATCAGACTTAAGATAGCTTGAGCAAGCTCATAAATTAAAACTTAAATCTAAAACACCATCTGGTCTAAATTTGAGATAGTATATAAAATAGTTATTTGTGTATCTAGTGAGCAAAGTGGCACTTTGCTGCACACGAGAGCAACGTTTACGCACGAGCCGCAGGCAAGTGCAGAATGATCTCGAGTGCAGCAAAGGCCTTTTGCACTCGTGTTGCACATTATATTTTTCCTACAGTCATAAAGCATATAAATAATTAGTAATTAGTCTGTC
This sequence comes from Macrosteles quadrilineatus, assembly GCF_028750875.1. Classification (NCBI taxonomy): domain Eukaryota; kingdom Metazoa; phylum Arthropoda; class Insecta; order Hemiptera; family Cicadellidae; genus Macrosteles; species Macrosteles quadrilineatus. The sequence goes on from NW_026542602.1 coordinate 16,974,636, forward strand.
AAACACTATACAACACGTTTTTAGGTTCAGCTGGCAACACAAATGGTGCCCTAGAAAAAGTAGTCCCCGGTCCGTATCACTCCGCTATTTTTTCCTCGGCAAGCAATGTGCTACGCGACTTGAGAAAATCGTTCCGTATATTTTTGTAATTTGCAGTGGTTTCCGTGCCTAAAAAAATGCTTTAAAGGTATTTTCTTGTTCATTTAGATCGTAAGAATGTTTTAAAAATGTTTAAAAGAAAAGTTCAGAAATACCGAAAAGAGAATATAAACTATAAACACAAAATTACAGGTTAAATCGTAGTTATATTAGTCAATCAGCTTGTGCCGATTTTTAAATCAAAAGATTTAAAATCCGCGACAGGCAATGGACAAGTCAGTCCAACATGACGTAACGCGGAAGGATACAACGACCGTTGGGAACCGGGCCGTGTGCAAAGCGTCTCGTCGTCCTCGTCACTCGTGGCTCAGTAATCGCGTAGTCAACATGTGAAGTCGCGTTTTGTCGCTGGTGTAGGACGAATTTATTAATATCTTAATTCGTAGCTCGGAAATTAGCGTTCGGGCGGAAATTGTACGTGCATCAAACGATCGCAATTGTCAAAATTTCGCCGAATTGCATTTGGGGGTGTGTTTTATTAGTATTAAGTCGAGACAGTTGAGATGCCGAATTGATTGTTCGCGTTCGTGATGAAAATTCGTACATGCATCATATCGATAGCAAATGTCAGTTTCTAGCGAATCGCGGGTCGTCGTGACGGTATTTTCAATTGAATCATTAAACGCCAGCTCGAAAAAACAAGAATTAATAAGTCCTACACCAGAAAAAACCGTGTCGTGATATTCCGCTCGGTCAGACAAAAAGTCAAAATTACCACGAGTCAGTTTTTAAATGTTCGGTACGCGTGAATCTTCGTCGGAATGAATGTTAATGTGTCGACATGTGTACGTAAGTAAATGTTTGTGTTATTTGTGTTTTAGTATTAAAATAGTCTTGCCAATCTGCCACATTTTTTCACATGTACCACTCGTTTTACAAGTTATGAATCATGTTTTGTTTGGTCTGAGATTTTCATGTTTCATTTGGTCTACTTAGAGCACATGGTCACGATTCAGGATAAAATGTTTTATTAAATTTGGTCATGTCATACAAAGAATTTAAGTTATAATAGTGAACCTAGTCAAATGAAAATTATTTATTAAATTGAATTGAAATGGTATATTAATTTAAAGAGCAATGTTTATCTGTGATATTATTATTTTTGTATTCTATGTAAAGTCAGATTCTATCATCGTCAGTATTATTATTTAAAACGTTTGAATTTCATGTGTAGAATAATTTTTGAACAGTATTACATTTTTAAATAGTGAGAGTTTGATTGTGTAACGTAAATGGGGGTAACAGAGTGCTCGGTCGAAGGCTAGGGTTGGTAAAGGGTCATGAGGATAGACTCCCATTAAATTCATAAATATTAAATATTAAATAAAAAAATTATCAAATAATCGACTCAGCAGTCGATTGGCCCCGTTGCACTGATCAGCAAGGAGTGATGTAGATCACAAACCTACATAATAGTCCCTGTTTGATTAAATTGTAAACTGGCCAGTTTGATAATTACGAACATCTTTGGGGAGTCTGGTGATCCAAAACAAATAAATAAAATCATCAAGGCTAGGTTTTCCCGAGACTTTGCAGTTTTAAAAATGAACAAACCGCCAATTTGAACATTCAATCTTACAATCAACTCTCTCACTCTCTCTTTCAAAATATTGTTAAATTGTGCACAAAAAAAAGGTTATTACATTGTTTACATTCAATATTTGTATCACAGCTCGTAATTTTGATTCATTATACAGTATTTTTACAAATCACCATCTTTTCATTATCCTGTGTTTCAGCTGTTAGTATCAATCTGGTATAAATTAAAGAGGTAAATGGCTTAACTGAAAGAAGTATACAAAGTATACACAATGAGTGTTGACGATCACATTTTGTAAATATATTTTGACTGTGCAATTTTTATAAGCTCAGTTCATAATGTTTAATGTTAAATTGGTGAATTCATGAGCAATCGGCTTAACCGAATCCAGTATATATAAACATCTTGAAGTCATACTTTTGATAAATATTTCCTGAACAAACAGTTTCACAAATATTTTCAATCAATATTTCAATATTATTATTTACAATTTTACAGTTTTACAGAGTATCAATTCATATCACAATCTTTCATCAGAACAGCACATTTTAAATTCATGGAGTGTTCAAATAGACACATCTATTAGTTTTAAGAAGTGTTAGAATTAAGCTGAAGAAGGTGTGAAGGAGGACAACATATCAGACCTCTCACGGTCCATAAATCGGACTTCTGGGATATTTAATTACAGGGCCCACACTTAACATCTTTATTTCCACTGCACAGCTCTGTGATTGTAATGTCCTCAGTAGTTCAATTAAAAGTGTAAATTAAATTCATTAAAACCCCACCAGGGGGCAACTTTTTGTTATACTCACACCTGTATGGAATAGCCAAATTGAATTACATAAAGGTGTGAGGTGATTTTGCTTGATGGAATGATCAATTAAGTAAAGAGTATATTTTGAATATAAGTGAAGAGTTTTATTTTTCTTTACAAAAAGTGATAGCACTAATTTGAGAGGTCTGGTAACAAGGAAGCAGATTGGCATTACTACCAAGGCAGGTTGGCATTGATAAGGGTATCAGTTGTTATCTCTAAGGCAATTATCCACATTGATATTTCTGTGTTTGTTTACTTGTTTATTTATTTGTGTCATATTCGTACAGAGATTATTTATATTTATATTTACATGTGCAATAGTTTTCAATTTTGAGTAAATAGAGTCAAACTGAGGTCAATTGTTTTAAACATTTTCATAATTACATATTTTGAGAAACAATGAATCATCTGAGTCATGTTATGTAACCACTGTGAGCGACATGAAGGCTGGCCAACAGAGGTCACGTTCCAGCTGTGGTGGGGCGAGAGTAGAACCTACCCGCACAGACAGGCAGACATCGGGCCGTTCACCACAACAATGTCCCCCGCCCCCGCCCACTCCATCGGCAACAGCTGACTGTCGACTGCGCTACGGGTCAATGAACTGATTGTTGACATCTACTCAACGCTGAATGCTAGATAATTCTACAGTGTGTTAAGCGTGCGCGTTTACACCATTCAAATTGTTGATGGGTTGATGCAGTCTGGTTTATGACACAAGGTGTTAGTTGACAACAATTTTTAATTTCTCAGTACCGACCTCAAAGCAAAATTTTTATTATTGTTAAAGTTTCAGAGTTTATATTTTTGTTATTCAAATTTCAAATGTTTATGTGTAAAATTGTTTCGTATTAAATGTATTAAATGTAAATCAATGGGAAAATCAACAAAAAAATGTGTCGTATGAATGAAGCGTCTGTTGCCACGTCAAGCGTCGTCGCGCCGGATCGAAATTGTCCCCGGATGGAAAAGGCCTTCGTGCGGACCTGAAGGTCGCTCGGGCCAATTTTTTTGGCAGGGGAGATTTCTGTGCCGATTTTTAAATCAAAAGATTTAAAATCCGCGACAGGCAATGGACAAGTCAGTCCAACATGACGTAACGCGGAAGGATACAACGACCGTTGGGAACCGGGCCGTGTGCAAAGCGTCTCGTCGTCCTCGTCACTCGTGGCTCAGTAATCGCGTAGTCAACATGTGAAGTCGCGTTTTGTCGCTGGTGTAGGACGAATTTATTAATATCTTAATTCGTAGCTCGGAAATTAGCGTTCGGGCGGAAATTGTACGTGCATCAAACGATCGCAATTGTCAAAATTTCGCCGAATTGCATTTGGGGGTGTGTTTTATTAGTATTAAGTCGAGACAGTTGAGATGCCGAATTGATTGTTCGCGTTCGTGATGAAAATTCGTACATGCATCATATCGATAGCAAATGTCAGTTTCTAGCGAATCGCGGGTCGTCGTGACGGTATTTTCAATTGAATCATTAAACGCCAGCTCGAAAAAACAAGAATTAATAAGTCCTACACCAGAAAAAACCGTGTCGTGATATTCCGCTCGGTCAGACAAAAAGTCAAAATTACCACGAGTCAGTTTTTAAATGTTCGGTACGCGTGAATCTTCGTCGGAATGAATGTTAATGTGTCGACATGTGTACGTAAGTAAATGTTTGTGTTATTTGTGTTTTAGTATTAAAATAGTCTTGCCAATCTGCCACATTTTTTCACATGTACCACTCGTTTTACAAGTTATGAATCATGTTTTGTTTGGTCTGAGATTTTCATGTTTCATTTGGTCTACTTAGAGCACATGGTCACGATTCAGGATAAAATGTTTTATTAAATTTGGTCATGTCATACAAAGAATTTAAGTTATAATAGTGAACCTAGTCAAATGAAAATTATTTATTAAATTGAATTGAAATGGTATATTAATTTAAAGAGCAATGTTTATCTGTGATATTATTATTTTTGTATTCTATGTAAAGTCAGATTCTATCATCGTCAGTATTATTATTTAAAACGTTTGAATTTCATGTGTAGAATAATTTTTGAACAGTATTACATTTTTAAATAGTGAGAGTTTGATTGTGTAACGTAAATGGGGGTAACAGAGTGCTCGGTCGAAGGCTAGGGTTGATAAAGGGTCATGAGGATAGACTCCCATTAAATTCATAAATATTAAATATTAAATAAAAAAATTATCAAATAATCGACTCAGCAGTCGATTGGCCCCGTTGCACTGATCAGCAAGGAGTGATGTAGATCACAAACCTACATAATAGTCCCTGTTTGATTAAATTGTAAACTGGCCAGTTTGATAATTACGAACATCTTTGGGGAGTCTGGTGATCCAAAACAAATAAATAAAATCATCAAGGCTAGGTTTTCCCGAGACTTTGCAGTTTTAAAAATGAACAAACCGCCAATTTGAACATTCAATCTTACAATCAACTCTCTCACTCTCTCTTTCAAAATATTGTTAAATTGTGCACAAAAAAAAGGTTATTACATTGTTTACATTCAATATTTGTATCACAGCTCGTAATTTTGATTCATTATACAGTATTTTTACAAATCACCATCTTTTCATTATCCTGTGTTTCAGCTGTTAGTATCAATCTGGTATAAATTAAAGAGGTAAATGGCTTAACTGAAAGAAGTATACAAAGTATACACAATGAGTGTTGACGATCACATTTTGTAAATATATTTTGACTGTGCAATTTTTATAAGCTCAGTTCATAATGTTTAATGTTAAATTGGTGAATTCATGAGCAATCGGCTTAACCGAATCCAGTATATATAAACATCTTGAAGTCATACTTTTGATAAATATTTCCTGAACAAACAGTTTCACAAATATTTTCAATCAATATTTCAATATTATTATTTACAATTTTACAGTTTTACAGAGTATCAATTCATATCACAATCTTTCATCAGAACAGCACATTTTAAATTCATGGAGTGTTCAAATAGACACATCTATTAGTTTTAAGAAGTGTTAGAATTAAGCTGAAGAAGGTGTGAAGGAGGACAACATATCAGACCTCTCACGGTCCATAAATCGGACTTCTGGGATATTTAATTACAGGGCCCACACTTAACATCTTTATTTCCACTGCGCAGCTCTGTGATTGTAATGTCCTCAGTAGTTCAATTAAAAGTGTAAATTAAATTCATTAAAACCCCACCAGGGGGCAACTTTTTGTTATACTCACACCTGTATGGAATAGCCAAATTGAATTACATAAAGGTGTGAGGTGATTTTGCTTGATGGAATGATCAATTAAGTAAAGAGTATATTTTGAATATAAGTGAAGAATTTCTCTTTTTTTCTTTACAAGCTGCTCATAGTATTATTATCTTTAAGTGTTACCAACCTATTTCCAAGCGTACACGGAATACGTGCATAATAGAAAAAAATAATAATAAAACGCCTTATTCCCACAATATCAAAAATTATTCATTAAATTAAAAACATAACTTTGTAAAAAATCCTACTTTGACAGTTCTCATTTTATATCACAGCTTTTTGTTGCTGCTTGGTTCAAACTAGCTGTTAGTTGTCATCAATTTAAACAATTAATAGTGCTGCAACCTGTTGGTAAACCTTAAAGTGAAAATACAAAATAACAATTAACAGTGCTGCAACCCGTTGGTAAACCTTATAGTGAAAAATACAAAATAAAAAAAATTTTAAGATTCGGATTCGGCTGGATTTGACCATCACTTTAATCGGCACTAGTTTCCTGACATTTAATGGCTCGAGTAAACTGCTTATCAAGCCCATTGGGTTATCCATTACTGTGGAATAACACTGAAAGGACTGGATTTTTATTTTTTAACCAAATGTCTTTGGTTCAAAACTTGAATGCTTTTTTTACTCTATATATAGATATATTATACGTGTGTGTGTGTGTATATATATATATATATATATATATACTCTTTTGACCATTGTTTAATAAGTGTTAGGTTTTTATTTTAGCAGTACCTATGTATTTTATTTTATGTGCAAGTTAGTGCTGTATATGTTGTACATATGGAGGTAGTTGTACAATAAAGCACTTTTTCATTTCATTTCATATATATATACTCTTTCTCTTCTAATAGCAAGATCACTGACTTCTTAGCTCTTGCTTAGATGAGAATTCCTGCTCATTGTTCACAAAATTTTATCAAATGACTAATGGGTGATAAAATATGCAGAACTAATGGGGAGAATAGTTAGTTATTTGTGTAACTAGTGTGCAAAGTGGCACTTTGCACTCGCGTTACACATTATATTTTTCCTACAGTTACTAAAATCATATAAATAGTCTTTTAAACACTATACAACACGTTTTTAGGTTATATTGTTATGTTAAATCCAAGCATTGAACGAAACAGCTGATCGTAGTCAAGCCCACTTTGTCAGGTGTATGAAATGAAATAGTATATTTCGTACCTAGGGCCGAAAATGAGGTTTTGCCGGCTCGAGATAGTTTTTAAGTTTGAGGCGAAGTCAAGAACTTAAAATGATGAAAAGCTGCAAACCCATTTCGGTCCGTGGTACGAACACTATTTTTCACCACACTATACCCTATTACCACTATTCACCACAACAATAATGCACACTGATAGTCAACACAACTCTTGGCTATGTGAAGAAATAATTTGAGGAATCAGCAAAAATAATAATAAATAGTTGTTAGGCAGCGGTAACAATAAAACAATTCTATTGCAACTGATTGTGTATTTAATATGCATTCCAGCGGGCAGCTGATTTTGCGGCCCTAGGGATGTAAAAACCTGCTCGGTCCCCAAATGACGATGACAGCTGGCATGGCCAGCAAAACGTAACTTTCAGCCACCAATTAACGTATGTAAAACAGCTAAAAACATCATAGTGTGGTGAAAAAGAATATTAAACAAGCCTAAGACTTTGAATGGGTTTTAGAATAATTGGAGATTTGGGTATGTCAAATGACCTACAGAAACCAATATGCTTCCTTAAATAAATTTACTCAAAATCAAATAGTACAAATGCATATTTAGTCTTTACAAAATATACAAAAAATATCTTACATTCAAATTTAACATAAAATTTTAAACTCAACATGGTTTGTACAATAAGGTAAACTGCACTGTATAGAAGGAAATTAATACACAAGAAAGTACTGTATAAAAAATAATATTAGGGATGTTCAAAGCCTAAAAATTCAGGAATTTTTTGGGAAATATTTTTGAGTGTTTTTAAATATTATTTTTTGAAAATTCTCAAATTTGTTGTATTTAATTTCTGTTTTCAATTACAACACAATTAAAAAAATATATAAATAAAAATTCCAAAAAGTCCCAAACAATTCCTTTTTTTATTATCTTATAAAAAGATAGGGCATTTGCCAGGAATTATTAAGGAAATTGACAGGAAAGCAGGCTTACCTTTAAATAAGTCCATAGAGACACATAACACATCACAAAATTAAAAGTAGAAATTTTCGTGGTCACTGACCACTTTTTCAACCTTTTTTTATTATTAAGTCTTGTACATCCCTATTAAATATGAATAAAAAATAAAAATATATACATATAATAAAGCACCGTTATTAATAACATAAAATGACATTTTTGGTATGGTTAAGAAATAACATAAGCATTAAAGAATTTCCAACCAATTTGTGGTATAAATCGTATTGGATACAGCAAAGGTACTACTGTAGTAGTAAAAAATTAACCTCGGCTATGATAACAAACATTGTAAGTTAAACCATTAAGGTAATTCAGCCTGGTATTTTAACACACATTTTGGCTGGTGACAACCTTAAGTACTAATCTTACTGAAAACAACTACATTTTCAATCATCAGTTAATGTAACTAAACATTGCTGGATTGTAAATTAATACTAATTGTACCTAAACTAAAGTAAAATGGGACTAGAGTGGGATTCACATAATATTTACACAATAGTTCATAAATGTGTTAGGTACAAGTAAATATAGTTAATTTATGTATGGATACATATATACAATATGTGAAACCACAAGCTGAAGACACATCATAATCAAGCACCAAGTTTTTTTAAAGGCACAATAAAAAAAAAAAAAAAACTGAGTTTGGTATACCGTAGTTTTAGAAAGTTATGATTGATTAATTTTCAATTGTAAACCCTCTTGAAATGTCCAAGTACATAATATGGTTCAAAATGTTTTACAAAATCATTACATTACCCATCAGTATGAAAACAAATTACGAGATAACTTACCAATAGTTCCATAAATAAAATAAAAATAATAATAAATTTTAAAAATACACACTATCCCTACACAATAATTGAAGGCATTTTACACACTAATGAATTACACAGCAGTTTTAACAAACTTAAGTATGATTAAAACAATTTTCTAAATGAATTATCCAATCTTGGGGTTTTCAGCCAACAAATATTGGTATTTAGTGTAGGTTAACTTTCTGTACCTAGAATATCTTAATGGTTAGTTAAATGTCCATATTTTGATTTATCAATGCTATGGACCTACCTGTGGAACGCATCCAGCAAAGCAAGGTGTGAGCCGATACAGTACAAGAGTGAACTGTACTGATAAAAAGTGGCAGGTACCAGGATCCGAACCCACGACATTGCCGCCTTAAGCCTGTAGTGCTACTGACTCTTTACTGCAATATTGGTATTCTATGTAGCCCATTTGGCTGTTAACCCATTTCTATTTAACAACAAGAATTGAGAATTACATAATATTTACTCTGTTTTACAGAACAATAATAAATACAAAGTAAGTGCTAGTAGGCACAAAATCAGTCTCGCACGGTTACTTCTTTGATATGTTGTATCATTTTTTTTATTTGTTATACATATTATTGGTTTTAATTTCAAAAGCCACCTAAGTTTTATTTTCACTTGTTTAAAATCTGATCATTCCATTACAACTTTAAAAATTGAAATCTAATCCTTTCATTATCACCTTTTAAAATCCATACACTTCTAGAAAATCCTTGCTTTTTATGTTAAACACATATCATCAACATACCATTTTTATTTTGGTAACATGTTTCTAGTTTTGTGTTATTATTTTTTTTTTACCCAAGAGGAATGAACAGAATTAAAACCGAACTGCTACATTCATTCGAAATGTAGATATATAGAGAGCATAATCAAATATTTAAGATGTGGTAGTGCAGGTTATGGAGCAATACTGCTCAAAGTTTCATCTCCCACAGCAGTATGTGTGCATTGTTGGTGATTGTTGTACAACAAGGCTGCTGTAAGTTGACATAGCCTCTACCTCCAGTGATGGTCACCAGAGTGTGTTCTCTTCTGTCTGTCGTTGTTGTGTGCCGAGGCGCTCCACTCTCTTCTGAGCTCGTGGAAAGTGACCAGTGAGACATGTCCAGTCTGCAAAACCAAATGTGAAGGTGCAAATTAAATGTATGTAGGCTACTTGTAATTATGTCACATAAAATAAACTCTTTATTATATGTTAGCGTAGCTAGGAAGGGAATTGTGATCTGACAAAAAGTCACCGTACATTAATAAAACCACTGTTCAACCTGATGGTACGAAAAATGGAATAGGACAATGTCTTATAAAACATGAGGATCCTTTGACCCAATTCCATTCCCACTCCAATTTGAATTTGAAATTCCATGATTTTCATAGTTGTATTTGTATATGTTTTGTGACATTAATAAACTGGGTTAAACTCAATAATTCAGGAAATTTTCATTTCTGTTTTAATGACAGGATTAAAAAATATTTCATCACCTTTTCAAGGTGGGAATCTCAGGATATTGTATCAATAAAGGAAGCCATGTGCAAATTGTGTAAAGGCGGAAATTCCAGATGTCACTGCCACAGCAGGATGTTTTAGAATCGGTTCTGTCACAAAATATTGGAAATTGAAGATTCTTTATTCCACTAGTGTTGAAAGTTTTGTGGAATTGAGAATCTGATTTGACCCATTTCTATTTTAAAGGTTTAAACTAGGTTTTTTCTCAAATGACAAAATTTCCAGTCACAAAGGGGTTGCGATTAAGTGCACTGTTTTTTAATCATGCAATTGCGCCCAACTTTCATTAAAAATTTGAATAGTCAACAATTACTAACCTCTCATCATCTCCGTCGTAGTCCTTGACGTACATGAGTTGGCCATACAGTCCATATATGTCGCAGGCCAGTGCCTTGCTGGGAGGCCGCTTGACCACAGTGGGAGGGTCCTGAAGAGGCAGTAGCAGTCGTGTAGGTCCGACGTGGGCGTGGTACGACACACTGACGCGGCCACTGATGATGGGCACCCCCTCCAGCCGAGGTAGAGGCACAGTCAGTGACACCCCAGCATCTGTCCCGACCCACAGCAGTCCCTTACACGCCATCAGCGCTGTCACAGCTACTGGGCCCTGTGCTCCAGTCAACCGCACTACGTTGGACGCCACATTTATGTCCTTCAACAAGTTATAGTGTTACACTATCACTGGATAGAGAAAACAAGCTTTAGAAGAAAAATTATAATTTTTGTCAGAACCAGTGGAAATTGGTATGCAAGAAACACAAATATGTGAATAAGGAAAGTGGTGCAAACAAGCCAGTCCTTCTCAGAATTAAGTTTGAGGCACTAGCCTGCAACGGCTAGTGACACAACTCGCATATCTCTATTTTAAAGATGTAGCTATACAGTGATTTTGTCAGCTAAACGATTATTTGAATGAGAGAAGGCTGATGGGCCAATTTACCTGGAGATGTTTGAATGTCTCCGTATGGTACAGACAGATGGTGCTGGAGTGAGTGAGAGACAGCCACAGACCAACACCTGAGGTAGCCATCAGGTTGACATTGCCTCCGACATGTTCATGCTGGATGGTAAAACTCTTCTGCAACATATTATTATAAACAGTTTTAGCTGTATGGCCTGAATTACTTGAATCCCTTAATGGTCACTTAGCAATGATTTTTTTTGCACCAATGGATTTTTTTTTTTAGAATAGTCCACACCCAAATCCAGCAGACTCCATAAACAAAAAGAACAGTAAAGGGACACTATATCAATGTTCCCAATGTTGCCGCATAAAGTTGACAGACACCAGCCAGATCAGATATGACTCCGAATCCTGACTAAGTTAAAATACTAGCCGCAAAAAGTAGTTGAGCAAAAAGTAGTTGAGCACAAAGTGAGAAAATCTAACCTGAGTTGAGCTGTTATTCTTGGATTGCAAAAAGCCTCTAAAGGCCTATTTTGCTTGGAGCGACTGTAGCGATAGTCGCACAGCTATTATTGCTCAACTACTATAGCTGTTACGGCGGCCGTTTTGCTTAGAGCGATTGATTTCCAGTCGCCGCGCGATTTTTCATAGTTAGTTGAATACCAGCACTCACAATGGTGAAGTCATGAGTGCGTGTTGTAACTTTCTCCTCAGGAAGGAGTTAGAAGACAAGGCTCTACTTGACCCTAGTGTAAGTATCAATAGACGTCACTAGATAGGATATAATAGAAAACTTTAGTGATATCAATGAATGATATCAATAAGAGTACATGAATGTCGGAAAATAAAACTAGGAGTCTAAATAAAAAGTATTTATTCATACAAAAAAACTGATACAGTATTAAAACCCACTACTGAATAACACATATTCAACTTGGAACAGTCAAACATTTTATATTTAAATTTGAATAGACGAGGATTACCTAAAAAAATGTAAACACGACCATTTGAGCAATGACAATGCAAAGTTTGCTGGAAAAAAGAGTCGCCTGTTTCTTCTGCAATTTAATGTAGAAAATGAAATGAATGTTTAAGGAGACATAACCAAAACAGTACAATCGTAACAGCACATGAATAGAAAAAATAATTTGAATAAAAAAGAAAATTATGGCTATTTTAACCCCTATTATTAATGTACCTACTGAGTGATCTGGACTGTTTTGAGGTTCTGCGCACGTGTTGCTGCGCATCAGTCGCGGCCCAATTATCGCTCAGACTGGTACCCAGAGCAGTGGTCCACGACTGTAGCTAGCGACGACTCTTGCTATAGTCGCTCCAAGCAAAACAGGACAATGCAAACTCCATCAGAGCAGTGCCCAGCTACTATCGCGGAGCGATTATCGCCACCCGACTATCGCTGCAATCGCTCCAAGCAAAATAGGCCTTAAATTGTGTGAGCGAAAAATTCCCGATGTTGCTTAAATTTTCTTGATACTATTAGTATAAAAAGTTTCATGGAATCAGCCTAGCTCTATTTTTAAGGTTTGAACACAAAACTTGCAACTTATTCCCTATAATTTAACGGTTGACAAAAATCAGGGCTCATTCATGGTTTTCATGAATGAGTGGGTACCCTGGTAGTTTAATTAGTTACCCTAACACCAACCTGTATCTCTCCTGTGATAGCCCGCAGTACAGTGACAGTTTTTCCGCATGCAGCGTACATGCTGAGGTTGATAGGCAGCAGACAGCTGACTGGCTCTGTGCCTAGTACGATCTCTTCAGGCTCGGCAGTTAGCTGGTGTCGACGGAAAACCAACAGTCGCCCGGTAGACAACGCCACAAACACAGAGTCACAGTGCTGCTTGATCACCACTACATCCCCAGACAACATTACGGAGTGGGTCTGCTCTGGGTGGTCTACATCAGTCACACTGTACACCAGTAGTCTGGAACATTGCAAAGTTATATTATAGGACTCTCCTTTGGCCCGATGCCCCCATTTTTTATAGGGAAAGTCCCACAGGAAACAATTTGTTACTGGGGAATTGTTCAAGGGTGTAAAATACCAATTCTCAGTGAGCAGTTGAAGAGTAAGACCTATAGAAGTGGTATTGAGAGTTGTTTATTTAGGTATCGGTATCGAGAATCGATACATTTTGGTATCGACACATCACTAATTCATCAAATATTTTTAACACTTCTGCTACATTATATATTATTTTGATTTGAATGTGTTTAGTGATTTAAGTGTTTTTTAATTGTTTTTTTTTGTACATATAAGTTTTATTTTTTTAAACCCGTACCAACCTAATACTAATGCAAAATACTATTAAACTTAAATACTAAATGGATATTTTGCTTTAAAAATTAAAAATTAAGTAGCCTATACTAAAAAATTTAAATTAGGTAACGATGGTACTGAAACTGAGAACCGAGAATCGATTTTGGCTAGGAACCTGTACTGGTACCGACTTTGAAAAAGTGGTACCGACCCATACCTAGTTTCTACATATTTGGGTGGGAGGGGGGGGGGGTTGAATTTCAAAATGCCACATTCCTAGAATAAATTAGGGTAAGGGGTTGAATATAAGATTTAATATCAGCAAACTCTGTTGTTGGCTCAACTCAGATACATTAATTTGTATTATAAAACTACAAAAAGTTTCACATGCGAATGGGACGTCTAATTTTATCAATGAATGAGTAACAAACTAATGGAGTGATAAGATAGTTAGGCCTAATTTGTGACAAACTAGCCATGACTTTCCCATTAGCCTAAAACAATACAACTACTACCAATTTAAATTATAATTCTCAATATTTATTGAATTCTGTTCAATAGATAAATCACTATTCCATTTTCGCAAGGAGTTTACACTTACTGTTGGCACTGTGTTCCTATCCAAACAGCTTCGACTCCTCGGACGTACTCCATCGCGGTAACTCTGATGTCTTGCAGTGAGAACTGTGTGATAGGTTTGAGGAGAGTCTGTGAGGTCTGGGCTATGCTGATGTGACTGCTGCTGCCATCGGTGGTACACACCCACAGGTAGGACTTGCCACAAGCTGCAGTGTAGTAGCAGCCACACACCACCTGGCACAACACACAACGACATGTAGCACGTCATAGCATAGCTCCAACTACAAAGATTGTTGCACAACATTAATGGTTAATCATTAGTATCTTCAGAAGGTCTACCATACCTCAGAATGTTGTTGAGAAGTGTAGACTGGATGGGCTGCCACAAACAGGGGCATTTTGGTGCATGGTCTCACCTAAAAACAAAAATCAATTAGAATAAATAGGATACTATACAGTTTTTAAAAAATAACTTCTAATAATAAATAAAAACTCAATTTTGAATATTATGTAGCTTATAATTTACTGATCATACCTCCTGATCTGGAACTTCCCACGACGGACTGTTGGCCGGGTCTAGAGCGAGCCTCGCTAACCTCAACTCTGCAACAATAAAACATGTTTAAATAATGAATATATGAAACAAGACCAGTGTTTTATTGAATTTTCTAATTTGGTAAAAATGCAATCAATTGATGACAATAACAATACAACATCTATAACTCTGCCAAGAACTGAAATTTTAGTCTTTTACTAACAGAGAGAGTTTAACTCTCCTAATAGACCTATCACTTCTGGTCTCTGGATAGATAGTCAAGCAGCTTAAGATAGCCTGCTCAACACTGGGCGCAGCTTTATCACATATGTAAATTATATTGGGAATTTGCAAGATTTCAACTTAGACATTCAGGACAATAATTCCACAGTCTTAACTATCACAAGAGCTACTTCTCTGTGGACTCCATTCTTAGGGAAAATATTGTGCTAATAAATTCATGCATTCATTGAACAAAGAATTTAAACGTAAAATCCAGTTTCCAAACGACTAGGCACAAACAGCTAGGCAACATTATCACAAAGCTTTGCAGCAGATGTCAGACTTGACAGATGTGACTTACCCGTGATCCACTCTTTCCTGGCCTCGGGACTGTCCATCTGGAAGGTGTAGGTCTCGTCCTTGTTGCGGAGAGAGAGCTGCAGACAACAAGAGTCCACCCAGGCCATCTGGTCGTCCTTCAGTTGGATCTCACACTGGATGTAGTTGAGGAGACCTCTTGTCACGTCAGGGCTTAGTTCCTGTCAACAAGTGAGGTTATGGAATTTGATGATATTTCTACTAGAACAGGACAATGCCTTGGCCGGCCCTACAAGTAAATCCCTTAAGTTAAGGAAATACAGCACTTTAAAGCAGAACTAGACCTAAACAAGTAATGAATCATTTAAAAGTTGATTACTTTATTTTCTGAGAAAAAAGCTAGGTACTGCAATAGGCCTTAATAAAACAAACAATTTTCAGTCCGCCCCATGTTGATTGGTCGACTTTAAATGTTGGGATTAAAAAATATGTAATTACTAGATCCAAGACTCAATGTCAACTAATTAACATGAAACAAGAACAATACTTATCCACAGTTTTAGACCTTGCAGGATTTAAACCTTGGGCACACAACCTATATTTTGTAAATAAATATTTATAAAATGAGAATCGCTGAGGGTCTAAATCACGGAAGGTTTAATAATCAAACATTCGGCATACAATTAGCATTTTGGTCTAGTAGCGGAAGGTCTAAAATGAGAATAAGATTTTCTGCCACTGTTCGCGCATTGTCATCTGTAGCGAAAGGTCTAAAAATGCAGGCTTGCGTGCCAGAGTGAAGGCTGTACACGCAGTCAATAACGCAACTAACTCTCATGTCTCTTATTTTGCTAGCACTTTGTTACGAATGGTTAGGTTATGTTGAATATTTTAGACCTTCAGCTACAGATGACAAAACACGAACAGTGGTGAAAGGTCTAATTCTCATTTTAGACCTTCCTCTTCTAGTCCAAAATGCAAACTGTATACCGAAGGTCATATTAGACTGTGATTTACACCCTCAGCAATTCTCATTCTAAAAACATTTAATTAGAAAATATAGGTTGTGGACTCAAGGTATAAATCCCACAAGGTCTAAAACAGTGATTAACAGTGGATATGTTTTCTTCATTGACTGTAATTTTAGACCTTCTGGGATTTGGACCATCGGCTATTGTCAATTTAGACCCTCAGCAACAAGTACAAAATGCAAAATCTGTGCCGAAGGTCTAATTAGACCTTCAGGGATTTAGACCATCAGCAACTGATAGGTTTAATGATGTACTCAATGAGACATGACTAATGTAATATACTCCCAGTGTTGGCCCAGCAACTGTCCATTTCTACTCCTTCGGTCATGTAGCTTGCCTCAACATAACTGAAGACATGCCAAATAAGCTATTACTATAATTATAATTATTTTTACACTCACCGGATATGATCCATGCAGTTTCCCCGCCAACTCAGCTATCCTGCTGACAGTCTGGTAGTCTTGCATGAGTCTGCTCATCTCTGAGCACAGGTTTTCTGTAACCCCGTTAGAGGATGCAACTCCGTTGTTGGGAGTCAACAGTCTGCTGAGCGTAGGGGATGTGTTGTTCTCCACAACCTGAACATTGGAACTCAGTCAAGAGAAAGTCATATAAATTGAACTTTTCATTAATACTATTCTCTCATATAACTAAGGGCATTGGTTACAATATTGCTGACAGAGGTTTCAAAGTTTATTACAGCTTAACTTAACTATGTTTTATCACACTGAACACGTTTAGATGAGAATAAATTAAGAAAAAACATAGGTTATAATTGTATGTCTACCTGGACTTCATTGATGGGACAGCTCCACTTGAGGTTGAGCCTCTGTGGACTGTTGCTGTTGTCTTGTTTGTTGCCGACAGACACACAGACAAGCAGGTCATTGAGCAGCAACAGTCTGCGACTCTTGTACTGACTGATGAGTCCACACTGGTTTAGCTCCTGCGAAAACATCATTAATTAAATCACTATTTCATATCGTTTATGCTTTCCTTCTCGAATTTTTTTTAGGAATATTCATGAAATGAATTTTAATCCTTGTTAATATCTTTTGTTATCCAGAGTAATTTTGTGTAAAAGAAGATTTAAAATATTTATAAGGGAAAGCAGTCCAAATTCTAAAAATTTTGTGAATATGCTGGAGATTGAACCCTTATGTCTCATACTGATGTCCAACATGATAACCACAAGGTTGGCAACACACATCCTGAGACCTTAGCGTTATCAGCACAGCAAAATTATTTAAAAAACTGAGGTAACAATGAAGTATCTACACAATAAAAGATTTTTGAATTTAAAATCAGCATCTTATGATACAGCATCTTATGTTGATCAGCAATTTATGATACACAGGCAGACAATACAAAGTATATTCACCATCTGCGTGACGTCGTCCTGTCGCAGCAGACAGCGGTGGTTGTCTCCGATGTTCTTTGCGCTCAATTTGCCACTGATAGCTCGCAGCATGTCTCGGAACGCTTGACTCTGCTCAGCCTCTCTCTTGCGCTCGTTGAGCAGCTCTGCTAGACTCTCCAGCTGTGTGAGCGCCAGCTGTAGTGACATTCTGTCTGGGTGGCCGTGACCCGTGTGGTGCAGCAGGTCCTGTGTCAATACAACAATCTTCACTAAGCATTCCACTGGTCACAAGTTCCATACATGTAAATGAAAAAGTTCAACTACCTTACTTGAGAAAATTAGGAGTCTAGGGGCTAATAGATATATTACAATAGGTTGAAAAACATTATGCTGATATTTTGTGATAATGTATGAGTAAGACCTAGTCACATGGACAAAAACTGATACACTATGCCACAAGTCTCTCTGTTCGTTTGAGAACTAAGACAGTAGAAGTCTCTTTGGTAAGTTTTACTCACACTCTTATCTACAAGTAAATTTTTTTTTTATGTAATTCACAGGTTCCCCAACATTCCCAAAATAAATAAGGATAAGAAACTTTTATTAAAACTATTACGGATTCTTAAGATATAATCCATTCCCCATTTTTTTAAAAATTTAAGAAATGTTTATTCATAATCATAAATTTTTTTGAGATACATGCGAAATAAAAAATAAATGATTGAAAGTTTACCTGCAAGAACAAGATAAACTGGGGAAACCTCTGAACCGGTTTCACCATGAGACCGAAGAAAGACAACCTGTCGTGAGACGAGACTTGACGAGCCTGTAAATGAATGCTTATGGTTATGTTATGTTATTGCTTATGGAGTTTAAATCAAAACATTTCTATGATTATGTTTGCTGTTTAATAATGAGCGCGTTCTGGGAACACTGACCGGTTCTCCTTTGCAGTAACGGTGCATAAAATGTGTCGTTCTGGGAGACCGATGAGTTAACCTAGCAGACAGCTATTTTCCCTTTTTCCTCCACTGGTGCAAGATTCATGCACTGGCGCCTCTGATTGGTCAGTTTCTTGGACAACAATATGCAGCTACGGCAAGATGGCGTGTCCATCGAATAATGTTCATCAGTTTGATGGGTTATATTACGTAATGAGTGAATAATTTATTCTATGAGGGGGTTATATTACGTAATAAGTGAATAATTTTTAAATAATTTATTCTGTGAGGGTAATTTTGTTTGATTGAAATATTATAAAGTAAATAGTAGGTGGATGTGTAAATTATAATCCAATGTGTACCGTAAACCGGTGAGTAACCGTTCTGGGATACCAAGACTCTTGCTCTGGGGCGGTACCGGCACAGAAAACGTACTACTATAACCCAGAATGCCAACCGCATGGTAAAAAGCATTAAGCGGTTTGAGAGAGCTTTGCCTGTCAATCCGTAGGCAGCGCCACCAGCGTTGCTATGCTGGCATTCTGGGTATAGTAGTACGTTTTCTGTGGTACCGGTGAGTAAGTCACCGGTTCATCTGCACCGATACATGTTCCCAGAACGCGCCCAATATAAGTTTGAACCATGACTGTTGTATTTGTAACCACATGTGACCTATATTTAACTATTTTATTGGTAAGCAATGGAGCACTCATGTACCTTCTTATCTTATCAAATCTAGATCATATGTGTTTTAATGTATTGTAATTGAGTTTGCAAACTTTTATTTTTCGAGTATTTATATATTTTAACATTGCTTTTTCATAGTAATAGATCATTGAGTTTTTTTATTACATTACATTATCAGTTTCTCTGCCTTTGGTGATAGAAAAAGAGTTTAATGAAGCAAAATATAGCACAAACTAGCAGTACCTATAAGTTTTAGGCCTACCAATGAAAAAACTTTCAGCACTAATACAGCTGAATTAAAACCCCTTTAACTCTCAAACCGTCTTAAACATTTAAAATGTTTTCTTTTTGTAATAAGGGTAACATTGTTTTTTTACAAAGATTTTATTAATGCTACAACTATTTAAAAGTAAAATAATGTAATTAAAACAAGGTAAAACAAATAAATCCATTTAAAAAATAGTAAAAAATACATAAAGTCAAGAGAGTACTTAAGACTGACAAAGACTGCTGGGACTGCTCTCAGATAATGTTGATCGTGGGATCAAATGTAGCAAGAGGGGAACAAAGCATCAATTAACAGTGTATTGTTTGGACTCAACAGGAAGTAACAATAAACAAGTGTTGTTAGTGTTTGAGTCCATTTGTTCATTCAACATTCCAACGAGGCTGGATGGTTGTGTGATGTGTTAGTCCTGTATGTAGTTACTTGACATTTTTTACCCATCACTTTCCAAACAACTTTAGAAACAAAGATCATCACACTACATTCATATTCAGCTTAATGTAAGCATCATTGTCTTAAAAATGGAAGGAAAATATTTTTTTACGAGGAGTCTAAAATCTGAATCTAAGTAGACCCTTATTTACCATTTAAGGTCAATTTAGCAAAAAACTACAGCTGATAAAAACATTTACTGTTATATTGCTGAGTAAGATGCCACAATAAAAAAATGTAAAAACAAAAATTGTTCAATAAAGAAACATGGAGTCATTCCTTAAAAAATTGGAATGTAACTAGAGTTGGGGTTAGCTTCTTTGACTTGGGTGTAAGGAAGTAGATGTTTTATTTCAGTCATATCTACATGACTTTTTAAACAATGCAAATCTTTCTCTTAAAAGGATTTAAAGTTTCTTGGTACAAAATGCCTATGTTATAACCCACCTTGAAGAACTCAGCCAGAGCAGGTTTTCGCTTGGTCTCAGATCTCGCCAGTTCCATTGCAACACTGAAGTTGTTGATGAAGCCGCTGTAGATGTCCAGCACTATCGCCTTGGAGAAGCTTGCAACAAAAACGTCTCCAATACGATGGTCCCGGTCCCAGTTGGCCACTGCCTCTGCAAGTGCAATGCGGAACAACGTGTGGCACTGCAGGATCTCAGGGAGGCGGTGGAACAGTGTTTGTATTTTGGTGGCGCTAAGAACGGCAGGGCTGGCGTCTTCAAGGGGCTTTTTGTAGTCCTGTCACAACAACAGGGTATGTATACAGTAAGGCATTTGAAAATTAATCCAGAGAGTATTTGGAAGTTGATTTTCAAGACATTTATTTGAACGGATCTCGTCTTAGACTCAGTTGTTCTTTTAAATTTGTGTGATTGTATTCTACTAATTAAGAGCTTTAATTTGATGTGCATATTGACCTATCCATATGTATATGATTTTAACACATAATTCAGTTATTATGTGGTAGCTCCTCAGGTGGCCTGCTAGAAGTTGGAGGAAAATCGTCAAAACCTACATTAAACCGTTCAACCTATCAACCCTTAAAGGGGGAGGGGGCAAAATTTTGATTTCTTGCAAAAAGCTAGAAAAGTAATCATATAATGATATGTTGAAGCTGCAAAATTTTATCTTACGCCGTTTAATTGATTTTTGGGTGTGTTAAGACTTTTTCAACACCCTGTTTATAAATCAGTCTGTTGTATTTATTTATTAAAACCCATAAAAATGTTTAAGTTCTGGATAACTTGACAACCCCCAAAATTAACAACCTCTCGGTCCACAAATTTTTGATTTAATGAGGTTTTACTGAAATACTTTAGGCTTCAATCTTTCTTCCAAAGACCGATAAATCAATCATCATAAGTAACATAACACAACATTCTTTTAAAGAAATTACCAGCATTGTTATAGCAGTAGTACAATAGATCTTATCAATGGCCGAGAAGTCTAAGCTTTGTCACCCCTGCAAGAAGATAGGATAGTTTAAAAAAAAGATAGTAATTTGTTGAAACAACTCCGGGGGGGGGGGGGGGCTTTAAAGTTATATTAACAATCTACCAAAGATCCACACACTCACATTGACCAGCCGATGTAGTGTGGCGAGGTAGGAGTTCTCCGAGTGTACAATGGCAGCCACTATGTGTCGTCTCTTGAGCTCCTGGGGACTGAGGTGAGGGGGTGGGGGTGGCAGTGACGGAGGCAACAGACGACGGTGACTCAGACTGCCTTCCTCCTCCACCTGTCAAACAAACAAAACAGTAACAATCATGGCACATTGTTATTTGATTTTTTATTATTTATCATACATGATAAGGTTATGTGATCCATGATAAAGCAAAGGTGTGCAATGTTGGATTTAATTAAAGAAACAGTGAGATTTGGTCCTGCACATGTTCGGTTAAGTCAGATTAGGTAATCTAGTTAACTTAAGTCTACCACTTAACAAATCCTAAATATCTGTAGAAATGTTTATTACCAAACAACGCAACTACTCGCAATGCAAACAACCCAACGCTGACTAAGTCAAGATTAAATCTGCGATTTAACTATGGCTCTCCATTGTTCGAATACAGTTTATCCCTTATAATTTCACCCTGTTAAGCCAAAAGGGTTAGTTGAAATCGTAGTAAAAAATTAAATCAATTGCAAAATTAGCTTGGCAAAGGCATTAGTCTGCCATGACAAGGAAAGTTGGCTCAGCTTGGCGAAGGAAATGTAACAGAGCAGACGACGACACAGATCTCATAATGCCATAAAGAAAGGTTTCAGAAAACAATTACAGATAAACCTCACTAACTTGACAATTTGTGTGTCGAGTTTGGGGGGTTAACGAGCTATCCAGAACACTGACATTTTTCATGGGTTTCAATAAATGGATACATAAATAACATAAAATTTTTACATACATATTTATTACTTACATGAGTATTTTACATATTGAGTAAACAATCTTGAAACAAGTGTCGAATGTTCAACAATTAAAACTAAATGTTTAGAAAAATTATTCTTTTTTTGTGTGCACACTGTCAGCTGTTGACTGTTGAGTTACTCAAACTGTCAATATACTGGGTGTCCAGTGAGTGAGATTTTACTGTAACGATTATTCTAAGAATTAGATTTTGTGTACTCAGTCATCGATTTTAAGATGACAGTAATTAAAATAACGGAAAACCCTTCTCCCTTCTGTCGATGATCTATTTGAACAAAAACAGCATTTAAATTATAACCATTGATTACTTGAAAAAAAAAGCTATCTCAAACTTCCTCACCCCCTTTATTTAGGTTAATCGAGGTTTTACTGTAGTTAGAGAATAAACCAAGAAATTTCCAGTGAGATTACTAAGATAAACTAACCTAATGTTTACATGCACAGACACTGACCTCAGGTAACAGAGGCATCTTCCCTCTCTCCTTGGCCTCCAGGTCGTACTGACTGCCGCGGCGGATACTGAACCACCGGGACAAACGGCCAGGAGGAGGCGGAGGGTCGGGGGAGGGGGAGTTGCGCCTCCACAACGACCTGCCCTTGCCATTCTGTCTGGCGTCCACGCTTCTATAACAGGACCAAACGATGTTTAGTTTCTACCCAATCAATGCCTGAATTATATAGCAGTAACTGTTATCACTAAAGTTTTCTAGAGTAATACCAGTACTTCATTGCATTTATATTTTCTTAATAAACTATTTAATATTATGAGGTGCTTCAAAATAAAGTTAACCTTAAGTTGACACACATAAATATATTTAAAAACGACAATGAAAACTGGCCGACTG
Source organism: Macrosteles quadrilineatus (assembly GCF_028750875.1). Lineage (NCBI taxonomy): Eukaryota > Metazoa > Arthropoda > Insecta > Hemiptera > Cicadellidae > Macrosteles > Macrosteles quadrilineatus. The sequence goes on from NW_026542602.1 coordinate 16,997,803, forward strand.
TATTTAAATGCCTCACACTACTTATTAACCTTAGAGCCTACTTAAAATCCTCTAATGTAAGTGGAACCTCGATAAGAAGACCCACGATAACAAGTCACCCTTGATAATAAGTGTCATTTTTAATCCCGTTGAATTTATTTTACCCCAAATCACATGTTATTGCAAACCTCAATAAGGAGTCAACCATGATAACAAGTCTCATTTAATAATCCCCTTTAGAGTCTTGTTATCAAGGTTCTACTGTAGTACTTTACTAGACCAAAATAACTGATTACCTCAAAAAGAAGTCTCTCTTTTTTTTGTCCAGAACTTTAAATAATCTACTAGAACTGTGAACCCTGAAGACTAATCCTATTACATACAACGGTTCCTTAGTCCATGATACAACTTAAAGTGATGCAATAGATGTGCAGAGCTGTAAATCGTGACTTAAACTCATGGCAAGTTATACAATATTAACTCAGATGACATGCTGTTGCCACAGATGGCCACACTTAGCATGCAAACAACAACTCTTGCACATGCACAGTCAGCAGCATGCTTAGTGACTGTGGCCATCATGACACTGTCTTCTTTGTAAGTAACTAAGATTGTAATCAAATCGGTTGTCTCAATGATTTGAAATGACTTTAACTATTCAGGTTTTTTACAAAAATACTTAAACAGCTTCCAGTACTATAGAAAGTTAATTCTTTATGAAAAACCTATAAATATCTACAGATAACAGTGTTTTTTCCCCAATTCTACTGTTATTTTGTGCACTTTAGGCCTGTTCAATAATCAAAAGAACTGATTTACTACAAACTTGGTCCTCCCTTACCTCTATAACCATGACACCTTCTGAACTTAAGACATCCCATTTTATTGTTCTCCTGAAAGAATTGGTTACTTATGTTAAAGACTTACTGCAAGTAGTGATGGGTTGCAAGTGTAGACAAACCTTTTCTACTCAAAAGTATAGCAGCTTTCCCTCATTTAAGCCTTGAATATCCAAACTACGACTATCAAACCTTCTGTTTTATCCTTCCCTACCAGCGGAAAGTCAAATCATGCGCTGTTTCAGTTTATTATGGACTGTACACAGTAGTAACTATATCAACACAACCCATTTGTCCCCCCAACTGTACTCTGTAGTTATACACCAGGGTTTAGGGACTTGTGCTTTCTAATCGTTTAGACATACCAAACAGTTTGTTAACTCCAATAACTGCAAACCTCTGTGTTACCCTCAAGCCTGAGTGTCAATGCTAACAACTGAGATTTGTGGCTCAACTTATATTTTGCAGTTACAGTTGTGGGGCGAGTGTGTTTATTTAGTTAGATATTTTTACACTATTTGTGATGATGGTCTCTGTGATGATCTCAAAGCCTTCAATAAATCTAACATTGGAGAAACTTTATTAATTCAATTGTTACAACATGTTAACAATGTATTTTTTATTGATTTCTGTGCCATCCGACTTTGCTGCGAAAAGTTCAGGTTGGATAATTGAGACTACTGCAATATGTTCAATAACTTACTTGCTGCTCTCGTCGCCGGAGGAGAGGTCTGGCTCGGATCCCGAGCTGCGCTGTGATTGGTCGTGAGAACTCTCGTCCCAGGATGATCCGTGAGACACGCATCTCGCTTCATCTGCAATCAAAAAAATTTATATTTTATTTTTAATGCCAACAAAATTTATTTAAATAAAATACTGTGATTCAACACAATACACAGTTCAATACACTTTTCAACATAGTCCATTATTACTTATGAATCAGTTCATTACCTACCCTACATCGGAGAACTTTCTAAAAGATTTGGACTTTGACTATAGAATTTAGTAAGGTACTTATTTCTAATTTGATGTGAGTTTAAGCGCAGAAAATTAATATCAGAAAAGAATATGACATGTTGTTTAGCTTAAAACAAACTACAGACTTAAATAACTAATTTCTGACTAGTTAATATCCTGTGGCGTAATGTTTGAACCAAGTTGCAAACCATGAAAAGGTGCCTAACTTTTTTGTTCAGAATGAGTCAAACTTCCACAAGAGCCCCTACAACCTCATGTTGTCCTAACCACCTACTCAATGCTAAATAATCTTGCAACTGATTTACAGAAAACGGAAGTGTTCGTGTTCGCCCCCGTCACAAATTACATTAGCGAGTCACAATTATTCTGGTCACAGATACAGATGCTGCTAATTTTACACATTTTACTGTGGAATGTGTTTCTCTGACTGTGACAGGTCCAAAATAGAAAACACTCATTCATGGTTCCAAATAGTTACACTCATCTAGAAACTCGGCACCAGAACCATTAATCTTGTGCACATTCACAGTTCTACCTTATTTTTACCATAGATTCATCTTAAAGAATGACTTTGTTTTTTTACAACTTCTCAACTGACATTTAACTGTCAAAACTGGAATTTAGCATATCAAATAACAGTTTGGTTAAAACCAGTAACATTATAAAACCATTTTACAAAGTAAAATAAAAAGGACAATGCTGATGAAAAAATATAAATATTAATTAATTGAAGCGCCACAATGAAAAGACACCATGTTGAATAGACATTAGTACTAACATTATACTGAATCAAATATTGATTCAGCCTGGGCCAAATATTGAACCTCTTGTTGTTTATGGCCAATGCTTCTCAAGAACTTTCAAACCACCTAGATAACATTGTGTACCTACTAATCTTTTTTTCTATATCCCTATATCAAATTACTATGACTGTTTATTTTCATAAGAAATATATGAAAAATAATAATAAAACAAAAACAAAACAATAGTTTTATAATATTTATAAAAAATTATTTGAATGGTTGTAACTACATTACGGGAAGCCATTTGATACCGGCTCTTTTAAATTCAAAGTTAGGTTAGGTTAGAAATCATTCTAGTCACAACAAGGTGAAAAATGTTGTCCAATTTTCTGATTCTCACAATTGTACAGCCAATGTTTCAAACTAATCAAACAGCCATTTCACCACCGAGGGCCGGCTATACAAAGGCGAGGGCGGAGCGGAGCGAGCTCGGCCAGCCGTGACGACGACAGGTGCACCGCTGTCAAAACGTCACTGATAGCCACAACACGGCTAACTGGTACAAAAACTAAACAAACGCCAACCCGTGCGGAACTGGATCGCATCTTTGTTTTGTGCTTTTTTTGCAATGTCGCTCTAAAGTAAGTTGGACTGCTCAAAATAAGTGGACGGTATAGGAGAAGAAATCAAAATACATTAGTGCGTTATAATAACTTTGGAAATTGATTTTGGAAGCCCCATTTTAAGTTGGAAAATCAAATTTACAAAAAAACCAAGGGCCAATAGCCTCATTGCTTCAGCCAAGAATGCTGTTTGCAAAAAACTATTTTTGGGAGACACTAAAAAATTACGTTCGTCGCTGTGACACTTAGTTGGACAGGAGAAACGAAACTATAAATAACTCTCCGAAAGTATTCTTTAAAATTACGTGGTATTTGAACATTTACAAATAGCCTTTTCAACTCAACTCTTGTTTAAAACTCAAAGCGGTATTTTATAACGATTTTCTGTATTATAGGTAAAATATAACCAATTTTTTTATTTTATTACTTATTGCATCTACTTTATTTATGAAAGTAAATAAAATCATGGATTGCCCGACAGTAAAAAATATAACCTTCAATAACAAGAACCACGATAGCAAGAGCCCCTTGATAAATGGACATTGTCAACGAATTTACAATAAAATTTCTCAATAAACACTCTTAAACCATAACGTATAATTTTCACAAATTTGCTATCTCGTCTTACTTGGTGTTACTTTTCGTATGAGATTGTACAAATGATGGATAGTACTCGGTCAGTTCCAACACATTACACGATAAGGAAAGTATTGACAGCCAATTGCTGATAATTAGCGTCATTAGGTCTGTCAGTCCGCATGCAACTTATTGATTCTGGTGTCAAGGCTAAAACAACGATAAGCCCACGCCTACATCTAGGTCTACCTTTACTCCAATCAAATACCTCTGGGGGTCAATGTTGCTGTAGGGCACGGCATTTTCTCGACCCACTTTGGAAATATCAACTAAACATGTGATCAGATGTACTGTATATGATACCACGAAATATAGCGTTTATATTTGTCGACTAAAACCACATTATTCTTTCAGTATTTTGATAAGCCCAATCAATGGGAGCCAATATTCGAACTAACCAAACTCACAACACTAGTATCGAACAAACGATGTTCAAAGTGTTGGCAAACATAACATAACTATCTTAGATTTTTTGCCACCTCTCATCTGAATAGGAATTTGGAATAGAATGACAAAACAGCGTCCAGCCTTAAAAAGCTGTTAAGCTATGTCTCAAGATTCGAGTCTTTTACATTTAACGTAGCCGAATAACATATAGCCTAGTTATCAGTTGATTATTAAATAATGAGTGTTTGTTTTCATGTACACTATCAAAAAATACTTTCTCCATATGCTATGTATAGGGTGAGAAACTAAAAATGCACGGCTGGACTACAATTGTAAACTAATAATATTCAACGTAATGAATTTGTGAGTCAAACACTTGCCTAGGACTTTACTGAGAACATAACTATGCCTCTGGCACAACGAAAGGTCAATTTCTCGCTGGTAAGCTGGCAGCAGCGAAGGACGAACAGCTGTTGCTCAACCGACCACCTGTCAAAACAGCTGATATTTCTCCCACTCTTCTGTAGCCAAGAATCTGATAATGGCATCGATCTCGCATCAAACAAGTCTGTGATATTGATTATGATCGCTACAATAGTAGAATTAAAATTTGGTTGCACATAGCTGTATTTGGAGGAGTATTTAGAATAAAATGTGAGGTTACAACTCGAGAGGTTTGTGGTTGAATCGCTAACGACGTACGCAATTGTAATTAGTGACTTGCAATGCTTTACCGCTTAACGCACCAATGTTTTGGTGATTAGTTGGAGAGAGTCAGAACAGTGTTAAAAACCCTTTTTCAGAATAAACCTTATTACAATATCATAAAATATTATGAACATTTTATGGACATCCCTGCTAGACGAGATAATTGACGGACAACATTCGTCAATCCAAACCTAAACGAAATGGACTAATCAAACTATGCCGTCCTGTCTGATGATCAATCAACTCTGATGACTTTCATCAGATCATCTCGGCGATGATGAGTGAAAGTTAGTTAACTCAATATTACCGAATTCCTGAGAACATGACTTCCCCATGAAGGAAACCGCAACGTCTGACGATGAAAATATTCTGTAACTGTTCAATATAAACTGCGAAAGAGCTTTGTAATCTAGAGGATTAGTAGAAGCGCCGACACATTCAATCCCTTCAACAATGGTAAAACTATTACAAGTATCTGCCGCACCCACAGTGACGCCATGTTTCACAATTAGTGCAAAAGTAAGCATTTCTATTGCACAAGAAATGCAGTGGCTGTGTGTTTCCGACGTGAATGACGATGGTGTACTATATAGGGAATACGATAAAACATTCGAGTCATTCTCGGTATTTAATCCGTCATGATCACGAATTTAGCTAGAACAAGTTCTATACAGCTATGGCAGAAAACAGACCTGCAATATACAATAGACTAATTAATACCCCTGGGCAATAAAATTATTGTCTCTGACTTCGTTCTGTAAGAGAATGCAGTGGAGTTTGCATTCCCGCTCCGACTGGTCTGTCAGCACGGTCAGCAGTCAGCACTTTGCTAGTACCGTAGGCGCTATTCTATCAGCGATTATGTTGGTATACTTATTACTTTGCTAATTCCGCATTGGTGTACATGGCTCTGTGTGGCTGTGCTAACATATACTTCATCCTATACACAATGCTAAATCAAACAGATTATTTTAATTTTCACAAGTAATTTGGAGAGATAAAGGCCGTTACGAAGAAGATAGGCATACTGCTAAAACACCAACGATATAAAGAACTGAGTTGTTTATATCGCCGTAAAACACAGTCCGTTGATCACTATAAGCAGATTGACCGCTGCTGAATAGATATTCCCAACAGAATAATTAGCAACTTATGTTCTAAGTATGAATCAACAGTATAAGGTCTAAATACTTAACGGATCGATGGAAACAATACAGTATGAGAACGTGAAATTTGCAATCAATGTTTACCTGATTATAACACAATCTATCACATTCGAAGATAGTTAAGTTAACTATGATTGCTGAAATCTCGTCAGTAAGCACAAGTTATAAACTAAATTTAAATAGCCAAATTATATTTTACAGCTTTACGCCGATAAGAACTTTATATTATGTGCTCGTTGATAAGAACGCACTAACTTTTCTTATGATCATGCTAATTCATACTCTTGCTGAAGAAATAACCAGTTTTTGGTTTAAAATATTAATTACTAAAATCATACGAATTGCGTTGGTAGTGAATGTTTTTCCTTTGGTACTTTAACAGATGATATATTGTATTTTCAACTTACATTTCACCAGGACGATGCCATTGGACGGTGACTCTGCGGCGGTGTGTCGCTGTCGCATGGCCGCAACAATACAACACAACACTGCACTATAATCTACACCGTACGTCACTGACCAGTAGACGAGTAGTGACAGTGGCAGAGGGCAGAGGGGACCGCAGGAAGTGGAGGGTGCGCGTGTGTGGGGGCGTGCGCGTGCGCCACAGTCAGCTGTGGGGGCGTCGTACAATAAAACGGCCACTTCACATCACCATCAACCACCTTCAGGCTACTGTAAATATATTTGTGATTGGCGGGATTTGAACCCGTAGCCTTAGGGAACGAAGTCCCGCACTCTACCAATACCAGGAGTCAACGGCATCAGCGATTTGGAACACAACTACTATCTCACAATTCGAAACAAGGATGGGTAAACCATTTCCAGTTACGTAGAAATTTATTGGCATTTGCACGCGAATATCGACTAATGGTAGAGAGCAACACTACTATCAAGGAGTTCAGGGTTCGAATCTCGCTAATCACCAATGACTTCATCACGATGCAGTAGTTCGGAGCACCACTAGCTTTTAGGTCTTGGTCGTGATCATCTATGAGGGAAACATTGACATATAACCAAGAAGAACTATCTCAACATGATATTTCATTTTAATTATTCAGTTATGAAAAAAATCTAAATATAAGGCACATAGCATATAGCATTAACATAATAAGTTATTGCTGTTTTCTCTTATTTATTTTACGAACGTTATTTTTGAAGCCAAATAATGATGTTATCTTCTTTTACTGCGAACTTGAGTGAAAGAACCACTTTGTTAAAAGAACGTTAAAAAGTACAATATTGAAAACACCACCTGACGGCCACCTGTTGTTTTTACGTTGAGACAAAGGGATTAATGCGACTTTCCACCATCGATCTTTCCATTAGCGTTTAATGGTGACATAACAATGATTTTAGTATTAATTGGAATAGGATGTCAGTTAGCTTGCTAATGGACTCCCCACGAATATTATAAGGCGCCATCACAAGCAAAACTCCATAAATGAATGTCAAAACAATAACAATTACGGTGGACATTTCTGATTTAAAACTATGAGAACACAAAGAATTGTTCATCAGTCACACTTACTATGTTTTACGCGAGTACATTTCAAAATATAACTACTAGTACACTTTACAAATAAACACACCTCATATTACATAGTCGTTTTAGCTTTCCAATCGTTGAATGAAAATGATATACCTACTATCTCGGTAACGGATCAAAGCTGAAGGAAAAACTGAGAAAGACTGACCTATAACGACATCAACAAGCCAAAGTAAGCGTTATCTTGATGTGTCAAATCTCATAAATATCACATCACAACACATCAGTATCGGATGAGTCACCGCGACATACAACCGTGATAGCCGCGCAACCAGTCGTGAAACTAGTTCCAAGCACAACAAACCTGAGCATGCGTAAATAGTATGCAACGTTGTATAGCTTTTATCGCAGCTTAACAGCCTATGGTTATAATGATTGTTTTCCAACCGCTTGTTAAAATCTCTGCTCTGTGAAAATAAAACGAAGCAACAAAACAGTTTAAAATACTAAGTGAAAACGTTATGAGGCTCGAGGACCACCACTCATTAACCTCGACAGAACTTTCATTGCGACTTCCTCTTTAACGGTTTTGTCATTTTGGGACGGTAACTGATGGGGCCACGGCCTAGATCCGAGATATTCCAGTTGAGTAAAAGGCCAATGATTAAGAACAACTCGGGCCAGTTTCTAACAAAGAAAATCGTCTGACTTTTCTCAAGGACCGAACTGAATACCTTCGCACTTCACTCAGCTACCCAATTATTGTCTAACCAAAGGTCTTCAGGGAGATCGAGATAATACTCTACAGGCCTACTGTATGAACACCTTACTTCCTAAGGGTGTACGGTCCACTTCCCATGCCTTGAGTTCAAACAACTCAACCGATAAATCGGAAAGAAAGGAGCGGAAAGACGTTGTTTCAGCCACCCAACTGATAGGTTCTGATGCGGGGTCGGCCCGCGGCGACGGCTCCAGCTCGCCGAAATTGAAAACCAGACCAGAGCAGCTCTAGGCTTGTTGCCGAACCATTTAGACGGATGTTAAACAGAACCCGGAGGCCGACAGGTCTACTACGGTGCTAGAGAAAAACTGGTCAGAGAAACACACCCTCGCTGCGACAAACCTGCTGAGTGTTCAATTTCCCAATTAAGTTGTGCGCAATCTTTCAAATTTGAGAAAATGTTATTATATCCACAAATGAGAAAACTAAAGCAACCTAACTGGAAAGGTCTTCTGAACTAAGTATCGTGTGTAAAATACAAATGCTATCAAAAGTACGAATGTATGATATGAAAAGCTTTTGATTATATCAGATCTATACGACGCCGACACACCAGAGTATCTTTTGAGGCGAAATAAGTGAATGATTAGTGTTAAATGAATGTTATGACAGCTCTGTTACTGACTATAGTCCGACGCTCTCGGTCCCGTTCCTTTCAGCCTCCGACGCCTTCCGTCAAAATTGCTTTGGATTGCTTTAAGATCAGCTGGTGCTTCATCTTCAGCCAGGACCATTTATTAAAATGACGATGATCAACGACATCTGGATGGGTCCAATTTGGAACCATCAAAAAGCTTCTGACTTATTTAGTAACGAATAAATTTGATAATTATGGCCTCCGTAACAAGAATACCTTTACTGCATAGATAATAGTCTCCAAGGAAAAATCCATTATTCCATATTTCAATCCTTCAAATACATTCATGATCCTTCAGCCTCTCCATCGCTGTCCAAGTATTCAGGTACAGTCTGTCACATGCACAAGGGAGCACTGAAGGTGTAGGTGCATGAGGGGGTGTAGCCGGTCTACTTGTGTGGTCTGGTCTATCCTTCATCTTTACCCACACAACTAGACACTTCTAGGACGAACAATAGCCTAGGAAGCCGTCTGACGTCTGACAACATCTATCCAACAATTAACTGTGTGGGGTGTCCAGGGTGGAAGCGCTTCCTTCAATGGAGGTTCTGGATTTTGTCGCTGTAAGGATCTTTGCGTGGTCCGTGGTCGACAGTATGTACATTGTACACTGACTTGACAAATAACACGGCATTGATCACTCACTAGCCACTTATATAATCTCAACAGCTGGAGCTGTGTGATTTATCACTTTTCAACATTCAAACAAAAATTTGTTACCACCACCTTTGCAAACAACACCTTGAACCGGAGGACATGAACGCTTGCAAATTTGTTCAGGAGTTCCTTTTACTTTTACAATACAAATCTCCACTAAGGAGTGATTTAAAAACATTACAAATCATCCACTGGGCTTGTAAGTTATTCTTGTTTTATCGTACATTCGTTTCTTGTTTATGTACAGCGGTAATTTAGAAAAAAAAATAGACGATTAGTTCCAAAACGACCAACGTGTTTTATTCCTTCAAAAATGCAGGTTTGTCAATACACAAGACAATAATTACAAAGAACAACAAACGCCTCTTACTAATGGGAATATAAACAAAATAAATTAAAACCTAACCGCGTCACTTTCAGAGAGAAGTTGTCTGCATTGTTATTTATATAAACTCCGAATTTGTGGCATGTGATGATAAAAAGTAACGACGCAAATAACAAAATAAAACAAACGACAATTGAGTCCAAAACAACAAAAGGCACATAAACAACGATAAAAACTCCACGTATAGTGGGAAAATTCAAAATCTGCACCAGCTGCATAGAAAGTGACTGGGTCTCCTTGACTTCCCAAATTTGGAACAAGGCGACGCAGAGAAGTACTAAAAGTTAGTTGCAATTAAAAAATCTGCGATAAAACAAAAACAAATCAAAACAGTTACCTTTGACTTTGCTCATGATCCATGACATTTGCACATTTTGTCACATCCACACAGACACAGACACAGACACACAGATAATGATACTGACACTGGAGGCTGGTACAAACAATCCACATCCACCATCTCTCTCACTCCCCCTCTCCATCTCAACATTACGTCACGCGGGACTGTCGGTGCAGATTAAACTGGACACATGTCGGCATCTTGGCGTCATTACACCTTCTTAGAAGGAAATCAGTTTAATTATATAGGTTACTTGGGTAATACTGTATTTTAACACTAATCTTAAGTTTCCACTTTCCATTCAAATAAATTTCCAGGTAAAACAATGTGTTCTAGTACGGATCTCATGGGTATTTTCCATTATAATTATGGCGTATTAGTTTGTGCTAGTATATGTATCAGGTACAATGGAGTTTTGTTTAATAGGAATTGGAAAAATGAAAACGTTTGAGCACTTATAATATATTTTTGATCAATAGGTGCATAATGATTTCGTAATTTACTGTTCCCTACATGCACACGAAATGGAAATATGGCTATTAACTATTTTAAGTCAAATCATACAGTGACAAATATTTTCAAAGTGAGCTTTTTGGATGAAAAATGTTTAACAAAACAATTTACAGAATTGAACAGGCCAAAAGGCACACACACGTGACCAACTTTCACACCATTACAAATAACATACTAAACTGGGGAGTATACGTGTTTAATGAAATGTAATCGCATTAGAGCAGATTACAAAGTAAGAGCACACAACATACCCCAGATAGGTCACATATTGTAACAGTAACAAAGCACAACCCTACACCTAAGTGGCTGTATGAGGTGGGGAGAGCTGAACGGGGTAGTGAATAAATGAACCCTTCAATTGTAGCCCCATTGTGAAAGGCAGCTGAACAGACAGTGGCTGCCTCATACAGAGTGTTCCAGAACCTGGACATTGTTGTGCTGAAGCGACTATTTTGGTTGGTTAAAAATATGCCTTTTGGCGCAATTCATGTTACAGTTAGACTATACATGGACTAGACTAAATTTGGACAAAATATCTAATGTCGAGGGAGTGTCTGTCTACAAATCCCCTAAGTATGTAATGAACATTTGTTACCAAGATCAAAAGCAGAGGACAAGGAGGTTGACATCCAGAAATGATAAGTAGCTCGGACGATCAAGCTAAGCGAATTAGCAATTAGGCACAGAATACACTTCTATAACTTATTAAAACATTTTGTATGCAATAAATAATAAAAAAATGCAATATGTAACGCTTATCTGGTCGACAACGTTCTTGTCACCTGGTAAAGCCGTTTACACTTAAAATTTGTCCAAAAAGCTCAGCAAGCCAAGGTCCGGTTTTATTTGTTGGTTAAGGCTCAGACCCGTGACGTTTAGGACGATGTCCAACAGTTTACGTTTTCGGTCTCATCACAGCCCACATAACCAACAATAAGATTTGCAAGGTGGTAAGATAGCTTTTCAACCGGATCGTGGAATAGGTTGGGATTTTAAAGTCCGGTTAATCCTAATTAATAGGTCGGAGAAAATGACGTTATTTCCCAACGGTCGTTGGATCGGAAGTACGGTTATCCCGAGTGTAGTCGGCAGGGATATAGGTTACTTCCCAACGGTCGTTGGAGGAAAAAAATCGATTGGGTCGCTAAATGTAGGATCGTTCCCAACGGTCGTTGGATCGGAAGTAAGGTTATCCCGAGTGTAGTCGGTAGGGATAAAAGGTTACTTCCCAACGGTCGTTGGATGGATAATTCGAGTGGGTCGTTAACTGTAGGATCGTTCCCAACGGTCGTTGGATTGGAAGTAAGGTATCCCGAGTGTAGTCGGTAGGGATAAAAGGTTACTTCCCAACGGTCGTTGGATGGATAATTCGAGTGGGTCGTTAACTGTAGATTCGTTCCCAACGGTCGTTGGATCGGAAGTAAGGTATCCCGAGTATAGTCTGTAGGGATAAAAGGTTACTTCCCAACGGTCGTTGGATGGATAATTCGAGTTGGTCGTTAAAGGTAGGATCGGTCCCAACGGTCGTTGGATCGGAAGTTAGGTTATCCCGAATGTATGCGGCAGGGATAAAGGTTACTTCCCAACGGTCGTTGGATGGATAAGTCAAGTGGGTCGGTAAAGGTAAGATCGTTCCCAACGGTCGTTGGATCGGAAGTAAGTTATCCCGAGTGTAGTCGGTAGGGATAAAGGGTACTTCCCAACGGTCGTTGGATGGATAAGTCAAGTGGGTCGGTAAAGGTAAGATCGTTCCCAACGGTCGTTGGATCGGAAGTAAGTTATCCCGATTGTAATCGGTAGGGATAAAGGGTACTTCCCAACGGTCGTTGGATGGATAAGTCGAGTGGGTCTGTAAAGGTAAGATCGTTCCCAACGGTCGTTGGATCGGAAGTAAGTTATCCCGATTGTAATCGGTAGGGATAAAGGGTACTTCCCAACGGTCGTTGGATGGATAAGTCAAGTGGGTCGGTAAAGGTAAGATCGTTCCCAACGGTCGTTGGATCGGAAGTAAGTTATCCCGAGTGTAGTCGGTAGGGATAAAGGGTACTTCCCAACGGTCGTTGGATGGATAAGTCAAGTGGGTCGGTAAAGGTAAGATCGTTCCCAACGGTCGTTGGATCGGAAGTAAGTTATCCCGAGTGTAGTCGGTAGGGATAAAGGGTACTTCCCAACGGTCGTTGGATGGATAAGTCAAGTGGGTCGGTAAAGGTAAGATCGTTCCCAACGGTCGTTGGATCGGAAGTAAGTTATCCCGATTGTAATCGGTAGGGATAAAGGGTACTTCCCAACGGTCGTTGGATGGATAAGTCAAGTGGGTCGGTAAAGGTAAGATCGTTCCCAACGGTCGTTGGATCGGAAGTAAGTTATCCCGAGTGTAGTCGGTAGGGATAAAGGGTACTTCCCAACGGTCGTTGGATGGATAAGTCAAGTGGGTCGGTAAAGGTAAGATCGTTCCCAACGGTCGTTGGATCGGAAGTAAGTTATCCCGAGTGTAGTCGGTAGGGATAAAGGGTACTTCCCAACGGTCGTTGGATGGATAAGTCAAGTGGGTCGGTAAAGGTAAGATCGTTCCCAACGGTCGTTGGATCGGAAGTAAGTTATCCCGATTGTAATCGGTAGGGATAAAGGGTACTTCCCAACGGTCGTTGGATGGATAAGTCAAGTGGGTCGGTAAAGGTAAGATCGTTCCCAACGGTCGTTGGATCGGAAGTAAGGATTATCCCGAGTGTCGTCGGCAAGGATAAAATTACTTCCCAACGGTCGTTGGATGGATAAACGGTAATAGTGGGTTTTGAAATGGTAAGGTATGGGGTAATCACGAGTCGCGTGTCTGTTCCCCTGCTTACAAAACCAGATTACAGCTTGAAATAATCGAAGTATTAATTTTCTTTAGCCTAAACAAGTTTGGATGATTCGATGCCAATTAGCCGCCTTTGCTCACTAGTTAGGTTTACTATGGAATCCAGACGGACGTCTGCGGGAGAAAATCGGTAATAATATCGGACGGTCGTCTGCAGGATGGAAATTTGTGTAAGGGTAGGGTAAACAATTAGGAGAATGTGTACATACACTTGGCCCAAATCAAATCTACACAACAATGCACACCAAATCAAGCAGGAAACTAATGCAAAGCAATTGATATAGTTGGAGGATAGGCTATTAGTAATGCAAGCTATTATATTAGGCTACTACGTTATGAAATTATTTCAAGCTTCAGGCAATTATTTAGGTGGTATTTTACTGAAATGAATGACAACGGAATCGAAATAAAATAAATGAAAGGAGATAATCTGCTGTAGAATACTATGGTTCAAAGACTGATTACCAGATAGGAATGTAGATAACTGCGCTAGTAAGCGTTCTACTGTAGGGTTTAATTGACAGTGAAATTCAAATTATATGATTGAAATAGGAAAAACTATTTTGATCTTAGATTTTGTATAGGAATAGTAAGAATAATTTGCAAATTTAGTATGGATTTATAATACAGTAGAAAAAAAACAAGCTACTATAGGCTACTAAATGGCTAAAAGCCGAAAATGGTAGATAGAGCGTACCTTAGTCGCAATCGATGTTTTATGCACCCTACTAGTACTATCCGTTATAATACTTATGTTTGTATTACTCACTCTACTAACTCGTACCACTACTTCTAACAACTCGTCAGCTCGTGTGTCGGTGTCGGAGGGTCGGAGGTAGACTGACGGTCGTGGTTGCTCTTGTTCGGCGCTCGCCACTCGAGCCTCGGGCGCATGCGCGAGTGCCTCATGCGCATGCGCGGGTTCTCCCGCTACCGCGATTGCCAACTCGTTGACTCTTCTGCGCATGCCCGACTCTGGGGCCAGCTGTAACTTGTTAATATTTTCCAAATACTGTAGATTGAAATTGAATATTTTTTTTCCAAGTAATTATTTTATTTCGTTTTTCTATTATTTTTCGCTGACTGTTTTTCTCTCTTCACAACAAATAAAACATTATTCTTTGTAATGTGATAAAATTCAACTCCTTAATTTTAGCACGTTACACTCCCCTCCTTCTTCGGGGTAAAAATGAAAATAAAAGATTCATTTGAAAACAAAAACGTATATTTCTTCTGTTTCATAGAAACAATACTGAGACAAACAAAAATAAAATCGTTTTCTTCAACAAAACTTGACTATTTACAAAACTCCTAATGAGGAGTAATTCAATATCATCAATTTTAAAATGAAAAATGTCCTCTTTGGCTACATTTCTTCCTTAATATAAAAATCAACAAATTCTTCTAAACATAAAAATCAACAAATTCTTCCAAACATAAAAAATCAACAAATTCTTTCAAACATCAAAATCAACAAATTCTTTCAAACATCAAAATCAAAAGTCTTTTTTTTTCTTCCTCTTCGAATCACCAATAGCCCCGGTATTGGTAGAGCAGCCTCTCCGGGATCCTCTTCCAGGTCCCATCGGGGAAGTAGATCTTCCGTTTCTTGGTTCTCGGCTGGTGTTTGCTGGGATCCCTTTTTCTGACTGTCCCAACTGTCCCATTTGCCGAAGTGCTTGGACCGGGTAGGGAAGGTTCTGCAACTAGTTCGGTTCCGGCAGACTTGGTCGGAGTCGAGTTTGAAGGTATAGTTTCCCCTTCGGTAGTGCTGGGTATCTGTAATTGATTGTTCGGTTCCGTGACACAATAAGCGACTTCGCCTGGATTGATCGGGGTTACAGCCTCCTCGATGTCCATATCCACGATATCTTTGGTGGCCTCGTCTATCTTGACCATGAGCCAATCGTCGGACTCTTGTGACTCTTGAGAAGGAGCCGGCGACGCTTCAACCTGGAGAGTTTGTTCCTCCAACTGTCGTTCTAAGTCTTTTATTATCATTGGACCGGGACCATCTTCTTGATGTAGAGCCTCGACTATATCTTTCACCACTTCTTCCCAATCATCTCCATCGTTGTTCTCTACGATTCCTTCCGAGGGCGAGAAGGGTGAAAACGGATTGAGCTTTTCCGGGCTCGTCAGGTCGATTTCGTATACTGAAAGTAATTTACGGTACATCTCCATACGATAAGTTTGTGGGTCAAAAGGTTCGTCCTTGACCTCCTTCCCTTTCATAAGTGTGTCAGCATAATAGGATATGTAGACGCCGCAATCCACGGCGTTATCCTTTGGTTGTTTTGGACCAGCTCTTAGGGTGTCTTGCAGATGCCAGGCCTCCGAGCGGAAGTCGTGGCCTATTGACTTGGCCTCTCTTCTGAGCGCATAGTAGAGGGAATAAATTTGTCTCTTATGGCTTCCATTTAGGGAGTCATATGACTGGATCCTCCTCACCTTAGGCCTAGCCACAATCAATGCCCAGTGGTTGAGTTTCGGGAGGTGTAGGGGGGCGATTATGAGATCCTGCTCAAATGGTACGACTTTTTCCAGCCTCTTGTTTACTGCCATGAGTTTTCCTTGGTCAAGGTCTACAAAGAAAAAAGTGTCCAGAACACAGACCTTGAACTCGGGGGTCTCTTTAGTAATTTCATTGCAAATCAACTTTAAATATTCATTTATAGTGATATCGTCAAGTGTCAAACCTTCCTTCAACCGGTACAACGAATCATTTGTCATATTTATCTTCTCCATTTTAACAAGGATACTACCATGCAGTGGGGTTAATGCGTGAGTACAAGCACCTGCAAAGCAACAGACAACCAAGCATAAGCTACGTGCAAGCATAAGCAACCAATATGTGTACTAGCGATAGGTAGGGAAAAGGATGAAGTGCAGACGACAGTCCGGTACCCAGTTTTATTTTGTAAGTTTTGAAATGTTTATTGTAATGTCCGATCAACAAATTTCTTTAAATCTTTTACGTGTGCGACCCCTGCTAGTTTACCCCTTTCGTCAACTAGTTCAAATAGATTTAGACCACGGGGTCGGTGTATGGTAAATGGACCATCATACTTTTGGGCGAGCTTACTGGCAACGTAATCCGCTGCAGATGATAGGACATGAGTTTTACGAAGTACTTTTTCGCCAACCTCGAAGTCGTTGTCTCTTCTTCTTAGATTATAGTATTTTGCTTGTCGTTGGTAAGCCTTTCTAAGGTTGTCTCTGCATTGTTGTCTAATCCAGTTTAGCCGAGCGATCCTCTGATCCTGAACCTCACTGAAAGGTGTTGGGTTACTCCCTTTTTCAGCAACCATTAATTTTTCGTAGCTAGCGTTAGGCGTTTTTAGTTCCCGACCAAAATTCAACATTGCCGGTGAAAATCGAGTTGAGTCGTGTATTGCGGAATTTATTGCAAATCTGAACTCATTTAAGTATAAATCCCAATTTCGATGATCATTATTGACATATTGGGAAACCATAGTTTTGACCACTTTGTTGGCTCGCTCGGTAGGGTTGGCCTGTGGACTATAAGGAGCTGTACACTGATGTTTTACACCCCAATCCTCTGTAAGCTGATGGAACATGTTAGACGTATACTGGGTACCGTTATCCGTTATAATCTTCTCCGGGGCACCATACCTCAAAAGTATCATGTCCGTAAACGGTTTTACGACGGCTTTTGCGGTTGCATTTTTCATAGCCGCTAGCTCCACCCATTTGGTAAAATTATCCTGCATTACTAGGATATATTTATTTCCCTTCTTGGATCGAGGAAGGGGTCCAATGATATCTGTTGTAACCACGTGCCATGGACCTTGAGGTTCTCGGAAGTGCATTTTACCTCGTGGAAGCTTTTGTTCGGGTTTTGCCTTTTGGCAACTTTCGCAGTTTCTTACGTATTGTCTAACGTGTTTGCGCCAACCGGGCCAAAAGTAGTGGTCAGAAACTCGTTTTATTGTTTTATTTACCCCTAAATGTCCTGCGGTTGGACAGTCATGATTTTCCATCATAATCTGGCCTCTTAACTCGTCTGGTACACACATCTTACATAGGGTCGTAGGATCAACCATGCCTCCGTTCTTCGGTTGAATAATTTTGTACAGCTTATCGTCTCTTATGACATAGTCTGGATTCTTTACAGGGTTCGCTTTGACCTGATTGAGTTTTCGTGAAAACCATGAAATCTCATTTACCTCCACTGTCAAACTCTGAGACGTCATAGTGGAACTAGCATACTGTTCAATTTTGCAGCCGTCAGATTCGATTATCTCAGAGCTGTCTCTAATAGGAAAACGAGATAAGGCATCTGCCACACAGTTTAGGGTACCCTTCCTATATTGAATGTCGAAATCATGTTGTTGGAGTTCAAGTACCCAACGCCCTAGTCGACCAGAAGGTTTTTCTACAGTCATAAGCCATCTTAACGCTCGGTGATCCGTTATCGCAGTAAAGCTATACCCTTCCAGGTATGGTCTAAATTTCTTGACGGCCCATACCAATGATAGGCACTCTCGTTCTGTCACGGTATATCTTTGTTCAGCTTGGGAAAGGAGTCGACTTGCATAGGCTATGACTTTTTCCTGGTCGTTTATCCGTTGTGTTAACGCAGCCCCTAGCCCTTCATTTGACGCGTCAACTTGTAGTACAAACCGGACATTGAAATCGGGACACGCTAAGATAGGTGTCGATGACAGTCTTTCCTTGAGTTTTCTGAATGCTTGTTCAGCCAATTCATTCCAGTTGAATTTCATGTCTTTTCGGAGTAGTTTCGTCAGTGGTGCTGTCAATGTCGCAAAATCGGGTACAAACCGCCTATACCATGAGGCAAGCCCCAAAAAGCTACGTACTCCTCGAACATTTTTGGGAGTTGGAAACTCTTGTATCGATTTAACCTTATCTGGGTCTGTCTGGATACCATCTCGATTGATCACATGTCCAAGATACTTTAATTCGGTTTTACAAAAATGGCACTTTTCCGGATTGAGCACTAGACCAGCTTCTCGTAGTCGACTAAATACTTTCCGTAACAGCTCCAAATGTTCCTCGAATGTCTTTGACACGACAACAATATCGTCCAAGTATGCAAATGCATTTGGTTCAAATTCTGGACCTATCACCATGTCGAGAAGTCTTTGAAAAGTCGCAGGTGCCGAGTGAAGGCCAAAAGGCATCACGCGGAACTGAAATAGTCCTCGCCCAGCAACTGTGAACGCAGTAATTGGTCTACTATCTTCCTCTAATCCCACTTGCCAGTAGCCATTCTTGAGATCCAAAGTGCTAATAAAGTGTGCCTCACGGAGTTTCTCCAATATAGCGTTAACCTGTGGTAGGGGGTAAGCATCCCGAATTGAGGATTCATTTACCTTTCTCAGATCAATACAACACCTATAAGCACCTGTTGGTTTCTTTACTAAAACTACCGGGGACGACCAAGGGCTATTGGACCTTTCGATCACTCTATCCTCCAGCATTTTGTCAATTTCGTCGTCGAGCACCTTTTGCATTGCCGGATTTCTTGGGTAATATCGTTGTCGGATAGGTGTTATGTCGGGTTTCAATCGTATACGATGTGTAACGAGACTAGTTATACCTTTAACATTGTCGAACTGGGGAAGTTCTTCATCAAGGAAAGTTCCCAGTCTACGTTGGTCATTGTCATTTAGGTCGGAAATAACATTTGAAGAAAACTCCTTAGTGTCTACTTCCTGGAAGATTGGAATTTGTTGTGTGAGGGCAGGTGAAAAATGTATTAACTCAAGGGTTGGTATTATATCCATACCCAGTACCATGTCGGTGGTCAGGTCGTCCAAATTAATGGCCTTAATTTCGCTCACCTCGCCATTGATGACGCATTGGAACTCATAAGCCTCTTTAATGGCTGAACTAACACCATTAGCCATTTTTACGTTAACATTGACCGCAGTTGGCGATACCCCGTTCGCTTGCAAATAATTCTTTATGTTTTTGCCAATTATGGTGATCATTGACCCAGTGTCAATAAGTGCTTTGAACAGATCCCCATTAATTCCTATATTTACAAATGGTCTCAGGTCACGTTGAATCGTTTGTAGAGAAAAGTTGTTGTTAAAATCCTTTAATTTGTCGAGCCAAACTTGCCATTCGTTGGAGGTTGTTCTGTGGATTTGGCTCCGAGACTCAGAGCACCTCCTTTCCTCTGGTCTCTGCTTCCGTTTCCCTGTCGACAAGGACAATGGACTGTTCGTATTCCTTCCTTTTTGCAATTATAGCACCTGATGATCTTAGGTAGCTTGCATTCGAAAAATCTATGACCCACTTTCTCACAATTCCAACAAATCGGTGTCTGTTGCAACCTATCGGGAGCCCTAAAAACTGTTTTCGAAGTCCCTGGGTATGAAAATTTGTTCAATGAAGTATCTTGATTTAGAGGAGTGGATCTGTCGATGTTCCTATTAACGGGTGTTTCACGTGGTTTCGGAGTTTCAATCATGTCAACCTCGACAGACTTGCTAATACGAGGTTTTGGAGTAAAAGCTGCTTCGGGAAATAGGCTCTGAGCAGGTGCAGGAGGAGGTCGGTAATTCTTTTTTTCCCTTATGTAGCTCTCGTAGCCCTCGGCTAGTTTAAGTAGTTCACTAACTGTTTGGAACTGCTCCCTTCTAATCGTTAGTTTATACTCTGGTCTCATGTTCCTAAATATCCTATTCAGAAGGTCATTTTTCGAATATGAACCATGACGTCGCATGAGCATTTGTAATGCAACAACAAAATTGCGAAGTGGTTCGTGTTCTCCTTGGGTTCTTTTGAGTATCTCTTCTTCCAAATTTCTCCTATAATCTGGTGGGAGAAAGTATTCCTCAAAATCAAGAAGAAAGTCCTCATAAGATTTCCAATTATTTTTGTTATTTCTATACCAATAGAGAGCCTGCCCTTTGAATAATTCTGGCAGAGCCCTAATCAAGATATCGTGATTTATGTCGTAGGCTTCGATCAGTTCAGTGAGTCGTTCTAAAAAGGATATTGGGTCTTTGCTGCCGTCAAATCTAAGATTCCACTTACGCACTTGGTTACATATTTGACCAATTGCCATAGATTCCTTTTGCGATCGATTTACTACAGTAGGACTGAAAGCTGTCATTTGTTGCATTGTACTCATCGTTGGCCTCTCAGAAGTTTGAACCGTAAGGGTTTGAGAGTCCAGTGTGGCTGCCAAGGGTTGGTTGTAACCAGACGCTGTGCCTACTAACAATGAGAGGGTTCGTTGAACTTCTTTAAAGTCGGTGTCAGGGGGTAGACCTAACATTTCTCTCACGCTCTCACTTTCTTGTGTCCGGTCATTCTGACCGTACTTTCGCCCCTCAGGGTTGAAATCTCCGGTAAACCCAGCGTCATCCAAGGGGTTTGTATGGATGTGAGTCGAGGGGTTCAAATAAGTGCGTTTGCCAATGTCAGTCGAAGCAGGTGGTGTAGTCATTTCTACTACTCCTTGTCGCAAAAAATCTCGAAACACTTTACGTAGGTCATCGACCGTTCCTCTCGTATCCAATTTAAACTTCTGCATCTCTTTTTGCAACTCTGCTTTGTTTAAAGAATATATCCAGCCTACCCGGACATCTTGGGAAAACGGTGATGGTGCTGCTGATGTAGCAGGGGGGAGAGTGGGGAACTCTGACGACATAGCGGTCGTGGTACGTACTATAGTTGTCGGTACGTCCGATGTAGTTGTTGGTGTTGATTCTGTCGTGGCTGGGTTTGTAGCCTTCCAAGGATTCTGGTCTTTGTTTTTCCTTATAGTACCCCCCTCGTCTTCGTTCACAGACAGGGTGAAGAGAATCCTAAATATTTTTATCCAATGCCTTAATGAATACATTTTGATCGATCAATCCTACGAAGTATGTTCTTTGCTTAAAGTTGGTCGTTTTTTCCAGTTTCGTTAAAAATAAGTCGTCAAGCTTGTCGTCAGGTTGTCGTATCGTATCTGTTGTTTGAATCGTCCCTGTTCGGGCGCCAAAATGTAACGCTTATCTGGTCGACAACGTTCTTGTCACCTGGTAAAGCCGTTTACACTTAAAATTTGTCCAAAAAGCTCAGCAAGCCAAGGTCCGGTTTTATTTGTTGGTTAAGGCTCAGACCCGTGACGTTTAGGACGATGTCCAACAGTTTACGTTTTCGGTCTCATCACAGCCCACATAACCAACAATAAGATTTGCAAGGTGGTAAGATAGCTTTTCAACCGGATCGTGGAATAGGTTGGGATTTTAAAGTCCGGTTAATCCTAATTAATAGGTCGGAGAAAATGACGTTATTTCCCAACGGTCGTTGGATCGGAAGTACGGTTATCCCGAGTGTAGTCGGCAGGGATATAGGTTACTTCCCAACGGTCGTTGGAGGAAAAAAATCGATTGGGTCGCTAAATGTAGGATCGTTCCCAACGGTCGTTGGATCGGAAGTAAGGTTATCCCGAGTGTAGTCGGTAGGGATAAAAGGTTACTTCCCAACGGTCGTTGGATGGATAATTCGAGTGGGTCGTTAACTGTAGGATCGTTCCCAACGGTCGTTGGATTGGAAGTAAGGTATCCCGAGTGTAGTCGGTAGGGATAAAAGGTTACTTCCCAACGGTCGTTGGATGGATAATTCGAGTGGGTCGTTAACTGTAGATTCGTTCCCAACGGTCGTTGGATCGGAAGTAAGGTATCCCGAGTATAGTCTGTAGGGATAAAAGGTTACTTCCCAACGGTCGTTGGATGGATAATTCGAGTTGGTCGTTAAAGGTAGGATCGGTCCCAACGGTCGTTGGATCGGAAGTTAGGTTATCCCGAATGTATTCGGCAGGGATAAAGGTTACTTCCCAACGGTCGTTGGATGGATAAGTCAAGTGGGTCGGTAAAGGTAAGATCGTTCCCAACGGTCGTTGGATCGGAAGTAAGTTATCCCGAGTGTAGTCGGTAGGGATAAAGGGTACTTCCCAACGGTCGTTGGATGGATAAGTCAAGTGGGTCGGTAAAGGTAAGATCGTTCCCAACGGTCGTTGGATCGGAAGTAAGTTATCCCGATTGTAATCGGTAGGGATAAAGGGTACTTCCCAACGGTCGTTGGATGGATAAGTCGAGTGGGTCTGTAAAGGTAAGATCGTTCCCAACGGTCGTTGGATCGGAAGTAAGTTATCCCGATTGTAATCGGTAGGGATAAAGGGTACTTCCCAACGGTCGTTGGATGGATAAGTCAAGTGGGTCGGTAAAGGTAAGATCGTTCCCAACGGTCGTTGGATCGGAAGTAAGTTATCCCGAGTGTAGTCGGTAGGGATAAAGGGTACTTCCCAACGGTCGTTGGATGGATAAGTCAAGTGGGTCGGTAAAGGTAAGATCGTTCCCAACGGTCGTTGGATCGGAAGTAAGTTATCCCGAGTGTAGTCGGTAGGGATAAAGGGTACTTCCCAACGGTCGTTGGATGGATAAGTCAAGTGGGTCGGTAAAGGTAAGATCGTTCCCAACGGTCGTTGGATCGGAAGTAAGTTATCCCGATTGTAATCGGTAGGGATAAAGGGTACTTCCCAACGGTCGTTGGATGGATAAGTCAAGTGGGTCGGTAAAGGTAAGATCGTTCCCAACGGTCGTTGGATCGGAAGTAAGTTATCCCGAGTGTAGTCGGTAGGGATAAAGGGTACTTCCCAACGGTCGTTGGATGGATAAGTCAAGTGGGTCGGTAAAGGTAAGATCGTTCCCAACGGTCGTTGGATCGGAAGTAAGTTATCCCGAGTGTAGTCGGTAGGGATAAAGGGTACTTCCCAACGGTCGTTGGATGGATAAGTCAAGTGGGTCGGTAAAGGTAAGATCGTTCCCAACGGTCGTTGGATCGGAAGTAAGTTATCCCGATTGTAATCGGTAGGGATAAAGGGTACTTCCCAACGGTCGTTGGATGGATAAGTCAAGTGGGTCGGTAAAGGTAAGATCGTTCCCAACGGTCGTTGGATCGGAAGTAAGGATTATCCCGAGTGTCGTCGGCAAGGATAAAATTACTTCCCAACGGTCGTTGGATGGATAAACGGTAATAGTGGGTTTTGAAATGGTAAGGTATGGGGTAATCACGAGTCGCGTGTCTGTTCCCCTGCTTACAAAACCAGATTACAGCTTGAAATAATCGAAGTATTAATTTTCTTTAGCCTAAACAAGTTTGGATGATTCGATGCCAATTAGCCGCCTTTGCTCACTAGTTAGGTTTACTATGGAATCCAGACGGACGTCTGCGGGAGAAAATCGGTAATAATATCGGACGGTCGTCTGCAGGATGGAAATTTGTGTAAGGGTAGGGTAAACAATTAGGAGAATGTGTACATACACTTGGCCCAAATCAAATCTACACAACAATGCACACCAAATCAAGCAGGAAACTAATGCAAAGCAATTGATATAGTTGGAGGATAGGCTATTAGTAATGCAAGCTATTATATTAGGCTACTACGTTATGAAATTATTTCAAGCTTCAGGCAATTATTTAGGTGGTATTTTACTGAAATGAATGACAACGGAATCGAAATAAAATAAATGAAAGGAGATAATCTGCTGTAGAATACTATGGTTCAAAGACTGATTACCAGATAGGAATGTAGATAACTGCGCTAGTAAGCGTTCTACTGTAGGGTTTAATTGACAGTGAAATTCAAATTATATGATTGAAATAGGAAAAACTATTTTGATCTTAGATTTTGTATAGGAATAGTAAGAATAATTTGCAAATTTAGTATGGATTTATAATACAGTAGAAAAAAAACAAGCTACTATAGGCTACTAAATGGCTAAAAGCCGAAAATGGTAGATAGAGCGTACCTTAGTCGCAATCGATGTTTTATGCACCCTACTAGTACTATCCGTTATAATACTTATGTTTGTATTACTCACTCTACTAACTCGTACCACTACTTCTAACAACTCGTCAGCTCGTGTGTCGGTGTCGGAGGGTCGGAGGTAGACTGACGGTCGTGGTTGCTCTTGTTCGGCGCTCGCCACTCGAGCCTCGGGCGCATGCGCGAGTGCCTCATGCGCATGCGCGGGTTCTCCCGCTACCGCGATTGCCAACTCGTTGACTCTTCTGCGCATGCCCGACTCTGGGGCCAGCTGTAACTTGTTAATATTTTCCAAATACTGTAGATTGAAATTGAATATTTTTTTTCCAAGTAATTATTTTATTTCGTTTTTCTATTATTTTTCGCTGACTGTTTTTCTCTCTTCACAACAAATAAAACATTATTCTTTGTAATGTGATAAAATTCAACTCCTTAATTTTAGCACGTTACAAATATTAAGAACATATTTTATCGATTAACTCAATAACTCATTTATTTAGCTAGATTAACATTACAAATGCATTAGCCAAGTCAAATTTACTAAAAATAACTATTTACTAACATTTAAAATAATTAAAATTCATTAGGACTGTCCGTCAGCGAGAAAGGCGCGGACACTGTAGTAGCCTTTACCCACGA
Source organism: Macrosteles quadrilineatus (assembly GCF_028750875.1). Classification (NCBI taxonomy): domain Eukaryota; kingdom Metazoa; phylum Arthropoda; class Insecta; order Hemiptera; family Cicadellidae; genus Macrosteles; species Macrosteles quadrilineatus. The sequence goes on from NW_026542602.1 coordinate 17,022,979, forward strand.
GAAATGACCTCAAGTGCCTTTTGAAGCATCCCGGATCTGATGTGGACTTGATTTGAAGTGGGAGAGCATTGAACAGTTTGATGGCATTATAGTTTAGATGTCTTTCAAAGAATGTGGTTGAATGGGCAGGAATTCTCAGATTGAAAGTATTGCGAAGCAGATATGAGTGGGTGGTTGGATTAAAAATATCTTTTACGATTACTAAACCTTTATTTGATTTTTCCATAATCAGCAAGTTTGGTTAGGTTAGGTTAGTTTGGAACTGTTTCATCTTATAATTTGATTTATCCATAGACTAACACTTTACTAATCGATGTGTTTTCTCAAAATTTATATATCGTGTGATTAAACTACTTGGAGGTCGCGACGACTTGTGGATATTTATAGGCATGATCTGTGTGTGTGAGTTGTGGATTAACGTCCGTAGTACCATCCTGATAATTAGACCAATTCGTAAATTACGCATGAGGCAAAAATGTGGTTCTGATCCCACTATAAACTGTAGGTCCCATAGTTGCCATTGGCTGTCCGTATTACTCGTTAGCTGTTAGTCCCCTATATATGGTAAATATTTAGCGCAGACTATATACGATGGAACTTTAAAGTGGGGGTAGGTATGTAAAGGCGTTCGAGGAGGGGAAGGAGCATCGAGTGACAAATTGTTGACTGCCGGTGCAACTGGGCACTCTTGGGAGGGAGGACTTTGTCGACCCTTACAAATTCCTTTGACCATCGGTGCAACGTGCAACTGGGCATCAGCCTACTCGACCGTCGAAATAAGACTACAGTACAAGATCGCGCCACTCATCATACACTCATCTCCATTACAGTATTTATATTTGGCTTAAAATACCTACCTTCGTATGGTCGCCATTTCAGTTAAACATATTTAAGTATAGAAGTGCAATTGATAAAAATAGAGTTGCGGAGAGATAACGGATTTTGACCGGTGATAAGTAGTCAAGTACATGCCATTAATATGCTTCGAAAATGTTATCCAGCACTTATAGTCCAGGAGCTGAGGGGGGTTGAGCATGCATGAAAGTAGTACGCAATGTTATTGCTGATTATTGTAATATGGACTGTGGTGATCAAAATTACGTATGTCGCCTATTTCAAAAGTGGTCGATAAGGTGGGGGGGAGGGGGCAAACATGGCGGTTTGCGCTATGCGTTAAAACGCTGATAGTTCGAAAACGGTAAAAGATAGAACATCGGTTAAAACGTCGTTGTAATCCTAAAAATGTGGACAACAATAATGGTCATTGAGCCCGAGGTCGTATCTCTATAAATAAACAAGTTATTGTATAAAATATGTAAAAATGGACTTTTCGTGTAGTTTTTTTTACCGAAAGTAGAATTAATTTGTGAGTGTCGCAAAGAAGTAATATCAAATATCTTTGCTGATAGTTGTAATTTGGACTGTGGTGATACAAAATACGCATGTCGCCTACTTTTCAGGTGGTCGAGAACTTGGGGGGAGGGGGGCAAAGATGGCGGAACGCGCTATACATCGAAATGACTGTAGCTCGAGAACGGTACGAGATAGGACATCGGTTAAAACGTAGTTTTAATCCAAAAAATATTACCAATAGAAAAGGTCATTGGATAAAAAGTCGTATCTTAACTAATAAAAAAGTTATAACAATAATAAGTTTAACAAAATCTACATCGTACAGCTATTCTTTTCGAAAATCGTATGGATTGTTGATAAATAATAGTGTAATTACTTAATTACTCGGCTAAATATTAACTAGATGCATTTTCTTATAAGAAAAAAATATATTATTATGAATACATATGGTTTAAAATGTAAAACACGGCCTCCAAACGCCTTGGGGTTCGTCCGTTAGGTTGCGTTATAATTGCTGCTGTTTTTAAAATAATGATTGCTTGTATTTTGTATTTCATTATACACTGAGTATATAAATGAAATAATGATAAATAAATAATCAAACAAATAAGATAATAATTAAATATGAAATATAATATATCTATATATTTAATACACAGTTGTAACACTGTTTTCTCAGTAATTACTGGACCGATATACAAGATTTATGTCTCAAATTAAAGGGGATAGTGTGTAGATTTGCCGAACTTCCTTAGAATTTACATTTTTTGTAAGGGCTACGACCTACAGCCCTTTAAAGGTCGAGTCAATACAATTCTTATTGAAGAATATAATACACAGTTTATAAATTATTCGTCAGCTGTTTAATGTTTGTCAGACATTTGTTATTATTTTTATAACCTCACTTTCAGTATGCAATTATTAAACTTGGAGTTTCTGTTTATGAACACACAATTTTGATCAAGGAAAGTGTATTTGTTAACTTATTTTTACAATGTTTTAGTTTTCCTGCAAAGTGATCTGAAGGAAAGTGGTAATTGAGTTTAAGTTTGAGTATGGAATGTGAAATAATACCCATAGTAGGGAACGTAAACTTATTGTTTTGATCAATATAATTTATTCTCTACGGCCACCAGAATAATCATGGGGAAAATGTAAAGAACCATCGAACTAAAAAGGTAAAGGGCAGTGTTGGTGTTATGTGCTCTGGAAGTCCCTACAAAAAATACCAACTCTTTTTAATTGGGGTCGTTAGATTGGATTTGTCACTACTTCAAATCTATGAATTTCGAGTCAGAACAGACTAACTGGGACACAAAAATGTTTTAGTTTTCCTGCAAAGTGATCTGAAGGAAAGTGGTAATTGAGTTTAAGTTTGAGTATGGAATGTGAAATAATGCCCATATAGTAGGGGACGGAAACTTATTGTTTTGATCAATATAATTTATTCTCTATAGCCACCAGCACAATCATAGGGAAATCCGCTTGCAAGTTGTACAGATAATTGCTAATGATTGGTAAACATACAAACATTTTATCGTAAGCGATTAATCTTACTCAAGACCAGTGTTCAACGTCCAAATTTTACCTTCTCGAGATGGCGAGTACGCTGGGATATTTGGAACTACAATTTATCAGTGAACTATAGGAATACTCTAACTATATTTGTTCGAGTAGGCCTACACAGGGAAGTTGCTTGAGAAACTGTGACTTACGATTTCGGTTCTGGCGAAGAAGTATCTGACTTGATATTTAATGGCAATGTTGACTCGGGTCATTATAGCGTTATAAAACCTTATCATTAACCCCATGATGTGAAAAGTACGAAAAGAAAAAGAAAAGGTAATCATTAACTGGGCGTAAAGAGACATACAGATCGAAAAAAAACATGTAGAGAACCATCGAGCTAAAAAGGTAAAGAGCAGTGATGGTGTTAAATGTGCTCTGAAAGTCCCTTCTAAAAAATACCATTTTTTTTTAAATTGGGGTCGTTAGATTTGATTTGTCAGTACTGCAAATCTATGAATTTTGAGTCAGAACAGACTAACTGGGACACAAATATTTTTTCCTTATGTTGTCACAAGGGGAAGGTAAAATGAAATCCTTATCAACATTTTGAGTTTATGTTATGGAAAATCTTATCAACAGCGACTATAAAAAAAGTATTAAGGGTCAAAAGAGACAAAAACTATTTGAGTAAAATATAATACAAATCTGCATTTGAAATGGCCAGTTTTAAGTCTCAATTGAATCAACATCTTTCTGGCAATGGTAGTCTACATAGTTTTAAAATCCACGACTCCTTTTCCATCAAATTGGGCCGTTAATACCCTCTAACATTGAACAAAGTATGCCCAACTTTATATATACGACGTAAACACAGCTTTTACTCACAGTATGGGTCAAAGATTCGTGAAATGTGACCGACTGCTGATGCGTGATTTACATGTAGGCTAAGTGACTATCTTTATTCCATACAACAAATGTAATGAAAAAACGACGAATATAGGAATATGCTTGAGCAAATTATCTAAATATCATAAATAGCTGCTTATTAGGTTATCAGCATTGCCCAGTTCGTATACTACCTATTTATTTTTCAAATGAAACTCGAATTAATATTAAACATCCATTTGGTTAAAATAATATATCGGTTTGATTAACATAAAATAGTTTATACAGGCAAACTACCAGTTCTATTTCATGTAAAAAATTAAACAACCCCTAAATAAAATACAAAGATAAACAGTATTTGTTAATTATTATTTCTTTTATTGCTGACAATATTCCCGTGGCGGAGCACGGGCGGTTAACTAGTAGTAGTTTAATTCCATTGTAAATATAAACACCATAAACTTTAAATTTCTTGACCGCTCTCATGCATTAATTATATATAGATGTATATACATTTGTATCAAAGAAAATATTTACATTTTTTTATTTTTATTACAGGTGCTAAGAGAAATTAAAAAGGTACCTATTTAAATTCAACAAATAATATGAACAAACAGTGTAATTGTTATGGATAGAATGAAGAGATTTGCCATATTTTTTATTATAAGGTATTTACTTTTGTAGTAATGTTTTTTATTTCATATAACTGTATTAAATAAGAATCTGTTACATAATCATATTGTAATACCCTACAACATTATAATAATTAAAATTGGATTTGTAGTGGTAGTCTGTATTATGCATTTGATTGCGACGAAACCCCAAGTATTATATGTAGTTTGGAGGCCGCGTTTTACATTTTCAACGAAATGTATTCGTAATAATATATTTTTTTCTTATAAGAAAATGCATCTAGTTAATATTTAGCCGAGTAATTAAGTAATTACACTATTATTTATCAACAATCCATACGATTTTCGAAAAAAATAGCTGTACGATGTAGATTTTGTTAAACTTATTATTGTTATAACTTTTTTATTAGTTAAGATACGACTTTTTATCCAATGACCTTTTCTATTGGTAATATTTTTTGGATTAAAACTACGTTTTAACCGATGTCCTATCTCGTACCGTTCTCGAGCTACAGTCATTTCGATGTATAGCGCGTTCCGCCATCTTTGCCCCCCTCCCCCCAAGTTCTCGACCACCTGAAAAGTAGGCGACATGCGTATTTTGTATCACCACAGTCCAAATTACAACTATCAGCAAAGATATTTGATATTATTTCTTTGAAATTCATAGATTTGAAGTAGTGACAAATCCAATCTAACGACCCCAATTAAAAAGAGTTGGTATTTTTTGTAGGGACTTCCAGAGCACATAACACCAACACTGCCCTTTACCTTTTTAGTTCGATGGTTCTTTACATTTTCCCCATGATTATTCTGGTGGCCGTAGAGAATAAATTATATTGATCAAAACAATAAGTTTACGTTCCCTACTATGGGTATTATTTCACATTCCATACTCAAACTTAAACTCAATTACCACTTTCCTTCAGATCACTTTGCAGGAAAACTAAAACATTGTAAAAATAAGTTAACAAATACACTTTCCTTGATCAAAATTGTGTGTTCATAAACAGAAACTCCAAGTTTAATAATTGCATACTGAAAGTGAGGTTATAAAAATAATAACAAATGTCTGACAAACATTAAACAGCTGACGAATAATTTATAAACTGTGTATTATATTCTTCAATAAGAATTGTATTGACTCGACCTTTAAAGGGCTGTAGGTCGTAGCCCTTACAAAAAATGTAAATTCTAAGGAAGTTCGGCAAATCTACACACTATCCCCTTTAATTTGAGACATAAATCTTGTATATCGGTCCAGTAATTACTGAGAAAACAGTGTTACAACTGTGTATTAAATATATAGATATATTATATTTCATATTTAATTATTATCTTATTTGTTTGATTATTTATTTATCATTATTTCATTTATATACTCAGTGTATAATGAAATACAAAATACAAGCAATCATTATTTTAAAAACAGCAGCAATTATAACGCAACCTAACGGACGAACCCCAAGGCGTTTGGAGGCCGTGTTTTACATTTTAAACCATATGTATTCATAATAATATATTTTTTTCTTATAAGAAAATGCATCTAGTTAATATTTAGCCGAGTAATTAAGTAATTACACTATTATTTATCAACAATCCATACGATTTTCGAAAAGAATAGCTGTACGATGTAGATTTTGTTAAACTTATTATTGTTATAACTTTTTTATTAGTTAAGATACGACTTTTTATCCAATGACCTTTTCTATTGGTAATATTTTTTGGATTAAAACTACGTTTTAACCGATGTCCTATCTCGTACCGTTCTCGAGCTACAGTCATTTCGATGTATAGCGCGTTCCGCCATCTTTGCCCCCCTCCCCCCAAGTTCTCGACCACCTGAAAAGTAGGCGACATGCGTATTTTGTATCACCACAGTCCAAATTACAACTATCAGCAAAGATATTTGATATTACTTCTTTGCGACACTCACAAATTAATTCTACTTTCGGTAAAAAAAACTACACGAAAAGTCCATTTTTACATATTTTATACAATAACTTGTTTATTTATAGAGATACGACCTCGGGCTCAATGACCATTATTGTTGTCCACATTTTTAGGATTACAACGACGTTTTAACCGATGTTCTATCTTTTACCGTTTTCGAACTATCAGCGTTTTAACGCATAGCGCAAACCGCCATGTTTGCCCCCTCCCCCCCACCTTATCGACCACTTTTGAAATAGGCGACATACGTAATTTTGATCACCACAGTCCATATTACAATAATCAGCAATAACATTGCGTACTACTTTCATGCATGCTCAACCCCCCTCAGCTCCTGACAATTCTACATCAACATAAATAAAAGCTGGCGCTGGCAGTTCGTGTATTGACATAGAGGAAGAGGATAGGTTTTATAAACGAGTGGCGCCGCACCGGGCGAGAGAAAACAAATCTGTCTGACGAATTGGTTACAAAACCCAACACGGACGGCTGCTACCAACGATATAAACAACTATACACGGTCCCTGTGTGGCTATGGCTACCAGATGCACGACTTCAGCTGTGCTGTGGGTTCAAACTACTACAACTTTTCGGAAACGAATTTTCTAGTTATTTTAAATCGTTTGATAGAACTCTTCACGAATGAAAAACATGAAACCCGTTAAGAAACTTATATATACAAATTTTGACCTGCAGAAACCATAGGTTTACAAACATACCAAGTTTCATCAATGGTGGGTTAGATTTGTTTCAAGCTTTGTTGTGCGAATTCATATGCAGCGCTAAGTCACAGCAAAATTAAATTGTTTGAGGTTCAGGGTTCAGAGGGAACAAAATCGACATGTTCAGAACAAAGAATGGCTCAAAATTGTTTAGAACCCACTTTATTTGTCATGTTCTAAGCTTAATGAAAGCAAGTAAAACGAGCCGTTGAGTGTTAGATAATTAATATTTAAGTGTTACGTAAATAAGTAAAAACAGCTTTAATAAAAAAATCCAAAATGATGGTCAAATATTGATTGCTATCGTGATCGAGTTCAGCATAATAGTGAGTAAAGTAGTTTAAAACATCATCATATAATAAAATACAATAGTTGAATCAGAACGCCCAATAAAAGTAGAGCTAGACACGCATATGACAAATTGACTCTCACGTCACAAATTTGATTTGAAAATTATAAACGACAGCAAAAGTAACATCAAAATAAAATGTAAACCTTCAACACCACACCACGATAAAAATATACTACCAAAATAAACACACAACTGGAGGGAGAATACACCATCAAAACCATCACACGAGAAAATACAAAGGCAATATAGCATCAAGACACAGCACGAGGTGGTACGCAGCAGCAGTTTATTTAACATACAATACGGTAAAATGGAAAACACCGTGGTCCACGGCAAGCGGACATCGTTGATGATAAAATCGTGACTCGTGGAGCTGCCAGCTGGTCCACCGCACTCCCGCCAAATAACAGCTGACTAACCTCAAACCTCGCATTACCCGCGTAATAACCGACCACGGGCCCTCGCCAACCAGATAGCTTCCACGATTTAATAAGCGCTGTTTTACATTTTCAATTAATGCCTGAAATATTAAAATGCCGTCAAAGGATGGCGTTATCCACAGGGAGATCTGGACAAAACGTGTCTTTACCACACGATATCCTGGTAAACTGGATAATGGACTTCTCGTTGCTAACTCTGCCTCTGTTGGCAATCTATTTGGTCGGTCTTTATGGCGTTTTTATAAATTTGCAAATGTTTATATAGTTTTGAAATTATTTTTGCCTTTACTCTATTTGATAGTTCTTCTAGAAGACAGTTCTTCTAAAATCGTTTAAGAACGTCCAAACACATTATGTTTTAGGGAATTGCTATGCATTGCGGCGAGTTTTTTGTTCGTTATAAAACATTACTATGGTATTAAGGTCTACAGTATAGTTTTGTTTCGGGTAATGTTTGGAAGCGAGGAGTCGCAAGAATAACAAAATTCAGCTTTGCGTTACGTAATACTATAATTTTATTCAGTAATCAACCCTCCAACTAGTAATAATTTGGCACTTTAGTATTGCAATTGCATACATTATTGAGTGTAGCTACGTGTATATATCTGACATCGCGCTGGTGCCTTAATATTCGCAGTAACGCACCTACAACGCCTAGATGAACTGCGGGTAGCCTAAACCCATTGCAGTACACAACTTTCACAAAGATTAAATCATTACCTTTTGGTTCAATAAAACAAACGCTGTTTTATGTGTTTTCCGAATTCCTGTGTCTAGACTAGACGTTACACTATACAAAGATTTAGTACTTTTACATAACCTTAATCCTTTTAACCTAGACGTTCTAACTCATAAAACAATTAAAGAACTACAACGACAACTTATAATCTCACAGTATACTAGATATTTAAATACAATCACTATGGCGTTTGAAAAAATATTTTTGGACGGTCAATAACTCTTTAGCAGCTGTTTGAAATCAATGAAATTAACATTGCTCTTATGGCGGGCAAATCCAAGATGGTCGTTAGCTTCCATGGACTCCGAGAACAACTCAAAACTTCAAAGAACATTTCTAATCCCACAGTATACTATATATTAAAATTATAATCGTTTTGGTGTTTAAAAAAAATATTTTTATAAATAATTTCAATAACTCTTCAGCAGCTGTTTGAAACTATCCAAGATGGCCGCTAGCCTCCAAGGACTTTTAACATTATTATTCATTAAAAATAATATTATTTTATTTTAGTCTCTAGATGGGAGAATGCTTTTCTTTTTCTGACTCGAGAAGAAAGTTGAAGAATAATTAATTATTCGTTTTAGTGAATAAATCAAATCACATTGAAGACACATGTTTAAAATTTCAACACTGCCCGCTTATAAATTTGGGTACACACAAGAGCTCTGTGGGAGCTATAGCTATAATGTTATAAGATAAATGTACAATGAATAAACTAGATATAATCCTATTCCTCCATGTTACATCTGCTTTTTCTGAAAATATGATCAACAAGTTTTTAATAAACAAGATATAATAAAAACAAGGTAATTAACAACAGTACACTAAACCAACAGTACTTTCCACCAGTCCTGAAACCTTCACTTTATTTCAGCAATCATATAAAACCATTAGTGTTAAGTGACCACTGCTTGATTAGTTGCCTCAAGCTCAACAAAACCCAAAATAAAATTGTAAATTATTTTTCTTAAAAAACATTGCCGAATTTTACAAACTTACTTTTGTTAGCATTAAGATCCGGTAGTTTTCAATAAGCCAACTAAATTAAGGAGCTGGTTTTTAAAGGCAAACATTTTGAATTCATTATGATTTTGTCGGCAGCTAAGAATGAAGATTCAACAGCAAACAAAGAAATTTTACTGTAATTTAAAATAATGTATACCAATCACTTACAAAAATGAAAAATAACACCAGACCGAACACTGACTCATAAGGTACACAAACGACAGTAAACGGATAAACAAAGTCATCTACTGTTTTCTTACGGAATTCTTCACCATGTATTTTTTCAACCAATAAGAAAGAAGCAAGCCATTTTAGTGACAGTCCCTAGATTTCAAGAAGAGTTATCAATAAGAAAAGATATATCCCCACCATTTCAAAAGGTTTGTTCATGAAGAAGAATATGGTCATGGTATGCACTCCTAACCAAAATTAATTAACCACACTTTTTTGTTACAGGTTAGATAAGGTTATCTTTACACCTACTGTATTGGGGGGTAGTTTTTTATGATTTCATATTGCTTTGTTTTTAAAGAGGTTGGTGGACTCTTTTCACCTTGTATTTGCCTGTCAATGTAGGCCTCAGGCCTGTGAGTAAAAAAAATCCAGCAAAGCAGGGTACTGTACTGTATGACTGTACTGATAAATCGTAGTAGCAGGTACCAGGATCCATACCCACAACACTGCTGCCATAGATCCGATGTTCATTGCGCTACCGTCTTAACCACCGACTCATAACATTAACATTTCAATGACATTTGTTTACTTTTGTCTGTTCAATGAAAACAAGGAACAAGATTAAAAAGCAACACATCTCTTTTTTGATAAAACTCTTCATTGTGTTTGCTTATTTATAATTGCTTTCCTATTGAGTAAGCTTTAATCTCAACTCAAAATAGACACAACGTTTGTAAGTACCCTTTGTTAACTGACTTAGATTGGCTATACAATTGGAAAGAAATAAGTTTTAATACACCCAAAAGAAACTGAATAAAAACCTGTAGACATATAACCTTAGTCTCTTAAAACACAAAACTGAGATCGTGAATAGGTAGTGAATTATAGATAGACCAGATAGGGGAAAACTAATTAAGGAGAGTTATTTATGTTTTATTTTTAGGTAAATACGGAGCAAACTTCAGACACTTAATGAGTACCGCTGACTGCTAGCTGCAATCGGCTAGGTCTGGCTGGGAGCCAGCCTACCTTGTCCAATCATTTGTACCAATAAATTCCCCAACTTGATGTGGGTAGACAATAAATGGCCATTGTTAGCAATCTGACGATAGAACACAACAACCTACCATTTAATACACTCATAAAAATGTCTCTCAAAGTAGATTTATTCTATTTGTTTTGTAGAATAATTAAGAAATTAAACACTGTTATCCAATCTGGGAAGATGAACTTTCTTTGATGAAGGAGGATAGGAAAGTGAAATCCTGGTAGACAAATGAGAAGAGGAAAGCAGAAACCCCCTTGACAATGGAGAAGATGAAAGTAAAACAATCTTTGACAAAGAAGAGAGGAATTCTGAGGGATAAAGAAGAAAAGTGAAATCATACACAACAATTCATAGTGAGCTGGCATTTATGTTAAAATGTGATTGATGATCATTTAATGAAAGTCAAAATATAAACAATGGTCTTATAATGGTTTAATTTAAAGCATTCAAATAAATCTGTCCCTGCTACCATGAATATGTAACATTTCTCATAATTTACGGTAATAAATCAATACTGTAAAATAACTCAGACGTGAGGTGTGATTCACTTGTCTACCACTAAAACTATTAATTGCAGTTGTACTTCAATCCTTTTGGATAAATCAATGAAGGATTTAGACCCTGACAAGTAGTAAAGTTATCATTTAGTTCAAACTTTATTGATGTTTTGTCCTAGACAATCACCATCCATTTTCTAATCTATATACCTACTTTCATATGGTCACCATTTCAAAGTAAAGTATTAAAGTATACTCGTGAATAATTGAGATCTAGCTCAACTTGCCTCCAAACCTCAAATTACCACAAGGCTTTGTCAAATCTTAGTTGTTGAGATTGTATCATCTATATGTAATTGACTTTACATACCTTCATACTTAATACACATTTTCAACAATAATAATTAATGTTTAACAAAACTAATAAATATTTAGGGGTATCAAATTTGTTTTGCTATTTTAGTTTTTTTAGGAATGGAAGTCTGTTTATCTTGCTGGCATAAGTACTAAGGTATTTCTAATCTTTTCATACCAATAATTATTAAACACAACTTAGCTTTTAAAATTCTTAAATTTTTTCTTCAAAATTTTAGCTCAGATTTTAAAAATTCTCACTGTCGTTAACTTGTATACTTTTAATTTATTGTTAACTAGTTTTAAGAATTTAAATGCTTTCAACTGCTGTAAAGATGTCCACCAGCACAATACTCGATTCAGAGATAAACTTGACATTCCCTATGTTAGACTGGAGAAATCTAAGAAAAGCTATGAAATAGTGGGCATGCAATGTACAGGGTGCGGCAGAAAGAACTCCCCTATTAGGAAAGCTAATAAAAACAAAACCAAGTAAGATATGACATTTTTATTGCTATTAACCAAAAACACACATTATGCCATTTTAAAAAAATATAAAATTATAGTGCTTTAAATAAAATATCGTTTTAATAATCGATAATTTAAAATTATCGTGTTTTAAATAAAATGTCATTTAAATGGCGGCCTCCAGTGTTAACACATTGGTTCAAACGTTCCCGGTAGTTGTCCATTACCTTTCGGGTCATGTCGGGTGAGATGGCTGCAACTTCATGCCTTATTATTTCCTTCAGGGCTTCCAAACTTTGAGGGCGATGTTCGTATACCTTAGACTTTAGATAGCCCCACAAAAAAAAGTCACACGGGCTCAAGTCTGGCGATCCCGGTGGTCATCCGATGTCACCGTGCATTGAAATGGCATGGCCAGGAAACATTTCTTGACCAATGTCAATGATTGACGGGACGTGTGTGAAGTAGCACCATCCTGCTGGAACCATACATTGGCCAGAACAGGAAAGATATCAGCGAGTTTTGGCTGCAAAAAAGGACGGAGCATCGCACAATAACAATCGCTGTTCACAGGCACAGTCGCGCCATTTTCTTCAAAAAAGTACGGCCCAATTATAGCCCTCAAAGTTTGGAAGTCCTGAAGGAAATAATAAGGCATGAAGTTGCAGCCATCTCACCCGACATGATCTGTCATATCTTACTTGGTTTTGTTTTTATTAGCTTTCCTAATAGGGGAGTTCTTTCTGCCGCACCCTGTATTAATAAGATACCTACTTTTATGTTTTCTCTCCCATATAATTCTTTTAAACATTAAGTGTTCCAATGGCTAGCTGTTAATCCTTTTTACGAACTCAAAGACTTTTTAGACCTTCCTTCGTCAAAGTTATGTTTTTAGTTGTCATTGTCTAACTTTTATGCCTTCACCTAATGCCTTATAGTACAACCTGTCTAATTTTGTAATGTTTTGTTAACTTTTAAATGGTTGTTTTTACTTCTCGATAGTGATAAACTCTGTGATATTAGTTTAAGACCAATAATCAAATAACTTAAAATGCAATTTTTTTTCGTAGACTTCAAAGTATACCTTGTAACTTACTTCTCAATTTGACAACTGCTCTGCATGAAAAATGTTTGACTCTTCCAATGCATTTGTAATATGTCTACTGGAAATAAACATGTCTTATGTCTTATGTCTTAGCATTATCTAACCCAAATATAAACAAAGAATGAGTGTAGAATAAAGTGGGATGTGCTATGTAACTTTCATAATTACTAAGAACAACTGTTTTTTGGCCAGGGCACCATTTCTTAAAACCCCAAGACCAAAAATAACCAAGTCCAGTTTTAAACGATCAAAAGATGAATTCTATCAGAATTGATCCAGCAACATGTAATCCAGCTACTAGGTCACGGATTGTGGATATTTATAGGCATGCACTGTGGATGCGACACTCCCTGGTGTGGATTAACGTCCGCACTAAGTGAGTACTATGACTATCCGCAGTGCTATCCTGATAATTAGACCAATTCGTAAATACCAAGGCAAAAAAATTTGGTTCGGATTCCACTATAAACTGTAGGTCCCTTAGTTGCCATTAGCTGTATAGATTATTAATTAACAGCTGTGTCTAAGGAATATGTCGGCCTTACTCACTAACAAGACTACAAGATCGTGCCACTCATCCTACACTCATCTCCATTCATACTTGGCTTAAAATACCTACTTTGTATGGTCGCCATTTCATTGAAAAGTATTAAAGTATTAACCTTATGATTACTAGACAAGATCTATTACTACCCACCGTACCTACTCACAGACAATTTTAATTCCCCAAAGCTTAGGAAGGGAAGTAAAATCTTTATTAATCAAGTTACTAGAACTCAAACTACAAAAATCACCATTCAATAAGTTTCAATTCACTCACCTAGAGGTTTGCCAGGAGCTGGGCTTGGGGCAGGTGTGGTAGGATGAAGACCTGGCAGTTTCTTCCAGAATGGAGGTGCTTTCTTGGTCTTGGGGGTGGAGGGGGGATTCCGACCAAGACTGTTGGTTCCCGTGGAACTTCCGGAGAACCCGGAGTCCAGGGAACATGTGGCTGGAGACAACAACTCATCGGGGCCTCCGGACAGCTCCCCTCCTGCTTCTCCCCCACCACCCTCCGGCATTAGCATGGCTTCTACCGTTAGGTTCAGTTCATCCAGAACCTAGGAAAAGGAAAGTTGTGAGATGGTTAGAAAAAAACACTTTTGACTTACAAAAAAAAAAAAAAAAACCTTGACTAAAACACTGGTAATGTGTATTGATGGATTTTATACCTCCACTACATTAACTATTCATTTAGGTATGTTATCTACAAGAACAATAATTAAGTATCAAAAATAACACAATATATCTCGATATAAATAACTCTTCCATATACAAATAGAATATCTACATACAACCTTGAATCACACTTATTCGAGCGTTTTTTACATTAATATCATTTTTTTTTGTTTAACTGCACCACATCAGCATTAGCCCAAAGGACTGTCAGCTAGGCTGGCAGCTTTCATGTTGATTATAATATTACAAAATATTTTTATTTTCTCCATATTTTCCATATTCCCTGCAACACGTTAGGATGGCAAACAATGTATTTTTGTGTTTTTGTATGCAAAATTAAATTCTGATACTAGTTCATATCTATATTTCCATGCATTAATTAAATAACATCCTAGAGTTCGCCAGTCCCTACCATTTAAATATGAGTGTAAATCTTCCCCTAGTAAGTTCTTTTTTATGAAGAAAACGTTTTCTTACACCTGCAAGGATTGGACACCAACAAATATAATTAAATACATCCTCGTTTTCCCTTAAATTACATAAACTGCACACTCTGAGAATTACCTGTAGATGCCGGGAGTGTACGTATCGCACCTCCTCCTCCAGTTGACTAGCCCCAATCTCTTCGTAGATGTTCTCCTCAGTGCCGTACCTGGTGATGAACGTGTGTCTGCTGGTGGTTGGCACGGCGGGGGCCCCCGGCTCATAGTAGGCATATGCATAGTCAGCTGGTGGGAATGGCGGGGGCGGTGGGAACCGCAGATAGGGGCGGCGTGGAGGCGGTGGGTAGTGACGCCCCTCCATCACTCCCGACCCTGCGGAACAAAGAAACAGGTGAAATAAATCTACAAACAACTGTGGCAAAAGATATTAAGTGACACTCTTCACGGGTGCGTTGCCTAGAGGTGAGTTGTAAAAGTTGGGAATTTTCGTTACCTATTTGAAACTATGAATTCGGATTTTGAGGAGTTTGAAGCTGTTGTTGTTAAAAGGTAGGATGTAGCTACTGTACTTAAAACCAGAGTGTGAGAATAGGCCGCCAATCTCAAGTCAAGGCTCATCAAATCGACACAATTGCTGTTTTATTGTATTATTATCGGATTTAAAAAGAATTTTGTATCCATAATCGGATAGGTGGTCACGTGTTGACATTTATTTACAAGATGATCTTCCGCATTAAAACTGCCAGAATTTGCCTTTATGTGTGTGAAATAGCTGATCTGAATTATATTCAGTTCTAATTGACAACTTGATTCCCGGACGTAGGACGGGCCAACAGCTCGTCTAATTATAAAGAAAACCATTTTACTTCACTAGGTGGTAAAATTAACTTTTTATTCTAAAGTGAATAATAGATGTGTAACTATTTTACTTGAACGCATTATTCTCTTCCACGTTCCATGGACCGAAGTCCAGGTATAGCAGCAGCTTGTTAATAACTAAAGAGGAAAGAGTTGAACATTTTTAATGCTTGGAAACTACAGTAGGCCTACTAGCCTACTCATCGCGTCCTTAGTCTTAGTACACGTTATTTAAGACTTTTAGACGTTTCACCACTGTTAAAAATTAATATTAATTAGTTGCAAAGTTTGTTTGAGTAAGATAGTAGGAAAATTTGGATTGCCCCCTTACCATATTTTTCTAATACAACACCTCTAACTCTTCACATCAACTAACAATGTCAGTAAGTAAAATAAAATTAGACAAAACTTTGCCAAAAGATAGAAAGTGACACTCTTCACACAAATTGATATTGTCAACCAAGATTTGTTGTCAGAGCATGTCAAGCCCCACAGTCACTGGGGTCATTTCATTGACCCTTGTTATTTCTTAAGACCCCCTCCCATCAAATGTTACATCAACTGATTAACCAGCTGTACTGAGAGACTTGACTGACACATGCTAGAGTAGGTCTGTCTTTTCTGAATGAAGCTAAGGAAAGTATGTTCAATTAATATTGTGTACAACTTTGTGTAAAATATATTAAATTGTATATTTTACCATCGCCTGTTCCCAATGGAACACCTTTTAGACTTTCTCATTTTTATAGACACCCCCTAGTCCTATCCTATGTGATTTTTTATTGTATTTAAAGAACACTTAATGCATGGAATGCAATTACTTTAAGTACAGTTATGGAAAACTAGTTATAAAACCAGACACTGCTGATGGCTAGAAAAACCACTTGCCTCCTCTCCAATTTCCAACCCAATCATCTGGAGGAAATTAGGAAATGCTGCATCGCCTTTTAGGACAACCGAAACTTATGTAAATCACACCTCCAACGACCTGGCACTTACAGCAAAGGTAGGCCATCGACTACAAAGGTAATAAGAAAGCAAATAAATCTAGGTAAACCTAACCTCAACTTCAGTTAAAAGGCTGACAACAAAAATTATGAGGCTTGTATAGTCCTGAAGTAATAGGATACTAATTCCTCAACAATCTGTCCGACATTGGCTTTAGGAAAAACGTTTCACACTAAACTGTCCTTTAATCCTGGGCCGTCCTCGGTTAAACGGTGCACCACGCTCGGTGGTCCGCGATAAGGAGGTGTTTGAGATTCCGAACGGATTTTATTGGTCCTGGTATCGGCGTATCGACGGCGCTGCTCAGTTCAGAGGAACCAGTTTCGGCGAGTCAACCAGTTCTGTTCTGTACCGTTATCGCGGCTATCACTAGAGCCAAGGCCGCGAGCTCCACACGAGCCGCAGTTTACTATTTATTGTTTATGAAAGATACTGAGACACAAGTGGTGCTGAATTACTAATTCTACCACTGCATAACTATTGGCACTAGGGTTTGACAGAGAAGTATCTCTTTGACACATTAGGAGACTCTAATTATAATGAAGCTTTGATAAAAAAAAAACAAGATCGTTTTTGTGTTTGCTGTTTCCACTCGTGTGTGGTTTTCGAGGACTACAAAACAGTTATTCTAAATTATTTAAAAAAATGTTGATACAAAACTACCTTTCCATTGCGAGATCAACTGTGATCAACAAAATGACAGAGAAGGGAAATTTTAGGCAGAGATTAGTTTGAATTTCGCCCGACGCGAAAAAATGTATTCCAGACAAATATATCAACAGTTTGAACTCGTATTTATATATACCACAGTGATACCTCCCTTTCCTTTGGTTCCACCTTATCGAAATTTCAGCGGAAACTTGAACATAGTGCCCAATTTAACGACATCTTGAAAATTTTTATCACGACAAAAACTGCCGAAAATCCTTTTTTTCAAAAACCCCTTGGGTGTCAAACGAGTGTAGATAGACGATGATTTATTCTTTAAACGTCTTAATTTAATGTGACACAAACGAGGGCCACATTGCGTAGGCTGTGTGACATTGTTTACAGTGTACGGGGGCTACACGTAATGATGATGACGGGCGAGGTCTAGGCGGACTGACAGTAATTTGTAACCATTCTCAGAGGGGAAGTCGTCTTCCTGGCCGAGCATCCGAGGAATTCAAATTCAACGTCCAAGGTGAACAGACACTTTCGAGGTGTCGAGGTGTGACTGTCTCCAAGTAAAAAACTACCGTTGGCATGTCGATGTCGAAATCTTCCAGATCCAGGTATGGAAACAATATTTTTTTTAGTCCATTTATAAACTTAATTAGGAGGCTAGATATTCATAGCCCCGTGTACAAAATTAAATCATTAATTAAAGACGAATTGCTGAAGAGGCTTTGAACGTGGCAAAAACGAATCGATACATTTAATTACGAGGCTAGATATTCCTTGCCCCTTGTACAAAATTAAATCATTAATAAAAGACGAACTGCTGAAGAGGCTTTGAACGTGGCAAAAACGAATTTTTTGTAGCTAGTAGGCAAACTAATTTCCCCCTAAATCACAGGAAAGTATTTTTAAGGAGTATGGCAGTCTTTTCTATTTAGAACTTCCCTGACCACATGATACCCTCGGGGCATATGTGTGGAAAGTATTAAGCAAAACAAGGGATGAGCCGTTGCAATACAAGAAAGGACTGAAATGATGAATAAATAAATAAATAGCGGCACCGGACATCGACGCCAACTGAGTCCTACTGAGCTAACGACTCAAAATTTCGTTTAGAGAATTTAAATTATTTTACATGAAACAATTGTACACGTGTAAATTTGTAATTTAAGGTTAGGGTGTAATGTCAATGTAAAGTGAGCGCAGAGCGAGTTAAATGCGTTCACTAAAGTCATAGCTATATTTTGCTTCCATTGAAGGATAAACCCCCAAGAAGCTATCAGCCAAATTAAGCAATAACATTTAGCTAAATATTTGAGAAAGACGAGGGTATTACCTATGTATGACTGAACCAAAATCAACATTGTCGATACCAATGCTTGAGTTTTAATGCAGTACAATATTTCCTTTCGTCAAAGATCTGCTACAGAATGCCTCTATCGTCTCACAATCACAATCCGCTGGTAAAGGCTACACAACTAACTCGTGGTCATCTAGCAAGTCTCGCAAGTGGCTGAACGGCAATTACAATAACGGACACAGACAATGAAAGTTACGAAACACAGCGATTGAAAACAACACAAATCCACCTTCTCTCGACTCTGTGCCATGACGCAACGAAATGTCAAGACGACGGACTTTCTACAGCACCTTGTGGAGCTCTGCAGATTCTCGGACCCAAAGAAGTTTTGTTAATTGTTAAAAGGGTTTAAAATGTTTAATTGTAAATGTTGTAATGCTTCCTGTAGTGAAGTAGTACGGCATAATTGATCATTAAACGTGTTATGAATTTTTACACATCGTCAAGGTCAGGAATTGCAAGAGAACAAAATGGACATATAATAATATTTTTGCAGTCTTTATTAATATGCTAGGGATAAGCGTTTATTAGCAGTACACAAATTGTAGGGTACACTTCCAAAAGGGCAATGCTCCTTAAACGAACTGAGATACTGCTTATTTTAAAACCATAACTGTACTATTTTCTATCAGTCACACGGAATTGCAAATAAAATACATTGCTAACTGTGGACGAGACAACAGTGAAATAAAACTATCCTATATTTCCAACATTGTTATGTTTGTAGTTCATTTAGCATTCAACTCGAGACTCTTGCGGAATGTGGATACAGTGTGGATATAATCATTCCAATTCTGAAGTACTCTCCGTGCGACGAAATTGCTTTATGGTTTATTTTCAACTAAATAAAAACTACATACTAATTTCATACTAATGTCAAACTACATTGCATAACCAATTGGTGTTGAAAACTAACTGTTTGGGGGCTTAACGAATATTTAATGACACAAAAAACTGCATTTGCAACCTAACTGCCCGCAAGCTTAATATAAAATTGCTACTGTGTCTCAAATCTAAACGGCAAACATGAAAATTATACTTATTCACATTGTATCACATTCAACAATGGAATAAACTCACGGCATGAAAAGCGAATTCTATGCTAGAAACTCAAATCATTGAAAACCTGCAATACATTTTCAATTTCGTCATTACAGAAAAAAATACATTTTTTTCTCAATTCTGTACAGATGCAAAGTAAAATAATGAATTGAATAAGAGAGATCTTTTACATGTTAAGAATGGAAATGCTTACAAGTTCCACCATCAATTCGTCGATCGAAACACCTCGATATCGATCCCTGGGTAGCACTGGGTCACGGAGGTCAATACCATCAATAGCTGGGCGGAATTGTCCGGATTCCTAAATAAATGATTGTTCTCACGACACCGCGCACAATGGACTATTAGGGATAATGGATAAAGGATAATCTTACCCGCGACCATTGTATACACACCGGGCCAACTTATACCTGTCATGTTGAATGCAGCATACTACGCGTAGCTACTCATTCATACTTGTCCCTCTATAACAGCTGTAATCAAAAATACGATATTTCTTGATTAGGACGACAAAATATCCTTATCCAAAACTAAAAATATCCTTAATTTGAACACTAATCAAGATAAATCAACAACGTGTTTAAAGGAACACAAACTGGGTTTAGAGGTGCGATTAGCCTATACTCAATCATATACGATGAAAAAATAAATTTAAGCTGTGGGAAGTTGACGCACGGCGTAAATGAGCAAACTAAAATGGGTGTAAAAAACACGTGTTGCTGTAAACAACTGAGTGACGCCAAGTGGAGGAACATTTTGTTTAACGAATTTCATAGTTATGCTCCTTTTGAGGAAGTCATAATTGCGTCTACTCAACAAATAACGCAATATTGCTTATTGATGAATATTTTGAATACTGTGGCCATACTCGGAACTAGAGAGAGATGAAGATATGTCATATGAGATATGCAGAGTGTGGAGTGGCAGAGTCGGCGACCTATGTTGTGTGCCGCTCTCACGCCTCATGATGACTTGACACTGACTTCCCAGAACATCAGTTCTGAGACAAAGCTATCACCAGTGTCGGTATCAGTAATGTCAATATAACTGGCTCAATGCCTGAGTAGAGAAACAAGAACCCCTTGACAAGAATAGCCTTTTGTGAATATACCTTAAATTCCCTTCGATGCTAGATAGCAATGACGAAAACACAATTCTCTATCCTTAGTAAAAATCCTCTTCATAAAATAGCTTTTGGTGAACATCCCTTGAATTCCTATTGTCCAAATCTCTATAAGATAACCTCTACCATCATGAGAGCCCCAACCTCAATAAAATCCCCTGATAAGAATAGTAGGTCTACAGTATTTTTTCGAATTTCCTTTCACGCTAAATACCAAAGGACCGTTTTAGAACTTTATCAGGCATTTAGATAAAAAGCCCAAAAGGGTTTGCAAACGTTATTATTGAACAGGATTATCCAGGCTGAAATACCCTGATTCCTGCATAGTTTGTTCCTTGCATTTCTATTTGCTACTTGTCCAAGATGGCGGCCAGTTGTGTGACCTGGTCGCTCCCACAAGATGTTATCTACCTAATGCAACCCTAACGACCAACGACCAGTGAGTGGTAGTGGTGTTGTCACCGACCACCCGACTAACGGCTGTTTAATACCCTGCAAAAACTATCATCAAGTTTACCATTAAACTGCGGTGTAATGCTGGAAACGCGCCATGATATTACTGTACAACCCTCAGTCGCTTCCCCTCGTAAATAATGAGATCAAGTATTCCATCCAGTAAATCCATCTGACGAGGGCAGATGGATTTACGTTCTAAGATTAACTAGTATTTGATCGATTATAGATTAACTTTTGGTCAGGAGAGTAATCAAATCCAATTGGGAGTTCCAAAATAAAATACTTTGTTTCAACTTGTTTGGAAATTTTCTATAAGGGGAGAAGCCACGTGGCTTACTGCCACTTCTGATTACAAAAAGTGGTGTTTTTTGGGATAAGGGAAAACACTGCTGGGGATTAACTGCTTATTTTTCAGTGTAGTTATAACTTAGGATGGAGGGACACATATCCAATCCCTGATCAACAATCCTTCGTGTACCTAAATATTGTATTTCGCAATTATCCACAAATTACCAAATTGTTGGATTCGAGATATTTGAGCATATCAATTTGATATCCAGAAAATACAAAGTCGTGAACCTAGTAAGTTTCATCAAAAATTAGAACGTTAAAATTCTTCAGAATTTGAAGAAAATTGGGAAAATTAAATCATAGTCTATAAAACCAAAACATGTTCATTACTGTATTATAAAAATGTACACTTTTTTTGATGTCTTGATATAACCAAATAGTTTATGGTGTTGATGAATCAACAAGAGTTTCTTCTTACAAGTATGACCGAAACATTAAGAATCCAAGGGAAACAAACCTTGAGAGTTCAAAACTTAATTCAAACCCAATGCGGCACATTTTATGTTATCAGGATAATCGAGCTTGACGTTTAACCACCAATTCCGAGCTTTTGGATTAATCACCTAGTTAATTATTAGTACTGAAAGTAATAGATTTTAGCCTATTTCAGTTACTTAAAAGTAACCCAAACAAACTTCACTTTTTACAGAACTTCCGTTTTGATAGTGTTATCATCGAGGTCTCACATTAACGATAGCCTCAGTCACACTAGGGAGCAGGGGGGAAGAAATCACATTAATTTCACTACAAACGTTGAACACTCTGTTCATAAATATCCGTATAAATCCAGTCATTGCTCTCAGACAGTTTAAGTCGATAAACAATTTAAAATGTTTTTTTTTCAAATTCTGATTGACGTGGAATTATTTTTAATTGATGGTTTTATTGTTTAGCACTTTTTCTACATCTAGGTGTCTTATTTCAACTCAATTTATAGCAAACGATAATATTACTATTAATCGTAAGCAAACAAACAATTTAATGTCATGCTCTAAATATAATAGAAAACCATCAGCTATTGTTTTTACGTTTTATAGACACCTTAACACGCATTAATCTTAAAACATCTACAGTAATACTTTGGTTCAATCCTACCGGTAAAACTCGAACCCACTGTTCGCGGACCGTGCTCGTAAGTCAATACGACCGACAGAGAGGACCGGTTTAATGTATTCACTATAGCTTATAGCACTAATTGGTCCAGGTTTATGACCGATTACTGGAGTTGCAGCTTTGTAATGTTTAAAGTCAGCTACCGTCCACAATAAATTCCTGACTATTATAGGCGCCACTGGTCTCTCTATATGGACAACTATGGGTATCCTATCTAATAACATGCAGCAGAGTAATTAAATATATAACGATGAATTTTAATTCACGAATTAACTTAAATTTAAGTTTTCAGCAAGCGCTCGTCAAAGCTTCTTTGAAAAACTTTATGCAACCACTTTAAATATAGGCTGCGTTCTTGGAAAGCGATAACTGTCCCTGATAGCAATCCCTGTCAACTAGAGACAGAAGTAACCGTAAATTACTATTAGAAAGGAATTTCAACTCCAAATTGTAACAAGGAGGCTATTGGCTATTGCATTCGTCCAATATATCTAACTACAAACACACATCAATTAGTTGTAACTACATACTTCAACAACTACTGTACGGTACTGAAGTTAACATCATTACTTGAGAAAAGATAAATTCATTGCACTACATGCAAAGATCCCGAGTTATCGTTGACCGTTTAGTAAAAATTTAAAAAAATAAAATAAATATGAATTTGTCGCAATAAAATAATGTAGCTAAAAATAGAACTACCTAATTTCAATACAAAGTAACAAAATTAGTTGTATTGACTTGTTTTTTACGTTGAGTGTTATCTATGTTATGTATACCGCTTATGTAAATTTATTTTTCGAATGCTAATGATAAAAGACAGTCCTAATAAATCCGTGAGACCTGTTTACCCGAAGTACACCAACGCTACTTCTACAAACACGCATCATTCACAAGCTGAGAGTGTCCAAAAGTCAATGGTTACACTTGTAATACATCTAACCATTCAATCGTAGTGGTTGTTGCGATGTATGAGTGAGAAAAAGCTTTCAGTTAGACAAAAAACACCGGTAAATCGTCGACGAATACCATAGACGGGCAGAAAACCTATAAGGACAAGACATGGATCGATGCTGAAAGACGAGGAGAAAGTGGAAGTGGGAACCGCGAGCCTTGCATGGTAAAGTATAGTGGAATATATTAAGTAGCTCAACAAATCCAAATACAGGTTGTAACACAGTGTACAACAGATACAAAACTGTAATTCTCGAAATCCTCTAAGCAGGCCATTAGGCCGATCACACCCTACTGAATAAATATATTAAGTTTACACTGTAATACAACGCTCGCAAAGAATCTTGTATGCAATTAGAGTATGCATATTTGTTTAAAGTCTGTTGATATGGGGTCTTCAGACCCCATATGTCTTTTGATTTGTCTTTAGATTTTATTTGTCTTAAGTCAACGTTTTCAGCAAGAACCAAGTCTCCGACTTAGCTAATGCGATGTAAAATTGTGTGTCTGACTGGATGGATTAGTTATTGTACTGAACTAAAGAGAGAGAGAGACGTGACAACCAAGACAGCCAGGGTGTCGCATTCACGCTGGTCTAGCAACAGGACAACGAACTGAGAACACTACTGCCATGGGCATGCAATCATAGATCATGATCACATGATACTGTACTGGCCGATTGCGGATATAAAGATTACAACTGAAATGAATTACAATATCATCGTATTTTTTATACGAGATTACTCAACATCAGTTGGCTTTGTGATAAAAAAAAACGTGATATAATTTTTCGCCCGAAATAATAATTTTCAAATTAAATTTAAGTATATCACTTTAAGTATAATTTTTATAAAGAATAGTAACAATCTATTACACCAAATCAATGTAAAGACACTTTTGGGTACTTCCATACGCTCCTACACACAATTACTTATCAATTACATTACAGTAATACCGAAACTCAATTATTTTAGTTTGTAATTGCTATTACGATCAAAGGAAACATGTATGACTTATCCAAAACAGTATTAAAAAGGCTGGATTTAATTTCAATTTCAACCAAAACCACTAGGTAGGCTACTCACCATGTACAAAACAGTTGAAAGTCTGTTTTAATTTTTTATTCGTACAAAATACGTGTTTAAAATGCGGACATTTTTCATGGAAGAGGACATAGTCCTAAAACACCTTGATTTCAGTAGGGTTTCAGCTCACTGGACTGGAACATCACGAGGACGAACGATATCTTTCGAGCTATCCTCAACAGGAATAGAACTTGACAGAACTATGACAACATTACGTGTTATTGAGTGTTGGGCCACATGATGTGACAGAAAAGCTGGAGTTTTGATTTTACTTTCATCCGGATAAACAAACCGTTTGGACAGGAACGGAGGCGAAGTTATCTTTAGAATCTAAGAAATTCCAGTTAAAATTGACAGGGTTGCGACACCCTAGTGAAATCATGTAAAAACTTGAGACAGCTCAGAGAAGCAAGGTGCCTTGGTAGCAACAATCCAACAGCATTCTATATTTCCTTTTGGCTGGCCTGCAACTAACTGGTTAAACAAAATGTTTAGGCTTGAATGAACAGTGAAAAAACAATATTCACGCCATATAGTCAGTTAATGCGGCACCCTGCAGTAGTGCAGGCAAATTTCTGCTTAATTAAATACTCAAGGAGTCAAGGTGCCTTGGATGCGCCAACGCAACAGTATCGTTCTGCATTTTCCTTGGGTCTTACCACTTGGAATCGTAGGCGAGAACAGAAACGATGCCATATTTAGTAGCGTTGGTATTGGGGCCATGCACGGCACCCTACTGACAATGTGTACAAACTTGAGAAAACAAATCAAAGTACTCGGGAGGCAAGGTGCCTATAAAGGTCCTGGGGCGGCGCATTCCTCTGCCGCAGCTGCCCAACAGTCTACGGTGTACAGTGGGCTGCTGGCAGTGGCAGCTGACAGTCTCACACCCACCTGCTACCGGCACCTGGCACAGGCACACACAGGCGCAACAAGATGGGATACTTCGTAGGTCATATACTGTAGCACACTTCCCCGTCAGTAAGTTGCACAAGAAAAATTGCAATAGTGTCGACCCAGTCTCTGCTCTATTGCACCTACCTATCAATTAGGCTAGCGTAATCAAGGCGGAAGGTGTTCTAAAATACAGATCAATCTAATCTCGCCAGTTGTACATTTGATATTCCTTTATGTTTTCTAGATAAGTTGACCAACCGCTTAAGGCGACTCCAACATCTTGGGCTCCAATTACTAGGTCACTGCTCTATCACATCACCCTTCGGTGATTGGCGGGATGAGTCCTGTGCATCTGCCCTTCTCGTGAACAAGGTAATTAATGCGATTACTATCATTCGCTATTCTGGGTAGCTTACTATCTTGACCAGACTTGAAATGTTATGCCTCATTATCCCGTATTAATACAGTATGAACAAGTTTCGAAAATAGGTACCCTTTCAATCCCAATTGTAACCAAACATTCCACTCCCATTCATATTTATAACACCAAAATTATACTCCAGTAGGGACATACATCAAGCTCATTATGATCTTAAATCTGATTCCGTCGTAGAATGTTACGAACCACTGGTGTGCGCCAGAGAAACGCAAAAATACAGAGTAGTTTTTATAAATAAGTATGTGATTTGTTCGCCTGGATTCTGCGCATATCGCCAAGGTACTGTCAACCCTGAAACCGATATGAGATGGGCACCGAAACGTCGTGAAATCGTTGTCGTCGATAAGGAAAATACCCACAATTTGTTCATTTCCTCCGATCAAGTACCAACTGTCGATTAAACTCGGAGTTGTTCAGTTTTTGTCTCGACCCACGGGCTCGTGGCAACAATGGGACGTCCCACCACCATCCACTCAACAGCTGTTCACCAGCTGCTGCTGGGCCAGGAAATGTTCGTCTAATTGAAAACCGACTGCCGACAGATTAATTGTGGCTTATATCAGCTGGTGACTGTCTCCAACCTTCAGCCCGCCTGTGCTCAGCTCTCGTATTAATGCTATGCACCAGTAAAGCATATCATGGCCTAACCACAGATCTACAAACAGAGAACTTTCAACAAAGAGAAAATACCCTATTTAATACATTCAAATGGTCATAATTTCAAACACCAGCGAATTGTGCGTCAAATTAACAAAACATTAATGGGTTTTGATAGGTGTGAAGTAAGCGAATATTGAATGGTTACGTATGATTTTTTATTAAATTTGATTGGTTAATACTTTTTTGTTGACTAGGCTATATGAGATAGCTATATGAGATAGCTCGCGAATTTACAGACGTTTGAAATCTTGATAACAAGACTCTTATAGGGGTTCAAAAATAAGACTGGTTATCAAGGTTGACTTCTTATCGAGGTTTGCAATAACATGTGATTGGGGGTAAAATAATTTCAAGGGGATTTGAAAATGACTCTTTTAATCAAGTATGATTTGTTATCGAGGGTCTTGTTATCAATGTTCCACTGTAATGTGTAGTAATGTTGTATACGTGTATATTTGTATGTATTATTATGATTGGACTTTTGGGCTCCGCCCCAGTGGATCTAGAGTTTCCCATGTTAACCTTTTTATTTTCCATATTTAAAAGGAATTTAATGAATCTTATCACCTGTTTCAATTCAACAAAATGGGTATATGAAGTTCAATAGTATTATAAGGCTACAAGATTTACTAACAGAGTGCAGCACTATTAAATTTTTGTTTGAATTTATGATAACAGCTAATTTGAACAAAGTAGCAACAAAAAGATTTGTGATGCACTAATGAAAACTGCCAAATACTAAATTATTGTTGTGGTATTTTGCGAATAGGTTAATTTCACTTATAAATGCATAATTCGTCGACTTATTGACTTTACTATTTTAATTTTAATACTCCCCTAGGGCTCTGTCCGGACAGCATAGGCCTATTTAGTCCAATGTTGTTCTTCGAAGTAACCATGAAAAGCCACTCAAAATTCCATCCAACCTGGTACATCAATCAATAGTTTTATTAATAGCCTACTTATGAAATCAAACGGGGCGAAGCCCACGGGTAACAGCTTAGCTAGTGTGTTATATATTAAAGTATTAACAGCTTAAAACGATTTGGAAACGCTCGATTCAAACCATAGTAAGTTACTTATAAAAATTATTTAGTTTAGTATTAGGATCAGTTTCTCTCAGTGTTTTTGTAACTATAAGCATCATTAGTTCAACACTCTAATTGATTAAAAGAAAATGTTTATAAACGAACAATTTACTATAGTGTTAACGTAATGCATCAGCATATTAACAAGATCTTAACAAGTTACGCAAAAGATAAGGTTGGACAAATTATATGAATCAGCTAATAAAGAGTTTGTTGTGATGGATATAGATAACAGTACTGTATTAGCAATTCAAAACCAAATAGTACGTCATGGGCAGATTGTTTTTGTTGTGCCTAAATGGCTTTGAACTTAGAAAATCAATTTAAATTGATGTTCAAAATTGGGTACCTAGTGTGTTAAGGGTTATAGTAATGATACGTCAAAAAAGTGCAATGAAAAAACAGTATTGTATTGCAAAATACCAATTTGAACTCGAAAACGCATTTTTTTTACTTTTAACGACTTAAAAATAATTTGATTTAAACTTTTTTTAACAAATGTAAACAGTTTTGTTACAGTGAAAACACTGTTGCCTACATACCCTTCTTGGTCTTTACAAAGCTCAGCGTAGCTGTTGTTATATCCAACACAGGCACAAAGACACAACACTCGTCCACACTCACAACACAACACAGAGAACACGCACCGACAGTGAGATTCAGGGGAACAACGAAAACGGACTGAACGAAACGAACGAGAGTCGAGAACGTGACCGTCTGGGTCTGCCGCTGCCCGACCGTGCGGGAGGGACGAGCGGAGCGAACAAGTCCAGACCTGCCTGCGCTCTAGCGGTCGTCACCAGCACTACTAGTCTATCTTTGTGCTTTGTGGCTTTGTGTGGAGTCTGACTGAGTGGAGTTCAGGACGAATCAAGATGTATGGAGTTTACTTCATACATCTTGGGGAGGAATAACCAGCAGCCAAGCGATGTTAAGTTGAGCAATGTCCCCTCTTTACATTTTAAGTTTATAAGCCGAATGCAGTTTGGGAAAAAACTTAACACCTAAAGTCTCTTGAATTTTTAATGTGAAATTAAGTTTTGCGAGTCTTGCTGGTGTCTTCCATTTTGCGGTCAGTCCATTTTCTGGTCAAGTGTGGATTTACGTGGGGGTGAGGAGGTTCTAGGTGTGGGAGGGTTTCCATTTTGCGGTCAGGTTTCGATTCCTAGGATATCTGACTGTACTGAATGTAATGAAAAGTGGTTCCATGTACTTAGAGCAGCAACAGTTCTTGATTTTGTACAGATGTCGAGGATTATATCTTCATGAAAACTTGTTGACGGAGCCACTTTATATTAGCATACAGAGTTTTCTTAACTCAAAATCATGCCAGACGATATGAATGACTGCTAATTCCAACAAAATATAGTCAAGTTGGCTATATACATATCAGTTATCATTTACACAATACAAGACAAGAAATGTTACATCACTTGTTCACATTTTACATAGAACGAAGCATTAAATAATAAAAAATCCGTGTATGAATAAAGTCTAAAAAACTACAGGTTATAGATTAATACAGTATTTACTCAAAAATTACAAAGATGTCAATCAATTAAACAATTTTCCACGTCTCCACTTTCCTCATAACTCCGAGTGCTCCTCGCGATTCTTTCATCCAACACCACGTATAATTTTCCTCTTCGCGCCTTCTAGGTTGATTTTCATTCTTTTGGAACTTGTGGATATCAGACACTTCAGCCTCCGGGATTTTTAAAATATGTGACCGCAAACTGGGAAACTCTATTTCAGGCACCTCGCAAGTTTTTTGGGTTGACCGGTAAATGGAAGATTTTGCCCTTAACTTGAAAATGGAAAACCGTAAAATGGGCAACCGTCTTGCTATCGGATTTGTTGGGTTTATTCAAATTGAGAATTTATTATGTCGCTTGGGTGTTGTGCTTACAAACACCAAAACAAATTAAATTGTGTGGATTCGCGCAATTGACCAAGCACCCATACTATACTAAGTACAATAGAGCATCATTGTAAGGTTCAGCTGTGAAAGTAAAGATAAGTTTTTATAAGTCTTATTTTTTTTCAACCACGACACTTTCAATGTCCAACTCGTGCTCCGAACTCGTTCCTATATCTCCCACGTGTTATCCCAATTACCGTGTGCTCCCGAGGGTGGCGATATCAAGGAAGCACTTCCTGTGTTGCTATCAAAACACCGCCATCACTTTGATTGTTGCCGCCCAAATTACGCGGGAACTGTCCCGCCAAATTATATTCCACGGCGTGTCGTGCTGACCCGCGCCCACTGGGGTCGAATTTGAATGTTGCCCAACAGTTGTTTACCCTTCCACACAACCGAAACCCACGCTTCGAGATGTTGCTGATAGAGGGTGAAAAGTGAAATGCGATTGTTTGGACTGTTGTGGGTGAGCATGGACAAAATTAAAGTTTCAATGTTCACCAAAACGAATGCTCTTTTCATCCAGAAATTCCAAAGTAATCACGACACGGGCGGCTGGGTCTGATAACACATTGGGCGACTATCGGTGGACCAATCAGTGGATGAGTAATGGTGATTCACACGGGCCACGACAGGCAACCGACTGTGTTCGTTAAGTCAGTGGCTCAATCACCAGAACACACCACACACATCCAGCGAACCGTGCTGCAGAAGATCAATCGGTATTTTACATTTTTCTTACTACCTAATTGGTATTGAAAACATTAGGTCTCATATATTGTAACTATATGATTGAGTAAACGTGACACATTCAGGCACAGAATAAAGAGATCGGGATTGACAATATGTTTTTCTTCAGATGTCCGAAGATACTGTGACAAATGTGACCACCACCAAATAGTTAAAAGCAGAAACAATAACTATTTAAAGGACGTATAGTCGTCTACAGTGTTTAGGAATGCTGTACTTAGTGACTATGAACATAATGGAATCCTATAGCCAGAGGCAGAAAACCTACGTCCTCGTCAATGTGTTTAAAATCTAGCCTTTAGTCTGGAATAAATCCGGTGATCAAGAGGTCTTTAGAATTCCCTTGAGAGTTTTCTTTAGTGGTAGATATCAGAGGGATGTGAAAGGCGGAACTAGTAGAGTATGTTGCGTATGCAGAAACGTCTGAGAGCACATTCAAGTGGTTGATCAAGGCTCTAACATTACGAGGCGATAGTTAACTCCGAAGAACCCAGTAGAAATGAACGTAGGTCACTCTATTTGACGTAAAGAGTTGAGAGGTGCTAAACTGTTTGATTTATAGCAGTGATCAAAGTACTGTACTCAGCTAAGAGGCCGTCAAGATAATATTACTATTATGTAGGCAACGAAAACGTTAAATCACATTTTGAGATCAGCTTGTATCATCTCCAAGATAAACTATAATAAATAGCTACTTCTTCTCTCTATAAGCAGCGAGAGTTAACATATAGCAGGCAAGTAAAAATACAAGCAGTTTAAATACAAGTGTGAAAATGATTAAGTCTTTGGCAATCCTTAGCTGTTGAAAATCTATTCGGATCTCTACTCTACTCGCCCAGAGCATATCAACTCTGGAAAACTGCACTATACCCAAATTACTGAACCTGTCTTAAGAACGAGTACATCACATCTCAGGAATTAACATAATACAGAGAAGCTTGGTGTTACCAAGGCCAATTTTGGGCATTTATTGAAATTCTTAATAAATTAAAAGCCTAGCTTATCGGTTTCCAAAATTTAGATCAAGCACATACATAGAGATTCCCGAGTAATGATCAAACAACAACTGCTGGAGCGTTGTGATTTTGGAAGCATTACCGTACGCCAGTAGTGCTCCTACGGATTTTTACATTCTTACGTCTAATTAACGTTACTAAGACGACTATATGGTTTACTAATGCTAATAATTTCACATAAAAGCAATTAAAACCCATAACATACTATTCAGATTCAGGTAGAAACTCACACAACAAATTCCCCAGTCATCATTCATCTTTCCCAGGGAGAATGGCGGGTGTACTTGACGTCACGCTTCGCTCCAGAAGAATTCCTAGCGACAATAACCTCACAGATATGACAAAGCCATAACGAGCCACCGTGAGACTCTGTGATTCAATCGACACCGAACAAAGGTGCGAGAGAGCTCGAGAATGTGAGACCGATCACAAGCATTCCATTGGCGACTGGCAGCGGCAGCCGTGGCTAGTGACGTCATCTGTATTAGCAATACGCATGCGCATTACGCAGCTGTCCCGCTGACTCTAATCACTGCATTCTGGAATAATTAAAAGTGGCGGAAAACTTAAGAGAGAACATAAAGTGCATTCCTCTATTGGAATTCAAATGAGAAACCTACCAGCCGTGTATGTCATCCATTACAACACAGACGTTCAGTCACCTGAGTGAATATGGGGAGCTGCATAGTGCATAGTCTCTGGCAGCGGCATAGAAGTTATTTAGTCAGTTTATGTCTAGCTTTTGCCTCATCTATGTTTACGATCCAGGTATGAAATGTGTTTTCACGGTCAAGCAGAGGGCGTGTAAGCAATTATATTACTCACCAAGACAGTATGAAATAGTTATTTGTGTAACTAGTGGTGAAAGTGGCACTTTGCTGCACACGAGAGCAATGTTTACGCACGAGCCGCAGGCGAGTGAGGAAATTTTCTCGAGTGCAGCAAAGGCCTTTTTCACTCGTGTTACACATTATATTTTTCCTACAGTCACTATAAAGTATATAAATAATTAGTCTTTCAAACACTATACAACACGTTTTTAGGTTCAGCTGGCAACACAAATAGGTGCCCTAGAGAAAGTAGTACGCGCTGTCCGTATCACTCCGCTATTTTTCCTCGGCAAGAAATGTGCTCCGCGTTTTAAGAATATAATATAGTTCCGTATGTTTTTGTAATTTGAAGTGGTTTCCGCGCCTAAAAAAACGCTTTTAATGTATTTTCTTGTTTATTAAGATCGTAGGAATGTTTTAAAAACGTTTAAAAGAAAAGTCCAGAAAGTTCAGAAATACCGAAACTATAAACACGAAATGACAGGTTAAATCGTAGTTATAATAGTCAATCAGCTACTCATAGTATTATTATCTTTAAGTGTTGCCAACCTATTTCCAAGCGTACACGGATTACGTGCATAATAGAACCACGCTGTTTTGTGTTGTTTCGTTGGAATCCTGATGTGCGGCAAAGTATAAACCGTACGGCAAAGTATAAACCGTACGGCAAAGTATAAATATGCAGCAATTAGCAGCTTTCTGTACTATAAACAGTACAAGGAAGCCAACTTTGTCGGGTGACTGTAGGAAAAATCTTATTTAAATTAAAGTTGCCATTAATAAGAGACCTATATTACTCATAGATAGCGCATCTGGTTGATTTTCAAGCGATTATTATGAGTACTCGTGTGTTAAACTTCGTATACTTAAGGAGAAATAGGTGTTACGATAGTTTAGATCGCATTAGAATCTATGAAATTCAGAACAATTGCTGCGGCCATAAATTATATTGAAGTAGGCCGGAGCAATTACCAAAGAAATAATCATTGAAGGGACTTGTAAGTTACAAGTAGTAAAGATTTTAAGGGATATCTGGTGAGGTCACGGTACCCTGTTTATGAAACAACCCTCATGACATTATGCCGTACCCCGAATATATATTTTATATCCGGTTTGTTACACCAATGAGGGCGCGTTCCCCTGGACTCATTCAACCAGATTGAGTACGAAGTATGAGTACAACCACGTACTATAAACCATTTAAGTATTTAACCTCTACATATCGTTAAATTCATACTCCTCCACAAGGTCTTACTTAAAAAATGAATAACTCAAAAACTAGCACGGGACACAGGACAACAATAAGCATGTGCGGCTGCGCAGTGTTCTCCGAAGGTACGTCCACACCGAACGCGCAGAGCTGCGCCGCGCTGCGCAAAACATGTGCGCGCCGAGCGGCGCACTTGGTGTGGACGGCGAACCGCGCAGCTACGCGCACTCGAGAACATCCGCGAACACGATCCGACTGATGGCGGTATTTTGACGAACATCTTTGAAGTTTGTTCGCCTTTGCGCGCTCAGTGTGGACGGGCATTTGGTCAGTTGTTGCTGCGCGTCGTTTCGGCTCGAACTGTCACTACCTGTGTATGATCAAAATGGCTTTTGAATGGAGTCGTGAGTGCATCGAGACTCTGGTGAATGCATATCGAGTTCGAACGGAGTTATGGGACCCAAAAGACAATAACTACCATATTAAAAATGTTGATTCTTGCAGACATAATGGGATTTGCCTATAGCCCAGGATGACATAATTCATAGGCGGCCATTTTTTGTGAAATAGTAAATAACAACTAAATATCTTATATGTTTACACATGGAGGAAATAGCCGCAATACTGACATGACATCGTTGAAATAGCCCGCGTGTAGCCCGCGCAACACGGATCACAGCCGCGCAACTATGAACATGGCGCTCTGTTCCGCCCAGTTTAGCGCAGTTTCGCGCAGCGCAATATGCTTTGCACAGCGCGGCGCAGCTCTGCGCGTTCGGTGTGGACGTACCTTGAGGATGGCGTCATCAACGTTATGACAACGCGTGCACCCTCGCTGCTCGCTACCAGTCACTGTCGGTACTCACTACTGTACTCAGTACTGGCCTGGTTACTGGTGAGTGGACCGATGAAAGCTAACCGATAAATACCCCTGGTGACGTCACTCTTATGAAACGTGGTTTGGACATTCCTCCAGACCGCGAGACAGCTTCTTGGAAACCTTCCATGACTGACGAAGCTATGATCAAAATATCGGACATCCGGTGTCTAAATAATTAGTTGCTCGTATTTAAATTTATTCTTAAGATGTTTCTGAACAAGTATAAAAGACAATCTGACGTCACGCATTTCTCCGGTTAATTTGAAAAATGTCATTCAATTTCAGAGAATTTATATGAGAGCAAATTGTGTGCGCATATGTTCATGCATTTATGGTATAACACTGACATGAAAATGTTTACGACATTTGCCCTATATCTACGGTTATTGAGAAAAATTGAAATTAATATTGACGAAGCATGAATTTTTTTGATTTATGAAATAAAAATTCTTTTCTCAAACAAATCGTACATAGCAGTGGCCCTGTTACGTGAAAATTCCTTTTACAGCAGGGTTTATATATACAATTTAAGTTGTAAAATATTGCAAATACTTAACTGTATTGTCCAAAAAGATTATACCGGGAGTATATAACGTACCATGTCAGTCGTTACATAGTAGTGACAAGATAGTGAGTGAGTGGGCTGTTAAACTTTAATGCTAACAAAGAACAATGATTGTTAATACGTCTAAAAAACGAATTTACATTTGCTTGATTGGATTTTTACTAAAATATTTTCCAAAAATGTAAGATTGATTCCTATTTAAATACAGTAACATTAAATTTAACGAGTACTTAAGTTTACTGCTATAGGGAGGATAATAAAGTGTGTTTTTATGTAAAATATTAATAGCTTAGTATAAAATAAATATATTTGCCAAGTTTGATCAAAAGATATCCACAAATAAGCAAACAGCAAAATTTCCTATATAAGAATAACATGGGAATTTTAAATTTAATACTAACTTCGATTTATCTCAATTATAGGGCAGCCCTTGTAATAGCCGGGATTTATGGGGGCTTTTGACATTTTCACCGACTTTGCTTACTTAAAAACTGTGCAAAATTTATATTTAGTCCGAATTCATTATGTCGATTTTCCTAATATTCTTCCACTATTACAGTAGTACTAATTACTCATTTTTAGACAAGCCTCTAGTTACTAAGACACAACCAAATCCATAATGCCACTTAACGACTTCCTCAGAGTTCGACGATTCATTTCTACCAACACGCCTGATGCTGTTTAAAACAGCATGTTTATAAACAACGCAATGTTGTTTATAAACAAAAAACAACCTCTCTTCAGTTTGTGCCACTCTATGCTCTAGAGTGGTGCTGGTACAGCCCCGCCCACCGCTCTGCTCGGGCCCCATACCCATCCGGACCTCGGACCGACTGTGGACTACAGGCAGGTGCTGCTGGCTTCAAATTGCCCACATCACTTCGCCCACAAAAACAGTTTGTTGGCTCGATTTAAAGTGAATCACGACACGAATAACTCGTCCCTTATTACTTATAACACGCTCTTAACGAAAATTGGACTGGCGTCGAATATAATGGCTACGGAACAGTAATTACTGACATGGAAAACGGCTTCGGATCGTACTTGTGAGTTTTCCTTATTATTGAGTTGGTATCATGAAAATGTTATAGGCCTGATTTAAATTACTGTTTGGTTTCTAATTTTTAACATGCATTTGAAACTATAACACGGGGATAAGTATAACCAATCCATCTATATTATTAATACGCAGCATGAAACTTTAAGGCTTGCTGTTAATATTTTTGTTGCAATTTCCGGAAACGTGTACTACAAACATTTACTGACTTGGTTGAAATTAAATATTTACTATTTATTACAATGGGAAAAGCGAGAAAGCCATAATTTGATATACTAAACAGAAAACTGAATTAACACTGTGCTGCAATTCTTGAGCAATCATTGAAAAAGCCAATTTGCAAAGTCATAGAACACCACCATAACTTAGGGGACAAGTGCACACGAGACATGGCCTAGAGCCTAGATTATAGTGTTGGCTGGCTAATGCTAATGAGTTGAGTAATCCAAATGTAATATTGCTTTGATAAATCACGATCAGCTGTATTGGAGGAAACAAAAATCAGCAGTAATTGGCTTCTAATGATATTCTTATGGAGAACATTTTACGCTATATCTAATTTTGTGTTTAAATTTTGGGAATTTCAATATTTTTCGCACCGTCACGCGATCGAGCACTCTCCCGTCATTCTACGACTTCCCAGTCGTCCACAATTTTGACACAAAGAATCGGCTTATGCAATTAATATATATTTTAGTGAATTGAAATAGAAAAAACTTCAAAATACTTACTCTGCTAAACCTGAGACATACCTGAAACATAAGAAATGAAAACGTCATAAAAAGTCTCTAGCGTTGACAGTTGACATAGACAAGTAGTATAAACATGCTGGTAAGAAAATACTGGAGAACATCTCAAACACAGAGGTTTTTGTTTACCATTAGGTTTACTTGAAAAACAGCAGCATATGCAAATAATATTGCGAAAGAAGCTAACAGAAAAGATTAGTGATTTATTTAATCGTCGTTATACAGTATGATCACAACAAGAACTCTATAGCTAGAGCCCCTGCTAACAAGAATACTGTTCATAACGTGCTGGCTCAAGGATATTTCCTGAACTATATTATTTAACAGTTCCCATCATGCAAATTCAAGCTATTTCTAAAATCTCACACATGTCCTTAGCCTCTAAGTAAGCCACTGTGATTGCGACTATTGGTATAAAATTTCACGCCTGTCGTCCCTCCTCCAAGAAGCATTGTATTGACTGAGGGTTGCCTGATTTGCCCCCGGTTTTTGTGTTCGGCGTCTCCAAGATATTCTCGTTTGGCATTGAACAGCTAATGGGTCTATTGTAGGGGAGACGATGCTCCAATTACAAGCTTCGGCGTAAGAACACTCAAGGTATAAGTTGAGAAAGAATTGAATTGGAACCTCGAGAAATACAGTCTATCAATTCAGTTTATTTAGTTAATGGCTCAGGATTGTTCATTGTTCTTGTAGGCGCCACCAATGTTGGTGTTACGTTCAGGATGATAACTACTTTAGAATATTGCTGCATCAGAGAGGCACAGAAACTTTAATGGCAACCTGACAGACTATAATATATTTGGTTAAGTTCCGAAAACATTTGTTTACATGTGTGGGTGTAAAATACAACAAATAAAGTTATAATCTCCTAAATAAGCTGGGAATAAAGTAACGGAATGTTTTTAGGGATTTCCTTTATTTTCTGGTCCATATAGCCTTGAATGCCAAAATACCTAAGACTGTTGTCAGTGAAGGTGATTTAAGAATCCTTGTTCAGTTCTAACAAGCCAGTATGAGGGTGTCTGGGCACGCGGACAGCTGGCGTAGCCCCCCGAAACTTCCTGTCTGTCACCGAGCCGGAAAATGGGGCGACACCTCGACCGTGGCGAGGCCCACCAGGAGACGTTGGAAAAGAGTGTGCCTATGTCTTTATTCCGTGATCTGATGCATTAGAATACCTCAGTAGATTTGATATGAGTTAAACAATACACATACAGTATGTATGATATTTGTGTGTATGTATATATGAGTTGATGGATGTTTTAACAAGTGGTGAACGTGCAGCGTTATCACGACGTGACATGTCAGATCCTGCTGCTACTACTATCCACCATCCTAGGGGACAACCAAGGAATGAAAGGCAATTCATCTTCCTAATCTACTGTCCTACCCATTACATTCCTGAGACAGCATTAAGGTGAAAATAAATTAAAAGAGTAATAATCAGGTTATCGTAGAGCGGTGCCTGGAACGTCGGCAGGTCCGGGCGTTGTTTTCCAAATCAACAACGGCGCGGGGGGGAGAGCGGGTAATATTCAATTACTGTCCAAATTACAGGGAGACTAGAGTAGGGTTGGCGTGGGGGGGGGGCGGTCAAGGACGAACAAGGTCGCCGACTCAGGACTACTGGAACTGGATAGAACCTAGAACCTGCTACTGCTAGACTACTTGTCACAGGTATATTAAATATGCTGTCTGTATACAGAATATACTGGCTAGGCTGCGAGAAGAATCTGGGGACTTTAGGCAGTAGGGACTTTTAGCAGGCCTAAGGAACGAGATAAACGGATAACTACACCACCAACTACTACCTACAGAGTAAACGAACATTAATCCGTATTAGAACTGAGAATGAACTTGATAAGTGAACGAACGAACATGTTTTGGCATTGGAAAGAAGTGATGGTTCGAATCACAGGAACATTACTAGTCATGCCAGTATTGGCATAGCAAACGTTTGTCTAAAAAGTACAGGTAAGCCACGTATTGATTGTAGAATAGAGAATCAGTCGATTGCCACTTTAATTTCTGGTCTGGTAGTAATACAAACTTAACAAGATGTGCAAACCATTCCCAATCCGCTCACTACAGGCTATGCTCCGCACGTCAACTCCCTTGCACAAAACCTCACACTTGAACGTCCTCTTGGGCTACTCGCCTCTCAACGGCTAATTCAAGAGTACCTTTAACAAAACTGGCCATTACCGATATCCACTCCACCCCCTTCAAACAACACCATAATCACATGTTCGCTTTCATTGTTTAATTTCCCTCCTCGTCGACATATTAGCTGGTGAACATTATAAGAGCATTCACAAAAGGCCGGGGGATGGGCGGATCGAAGCGTTGACAATGGAGCACAGTGAGAGGGGACGAGTAATGAGCGTAGACTGTAGAGCTTGATACGCGTCATAAAGTCTTTCGATTCTTTGTGGAACGACATTAATCACCCCGCTGACTAAGATCTTTACTTACAGCATTGGATTGGGGGGATTCTTTGTCATTGGAGGAATTGTTTTATGTGAAAATATTTGTCTAAACAGTTGCATATAAAAATTGGATTTGTGTGGCGGTATGTATTAACACTTTTGTGGGAATTGATGAGGCTGTTGTTCACTCCAGCGTAGATTCTTATCGTGCCCGGTTTTACCTTGGTGCAGCAGATTTTCACGATCAATTAATTTCAATTACAGACAGAGGGTGTACTGTGTTCAGTGCGTGAACCTGCGGACCAATTAGCCAGGACATTCCACACTAATTATGCGCGTATCTCGCTCCAACATCTTCCATCCACCGTGTCTGCCGCGTCGTGTGAACCGCGATCCTCCTACGTCTAGTACACTGTACACGAGGCTTAGGTAAATCATTCCACTTCAGCCTGTGAGAGAACTACCTCAGATCAACTCGGTTCCTGCAAAGAAATTATTGTATTGAATATTCCCAATATGTTTGGTTCGTTGAAATACACTAAGATCGGATTTTCCTGGTGTTCTTAGAGAAATCTTGAGGTTTGGTTTTTTTACTCGAGGGATAAGCACGAAAATTGGGAATTCACAACACAAGGAATTACTTTAAGTTTGTGTGATGCACTATTTCCAAGCTGACGATATGACGTTTCCGATTCTATAGATACTGTCAATGAAAACCCACAATGTGACACTTGGCAGTTGTTAAACAGTGGAAGGTTCAATTCAGAATGCAATACCTCAACCTCGTCACTACGTGAGAAAGATTACGCCTGTTTTTTCATTGAACAGAAAATAACGTCTCAAATGACGAATTATCGTTCCAAACGAAAACAACCGAACACTTAAATCCAGGTCAACGATATAGTTCAAGCACGTGCCCCTGTAATTTTCCTTTCATTAAACGGAGTAGACGACCATTATCTGGTGGACTCCTGGACTGTCGGAGTAACCATCCTGGTCGTGACATACCATCCACCTGACCCACATATCTGCGGCAGGCACGATATCATGCAGTGATTTATGGTTAACAGGCTCCGTTACTGCGTTTGCATCCACAGCCGAGCAATCAACCCACAATGGCCTTTGTGGTCGAGGCGGTTGTTAAAATTTGCAATCAGATTCTGGAATGAGTCTCAATTGTTTCCAAGAGTAAGCCCACGTCCAAACAAAAGTGCGGCCCACGCTCTAAAAAGGGTTTTAGCCAAGAACAATCGTTTAAACATTTTCCCGAATTTAAACAACTATACATCCCTTTGTTTGTAATAAACTTGATGCTTAAATTATATGGAAAAAGGAGGAATATCTCTTGGGCGCTGTCGGGAAATGATTACCTCCTCAGCATCGACATAGAAACGATTTTGCTATATTTGTCTTCAAACATAAAGGAATACGTTCCGTAACGGTGTGTAATTCAAGTTGTGGGAACATTTAGGCATACACTTCGGATGTCCTGAGTTGGGTAGCTCGGGTAGCTGAGTTGTTATAGTGTTTGCCTTGTAATCATCGGTTCGACCATGAGAAAAGTCAGTAGATTTTTGATGGTTCGAAACTGGACCCAGCTGTTCCTGATCATTGGGCTTCCTGACTGAAACAAGTGATCCTGACTGCTGAACCAGCTGATCTTAGTCAGTAACAACGCTACAAAGAGAATCTCACAACATTCTACACTTACCCTTCACTCGTATTTGGGTTTAAATACGCACCTAGGTGGCGTCCACTTTTTAAATAATTGATTGATCGTTATTGAATATGATCGGTTTCGAAGCCAGATTCTCTCGAATTCACACTTAATATTTAAGTACTAATCTTAATTAACTATACTTTTACCAAACAATCTTTTTTCAAATCGCTACAAATAGCCTATATGATTTGTGGACTTTTGTGGACTTCATACTGCAACACCTACTGTTTCAAGTAAATTGTTTGTAAGTTCCGTTTGGAAGACTCTACACAGAATCCAATCGACAAAGAGCTTCAGGCGTTTAGCTGGGGCGGAGTACCTCGTCGACCCTGTTATTTATTTCAATCACTCAACTAGGCGCGCGCTACAGACACGCGAGTCGCTAGTCATGACACACGAGTATCAACTCTTTCTTTCAGAACGTATAATGTCCAGTAGTGTGAATTCTCACTGCCACATTCCATTTTCTTTGGAATGTCGCAAAGAAAGATGTGTTTTTTAGTACAAGGCGTTTGATCTGGGGAATTTCCAAAGTAAATCGTCAACATAATGTATGGCTCAACTTCGGTAGATCTAACCTGATGTAAATACAGGTTACTTCGATCCGATCCGGCATGCTTTGTAGTCTCAATCGTTCATCGGGACTCTCAATAGTCTCAATTTACAGTATTATAAGGGGGTGACTCTGAGCCCAGACCTCGAACGGGAGAGCGAGCGCCTATTAAAGGTATAGCCTATTGGTACCTATGTGCTCTCTAATTGGTAACCTACCTAATTGGTTAAAGCAAACACAAAACTCTTTGCTATCACCAGCTTTTGAGTATAGGGTTTTTAAGTATTCCTATACTTAATTTTAAAATGCAATCACTATAGCTATAGGGAAATAAGCAGCTTTTGTTGTTTGCTACAAGAGGATTAATTTACTTAACAAATCCAAGTTACAGTAGCTGACACAATGGTATTGCTCAGCAGCACCACCTTGGGAGCCGTCCGTTCCCAACAAAGCCGGTTTCCCAATTCAATAACGACCAGATTCGTTTCAGCAAGGTGCCATTGTCGCGGTCCGTCACGCGGTAACGGCCGGTAAACAACGACACTGATTAATTAAATCCGATCGTCCGAGACGACAAAAAGTGAGGTTATGAAGCGGAACGTCCTTGTTGGTAATCATGTTTCAATCACCGGCCACCAGGGGCGCCGCTCGCGCCTGCGCGGACCCCGCGTCTGCGCGCTGGCAGCGCCGAATCAGCTGTCAAAATAAAACGACCTGCCTCCGCGCCGAGGAATGCGGTTCCGCGGTATCTCGATGGATGGCTGGTAGCAACGTTTCGTCAATAAACCGAAATGGATCTCAGAGCTGTTATCTACGGAGCGTGAGCTTGTAAAATCCATTTGGACTGGATAAATACTCGAAGAATGCAATAAGGAAAATAAAACACGAAATAATCTAAAAATCCAGCAACCAGTTGTTCTCATGGAAGACGAAGCCAAAAAAGATTTGGAAGTCGACTGTTGTTGGTTGTTGTCGATGATTGTTGAATTCGGTTACCATTCATAGATATTCAGTTACTCGTAGATCCGAGAGCTTATTTGAGTCCTTGACTCAATAAGTCCAGAACCTATAGATCCGGAGC
Source organism: Macrosteles quadrilineatus (assembly GCF_028750875.1). Lineage (NCBI taxonomy): Eukaryota > Metazoa > Arthropoda > Insecta > Hemiptera > Cicadellidae > Macrosteles > Macrosteles quadrilineatus. The sequence continues at coordinate 17,065,757 of NW_026542602.1, forward strand.
TCGGAAACCGACCCTTTCACTACAGTACTCAATTCTGTACTAGTTCTCCAATAATTATTCAGACAACCAAACCCAACTTATTAAGTTCAAATGACAACAGACAGCTATTTGTTGAGCAAAGTACGTAATTGCCGCTCGAGAACAACGCGAGCACATAATATTCGAGAACTGTAGATGACCGCACGAAGCTGATTTAACTGAGTGCGACCATACATTTCGAGAGCGGCAATGACTTTTGTGCTCGTAATACGAACAAGATTTTCCTTATATTATCATAATTACATATACAGTGTGTAAATTAAGTATGGAAACAAATCTGTATTTTTAAAACCGAAATAGATAGAAATATTCTATTTGTGGCAATAATAGTTAACAAAGATTCCGCAATTTTTCACATGAAAAATATTTTTTTACCCCCCTAACAGGGTAGGTGGTAGGGGGTGACTTATTTTTTTCAAATAGCAACCCCTATTGAGTGACCCCTCATTTTGAAAGGTTTGTCAAAAGAAACACAATGACGCAAATCCGAGGTGAATATCTCACTCCTAGCTAACATGGCGGATATTCCAAAATGGGCTTTTTTTACAAAAATTAAATTTTTCATTACCCACCATTTAGGCTAGGGGTGAAATATCTACCTCGGGTTTGCGTCATTCTTTTTCTTTTAACAAACCCCTCAAAATGAGGGGTCACTCAATAGGGGCTGTTGTTGAAAATAATAAGTCACTCCCACCCCCTACCCTGTTAAAGGGGTTGAAAAAATATTGTTAATTAAAAAAATTGCGGAACCTATGTCAACAATCAATTCCACAAACAGAATATTTCTATCTATTTCGGTTTTAAAAATACAGATTTCTTTCCATTATTTGTGAAATTGGTGCTTTTCACGTACAATAAATCAAATTTTGGAATATCCGCCATTTGGGCTAGGAGTGAGATATTCACCTCGGATTTGCGTCATTGTGTTTCTTTTGACAAACCCTTCAAAATGAGGGGTCACTCAATAGGGGTTGCTATTTGAAAAAAATAAGTCACCCCCTACCACCTACCCTGTTAGGGGAGTAAAAAAATATTTTTCATGTGAAAAATTGCGGAATCTTTGTTAACTATTATTGCCACAAATAGAATATTTCTATCTATTTCGGTTTTAAAAATACAGATTTGTTTCCATACTTAATTTACACACTGTATATTAATTATAATATCATATATATTAACTTTTTAGCTGTATATAATTATTTGTCGTTTAGGTTATTTGTGTTATTTAGGTTATGTTACTTGTTTACCGGTTGTTAGTTTTTATAGAAACACCAATGATTGTAAAATCAGCTGATTAGCGAGCGGCAATAGTAATTTACACTCAAGCACACTAAGCAGAAATGAGCTATTTGGCGTTCTGTTTACAGGTGTGGCAATGTGACCATTTCATGCAGTGGTAAAAAAAAAGACAAATCATGACCAATTTTTAATCGTCCTATGACGTTCATTTCCCGCGATGGTTCTAGAAGCACACAACAGGAGGATTTATAGGGCCTTGTAAGGATTTACAGAGGTACCGGCGGAAGGAGACCACTGGCGGAAGCACGGAAACCTTTGACGAACCCTGACTTCCGCCGAGCCCGGGGGACAGATATAAGGATGTGACCACATGAGGAGTAATGAATGTTGAGATTTGGGGATAGAATGCAAGGGCGTTACGACACTTCATTATCTATCTATATATCTAATTCCGTAAGCCCAAAATTTTACAATGAAATTGTGAGCGAACCGGAGGGCGTAGAAAGCTGGGAGGGGTCTCATTTTAAAGGTCTGGGCATGAAATTTTGGGGAAAATTATTCATTTTTCTTAATTATGCAGCAAGAGGTTGTGACAGAATAAAATAATTCACATTTAAATAACATGGGAATCTAGGTCATGTTTGCTTTGTTTACATTAAAACATGTGGTTTAACTTTATTTAAAGCATATGGTAATATGTAATATGCACTGTAATATGTATACTAACCCTTAAGAGAGGTTGAACCTACTAATTGACTATATTAATTTAATTGCACGATCTGGAATGCCACCACACAAATTAGTTTTAAAAGTTGGTTCAATAGTGATGCTCATTAGAAATATGAAGTTAGGGTCTGGATTAGTTAATGGAGTACGATTGGTTGTGTTAGGTATTACTGGAAAAAGTGTAAAGTTAGTAGTAATTACTGGAGTAGGCAAAGGAAACGTATTTTCCATGCCAAAAATAATACTAATATCCACAGATCCTAATATGCCGTTTAAGTTTACAAGGAAAATTTTCACAAAAATTGGCATTTATTTGAAAAATTTATCTCCATGTATTTTATCTAAGTGAATTTGTCTATATTCAAAGAAATGTATATACATTTAATTAATAGTCATGAAGATTATCATTGAAAATTATCCTTAGTTGTATTATGATTAGAAAGTTTATACTATAAACACACCGCATGAAAAATCCTTTGTAATTTTTATTTTTAACAGAGCAGACCTCAAAATGCATTATGCAGGTATGTAATAACTATTATACATATTATAATATACAATAATGTTAAACGATAATCAAGGTAGGGTAACCCATGGGACTAATAATTTGTACAAAATAATTACTACAATATAGGCCTATACATAGGGGCTACTGCCCCTACAAGCCACTAGTTACAATATAATAATAAATTCAGCTTAATTACGTGGCAAATATACAACCATCATAAAATTACTGTGTTAAAGTCTGTTTCGATCGCCAAACACGGTATCGTATTGTACTAAATTGTACACAAATTGTTACATGAAACTTTTCTTTTAGCTTTCATCTATAACCAAAAAATCAAGGAAGTGGTGAGCAGCCATAATGTGTACACTGATATTTATGCAAAACGTGTTTTGCGATAGTAAGAATAAGAATATACAGAAAAGTATGAGTTAAGATTTTGAACAAACGCGGTTCTTCTGTTACGTGATGGGTGCATGTTTGTTGGCCGCAAGGCCGCCAGTTGAGAACTAACCCAATGATATTTAAACGTGACTTAAAAGAATCGATCGCCGTCAACTTCTCTCGTTTATCCGAATCTTCCTCTTGTTTATGTGTGTTTGGCACGCAACTGGTTCCACATTCCAAACCACGAAGTTTTCGCCACTCTACTGCCCAACTGACGGTCGAATATATAGTTAAACGTTGTTAAACCTCAAAGCCCTACGGAGTGGGGGTGTCCCAGATTCACTCAGTCAAAATATGGGAATATGATAAAATTTTGTAAGAGCTTTGACTAGCGAGATGAGTTAGGTAAACACCCTTTTTCTCTTAAGCTATAACCAGTTTTAGAATAAAAATGGTCGTAGGTGAATTTAACAACCAACAGTGTCCGCTAGTGTCGATTACTGATTTCTATCATACACGACGACTTTTTAACCACCCCATAACGAAAGATAACTCACTACAAACTTCGGGATTCACAACTATTAGAATAATTCCCCAAAAAACTGACTAAAGGCCCCCCGAAATACCCTAGTGGAGAGAAGGCGGCCCGCTTCGTGAAATAAATCTTCCCCGACGTGCATTATACGATTGGCTATTCTTCCTAGAAGGCCCATAGTATAGTTGTTTGCCCCTCGCGCCAAAGTAAACAGACCCCGGGGGTGCAAAGACGCCGCCGCGCCGCGGGGCAGCTGGGCCACAACACTTGACAGTTCCAGCAGAGAAATATAACACGCTCTTCGACGACTACAATGACCATTTTGACGAGTTATTCAGTCAGGGCTTTTACTTCAAAACCTATAACTACCCCAACACTAAACTTTCCCAACATCAAAGTTTGAGCTATAGGCCTACGCGAGTTAGGAATAACAATAAGGATGTACACAAACGTAAATGCATGAACCAAAATTTAACAGTCTATAGTCACTACATTATGTTATGTCCAACTTGCATTATAAATAACACTCAAATCTCTCCCACTATAAACACTGTCCATACACACCAGAAAAGACTAAACAATGAAAATAGACCTTCTCTTCTGTAGGCTTTATCAAACAAAACATGCATTCCCGGCTCCTAAGATCCGGATAGACAACAGCTCGCCCTACAAAAAACCTGCACAGCCCAGAATTTAGCACTGTACTATGGCTAAGCCATTCTATATCCAAGACAATTATTTCGAGGAACAGAATAATATTTGAGGCTCGATCCGACCGCCACACGTGAATGTACAGGGTGAATAAAAAGTCAAGACCCCCATCTAATATTATTCTAAGTAAATATACAGAGATATGCTTTTGGTGGTCGTGCAATCTTAAAACAGTAACCCCTAAATGTTGAGTGTCCCTAAAAAATGGGGGATTTTGGGGCAAATCAAAACTTTTAAATGCAAACCCCCTCAATTCACTTTTAAGTGTTTACAAAAACTTCTATCTATCTTTTCTCTATCCAAAATAGTAGCCAATATTACCATCACATTGATTCTTTTTTATGTGTAGACTTCAAATACTGTACTACCTTTTTGGATAGAGAAGAGATGACAAACTCTGGTTTTCGCCATTCATTAAGTTTTGGTAAACAGTAAAAATGAGGTGTCACTTGAAGGGGGTATACATTTCAAATTTTTTTAGTAGCCCCTACAAATTTTTGGGGGACAATCAAAGTTATCAAAACCATTAAATGAAACTTCATGGTAAGATTACACGACCACCTCTGTATGTTTAATTAGAAAAATGTTAGATGGGGGGGGTCTTGACTTTTTATTCAACCTGTATAGGTATCCTATCAATACAAAAGTATCAGTGGGGTCTTTTTATTGACACAACCTATCTGGCGTAGCTGGTTTCATTAAAAAAAGAAGAAATAATAAGGTAACGTTGAAACGCTTGTTAGCAAAGACAGCTAGATCATTTTATAAGTCAAGCCATATCATCGATTCGTTGCCAATGCGCAAACAGTCACTCGGATTAACGATAAGCAAACTGACACAGTCATACCTTCTTTTTTTAGGTTAAAATTTTTAAAAAACATTTAATTGGGTTAGCAAAGGTGAGTCGGTGGCTCAGTTGGTAGCGTCACGTTTCGTGCCCAAGGCAGTGATGTCATGGGTTCGGATCGACGGATCCTGGTTACTGCCACAAACATTTTATTAGTACAGTTCACCTTTGTACTGTACCGGCTCACCCCTTGCTTTGCTGGATACATTCCACGCACAGATCTGTAGTCTATGTGGACGGGCAAATGCAAGGTTAAAAGAGGCCGCCAACCTCTATAACAAAATACCCCCGCCGCAGCAAACCTGCAGACTAGGCGAATTTCCATTTGCCTGATTGGATTTACACTAAAATGCCTCCTTAAAAATATCACATTTATTCTCTATTTAAATAACATTAGTTTAACGAGTACTTAGGTTTGCTGCAACAGGGAGGGTAAAAAGCTGTTTTTTTGTAAAATGTAATAGTTTAGTATGCATTTTCCAAATGTGATCAAAATATGTTCATAAACAAGCAAACAACAACAGTTTAGGCCTACTTATTCTCCATAAGAATAACATGGGAATTTTAAATTTACATTTTTTTGGAATTTTCTCCGTAACAATTAGGCGCATATTAACGCTTCAATATACTAAATTATTTGTTTTTCTAAGCTCTACAAAATGGTTTGGAAAGAAATTGCTAAATTTTAAGTTTCTAGGGAAAAAAATGGGAAAAACCAATTTTAACCCCTTAAAACCACCCATAAACCCCTGTTCCCATAGTCCGATCATGCTGGTTCGCGAACTCGTTCAAATAAACGTAGGTTTACACGTTTTTACCAAATTTCATAAAAATCGGATAATTTTTGCTCGAGTCCTCGTGCTAACGTACACATATATGAATATATATATATATATGAATTCAAACGGATGGTGTTTTTGGTCTCTAGGGACCTCAAAACAAAAAAGCAAATCGGTGCTGGGTCCAGGTCTTACCATGAGTACTACGGTAATAGCTTATTCCCTATAGGGGAAATCCGCTAAAAGGGAGTTACTATGGGTTTTAATCGAGAAATCACAAAAAATTGCAATAAATTTTGAAATTAAAAGCATTGAGGGTTGTAACACAGAATGACTCTTTATTCTCAGTTCGTGAAAACTGTGATTAGGGCTACACAATTATGGAACCATAGATATTCAATAACATTTTTAGAATTATATCCATGTCATATGATCCGATTTAAAATATATTGTTCTTTAATGTCCCACCAATATTTTTTAGGATGCTGACTATATTCATAATTTTATTTGTTAGGCCTATCTATTATTATGGGCACACTCAAATTAAGCACCAAAATGGATGTTCGGCACATAAACTGCGCACATGGGAGAGAGATAGCCCTGAGGGTGCCCTATAACTACGCGCATCTACACTTTCAAGAAAAATCCTACTAATCCTACTTATATAGGGCCTATATAATATTATAAATGAGAAAGTTTGGATGTATGGATGTATGTTTGTGACAAGTAAACGGGAAAAATACTGGTCGGATTGTGTTGAAATTTGGTGTGATGATAGCTCACATTCCCGATTAACATATAGACGCATTCTTATCTCAAAAGTCCTTTCGGGCTCCGCCCCAGTGGCTCTGGAGTTTCCCATGTTAACCTTATGAGTAATCATATTTAAAAGCAATAAAAGAATTGTGTCAGCTGTTTCAACTACACAAGTTGGTTCTATGATACTAAATAGCATTACGAAATTAGGCCTATAAGGTTTACCAACAGGGTGCAGTACTATTCATTTTTTTGCATTTCGTGTTATCGTGTCCTCTTCCCGTTGCAAAGCACGGGTACAACAGCTAGTTGGTCAATATTTTTCAATTAAAGTCCCTTTTTTGTTGGTCTTCCTCTGCTTTTAGGGACTTCCGTTGGGTTTAGCCGCTCATAGGCATCTGGCGTCTGACTGCATGGATTTAAAATTTTTCAAAAACGAACAAAACATTAGGGTGCAGTGAAGAATTAATTGTCATTGACACCAAGAGTAGAAACTCTCACACCCGAAGGTTGTTTGCCACAAATCCGCTGTGCGAGCAGCCCAGATGAGAGGAGGAAAGAGAGCTGTTTCCATGGAAGTGTTACTACACAATAGAAACAGCTCTGTTTACTCCTCTCATCTGGGCTGCTCGCACAGGTGTAGTAACACTTCGAGAGCAAACTCAATTTCTTAAAAAAACAGTATAATGCTTCGTCCCAATCGCTTTTACAGTTGATTAATAAGCTAATGGAGTAACATTTCAGCCCGACAAAAATTTTACAAGGGTTGAGAAACTCAGTTCAGGTAGTAAGCCATGTGGTGGAATGTCGCTCAACCGTTACTCTTTCAGAATCCGTGGTATCTCATCCCCACCAACCCCTTTGTTTACGAGAGAAGATGTTGCAAATTTTAACGTTATTCGTAAGAGTGAGGTCTAACTTACACCTAACCTAACCTAACCTTATGTGGAAATTAGTATAAATGTTTAGTTAAAAATTACCTTTTCAAAGCCTTTGCGGAACGCAGTTCGAGGTGAGTCAATTTGAAATCTAATGCCTTTTGTTAGTTTATATCCATTCTCCCAAATAGTTACCGTACCGTACTGAAGAACTGTCAAATATTTTTTTAGTGGGCAGGTAAGAGCTGGACCGCAGGCCACATCTGAGGATTTCGGGCCAAAATGTTACTGGGATGATGTGTTACTTGAGGTTGAGCCGTAGTGATACGACACAGTTTCCATATCTTAAATACATCTCTGTTTATAGCCTATAATCACAGAAGTTATCTTGATCCTTGCTGGCTAGATGGTGGATGAGTTTTTAATCTGTTGAATCTAAACTATGTACTATAAAACAATGATAACAAACTAATAAGTTTAAATAGCAACTTGACGTACACACCTCTACAACCGAATATCTAGTAAACAGACCATGTTAACAGTTAGCCTCCAAAACAGCAACTGAGTGATAGCCACAGGAATTGAGAAATCATTTTGACACATAAAAATGTAATTCATCGGTCAAAGTTCTTAACTTAACTTAACCGTTTTGCTGCCAGCATTTTTCATCCGTATAATCAACAGCCGCCGAGGCCATTTTGTACTTAAACGCAATGCTTTAGGCCTATATAAAATGGTTATAACTTATAGGCCTAACTTTTTTATTTTTGCAAATATTTTGATAAGTTAGGCCTACAACTTTTTTCTAGAATTCGGGTACAGTTTCTTAACTGGGCTAAGCTATGCTAATATCGATTGAAACTATCGAAAATGTTGATTAATAATCAATATTTTTAAATAAATCTAAGTTTAGGGCCTATTATGAAATTAAACAGTCATGACCTAAAATAGGCCTAACTAACCAATCAGTCTTGCTGATGATGAACAAATCTAATGATGGTTTACTAATCGAATCTATAGTTTCAATCGATATTAGCATAGCCCAGTTAAGAAACTGTACCCGAAACACAGTGTACACCTTTCTGGCTTCATTCATAACTCATAACTTAAAATTCATAACTTACCTTATAGCCAAGAACAGTTTGGAACAACATGGATTTATTTATGCCAATCAAAAAGTACCTCCAGTTTTTAGAAGATCACAGTTTTCTATTTAAAAACACAACTTTTTACACAAAATAAAAAGAAAAGACAATCACAAAACAAAAATATTTCACTTTCAACTCAATAAACTCTATTCAAAGAGGCGATTCGCGATTCCCGATTGTTGTTGTTGTTGTAGAAGTTGAATGACTTGAATGTTGATGTTGACACTTGACTTGGAAAGTTGAAGTTAAGTTCTTCTTCTTCACTTCACTTGATTCTGCTCCTGTCCTGCTGATTGGTATTGCTTTGAAAGTAAATCTCCTTACCTCAAAATTCCGACACACGGACACGGAGCAACGGAGCAGCACCAGTCAGTACAGCGACAGTTGGCAGTAAAAAGTGTTACCACCTTTTTACCACCATTGAGATATAGGTTATACTGCAATATTTATAAAGAACTATCAAGTTTCCTGATCGTTATCAAAAAGAACATTTGAGAGAAAGGAAAATGAAATACATAAGAGACTATTCAACAACATACACTGAGACACAATACATACTTCCTGTGGCCGAAGGTTCTTCTTTCCGTGGTCTCCCCTCCTTTTCGGGTTAGGTCAGGGGAGTATTTCAAAAGTTCCAAAATCGGAAGATCCAAAGAATATATTGCCGATCGGAAGTTCCAAAATCGTAAGATCCAACGTTTATATTGCCGATCGGATGTTCCAAAATCGGAATTTCCAAAGGTTATTTAGCGGGTCGGAAGATCCAAAATCAAAAGATCCAAAGAAAATATTGCCGATCGGAAGTTCCAAAATCGTAAGATCCAAAAGTACAGTCATAACTAGAAGTACAAATTTATTTCTTAAAGTAAACTTATGAAATAGACTGTCCTTTTCACTTTGGAACTTGTGATCATATGCCGGGTCGGAAGATCCAAAACTAGTAATCAGATCGGAAGTTCCAAAACGCTAGAACTGTTGCGTCTCTCAGATTGAAGGCGTTTAAACACACGTCGTCACCAGCAACGTTAATGGTTATTTGTTTTGTTAATTGATATTTTAATTAATATTTTTGTATTAGTATTTTCAAGTACACACACTTAAATACACACGCATTCATACATACATGTACAGGGTGGCGCAGATGGATCGGGTGGTTTTAAAATACTTCTCAAACTGTCAATTTTAAAGGTATTGGATTGAAATAAAGTGCAAAACGTGTAGTTACAATGGAAGTTTATTGACAAAAAATTAGTTAAGTTAGTTTTCAAAAATTACATCCATCAAATGCCTTCCTTCTCGAGCGACGCATTCTTGGAGTCGGTCCTTGAGGTTCCACATTGCTCGCTCAAGCACATCACCAGGAATTGATGTGATTTCGTTGTGAATTGCAGCCTTCAACTCCTGAAGCAAGGGTCTACATGAACAAACCCCGGACCATTCAGGAGTTGAAAGCTGCAATTCACAACGAAATCACATCAATTCCTGGTGATGTGCTTAAGCGAGCAATGTGGAACCTCAAGGACCGACTCCAAGAACGCGTCGCTCGAGAAGGAAGGCATTTGATGGATGTAATTTTTAAAAACTAAATTAACAATTTTTTTGTCAATAAACTTCCATTGTAACTACACGCTTTGCACTTTATTTCAATCCAATACCTTTAAAATTGACAGTTTGACAAGTATTTTAAAACCACCCAATCCATATGCGCCACCCTGTATATATGGGATTTTGAAGGCATGCAGGGCTAGTGTTGGTATTGTTTACTATTTATTTTCAAAAGTAAAATAACGTGTTTATTTTTATTCTTAAAAGATGGTTTAAGTATTAACCTTGACAATAACAATACTAAATTATCTGGCAAACGTCTTAAACAAATAATAACTTATTTTTATAGCTTATGACAATTTTTGTTTACTCCGTAAGAGAATCTAGAATAAATCATTTGAAAAATGAAAAGATAATGAATTTGTCGTGGTTTATTTGAGCTGAATTATTAAGTTGTAATAGTGTACTAGTAACCAACGCTAAATATTTGAAGTTGTTTCCGGTTGTTGTAACAAACAGGTAGTTTCAAATTTAATTAAATTGAAATTGTAACGTTAAATTATATTTAGTTTTCCCCACAACTAGCGAATGTCTGCTGTAACCTAATTCAAGTGAAATGTAATTTTTTCCTTACAAAGAATGTGTTTTATCAGGAAATGTAAAATGTTCAACTGTATATCAAACATTTGCGTCTAATCAAGTTTTGTTGGAGATTCAATTTGTGTACCTAAGTAAAAGGTGTTGTTGTAACAATTTTAAGTCATGTTTGAAAATACTTATTGTTCTGCAAACTATCGCTTAATCGTTGAAGATATGAGAATTGACTTATACGACATAGTTTTTTGGTCTTTATATGTGTAAATAGCTGTTCTGAATTAAACTGTTTAAAAAATTGACTACTCGATTCCCGTGCGTTCGACTGACCAACATTTGTACATTAACTCCCTTTACTATTCAAATACTGTTTTCGTAACTGTGATGTATATGGGTTGCGTTCTGAATCACAAGGCACTGTAATTATAGATAGGGCTCAGATTATTAATTGACGAATATTGTGTAAATAAAGCAATTGTTTTATTTACACAATTCCCGATTGAAATTCGATTCCCGATTAAAATATAGGCATATTCTTATCTCAAAACTCATTTCGTGCTCCGCCCGACTCGATTGTCCGTTAGAGTTTGGATTTGCGGCATTGTATTTTACAAACAAAGACAATTAAGGTCTATATCAACCTATGATTACATTTGAGCACTTCTTCTTTATATCATAAGTTTCTTCTACATCTGTATTATAATTCAACACAGGATTTACTAATTTGAAATATACGATACAGCCTATGAAATAACTACACCTTAGAGAAACAGATTGGGCAAATTGGTTTACTTCATACCAAGCTATCAATAACATACACACCAAATTATCTCCCCCCTGTAACAGCAAACCTAGGTACTCATTGAAATTAATAATATTCATATAGGAAATATTTCTTACAATTTCTAGGGAAGAATTTAGTAGAATTACAGCAAGGTAAATGGAAATTTGCTTTCTCTGCAGGTTCACTGACGCGGGGGTATTTTAATTTTACGGGAGGCAGTACACAATAATAATATCTTACTCATCATCATTGGCACAACCATTACGGATAATTATTATTATTACCGTAACATAATTAAAGAAGTAACTAAATCCAAAAAGATTACACAAACAAATTTACTTAATTACGTAAAAAAAGTAAATATCATAAAGCATTTCTTATGCTATATGATATTTATGGTTATACCATCGCAGGTGAAGCCGAAGGTACTTGCTAGTAATTAATAACCCTTACATTGACATTGATCAAACAAAAGCCATGAAATGATTAGGGATATGCCTCAGACCCCAAATGAACGAAGGGTAAAAATTTGTTGAGCATATAAAAAAATTCATATAAATATAAAATGCAAATCAAATAATTTGCATACTACTTTTTAATGTATTTAGTATCAGACACAAACAAGAGTTAGTGTAGTGATTGAGTTAATTCAAGACTTGTATTATTGAATTGGTATCTTTCAATCATAAAGTCTTTAAAGTCTAGCATTAAGTCTTTCGATCTAAGATTTTAAATTCAGGGATTATGATTTAGTTACATACATCAACATGGCATCAACCGATATACGCCGTCTGCAATTATGGTGCCTTGTTAGAAGGCAATCTATATATACCACAGTGAGGCAAGCAGTATTTGACAAATACGGGAGTTAGAAACTGTATGAGGAAAATTAAGATTTCCTAAACAAATTGGACTGTTATCTAGATACATATTTTACTTTATAAAAAGACTAGCAGAGTACCCGTCCTTCGTACGGGGTTGGAATATAAGTATAAAATGCTTATTGCAGTTATACTTAAGCTTTGCGTTTGTAATAAGGGAGGACACAGTTTGATAAAATTTGCTTTTTTAAATTTACAGTATTCTATAGTATTACACATCTACCATAGCCATAATGTTCTACCACTTCACCTAAACAATAGAGAAAAATAAATTATCAACAATTCGCAAAATATCACAAATTATTCATGAAATGAAAACCATAAACATAACTGTAAACACTCCTACTTTGACAGTTCTCATTGCGAATCACAGTTTTTTGTTGTTGCTTAGAAATTAGCTGTTTTCATAAATGAAAAAAAATATAGTGCTGCACCCTGTTGGTAAATCTTATAACTTTTTAATGCTTTTCCATTTCATAGAACCAACTTTTTTAGTTAAAACAGCTGACTAAATTCTTTAATTCCCTTTAAATATGAATACTCATAAGGTTAACATGGGGAATTACAGAGCCACTGGGGCAGAGCCCGAAAGGATTTTTGAGATAAGAATATGCCTATATGTTAATCGGGAATGTAAGCTATCATCATGCCAAATTTCAGCTCGATCCGTCCAGTGGTTTATGCGTGATTGAACTTCAAACACACAAACAAACACACAAACTTTCACATTTATAATATTAGTAAGATAAGTTACTTCAGATAAATACAGTATAAACCACAAAGTAAACTACCTATTTGTTCCATAATACTTAATTCTATGTTCTAATAGCAAAAAAAAAATGTTAGCCTACTGAGAGTATTCTCAGAAGATTAACTCTTCTATTAGGAGTATTTCATTCCATCTATGTTTGATAATATTGTTGTCATGATGGTTAAATTTAAAAAAGGAGATGTAAAAAAAATTATCATAGCATATATTTAAGGCCAATACATACGCTAAGAGAATTGTAAAACTATACAAAGAGTGCTTCAAAGGGCATTTTGATACTCCATTGATAAAATACAAACAGTATTTTAGTAATTGCCTTTACGTAATATAAATTAGAACAAAACTAAAATTAATTAAAAACTCCGTTATACTTAATGGCTAATTTATGTGACAATATTTATCTAACATAGAGCGAATTAAAATGTTGTTTTTAAACATTGTCTGAATATACGTCTTAAATATGATGTTGAAATGGTTTTTGGACAAAAAATACACACACCAAATAAGTAGTTTGGTTACTTTTCCATACAGATCTAAACTCGAGTGTCTAAACTTTTCCCCTGACATTAGCAACGCGGCTGGTTACGGCGTTCATCGCCTTCAATCTGAGAGACGCAACAGTTCTAGCATTTTGGATGTTCCGATCTGACTAGTAGCGTTTTGGAAATTCCGACCCGACATACGATCGCAAGATCCAAAGTGAAAAGGACAGCCTATTTCATAAGTTTACTTTAAGAAATAAATTTGTACTTCTAGTTATGACTGTACTTTTGGATCTTACGATTTTGGAACTTCCGATCGGCAATATTTTCTTTGGATCTTTTGATTTTGGATCTTCCGACCCGCTAAATAACCTTTGGAAATTCCGATTTTGGAAGATCCGATCGGCAATATAAACGTTGGATCTTTCGATTTTGGAACTTCCGATCGGCAATATATTCTTTGGATCTTCCGATTTTGGAACTTTTGAAGACCATCCTAGGTCAGGCCTGACAGACCCCTGGCCAAGAAGATTTTGCACCCTAACCCTTAATCCTGATAAAACCATCCTTTAGATTGATATCCTTCTTTTACATGGAACACAAACTAACCTAAACATACTTACAAAGAAACATCAAAAATACTATAAACATAATACATATATGTGTAACTAACAATCAATGTTCTCAGGTTAAAGAAGTGTCAAAATAACCAGCCCAGGCAACCACAGAAGAAATTAATAACAAGATAAGTAATAAATTATAACCCAAGTAGACTCATGACTAAAAAAAAAAAATTACTCTCTGGTTAAACATTAGAGAAAAACGTGCCACTGTTTTTGCTGGTTTGTTTTCGGCGTTTCGTGTTGTTATGTTGGCCATGTGATCGGTTGGTGGGATGCTGTCGGAATGGGCACACGGAAGGGACTAAGGCTAAAGGTGTAGTGACGTCATATCTCTAGTGGATAATGTCTTCTCTTGAGGCGACACGATTACCGTAACGAAACGATGTGATTTCAGCGGCGTTTGTGGCATAGTTGGTAGCGATTTGGATTGGTATTCAGGAGGTCCGGGGTTCGAAACCCGCTGGCAGCACTAACTTTTTGTCAACAAATTTTTCATATCAGCAAGTTTGGTTGGTTAGGTTAGGTTATGACAGTTTAATTTTATAATACTGAATTTTAAAATTAATTAAAAATTATAAGTAATCATTAATTAGATTTTTATCTTATATAGTTTTTATATTATCAGCAAGTCTGGTTGGTTAGGTTATGTTATGACAGTTTTAAAAAATTAAAAATTTATTTTATAATTTTAAAACAATATTTTATAATTAAAAAGTTAATTTTATAACAAAAAATAAAAAATTAATTTAAATTTTTTCAACTTAGCAGTCCTAGCGGCGAACGCTGACACTACAAGATATGTTAGCCTTAGTCCCTCCCGTGTGCCCCACCGGGATGCCGTCAAATTCCAATTCATTCTAACCTAACCATACTATTCATTTGAGGTTAGGCCTATCCTTTACTTCAAGGACTTGTATCAAAAACTAATTATTATTCTATAGCTCAGTGCTTACCACTAGAAACTGAACTGAATGTCCTCTTCCATTCCATAAACTCACCACTTCACGGTGTTTATGAATATGACAGAGCACGAGCACATATTGTTTGGTACTTTTTAGCGAATTTCCCATATGCTATTACCGTAGTACTCATGGTAAGTCCCGGGACCGATTTACTTTTTCGTTTTGAGGTCCCTATAGGCCAAAAACACCATCATCCGTTCAAATTCATACGGTATATGTGTCCGCTAGCACGATAACTCAAGCAAAAATGATCCGATTTTGATGAAATTTTGTATAAACGTGTAAACCTACATTTATTCGAACGAGTTCGCGAACCAGCACGATCGGACTATGGGAACGGGGGTTTATGGGTTAAAGATAGGGGTTTCCCATTTTTGACCCTTAAAACAGAAAATTTTACAATTTCTTTCCAAACCATTTTGTAGATCTTAAAAAAAAAAATGTAGTATGTTGAAGCATTATTGTGCGCCTAATGGTTACAGAGAAAATTTAAAAAAAAAATTGAAAATTTAAAAAAAATTTTAAATTTTAAAAAAATTGAAAATTTTAAATTGCCATGTTGTTCTTTTGGAGAATAAGTCAACTTTTGTAGTTTGCTTGTTTATGAACATATTTTGATCGAATTTGGAAAATACATTAATTTCTCACTAAACTATTAACATTTTACAAAATAAACGGTATCAGCATTCTGACACGTATACTTTCTCCCATAAGTTTGTCAACAACCTTTATCATGTGTAAGCGGTGAGAGTAAATATACGGAAATGGAATTTGTACAATTTTGTTCAGAATTTAAAGGACTATAACATACTAAATTTTTATCAAACTCGTTTAAACTTTTAAATTTTTATCAAAATTGTTTTGGCCATTTTTGGAAAAATCCGATTTTTACTTGGCTTAAAATACCTACTCTGTATGGTCGCCATTTCAATGAAAAGTAAAAGTATAAAGTATTAAGTATTTTATCTATGTCTACTTTGTCTGTGCACGTCTGTGGTTAGAGTTAAAGAAGGCGGTTGTTGGTTGATTCGGTGGCCGGTGGATTGGATGTGGAGTGGAGAGTGGAGTGGTTGGCTGGCGGTGGTGGCCGGTGGCGCGGTGGGTGTGACAGGGAAGGGAAGGGAGAAGGGATTGATTAGGGAATACTGGTTTTGGTTTGGTAACTTGGATTATGGTACACTACACTGGTACCACAGCCACCTCTAATACATAATACATTAGAGTTTCTTTCTGCTATAATTGCACTAATCAAATGTCATCCTGGATCCTGAGTCTGTACTCCGTAGAAGAACTTGTTTGAATTTGTGGAATAATGTTAAGTTAAGCTAAAGTTATCCTCGATCCTGAAGGTAATATTGGTATGTTTTACGTTTGGCTACACTTGATGCCACAGTGTTAGATGACAGAATTCTAGAAAATTAATAGCCTAGATTTTAGGCTTATCATCAGTCTCAGTTAAACGTGTAACATTTACTAGATCTTCAATTTAGACCTTGAAATGTTCGTTAACTAATTTTAACTTAAGAATGAGTTACATATTTCCCTAATAATAACTTACCTTATCATGGTTAACATTCTCCCTTGGATAACACCTTAGTAAAGCTTATTCATTGATTGTTTACCCATAATTGTGCGTGCATGTTTGCATGCTTCTGCAAGTATTAACTCGACAAATTTTACTACTAACCCTTTCCCTTTGAACCCAAGGTCTCTATAATCTGCTTTGTGAGTGTTTTTGTGGTGCTGTTTAAGTTTCATCTCACACCTCGAAGGCATTTTGCCACTTTTTTAATATTCTCAAGACTATTGGCCCTACCCATAATTTCTCTTAGGCGTAACTTACATTGTGTGGGTCAAACTCTTGTTTTTTTAAGTAACCTATAATAACTAACTTAGGCCTATGTGGATTTTTGGCAAGTTAAGTTAGGTAACTTAAATGAATAAAATCAAACTAGGCAGAGGATACCCGTCTGGTAACCGGGCGTGGATTGGGCGTCTGGCAGTTACTGGCATAACCTAACCTAACCGCATGAAGTTTTACTAATCGAATCGATAGTTTCAATCAATGTTAGCATAGCCCAGTTAAGAAACTGTAGGCTACCCAACCAAACTTGCTGATAATGAAAAAATCGAATGAAGGTGGTGATTGATTTCGATTGGACACTCCAATCATCATCAGACCCAATAGGCGAATGTATGTGATCTGTGATCTAACATTAAATCCTATAAAAATGGATTTAAACCTTAAAAGGCTTAACAGGGATTCTCAGAACTCTCTGGAATTCTTTTGTATATTTGTTCCTAAGGTCAAAACGGTACTTTGGTATTATCTGGACCCCACTGTTTTTACAGAGATTTTTTTTACTGGAGACCAAAAATAAATACCGTCACCTAATTGGAAAGAACACTTTAATTTACTTACTGTCCAAATTTGACATGATTATGATTAGCGGCCTCATAGTTCTGCCTCCCAGAAGGCAGTGATCCGCCGTACCGGTAGACAGCGTGCTGCGGCGGTTATGTTAGGTTGGGTTATCATAAATATGTTTGTTGGACTTTCCTCGTTTCGTTATGAATCAAACTATACCTTTTGAGTCATACTTTCACCCGCAAAATACCTCAGATACAGGCGGTGACAGGTGATGCACACGCTCCGGTCAACGACCTGATCTTGGCCTACTTGAAGGTGGTTTGGCGTACGAAAGTATGACTCATCTGGTATCGTTCGATTCATAACAGAACGAGGAAAGTCTTACAAACATAACTTATTGCTGATAACCTAACCTAACATAGCCGCTGCTGCACGCTGTAAAAGGGTGGCCTCTGAATAATACCAAAGTACCGTCAAAACAATGCAAAAATATGCCAGATTAACATGGGTCTACAATGCCTGGTTTACTGTTTGTGTGTATATAGGCTATGTGATTTTCACTTAAATAAGTTAAATCCATAACTTTCTGTGATTTTCACTTAAATCTATAACTTTCAAACTCCTTGAAAGCGATTGACTTGAAACTTGGTACGTAAGTAGTGACAAGTAGGCTAAGTTAAGTTTAATCTTTGCACAAAGTAACTTATCAGATTTATAAATTCTACCAATCCAAAATGGCAGCCATTTTGGACCGACGTCACCTAAAGTGTGAGCTGTCTGGTCACACACTGACATCACTGTAGGTGTTTTGAATATTGTAATTTTCGGTTTTGTTTTGGTGCACCGACGTCACCATATGCGTTCTGGCAAATTTATTTACCTCGAACGGCAAAATACATTGAACATAGTAAAATTAGGTATCATTGATTACCTTTTAGAAAACCTTTTTTTGTTGCTTGACATTACTACACTATTAATTTTATAATAATGTACCGGTAGGCATACGGTTGCACAGACCAACGTTCACCAAAATAGGTATTTTCCATATTAACTATTAATACACGTAACCATTTTGCCCTATTTTCATTTTTGTATAACAATACTATCCCTGTTCTATCTCCCTCAAATACTTACAATTAATTACATGTACCCTTAAACCGAATTTGCCTATAGTACCTCAAACTAGGAGCAAGTAAGGTTATTAGTTAAGCCCTTTTGTTTTCATAATTTTCAAAAATCAATCATCCAGCAGATTAGTCTACTGATTTTCAACCTTCAACCTGTTATCAGTGATTCAAATTTTATTTTACTGAAAAATATTGTTTTCACAGACTCCAGAGCCCAAAGATGATTGGTGGGCTTTTTGTTTACAACCACAAAGGGGAAGTTCTCATTTCCCGAGTATATAGAGATGACATCGGCCGTAATGCTGTGGACGCATTTAGAGTCAACGTCATTCATGCGCGACAACAAGTTCGTTCTCCAGTCACAAATATAGCACGCACATCCTTTTTTCATATCAAGGTTGGTACCAATAGTCTTTCTGTTTTAGGCCTACCTCTGATAGTTTGTAATCAAATTTGCTATAAACATAAGTGCACCTACATATTGGAAATTATATTCAAAATCAGGTTTGGCCCCTACTAGCAACCTTCAACAAATTACCTAAAATTTTAATGGATTCCTTAAAGAACCAAAACGTGTACAGTATTAGAGCAATATAGCCATTGTTGAACATGATTATTAAAATGTATAGCTCATAAAATGTATATCTCAAAAAATGTATAGTAAATCTCAACGACAGTCCTCAGGTATCCATACTTAGGTACTTAGGTACTATTATTTATGCGAAAAATATTACAAAAATTCAGATATCAAACAAAATTAGTCATAATTATATCACTTGTTCTCAATCTCAAGTTGATAGACACAATCTAGAATTTTATAAAAAGAAAACAAAATTCACAGGAAATAAATTTATGTCCCATCTTCCAAAAACACTTCTAACTGAAAATGACACAAAAAAGTTTTAAAATTGTCTGAAACAGTATTTGATTAAAATTGCCCCTTATTCTCTAGAAGAGTTTTGGGAGAACAAATAAAATAAATATTCTGTCTTATTTTTAGTCCAGTAAAACATTTTATTTTGTAAGATGTGACTCTATTCCTGTACAATTGTAATTAAATGAATAAAGGATATTTTGATTCGATTTGATTAGGTTTTGTTGGAAAATTGCTAAAAGAACCCACCTTTTTTCATGGAATACACACTTGGTGCACGCATGGTATCATTTTCAGATTTGTAAACAATCAAAATCAATATTGTACTTTGTAGAAAATCAAATTAAATCCGAAAGAATTACTTAGGCTAAAGTAGATTAAAGTAGACTCACCTCCTTTGTAGTGTGTCGGTGGCTCAGTCGGACTTCAAGCCCAAGGCAGCGATGTCGTGGGTTCGGATCCTGGTCACTGCCACTAGGATTTATCAGTACAGATCACCTTTGTACTGTACTGGCTCACTCCTTGCTTTGCTGTAAATGATCCACGCACGGGCGCTTAGTCTATGTGGACGGGCAAATGCAAGGTTAAAAAAGGCCGCCAACCTCTAAAAAAAAAGATAAATAAAACTAGCATCTTTTAGCGGCTTTCACAAAAAAACCGGTAAAGACGCACGTAAACAGCAAACTCAATCATTAATTATACCTTCCACCACCCCCAACCAACGAACTATAGTAGGTAGGCCTATGTAGTATCATTGCCCCCACCTCTAAGAACAAAACCAAAATACCCAAGAACTCCAAATAAAAAATTAGCAATAAAAAGTCCTCCTTCTCTGTGTGTAGATTGCGCACGATTCCGTGCGCCAGGCTCTCTAGTATTATTAAAACGGCCAACTAAAATATACATAAGATTCTTAGCCTTCAACTAGTTTTTTTATTAAATAGCCTACAAATATCAAACAGAGTAGGTAGGTTTTTATTACTTATGTAGCCTACAGCCTGTTAACTTTGTTGTCCAGAGGGCCAACATCTGGCTGGCCGCAGTGACCAAGCAGAATGTTAATGCTGCCATGGTGTTCGAGTTTCTGCTCAGAGTCATCGATGTCATGCAATCATACTTTGGAAAAATATCAGAAGAAAATATCAAGAACAACTTTGTCTTGATCTACGAGCTGCTTGACGGTTAGTTTAAAATTTTATATACTTTTATAAGGCACCAATGGAGGATATTATTACCAAGTAATTGTCCCGCCGCAAACCTCTAGGACTAGCCTAAAGTAATGTCTGGGCTAGAACCTACTGTCCTAGGACCCAAAGTTAAATAATAATATTTTTAACCGTGATGTCTGTAATCACGGAAATGTATTATGGAAATGTATGGTTATTATATTCCTTTTAGGGAGGCTTGCATGAAGTGCGAAGGGATACTGTGGACGAGAGTTAAGAAGTCCTCTGAGCCAGAGTGATATGCAGCAATGTTTGTATGTTGTTGCGCGGTATTTGCAGGTGCTCTTTTCGTTTTAACACAGTGAATGTGAGCCCTGACTGCCGCGTGGAACATGATTAACCTGCACGGCGCGCCTACATTTTTAGAATAGGCCAGGACTCAGAGGACTTCTTAACTCTCGCCTACAGTATTAAGGCGCCGAAGAGAGCCATCTCATTCACCTTTCTAATCAATCTTGCATCCTCAAATTCACCAACACATAGTTTTACCTTACTTAACCATTGTGATCCGCCTACTTCTACTTGAGACATTTTACTATAGAAATCCTGGACTTTGGCTACCCTCAGAACTCAGACACGGGTGTTCTGAAAACCTTCATCACGCAGCAGGGAGTTAAGTCTCAGAGCAAGGAGGAGCAGGCTCAGATTACGTCACAAGTCACAGGACAGATTGGCTGGCGCAGGGAGGGCATCAAATATCGCCGCAATGAACTGTTCCTCGACGTTCTCGAATATGTAAACCTACTCATGTCTCCTCAAGGTCAGTTTGGATTTCAACCTTAATATAATAACTTAATTAACTTTTTTCTAGCAACCAATCATTTCGCTGTTGTTTTATTGTTATTTATTCTTGATTTAATTATTTTAATTTTATTTATTTAAGTGGGTTTAGATTTAAGACAGTATTTTTATAAATCTATTATAACTTCTGTCTCATACCAAGACAATATAATAACAAAATTCGTCAACTAAAATTAGTTGACTTTGTATAATATAAGGTGGAATCACCTTATTAATCCATTCTACCAATCTTATGTGGCAGAACGGATGGAGCAGTTCGATCCACATAATGTTGTCATCAGCCACTCGTACTATTTCTGTTTCTGTCATATCATGGTTTGGACCAGACAGTATTAAGATCATGCTATGTTGTTGTTTCCAAAAGAAAAAGCAGGGAATTAATTGTGATGCAATGGCCTTTTAGCTGGCAGTTCTTTATTTTGTACAACAACGCTGTTCCTTGTGAAAACACAATACAATTGAGGGTTGAAATGCAGAGGCCTACTGGGTGTCGTCTAATGCTTTGGTAGTAATTTGTGCAAGCATTTGGCAAACATCTTGGCATCTGCTCAACTGCTGCTCTGATCAACTGAACATTTGCGGTGTTCTTTTCTTACCTTTCATCTTTGTTGTTTATTTTTTATTTTTAAGAGTTTCTTCTAACTTTTAAATTCACAATGGTATTTTATTGATTATTAGAAATTATTATTAAAGTATTAGAATTATTAATAAAGTATTAGAAAAAGGTTGTATTACACATCTTTCAAGAATGATTTTGAACTTGCACCTTAAATATAAGGAAAACCATAGTGGAAAAGACATAAATAGGTTTCAGTTCACATCTATAATTGACAGTAGCCTATGTAAAAAGAGGTGCTTGTCCATAGACCTATGTATCAGTTAGCGGGTGGCGTAGTAGACAATCAGCGGCAAAATGACTAGTTTGGAATGGAAACCTTACCAGATAAACGATAGAACTTGCTGTGTATGTAGCCCTATTGGCTATTGCAGCAGGTGTAAAAAGAAAGAAATCCTAATCCATATGCAGCACTAGAGTGCCAGAAAGGTGTAGACAGTGTGCGTTTTGGCCAACATAGGTGCTAGACGATGTTAGACCATTTTAATTTTTTAGGGCTAAGTGTATGTAGCCTATATAGTTTTATGTCGTAAATAGTTGGAGTTATCATTGTTCTTTGGCATAGAAAAAAAACTTTAGGCTGTAGGCTTCTTTCCTTTTCTTGTGCATGATATGGCATTAGACGTTATATAGCGCATTTGAGTGACGCGAAGACATCAAAACTCTCTGAAGACAATTTATTTCAAACCCTGAAAAGAAGCTAATTTTTTAAGGTTGGATTTTCACATTTTGCATGCTTGACAAATGTGTATAGTAATAAAAATAACCCAAATATTGATAAATTGTTTTTTATTCATAGGCCTATAGTTATCTTTGTTTTACTTTGTTGTACTCAAAGTTTTATTTATTTATTTTTATTTTTTTACTTACATTTGGTAGCCTAACATAAAACAATCCATTCCAACCTTTATAAATATAATATTTTTATAAAGGCAATTTTATTCCAATTCTAAAATAAGGTTTTATCAAAATATTTGCAAAAATAAAAAAGTTATAGCCATTTTATATTAAAGCATTTTGTCCTCGGCGGTTCTCGATAATACGAATGAAAAAATGCTGGCGGCAAAAGGGTTAACAAACTTGGTCAATAATCTTAGATTAAGATGCTTTTATAAGTTAAGTTAAGTAGCCTAAAGTTTAATCTTAATCCGTTATTTCTTCGGTTGATTTTTTAAAATAATAAAATATCAAACAAACATTATTGATTATGTATTAATACAACTTACAGGCCTACACGTGGTACTAGTTCAGCTTACACAAAATGTATCTTGTGATAATGTCAACATTTATGGGATAACCTG
Organism: Macrosteles quadrilineatus; assembly: GCF_028750875.1. NCBI lineage: Eukaryota > Metazoa > Arthropoda > Insecta > Hemiptera > Cicadellidae > Macrosteles > Macrosteles quadrilineatus. The sequence goes on from NW_026542602.1 coordinate 17,089,263, forward strand.
AATGGGGGCCTTTGTTATGTACCTAATGCTTGACTTAACAACTTAAAAAGTTAATTACCTGTCTCTCCTTTCAGGACAAGTACTATCCGCTCATGTGGCTGGGAAAGTAGTGATGAAATCTTATCTCTCAGGGATGCCAGAATGCAAGTTCGGTATCAATGACAAGATCGTAATGGAAGCCAAGGGGAAGGTAAGCCGTGGTATTATTTGTAAATTAAGTAATTTTGGGATTTCCAGTCTCTCAAACTTAGTTGATGGCTTCTTCAATTGATTTAATATTCCAAGGTTACCAACCCTCTAGTGCTCTAGTAGTAAATGGATACTGTACCTCTGTACAGGGTGGTGGAGGAGGACTAAGTGTGGCTGGTGGAGGAGAAGATCCAGCTCGATCTGGCAAGCCTGTCGTAGTAATCGACGACTGCCAGTTCCATCAGTGTGTCAAACTGTCCAAGTTTGAAACTGAACATTCCATCAGCTTCATTCCTCCTGATGGTGAATTTGAACTCATGAGGTAGGTTTTGAATAAATATTATGTCTAATGAGTGACGAGGATTTACGCTAAATTAAGGTCCCCAAAGAGCTATTTTTACAGTCAGGCAAGCTATTACAAATCTTAGCCAGTTCACTCCCCTTTGCAAGGATTAGTCTTTTCAAAGCAGCTAAAAACGATGGAAGAAAAATCAACGCTCTTGTCAAGTATATGAATTCAATTAAAGTAAATTCTTAAAGACAGTGACATATACTTTGATATGTATTTTAAGCTGAATATTAATGAAACATAAGTCTACCTTTGTTACTGATTAAGACCATCGGTCCTTAGCCAGGACCAGTTATTGTTCAAGCCCCCCCGTTGTTCAAGAACGTTTTGGACCATTGATAACCTATTCACTTAATCCAGGGTGTCTACCAACCGGGAAATCCGGGAAAACCGGGAATCGTACTTAATTTTTTACTGGCCATGAAATGTACGGGAATTGTCCTTAAATGCCAGACTATGTCCTTAAATTTTTAAAGGGCCATAATTTTATCGATTGCTAGTTGGTTAGGAGCACATAAAAGGTTTATCAGATGTTTGTTTACATTTTCATAATTTATTACTAGAGTAATAAAAACCCCAACAAAAACCAAATATGCAATAAAAACCCCATTAGCATTCTCAAACCCATTAATATTTTATCACGACAATCAAGTGTCAAATCAAGTACTTCCAAGAACTGTTGATTCAGTTGTAGCTTAGCTCATTAAAGCTGTATCACTTTTATTCCTTTACAACATTTATTTATTACTAGTGAACCTGTGCGGCTCAATGCCCCGCAAAATAACATGAATTTAGAAAACCAATTCATCGTATTATATATAGACTCGACGAAGAAAATTAAACAGTAATAATGAAGCCTTGGAAGGGAAGCAGTCCAGCCATTTTCTAGCTGTATGTGTACTATATTTAGTAAATTAATAAGTGTTCAAGTTCAAGTATGTTATAGGCAGCGACCAAGGTTATAGGGTAGTTATTTTTTAAAGATTTTTAAAACACATTTAACAAAACATTTTATTAATCAAACCAATAGGCCTATGTAGCATATTTTGAAGGTCATAAAAATGCTGCTTGAAGAAAACACACTTTTAAAAATAAACACTAAAAAACAATATTTTGATCACAAAAGCACTTCCATGAATACTACGATTTTAGCCTTAAAGTTACCTTCAGGAAGATTACCCTGGTCAGAGTTTTCCGTAACGAATAAGTTATCCTATTAATTAAAGGGTACACTTCCATATATCTGTTGGCACAAACAATCGAATGAGTAATATTGATTATTCGATGTTTGGTTAGTTAGGGTAGGTTAACCTTACCTAACTAACCAAACGATATATCAAATAATCGAAATACCGATCGATATTTTCATTTGGTTGTTTGTGCCAACAGATATGGAAGTGTACCCCTATTAAAAGATGTAGCCTTACTTAAAACAACATATAATATAGTTGCTCATGACTGAAATTGGTCTGGGTAAGATAAGAACAGCGCTGCAAATGCCAAAGGTAACAGAAATTAGCATCTTTCCATTTTAAAAGGTAAGTTTGTTTCAGTTGGGTAAATCTTTATCCTCGAAATCAAATATGTCCCCACTCACTTGTTCCAGTTAAGACTTTACATTCTATTAAGTTGTTAACCATTCTGATCACATGAAGCCTTGTGCCATTAATAAGGCCCTTTTTGATGTGTTAATATTCCTCATCAATAAAACCACTACCCCCTTTTATTAGTCTAATCTGTGTCTTGGCAATCCATTGACCTCTATATTTAAAAACTCGGTTGGATTTTCTAGATGGGTGTCTCCGCCTTCGTCTGTTTTCAAGGACCCACTCTTCTTCCCCTTGGTATACTGACAATTAATTACCTGACTTGTCAAGTTCATGTAGTAATGCATTAATACTGTTAGTTTATAAAGAAAATTAGATAAAACTTACTTGGCTTGGTGCTTTCATAACTTCAAACTCAAAATACACCCACAAGTAAAAAAGAATCAAGATATTGGTAAAAAAAAAAAAAACTATGTTTGTGTAATAGCATTAATCACATGAAGTAGATGATTTGTTTGATTTGTCAATCAGCTGTTTGTTTAGTTTCAAATGAATTAATAATGTCAAAGATTTGTGATTTAAATACATAAATTTAATAGTAAAGTTTTCTAAATCATGGTAAATTATTCTCCACTAAATTTTACTATTCCCAGCATTAAAATAAAGTAGTAAGACCCATTATAGGTAAACATTAAGGTACACAATCCTTGATTGAAATGTAGTAGGTATACATTAAGAGTCATAATACCCAGCAATTATTATGTAGTAGACTTTGACTATTTTCAAGTAACAAACATATGTTTCTGTAAATAAAAATTATCTCCCATGTTATCCTTATGGAGAAATACGAAACTTTAAAGGGCCCCAGGGCCTCAATCTCTCATTATTTCCCTGAAAAGAAAGTTTCCTGCACAACTTCACGTTACCCTCTTTCCAATGACAACAAAAACATGTCAATCGGTTCAGTAGTTTCGGAGGAGTAATTGTCACAAAAAACCTGCTTGCGTATTAAATAAGTACGAGAGCACGCCCCGTGGTCGAAAAATCGACCAAAAGTATGTTTTGTGCAAACTTCTCTATTTTCACCCCAACCTGTAAATAAAACATGTGATTGGAATGTCTTCCATTTGTTTTGATTTTCTGTTTATATTTTGTTGTTATTTCGTCATCACCATAGCAACCCATAAGACCCATGTTAATTTTTTAAAATTTCAAATTCATTTTTTGTGCTTATTTTTGAGCCTATTTTAATTTATAAAGGGATTCTGCACACCTACAGGAAAATAGCTTTCTAACGGTATGCGTAGATTTTCCCTACGATACACACGAGCTGAGAAAAAAGGTTTTAAAGAAACATGCTTGCCTATTAATATATAGATAGATAGATAGACTAGGGTAATCATTATTAGATCCCAAACATATTTTATCATGGAAATAATAGTTTTATAATGGTTGTTAAATTTCACTTCTTACTTGTACTTCAATTTGCCGCTGGCCATTGCCTAGTGCCATAAAACTGTTTATGGTTTCATATAAAACATGTAACCAATGTTAAACATAACTAAATTAAACCCTTTTTTTATGGATATTTTATCTTTCAATTGACAAAACCAAAAGCATCATTGTTTGCATTAAATCTTTATCACTACGTAGGCCTACTTGGTTTCAAATGATATCATAGCATTTTCTGTATCTTTTTACATTGTTGGCAGTCAGGTTTCAATGTTTTTTATTTCCCATATTTATTTATTGAGTTGTATGCTTTAAGCAATCTAAATCTTATTAACTATTATTAACTATCTTATTGTAGTGACTTTGCTGTATAACCTTATAGTTTGTTTCTCAGTTTATATAGGCCCTCCTAAATAATTAGGCCTAGGCCTGGGTATTTTGATTCTTTGAAAGTGCTGTAAAATATACTAAGAAAATGTAATTGAGCCTAAGATAAAGTAATGATTGCTATGTGTCGATATTAGCTTTGCAGATGAAAAGACAATAATCTTACTCTGTGCTTACTGGTACCGATTTGTACCTAGAACCGAGTTACAATATATTCATTATGCATTAAAGATTTTTTTTTCAAAAGTAGTCGAGAACCTAACGTTGTGCCAGGGCGAATAATGCCAAATTAATCCACCTGCATCGGATAAGCTATGTTATGATGTTTCCGTGACCGATGGAGATATTTAGGATTTTGTCGCTATTGCAGGAGACAATGATTGCGTTTTTCTGTTAAACTATAAAAGCTGTAGCTAGTGATGTAAAATACCTGGGTATTTAAAACTCGGGGTAAATACCCTGGGTATTTACCCGGGTAAATACCCATAATCCAGAAATACCCGGGTATTTTGGGTATTTATGAAATCGATTGAAATTAATTCATATTTACCCCTAAATATTGTTGTTATCGTTACGTGATAAATTTGGATAGTCTATAACACCTTTTACAGTAACTTGAAGCTTTGCTAGTACCTTTTATTGAATGATTTAGCACTTTTTTGTTATGAAATCAAGACAACACCTCATCAGAGGAATAGTGAACCTAAACCTACTTCTACTGTTATTAAATTATGATAGTTAAAATTTGTATTGTGTAAATGGCTTGGAAGGCTAGACAGACCCAAAGCCTGATTTATATAGGCAGAATCGCAGAATACTGAAAGTACAGTAGACTCCCTCTCATCCGGACTCCTCGGGACCGAGGCTAGTCCGGATAACGGGTTTTCCGATTAAACCGATGTCCCCAAAAATTTTTTGTATCACAAGTTTATGAAATTATTTTTTTTATACCATTGATACCAACAAAAGATCTAGAACAAAAATATTATTAAATCCTGCCATCCTACAGTTTGAATTTTAATTATTTTCTTAAGTTGTTTACACATAGGCCACTACTAGGTTAAATTTTCCTGTTATTCTAAATAATAACTATTACTTTACAAATTATTTTTCTTCTATCTATCATTGAAAAAAAAAAATTATAAGTAGTCAGGACCAGTGCAACCATGCGACCAGGGCATTTATGCTTTATGCTCAGACCTGGGTATTTATGGCGATTATACCGAGAAGTAAAATACTAGTAGTGTCCATATGAAATTTTGTTTAACACATTTTATTATCATTTTACTATCCTTACAGGGTAATAATTGCAAAAAAACATCTCAATCTTCTCTAACTTGAATACAAATTATAAATACCCAGTTTTTGGGTATTTACCCGGGCCTGGGGTAAATACCCAGGTAAATACCCAATTTATATTTACCTACCCACTGGGTATTTACCCAGCCCACATCACTAGCTGTAGCCTACCTAAAGTATATGTTTGTTTACTGCAATAAGTTTCTATTTTGAAATTTAATTCTTGTCTATTATATTTTACTTTTCTCTCTGGAACAACTACGAAGAACAAGATTAATACAGTTTGACAAATCAGGAATATTATTCTGTAATCACACCGACAAAGGTCCTTAAATGTACGGGAATTGTCCATGAATTTTTTATCCAGAATGTAGTAGACACCCTGTTAATCACTTTTCTCAGGATCTAACCGGCGACCTTTTGATTACAAGGCGAGCACCATAACCACTCAGCTATCCAAGCTACATTTTGCATTCTGTTGTAGATATCTGTGGCTCAAGGCGTTTACCGCTATGGAAGTAATTCGCCAGTTGATGGAAAAAACAGAGTTGTATGGTACTATAAACTATGGTAGTCTTGTAGTCTTAGAACACTTGGATCATCAAGCAAAATTTCCTTAACTTCAATTACTGTCTTGCTGGAAACTGATGAACACCGACTACTGCTCTTACAATCGAGCAGATGTGTATGGCCTGTGAAATCCCTAAAACACTCATGTACCTTTTCACGTTTAAACACTTCAGCTTCAGTCAAAGGGCAATGGATTTCAATAACTATTGATTCCTTTCACACAGAAACCTAATCTCAGAATGTAATTCATGCTTGATGGAAACGATATCTTCTTTCGCTGCATTTTGGGCTACTATGACAAGACTAATCATTGTATAGGAGTGGGAACCGGCTAAAATACTAAAATAGTGGATGAAGTGAAGAACATCGCTTTGGTTTCATATTTGGACTGATTTGCTTCGCCCCAACAAGGAGCACGATGAAGATATTATGTTATAGACAGCCCTTGATTGGTTAGAAAAGTAATGATCTCCATATTGAAAGTGTGAACTCTAGATTTTCATCTGAGCTGAGCTCAAGTGCAACAAACTTGTGCTTAAAGATTTTCTTAAGGCGAGCCTGGACACAAAATGAGTCATCATGTCATTGAATTTGATTTGTGAACTTTCCTCTTTTCAAATTGAAATCATCGTTATTATGTGGAGTTATTATAAACTTTAGTGTCTAGTTTGTACACATACGAAGTTGGTAATCCTGCTTTTTAATTTATGTACGAATTTACCTTTTTCTACAGATACCGCACAACCAAGGACATCTCTTTGCCATTCCGAGTTATTCCATTGGTGCGAGAAGTTGGACGCACTAGAATGGAAGTCAAGGTGATCCTAGGAATAATTCACCTTTAATTAGCTAAAGTAGGATAGCAGTACTGTAAAAAAAAAACTTGTAATACTAAATCTAGCTTACACTTTTAATCTGGAGCGTTAAATGAACCCCTCAGGTGTACAGTTAGTTGCAGTTAGTCTGGGCGCCGTCCGATTAACCGTCCCCACGCCAAAGCCATGAAGACAGTGCTGAGGCCCTGAACAACCCCAGAGAGCCGTGTGGTCCAGATGTTTTTGGAAATGAGCAATAAACACTCCCCTTTATCTTTATACCCCCCGCCCTAGCGCGACCAGACTAGCTTTGACTACTGTAGTTGATGGGTATAAAGGTATATATTCCTGTAAAAATCCTATAGATGAATTTTTTGTGCATCTGATTAGGCATTTAACTAATTATTATATTGTCATTACTGTATGTTTGTCCAGCGGAAGCTTTTTAAAAACCATTGTGTTCTATGTTGGTTACAAAAACTAATTTATAACTACTATTTAATGTATGGTTCATGGTCATCTAAAGGTTATGATTGTCATACACAGCCAAAGAAAATAGTTAAGGTATATTATATGTTTTTGTTGGCCTAATCTGGTTATGTTTGAAACATTGAAGTATTCTCTAACCTGAGGACGAAATGGAAAATGTCCGCAACAATCCTTCAACATTATTACTAAAGCTCATGCATGTCACTAGGTGGTACTAAAGAGCAATTTCAAGCCGTCGCTACTGGGCCAGAAGATGGAGGTAAAGATCCCCACACCACTCAACACTTCTGGAGTACAACTCATCTGTCTGAAAGGCAAAGCAAAGTACAAAGCATCTGAGAACGCCATTGTGTGGAAGTGAGTAATGTAGTATCATACAGTTCAAAGACATGTTTTGTAATTTGTTAAATTTAATTTGTGCTTAGTCGATAGGTTTGCTGCGGCAGGGGTATTGTATTACTGTTTGCACAAAAATATAACTTCTTGATCAGCATTGTACGTGTTATTAAATTTACGGAAAGTAAATAAAAGAAACGTCTTATAACACAAAAATATATCTAGAAAATAATTCTAATAAAACTCAGTATAAGGGTCTAGATTGGTACATACCGACGATCGCGCCGTGACCGCGGAGTCATGCCGACGATCATGCCGTGACCGCGATTCATACCGGCGATCACCCCGTGACCGCGGAGTCATGCCGACGATCGCGCCATGACCGCGACTCATACCAGCGATCACCCCGTGACCGCGGAGTCATGCCGACGATCGCGCCATGACCGCGACTCATACCAGCGATCACCCCGTGACCGCGGAGTCATGCCGACGATCGCGCCATGACCGCGGAGTCATGCCGACGATCGCGCCATGACCGCGAGTCATACCGGCGATCACCCCGTGACCGCGGAGTCATGCCGACGATCGCGCCATGACCGCGAGTCATACCGGCGATCACCCCGTGACCGCGGAGTCATACCGACGATCACGACGTGACCGTGGAGTCCTACCGACGATCGCACCGTGACCGCGAGTCATACCGGCGATCACCCCGTGACCGCGAAGTCATGCCGACGATCGCGCCGTGACCGCGGAGTCATGCCGACGATCGCGCCATGACCGCGAGTCATACCGGCGATCACCCCGTGACCGCGGAGTCATGCCGACGATCATGCCGTGACCGCGAGTCATACCGGCGATCACCCCGTGACCGCGGAGTCATACCGACGCTCACGACGTGACCGTGGAGTCCTACCGACGATCGCGCCGTGACCGCGATTATTGGACCAAAGATCGCAACGTGACCGCGAGTCATGCCGACGGTCATGCCGACGATCATGCCGTGACCGCGATTCATACCGGCGATCACCCCGTGACCGCGGAGTCATGCCGACGATCGCGCCGTGACCGCGGAGTCATGCCGACGATCGCGCCATGACCGCGACTCATACCAGCGATCACCCCGTGACCGCGGAGTCATGCCGACGATCGCGCCATGACCGCGGAGTCATGCCGACGATCGCGCCATGACCGCGAGTCATACCGGCGATCACCCCGTGACCGCGGAGTCATGCCGACGATCGCGCCATGACCGCGAGTCATACCGGCGATCACCCCGTGACCGCGGAGTCATACCGACGATCACGACGTGACCGTGGAGTCCTACCGACGATCGCACCGTGACCGCGAGTCATACCGGCGATCACCCCGTGACCGCGAAGTCATGCCGACGATCGCGTCGTGACCGCGGAGTCATGCCGACGATCGCGCCATGACCGCGAGTCATACCGGCGATCACCCCGTGACCGCGGAGTCATGCCGACGATCATGCCGTGACCGCGAGTCATACCGGCGATCACCCCGTGACCGCGGAGTCATACCGACGCTCACGACGTGACCGTGGAGTCCTACCGACGATCGCGCCGTGACCGCGATTATTGGACCAAAGATCGCAACGTGACCGCGAGTCATAACGATGATCGCGCTGTGACCGCGATTATTGGACCGACGATCGCACCGTGACCGCGGAGTCCTACCGACGATCGTGCCGTGAACACAGAGTCATGCAGACGATCGCGCCGTGACCGCGGAGTCATGCCGACGATCGCGCCGTGACCGCGGAGTCATGCCGACGATCATGCCGTGACCGCGAGGCATACCGGCGATCACCCCGTGACCGCCGAGTCATACCGACGGTCACGACATGACCGTGGAGTCCTACCGACGATCGCGCCGTGACCGCGGAGTCATGCCGACGATCGAGCCGTGACCGTGAGTCATACTGATGATCATGCCGTGACCGCGGTCATTTTGACGATCGCACCGTGACCGTGAGTCACAAGTTTCTATAGTTACCTGTATATTGTTACCCATTTTTTTTTGGTTTTTACAGATCAGTACCACAAACGGAAAAAATTGATTTTGTATGTCTTTTTTTGGTAACTGCAATACTCAAGATTTTCTTTTTATGCACAGAAAAAATCCCGTCTCGTCCCGTCCCGAAAATCGGGAAGGAAATAAAAATCCCGTCCCGAACTAAAAATTCAATCCCGTCCATCCCTAACAAATATTATAACATAACAGACTGAAAGATCAATAAACATAAACAAATGACGTAACTGAAAGAATCCTATACTTGATACATAGTTTGACAGTTCTATTTAAGTAATGTTAAATTATATTTACATTTTGGGCGAGTGATATCATTTATTTATGTTTATGATCCATACACTTTCTGTTCTAATTCGTGCAGTATTTAATATGTTTCAACCCCGTGTGTGGAATTGTGAAATCAAAATTCTTTTGACAGTTAGTTTTCTGCTTGTTTACATTTTTAAACTTTGTAGGTTTGTCCTTTGTTACCATGGATACCATCAATCAATATTTACTTTTAAATCTCTAACCACAGATTTTTGAAAGCCCACGGCGCAGAGCCCTAGGCCAATATCAAAGCAGGAATAGTTCTATTTGTATCCTCGGTATTCTCCTGTAGCTTCATTTGTGTGCAATTTGAGCCCAGTCAGTTTAGTAGTTTTTGAGTTTATCTTATACAAACACACAGACACCACCTCTTCTTTATAGATAGATAGATGTAGATAGATATAGTTGGCTAGAAAGATAAGGCAGGGGGAAAATAAAAATTTACCCTTCAATAAAAAATTAGAATGTGCTCATTAATTAAATTGACCAAATAATGTGTTTAGGATCAAGAGAATGGCTGGGATGAAAGAGACTCAATTGAGCGCTGAAATAGAACTGCTTGAAACTGACACTAAGAAAAAGTGGACGCGACCACCAATTTCCATGAACTTTGAGGTTTGTGTTTAGCATTTTAGAATAGAGATTTTTATTAGATTAGTGTGTTGTACTTATTAACATGATACATTTACAGGGAAACCCACGCTCAAACTTGGTATTTTAATAGGGTTCAAAATTTGTTTCCAAGGCAAAACGAACATTGCCATACCCATTTACTTTTTTAAGATTATTCTGGCTTAAGACAGTTGTTGGGTGAATAAAACTATTGATATAAATTTTTTGGATCTACACCATTAATAGTGATTTACCTACCTCCATGAGGTTACATTTATCAAAGAATTTGCTTTTTTTAAATCAACTTATATGAACCTTTCTGTCTCTTGTATGCAATTTAAATGTGGTAAAACATTCAACTGTGGGATCAGCACAAATAAATTAATATTCAAACTGGTATAAAGAAAGTCGGTCAGCATCACTAAATCTTCGAAAGCGAACTTTAGAAATAAATAAATAAAAGTTACCATTTGACCCTCCGCTGGATCATAAGCTTTAAAATGACACCTGAATTGTAAAAATCTGTTTAGTAGGACGGCTGAAAAAGGGATCCTACAGATAAAAAACCCCTTATTGTATTGAATATATAGATTTTAATTTTATGGCCAACATTGGACAACTTAAGTCATTTTAATGTGAAGAGTTTTGTTTTCTCACCTTCTGTTTCCTGTTCTCTCTGTACCTGTTCATCCGTTAACACCATGAATTTCTTTCCTTGTCTGAAATAACTTTTTCTATCCTTGGTTCATTTACTTTGATTTGTTCTGTATTTGTATTTTGGTGGGATCAGACAATTAAAAGTGGTGTGTTTGTCTTTAAATGTTATTTTATTTTATATTTAATTATTTTTTATTCACTCTCTCTTAGTCTTAACGATAAACCACCTAAAATTCTTTGAAATTTAATTTTAGTGAATGTACTGTATTTCCCTATTAGCAAATAGGTCTCTAGGCAAGACCTAGACCCAGACTGATTTACTTTCATTTAAGTAGCGTAGAGGTCAAAAACATCATCCTCCAAATTCTTGTAAAATGCTTGAGTAAAAATCATCTATTGGGATTTGATAGAAACATGTATAGCACGTTTAGTTTACTCAAACAAGTTCGCGAACCACCATGATCGTTCCAGGGGGGTAGGAATTGGGTTTTCCCACTGTTGTTCCTTAAAACATGAACTTTTGTTTTCCTTCTTCTTCCATATCATTTTGTAGAGCTTAAAAACACCATATAATTTAGTTTGTTGAAGGGTTGTATATTCAGTGGCAGTTCTAGGACCTTGTCAAGGGGGGGCTTGGGGGTGTGGAGCACCCCCCAATAAAGGAGGGGGGTCGGGAAAATTTGGAATTTTCAAAGTCGTTTGACTTATTTGTCATCAATAAGTAGACATTTTTAAAACTAACTGACGATTGCATTCATAAATCTCAAAACATAATGTAGGCTACGGCCATATCCTCCTAAAAGCTGTTTACTGACTTTCTAAAGCCATTACTAATGTCTATATCTGTGTCCAACTGTCCAAAAACCTCTCATTTCACCTGTTATTTGTCTTTGTCATGAGCAATTAGACATTTAAAAAATCAAAATATGACGAACTTGCATTCATGAATTTCAAAGCATAGGCCTACTGTATACTACGAAGCCATATCTCCTTAAAGCCGTTTGGTGACTTTATAAAGATATTTCTAACGGCTAGAACTGTGCCCAATTGTCATAAAATCTTCCATTTCACCTGTTACATGTCATGAGAGCAAGTACGTTTTTTAACCTTACGTTTTTCTCCATTTCATAGATCTGCCACAATATGTATAGAATCGAATTCAGTAATAGCATCTAAATACTATACAATTAGCTATATAAACTTTAACGAAAACTAGTGTTAATATAGTCCATGTAATAGGCTACTGTTGCTATCGCTGATTGCTTATTGATGCCTGTGTAAAGTTAGTGGCTAGCAGACAATTTATAACTTCTTGATTAGCATCGTACGTGTTATTAAATTACCTGAAAAATACAGAAATATATTACGTCTAATAACACTTGCAATAATATATTTACACTTATACTGTTGACTTACAAGACGGTAAATACATGTAAAAGTTGGCAAGTGGTGATCGATTTCGATTGGACACTCCAATCATCATCAGACCCAATAGGCATCCCACTTACCAACTTTTACGTGTATTTACCGTCTTGTAAGTCAACAGTATAAGTGTAAATGTATTATTGCAAGTGTTATTAGACGTATTATATTTCTGTATTTTTCAAGCAGACAATTTGACAACACTAACTATGGGACATCTGGAAATCAGCTGTTTCCCAGTCCTCGCTCGCGTGCTCGGCGCTGGCTTTGCCCTAGCATGTCAACAGCTGACTGCTGTAAAAATTGGATGATGCGTACAACTATATTGTTTTATTCGTTGACTATTGTCCACAACTTTTATCTATGTGGAACTTAATACACTCCTGCCATCGCTTATTAAGTTTAATAAAAACTACATTGATGTCTGTTTTATGACATTGCGTGTTTTAAGGACGAAATGTACGTTTAAATTTATTTTACCAGGGCCCAAGAGGAGGATTTATTTTTTAGCCCCCCCCCCCCTTGGATCCGCCACTGTGTATATTTAATGGTTACGTAGAAAATTCAATAAATCCGTTAATGTTTTTCCGAGGGAAAATGATTAAATTGTAGTTTGTGGTATATGGTTATATTTATATATTAATTACATTTATTTATTTCATAATAAACTGTTAACATTTAATTAAAAATTGTCTTTATTACGTTATTATACCAGCAAACCTAGGAATGCTTTAAACCTAATGTTATTTGAATACGAGATAAATTTGATATTTTTTTTTAAAGAAAATCAAATCAGCCAAATAGAAATTCAATTAGTCTGAAGGTTTGCTACAGTGTGGGGTACTTTAATTTTACCAAGTAACTTTGATTGATTGAACAGATTTTTAAAAAGTCCCTCTTTAGGTCAAGTTGAACAGATTTTTATTTTTCTGTTCACTAACTTTTGTATTGTGAAGAAATTAAAGATTCATTATTTTAAGGAAAACATGATAAAATTTCAAAACCTTATTGATCGTGTTAAAACATAAATTGAACAAATATTTTGTATGATTGTAGGTTCCATTTGCTCCCTCTGGATTTAAAGTCCGCTACTTGAAGGTGTTTGAGCCCAAGCTGAACTACTCTGACCATGATGTCATCAAATGGGTTCGTTACATCGGTCGCAGCGGACTCTATGAAACCCGGTGTTAATCAGCTGTTCTATGCAACTAATTGTGTTAATATTGATTTTTAGAAATACCATTTCCATTCCAAAATCAGTTAGAATGATCATTAAACAAAGTATAGGTTTTTCCCTAGAAAATATTATTCCAAAGATAAGTTATACTGTATGTAATAAAACCCCCATACCTTCCTTGAATGTGTATGTGGATTCTGACTCTAATATTTGATTTTATAATTTTTCAAAATATTGTGTAGATGATTTAAAAAATGAAATATTGGTAGAGAGGAATTGAATGAGTCAAGTTATCTTTCCTCTTGTTGAATGAACTGGATCTAAAAACAAAATATTAATTTTTTTAACTCTTCATCATTAGGAGCTTTACTGATATGTACGCTTTATCTCTGTATTGTAATCACAAGTATATGAAATATATCTTATATCTATGCATAGCATATGTTATTAAGTTATTATGTAGTTTAGACATTGTTTTTATTATAAGTTGCCAATGTCTAAGGCTAAACACAATAAAGATCTTAAACTAATGTAATGAGTGTGAAATGTATGACAATTTATCATTTTCTGTTTGGTCATTATGTAATGTTATGTATTCAAGATTTATTTTTTGAAGAGAATAAGCGTAATGTAATCTTTTTACGTTAATTATTAAGTACTACAGTGATATATTATGGTTTGCAATAATTTGTTATATATGAATTTATTGATTTTGTAGAATTATATGTAATATATGATTATGATGCACGTCTTTAATTATCCTTTTTCCCTTAATTTCTAGTTTTCTTACTTACAATAAACAAATTTGTCTAACCAATGAGGGAGGTGAGACAAATAATAAATAGTATAGACAGTGTTTTGAGCAGTGATGATAAAATGAAAATAAATTAACTCAAAGCGTAATTTGTCAATTTTAGAAATACAAAAACACAACAGGGAATACAATGGGAATGATTTTTTTATCAGTTTATTTATCAAATTTATTATTAACATGTGTAATATAGATTACTACTACCAGTGACAACAATTCAACAACATACCATTTAATGGTTTTAAGTACAGGGTCCGGCAAACAGACCTCTCACATTTAGGGAAGTGGAGATGTCACCTAGACATTTTCACTCTGTACCAGGTTGTACATTTTAAGTATAATACACCAAAAATGACACAACAAACTACGGTAAACTTCCAGAAAAGGCTTCGGCAGTGTGCCAGAGGTCGATTTACTAGACATAATTTTCAAAACCAAATAACGTAAAATGGCATAGTATTGACTCTATATAATAAAAGTAGTCTTGTCTAACTTTCTTTGTTTGGTCTTTGTTACCTTACTTTATATGGGGACCACAATATATGGGGAGGAAACTACAATACACTACCCAGCGAGTTGAAGGAAATAATAGAGAACGGCTTTAGAAAAAAGTTAAAAGGATTTTTTGATAAAAAAAATGTATTATTCAGTTGACACATTTTTAAATGATAAGTTTTAGAAAAAGAACTTGTAAAGTGATAATTAATGTTCACTAATTTTTTTTTCTGTATACTTATTGCTAGGTGTACTCAATTATGATAACTTTACTGCATTGACAATGTCATCTATTCGGTTCTAGCTTTGCTAGTTGTTAAAGAATGAATAAAGATATTCTTATTCTTTTTAAAAATACAGAAGGTCTTTTTGCCGGACTCGGTACTATATTCTATCAACAATAATATAAACATCCAAAAGATAACATAAAATATTCCTACAATTAATAAATAAAGAATCAAAGTCACTCTTAGTATATTTTCAGTTCATCTACCAAGGATGGTATTCACAATATTAGTTAAGTAGTTTTCATCACTAGGAGCGAAAGTGGCTCGGCTGCGCCTCGCTAGTAAAACATGCCAAAAAGACAATTTTGCCCCGTGTGATGAACAACTATTTTCATCATACTGTGGTAATAAATAACCTTTGTTGTACAAAGTCTGTCTATTTTTTCATGTCTGTTGTTTACAAACATAACTTAAAATATTGTGTAGTTAGCAGCGTTTTCATAATTGTATAACGTAACAATTTACCATCTGTTTTTTCTGTTGCCTATTTGAAGTTACCCGAAAACGATGATTTGCGGACGATTTAGAGAACTAAAAACAGCTGTTTTCCGGACAGTATGATGAAAACATAATCTCTGTCCACAAAATAATTTACTATAATAACAACTATTGTCTAAAATAAACTAAAAAACACTTTATATAAATCAAGAATATTTGTTTTTGCAAGCTAACTATTTTTTTTTGTGCTTTACACATATAAAACCTCTATTGGTAGGGAGGATATGGCAGTGAAATTACCAAAATCAATAAGTTTATCACTGGGCCATTGACATTTGTTAAGTGTGTTTCTTAGGCATAAGAATAGAAAAGTCATATAAGTACTTAAGACTAAAATGTTTAATGTGTGTCTATAATAATGTGTGTAATATAATTTTTGTTAGTCAATTCATAGGTAAATAACAAAATTTGATAAAACTCCAGTTCTATTAATTGGATTTAAAAAATATTCCACCATTTTATAGCTTATGACTACCTTAAAATATTTAGGTAGAATTATAAATTAATCTTAGTAAATAAAATTTTTGTGTCATTAAGAAAATATTTTTGTTTAAAAATTTAACTAGGCAAAACAAAAAATTGTCATGATTTCATTGCCATATCCCAAACGAATTGAAGATCTTGCTAACATATTATAACATTTCTAAAATTAGCAGAAAATACATTTTGGACAGATATAATACAGAGATGAAACTAAAGGAATGTGCAAGTGAGCAAAGTATTACTTTTTTAATAAGAGAAAAATGTCAATTGTATCGAGAATAAAAAGGACTTTGAACACGAATTGCACATAGTATTTTGTCAACAGCTTTTGGTTATCATGTGTAATTATCATGAGCTTACCAGCTGCATTATTTTGGCTACGATTATACTAGGACGCTGGCGTCCGGGATGTTGGCGTCCAAGAGGCTAGCATACCACTTCAAGTCAAAAATGACGTGACTTGTGTTGGGATGCTAGCCCCTCGGATTGCTATTTTATTTTAATGTTATGTAACTTTTTGTATATATCTATTTAAATAATGTTAGGTTTAACACATACCCAGGTTTATTGCTTTAGGGAGGCTAATAAAGTGTGTTTTTAGTAAAATATCAATAGCTTAGTGTTAGTATAAAAACATTGGCCAAGTTTGATCAAAATATATCCATGAACAAGAAAATTACAACAGTTAATAATTTATAAACGTGGGAATTTTAAATTTAGGCCTACTTTTGTTTTGAATTTTCTCCGTAACTGACTAAAACACTGAAGTATACAAAATTATTAATTTTTTAAACTCTTTAACATGGTCTAGAGAAATTGGGAACATTTGTGTTTTGTGGGTCAGAAATGAGAAAAACCCCTTTTTTACCCCATAAACCCCCCCCCCCCCTAAAACCTCGTTCACTTGGTCTGTTCATGCTGGTTCGCGAACTCATTCAAGATTGTCCCGCCCTACACTTTGAGGAACAAAATCGAACAAAAATTACTCAAGTTATTAAATTTATACAGTTATTGTGTTTTGTGGACAGATACTTAATATATAAAACTGTATATATATATATATTATTTATTTATAACATTTTGAACGGATGGTATTTTTGGCCTATGGGGACATCAAATTGAAAAAGTAAATCGGACCCGGGTCCAGGTCTTACCATGAGAGCATCTAACCAATGCCTCACAACCGATTTTGTGCATCCCGGGAGGCAAAAACTCACCGGACGCTCGAATTTCGGCTTCCCAGCAGGGATTTACAAAATTGAGCGTCAGGTGGCTTTTTTAGCATCCGACACTGCCATCACTTGTCTAATCACCCCCATTTGATTTAATGCCTCTCTAGCATCCCGGACACCAGCGTCCTAGTTTTAATCGTAGCCCTTAGCGACAGGATAAAGAGTTTTATTGCTAACCTCAAAATTCAGTAAAGGAAAAATACTCTCCATTACATTAAATTATATTAATCATCTAAATGGGTTAATAATTACTTTGTTTTTTAAACTAAAGATGTATTACACGGCAAGAATTAATTTAATCTACATGCAGCCCATTCTCTGTTGTTTGATTTTAAATTTAAATAAACAAAGCCTAAATGTTGTTATGTTCGGTTCCTCACACCAGATGACAACCGAACAGAACAAAATTGTGAGCAAAAGAAAAAGCAGAGAAATGAGCTGTTTTCAAACTTGTTTACAAAATACCACTAAAACTAAAGCCCTGTTCACACAGGGCGAGTTTACAAGCTACACGCTGGCTTTTTTAGACGCAGCTAGTAAAATAGCTCAGTGTGAACGACATACTCGTTCAAAAGCTGCTTGTAAAAAAGCTCTGGAAAAAGTTGACGCTGCCGCTACTTTTGTGTACTGCTTGTGTGCATGTTATTCAAAGATGTCGGAGGATTTGGTTCAAGCTAGCTACTGAGCGAGTGGAAAAAGCATCGTGTGAACGACTACAAGCGCACTCGCCGGCGTATTTCTACACGTCTGCAGGTTAGCGAGTGGACAAGCTCCGTTTAAACAAATACAAGCACACTCACCAACTCGCCGGCTTCTTACATGCTGGCGAGTAGCTTGTAAACTCGCACCGTGTGAACGAGGCATTACTGTCAACTGTAGACAAAGTAAATTAATCTAACTAGGCTTATAAATTTGTGTTACAACTCTTAAGTTCAGACATTATTTATAAGATAATAACAGAATGGGGGCCCACAGGAAATTTCTCCTGTGTTACAAACCAGTACTGTAAAAGTGAAAACATGATTTTTGGCTGTCTAAAAGCCGTAATCACTCAAAAAACCATATTCAATTATAAATTTAGTTTTTTTTACTAGGGGTCATGGCCCCCAATGCCCCCCCCCCCTGCAGGCGCCGATGAATAACAGTAACAATTACTGTATTAAAGTAAATTCTTAACAGTAACAGTCTGACTTATGATCTACTATTTATTTAACACTTGTGAGCTTGCATGAATAACTTCAGTAAAGAAAAATTGAGATTCAATAACTTATTGTTTAGGCTAACTAATGCATTTAGCAGGCATGAGTTGTAGTAAATTTGCTATGTTAGAATTTAATATTGATACATTACGCATATCAATCCAATAATATGAAATATGTCCTCATCACATGTTGGTATTGGTATTGGGCCATCTTGATCACTAGAGTGACCAAACCTCACCTCCTTGGAGTGCCTTGGAGTGCCTTGGAGTGTCTTGGAGTAGCCTTGGAGTGGGCTAAACCTTCGCTAAATCATCACGATGTTGTCCCCTGGCACTGCGGAGTGGGGGAAGCAAAGCATTCTATTAGCTGAGGGAACACCATTACCGCAACGATACGGTTTGTAACCACAGGCCACGGTGGTCTAATGGATAACGTGCCGGGCTGAGGATCTGAAGGTACCAGGTTCGAATCCTCTCGGTAGCACTAACTTTTTGTCTAAGATTTTTGCATTATCAGCAAGTTTGGTTAGGTTATGGCAGTTTA
This sequence comes from Macrosteles quadrilineatus, assembly GCF_028750875.1. Taxonomy (NCBI): domain Eukaryota; kingdom Metazoa; phylum Arthropoda; class Insecta; order Hemiptera; family Cicadellidae; genus Macrosteles; species Macrosteles quadrilineatus. The sequence goes on from NW_026542602.1 coordinate 17,108,476, forward strand.
ATTTGTTAATTGAAACATAATAAAATTCAATTTGAGCTATTATAATTTTAGAACTATTTTTTTTCTATTAGTAAACCTTGTTCGATTTTTCATTATCAGCAAGTTTGGTTGGTTTGGTTAGGTTATGACAGTTTAATTTCATAATTAATAAATTCTAAAATTGAATTCAAGGCATTTATAATTTTATTTTATCAACAGAACTATTTTTTCGATTAGTAAACCTTCATTCGATTATTATTTTATATATTTTTTTTTATATAATCAGCATGTTTGGTTGGTTAGGTTAGTTTATGACAGTTTAATTTTATAAATATTCATTTTTATCTTATTGAAAAACTGCAGCATAGGTATATGATATGCATGTAAAACAACGCGGGCTTGTTTGGACGCCGTCTAGAGGGGAGGTGGAGGGAGAATTATTTCCCCCACTCCGCAGCGCCAGGGGACAACATCGTGATGATTTAGCGAAGGTTTAGACTCCAGTATCTTGATCTTACACACATGGTTTACATAAGTCTGTTCTGAGCTTTCAACCACATCAATTTCACATTTACTCACACAATACCATAAAACAAATAAATATTTATCAGTAACAATAACATAATAATAACAATAACAGAGACTTGGATCCTGAACAAAAAAGAAGAAAGAAAAATAATAGTTTTTGAAAATAAAGTATTGAGGAAAGTTTTTGGCCCAACGCTAGAAAATGGAGAGTGGAGGAAGAGGCACAACCAGGAAGTAAGAGAAATGTACAAAAATGCAGACATCATCGGAGAAATAAGAAGTAGGAGACTAAAATGGGCAGGACACATACTAAGAAGAGAAGAAGAGTCAAACCTGAAGAACATTCTGAGGGGAACACTAGAGGGACGAAGATCCAGGGGACGACCACAGACTAAATGGTGGAACCAGGTGCAACAAGACATGAGGCGGCTGGGAATTGGAGAGGAGGATGCTGAAGAAAGAGACGGATGGAGGCGCTGTGTTGCTGAGGCCAAGTACCGACTGGGGTACAAATGGCCAGGGCAGTAAGTAAGTAAGTAACAATAACATAAAATTAACACACATGAGTTTAATAGTAGTTCGGAACTATGGTGAAGATGGCCTAAGGCATCATCAAACACTTACACAAGACTGTATTTTCCTCACGGCGCCTCAAGGAATATTTCTTTTGATTGTAAAATAAATTTCATTCATAAAATGTGCTAGAGGATTATATTATTAAGCCGAGCTTTTATTTTCTTGATCTCCAAAGATTGCATGTAAAAAGTTTTGACGCTATCACAAGAAACAAAAATTATGTCTCCATGAACGTGTAAGATGTATATAATTTTGTCGAACAATGATTTCTTAGTGATTGTGGGAGAAGAATAATATGACTCTGCGAATGTGGGAGATGTTAATGATTTTGCTGCTATTGTGGGAGACAATAATGATGTCTCCGAGATCGCAGAAGATTTTTACGATTCGAAATGATCGCAGGAGAGGTTGAAGATGACAGCGGATGATGCTCAAATTTCGCTTTGATCGCAGAAGACGATGATGATGTCTCCGCAATCATATAAGATTTCTTTATTTCGCTGTGAATGTAAGAGATGTTCACAACAACCAATGACTGAACACCATGACGAATCAGTTATGTTCACCATAATGACAGGGACATTCACAATTTAGTCGTTCAATCACAACTGTGATAAAAACAATCGGTTTGAACAAATTTTGCAATTGCAGTTTAAACAGGTTGTAGTTTAACAATTAAATTTTTTTTATGTATACTTTCCACAGCAACTCGATTTTGAGCCAACCTGAAGTAAAACATTCTGGCCCGCAGACCCAAATTTATTTCTATTTTTCATTATTTATTAGCTAGTCTATTCACCGATCGGATCATAAGGGTCAAGTTTATTGAGTTGAAACAATACCTCATGTATTTCTAAACCCCCTACCAACACCGAAATTGTGTAGTATTTCTAAGCCACCGAAGAATCAGAAATAGAGGGGCCTCTCTGGAATGATCCACCAGGGGCAGCATGGATTTGAAATCCCCCCCAAACACGTCCAATTTTGAATCCTTTCCTAATAATGGGTATTATATTCTACTGGCACTCTCCAACCTAAAGGTGAGTGAGCGTAGCGAACGAACTTCAACCAGGACGTGATTGAGCCATGCAAACGAGATCATCTTGAAAATTAAGAAGTTAAACGGGGCAAAGCCCGCGGGTTACAGCTAGTTTTAATATAAACCAAACGGTTACCTAATAAAGGAAAGATATGTTTTTGATACAGCCAAATATTAATGTATTATTCCAGCTTAATCAAAGTTTCAGCCCCAAAGAATTTACCAACATTTATTGTGAAATTCACAATACAAAATCCTTGTCCATGAATGAGCAATGTTTACATATCAGTCTTAAAATTGCTAAGACATATTTGAATGAATTAATTTTACAAGTCAAATAATAGTGTATTTTGTTTGTTACAAAAGAAAATATTTATCCTAAAAATTCACTATAGCACAATAACTTTACTTTTCCCATCAATATTGTTTCTTGAAAACAGATGCACACTGTATAACGTTATAACTCTTTTTATATTGTGTTAGGTATACTTATGTATAAAAAGAGAAAGTAACAACCAATATTTAATAGCAGAATTTTTTTTGTATTACGGATAGTATCTAATATTGTAATATTTTGCATACCCTGTTGATTGATTTTTGATTTAGGATTGGTATTTTTGCTCAATATAAGGGATAAATTAAAAGGGATTATGTTAAAGTTCCTGGGCAAGACATGGAAGACTAGGATTCATAATAGTTAACTAACAGGAATCAATAAACCTAAGATATAGAACTTACATATATATATAAATGTCCCTAAAATACACTAAATAAATATTAAAATAACATATTAGGATATTTTATGTTATGATTAAAAAGTTTTTTAGTAAATGCAAAAATCACAGTATTTAAATGAAATCATGTTGTTCACATTTCAAGGATGGTTTAAATTAATACCTTTTAAACCAAGCTGCCTGAAAATCATAAAAATCTTCAAAACTATACAACTATTACTTTTTTAGATGCCTAAAGATGAAAAGTTTGTTAGGCTAAGAATGTTTCACCCCACTATGATGGTTAGGTATTTCCAGATGTCAACCAACATGGTGTTGACTATAGTTCCGCCGCTTAGAAAACGACCTGCGCGCTAATGCTAACCAATGCTAGAGGTCGCTTTCTAAGCGGCCGAACTATACCTACGTTATTTGTACATATTGTCGTTGTCGCTAAATAATTATTTCAGAAAACCTTAAAAATTGGTGTGATTAGTATTTTATTACTTAGTAAACTATTTTTGTCTGAGATTGCTTTTTTACAAGTTTATAGCATTCTTACAGAATGTAGCATTCTTGTTTTTCATGTGTTAAAAAATGGCTTTTGCGTCTTGGCTGAAACATTTCAGCTGGGACTCCTAATTGAAACACATTTCCAGGTGTGTCAATTCTTTCAGATCTTTGGGCAAAATAAGCTATTATCGATCGTAGTTAAATTTTCGTGAAGCATTAGACTGATTACGACGTATTCTGTATCTGTTTACATACTTTGCAATACAATATATTGTTTAGTTTCACCCACCTTAGTAACTAGTTAATCTCACCTTAGGACTACATAGGCTACGCATGAGTAGCTAAAATAAATATTTTTTGGGAATGTTTCCCTCACTGGTTTTTGTTGTCTTTACAACATTGACTAGGACGTTAGTCTACCTTATAACATTAATATGTACATGAGCAGAGGTAGGGCAAGGTTATCAATTTGGTCTGTTGTAGCTTCAACCCAAGAGACAGCGGAAATCGCAACTATCGGCTGTAACAGGTTGTTTCTTGGAATATAACCTGAAATAGAAAAAAACAGGTTTAAATAAATTGCCAACCAAAGAAATCAATAATTGTTGGTTGATTTTTAATGATAGTCACTGAGGGTGACAATTTTTAATGAGGAAACAATGTTGTTTTACTTTGAACCTAAAATAGGATGTAACAAGATACTCTACTCTTAACCTTTTTTATATCCATCCTCCCTTCATAAATGTTCTACAAGAACCACCCGTTTTAGAGCTAGAGTGTTCTTGTCTTTTTAGTTTTTATGCACATGTTTTATGAAAAGAATTCAGCTTTATCCCAACAATGAAAACAATTCAAAGTTGTATTTCAACTCTCAACTTCAATCATTGAGGTTCAAACACAAATTTTAATTTTTTTAAAGAATGTAAGCATTGATAAAACATACTCCCTTAGTAGATATGATATCCTTATGGAACAGCTGAAGTCAATTTTATTGTGCACGTCCCACTGTAGAGGTTGTGTTTTGTATACAATTTGTTTCTTGTTATTTCAGTCATTTAGAACCTCGTTTGACCAAATAAAACGATCTAATCATAAACAATAACTTGTCTCCTAGTTATATAACCAAACAGTAAAGCAAAAATCATGAAAATAACCCTAAAATAATAGAAACAAAATACTTGTGTTGCTTAGTCTATGACGTAAGTACAAAAAATTTGAAAAAAAACTGTCGAGTTAACTTGAGTTTTCACAAATACTCACCGAAATGTATCATGGCTATGACGAAGAACAACTGGGAGATAAAACAAGCTGCAGACCCTTCTTTAGTCCTTTGAGAATCTGGTAAAAAGAAAACATTTTTATTTGTAATTTAAGGACTACATTCCCTAAATTTTGAATTTCATCCAAGCTATCAAAGAAAAAATCATTTAAAGGCCTTTTCACACCACCCAGCAACATACCAAACATCCAGTTGTTCATTCTGAGACCAACCGACTTAGTGTATTTGTTTTACCTGTGCAAATATGTCTTTTCCGCAAGTTCTTATGTGTTCCGGGTCTCCTGTTCCATGGATGAACTAATTAATTGATATTTTTATAGTGACAACTTAGTATTATTATACACGTTACCAAAATAAGTACATGGATTCATCACGGAAGAGTTTTGGTGAGTACATTACTCGATGCATGATGACTGGGACAGTGGCGTTGTCCTGTAATCCAGCTACTAGGAGGTCACGAATTGTGGATATTTATAGAGATGCACTGTGGATGCAATACTCCCTGGTGTGGATTAACTTCTGTACTAGTGAGTACTACAACTATCCGCAGTACTATCCTGATAATTAGACCAATTCGTTAATACCAAGGCAAGAATGTGGTTCGGATTCCCCTATAAACTGTAGGTCCCTTAGTTGCCATTAGCTGGCCTATTAATTAACAACTGTGTCTAAGGAATATATGGGCCTTAGTCACTAACAAGACTACAAAATCGCGCCACTCATCCTTCTCTCATATTTGGGTTAAAATACACACATAGTGGCGTCCCCATGTTAAATAATTGATATAATTGATCTGAAGCTGGATGAAGATGGATATAGAACTTATTTTACTCCATATCAGTTTGAAGAAGCATTGTTAATAATCAATGTAGATATAAGAAACTTGACACTTTAAATACAGTTACTACAATAGACAGTACCAAATATAGCGAAGCACGAAGTGTTCACTGCCCATGTGCTAGGCTATGAATGGGCATTGTGATGGGCTGGACGTTAAAAAAAAAATCACTCTCCGAGGGATCCAATAAATATAAAGAATATATATAGAAATAAAAAGACATCCTGGACGTGCGGTGTGAACGGTCTCATTTGATAGCATTGGCAGCAATTTATTTAGACAAAAAAATGCCAAATATCCAGGACACTGGTGTGAAAAGACCTTAAGGCCCGTACACACCGGCGCGGGAACGGGAGCGGGAACGATTTTAATTCCAAGAATTTCCCGCGCGGGCAGCGTGTACCATTGCGGGATATGAAACCAATCACACCGGCGCGGTCTGCGGGAAGCGGGCACGAGGCGGGAACGGGAACACTACGGTTTCCCGCGCTTCCCGCAGCATGCAGCGTTTGCAGCGCTTCCCGCGCCAGTATTATTGCGGAAAGAAACTGAACTAATCGGTTTCCACCTGTCTGCTGTGTGGTACAACAACAACAACACCATGTCGTGCATAACTGAACATTTGCTTGAAGTTGTATATACGTATCCTGTGTTGTATGACCTCAATCACAAAGACTACAAGAATATTAGGAAGAAGGACAAGATTTGGGAGGACATTGGGAAGACACTAAATACATCTGGTAAGTACAATAGTAGTCGATGTTTTAATGGGTGCTGCATGTATGTGTTCTGTAGTTTATTGAATTTCACCCATATAAACCCATGTTTATACTCAATTTAAAGATTGAATTTATACAAATTGTAAACAAATCAGTTTTAATTATCCGTTGTGTCCACAGAATAACCGACATAATCCGACAGATTTCATTTTTTAGCTATCCCTCGCTTTAGGATTAGGTTAGGTTATGTTACGGTAGGCTAGGTAATAGAAGTTTACGCAACGATTGTGTTATTATTTGTGGTATTTAAATTGTTTTATAGCACGTGGCAGTACAGTATTTTAAGATAGTGTTAACGACACGAGTAAAAGATTTAAGGTACGAGCCTTGGCGAGTGTCTTTAAAACTTCTACGCGTGTAGTTAACACTATTTACGCGAGTTGCGTACTTAACTTTACCCAGTGTTTTAATTACTGAAATCACTATTCATAATTTTTCAAGAGAGGTTATGTTTTTGTTTATAACCTCTCATTGCCACTGACAGTGATATGCAATGAAACATAGTATCAAATACTAAATGCACCACACAACAATGAAATTGTCATGAACAGCTGATTAGTTAAAGTTCGAATCATTACAATTTTACTTCTTCTCTCTCAATTGTAGAACCTCATTGGTCCGTTACCCATGTTGTTAAGTAAAGCTATGGTGTTATGTAAGTTAACGATGCTGTTATGTGAAACTTTTCAAGTCAAAGAACTAAACTGAAACGGCTACTTTCAAAAACATTTTAAATAAAGTGCCTTAGCTTATCTTAACTAATAAAAATAGTTGTAGTTGTGAAAATATTTTATTTTGTATTTTTAACTTTAAAAAAGTTATAAACAGACTGCAAAACAAGGTGTTTAACTAAGTCGTAGGTAAAACTAATAACAATAGTTGTAGTTGTGAAAATATTTTATTTTGTATTTTTAACTTTAAAAAAGTTATAAACAGACTGCAAAACAAGGTGTTTAACTAAGTCTCCAATCATTCAACTTCAGTCATCCAATCATTCAACTTCACTCCTGTAGTGTTCCTTTATTAAAAAAGTCTACGAACCTCTCGCGTACAATCATTGCATAACGGGAACTGCTCTTGAAATCCGCGCTAAAGCTAGAGAAAGCACCCCCTCGTGGCTCTGGCTCTTCATCGTCTTCTTCAAGGCATGCGAAGAAGTCCTTATCGGAATCCTTTGTTCGTAGAAAGTTGTGTAGCACGCATGTAGCCATCACAACAACCTTAGCAACTTCTACCTTAACCTCCAAAGGCCTGTTGTACAGTCTCCATTTTTGTGACAGAATGCCAAAAGTATTCTCTACTATACCACGCGCTCTACAAAGTCTGTAGTTGTACCTCCTCTTTCTTCGATCTTGGCGGGCTTTCCTTTGGGGGAAGGGTTTCATAAGGTTTCGTTTTAAACCGAATGCTTCGTCACCTATTAAACAGTGTGGGGTCCCTTGGCTTTGCCCAGGAAGAGGTTTTTCTCCTGGAATATTTAGTTGGTCTGTTTTAAACTTTTTCCCCATGGCAGATTCGTCAAATATACCTCCATCGCTGTTTTTCCCATATCCTCCCACATCAACACAGAGGAACTTGTAATCTGGGCCAACTGTGCTTAACAGAACAATCGAAAACTTGTATTTGTAACAAAAGTATGTTGAACCAGATTTTCCTGGGCACTTAATAGTCACATGCTTTCCGTCTATGCTTCCCACACAATTCGGAAATTGCCAACGATTATAGAAACATGCTGCTGATTGTGCCCATATCTCCTCCGAAGGTTCGGGCAAGTACAGAGGTTGCAATCGCTTTATGATAGCATTGCAAACTTCTTCAATGATGGCGCCTACAGTTGAAAATCCAACTCTGAAACTATGTCCAATAGTTTTGTGCGAATCTCCAGTGGCCAAAAACCTGAAAGAAACATACACATATGTAAACCCACAGTAATATATATAAACGCAGTAAATATTTTAAATACGTTTTAGTTTAGAAACATATTTTGAGGAACCCATAGCGTTTTGGTGTGTAATAAAAGTTATAAAGGGTGTTTCGAAAGTTGACGGCCAAACATAAAAATAAGTTTTTGTTGTTTCAAATAAATAAAAATGTTTCCTCTAACAATTGAAAAGTGTTGAAGACAATGTGTTTACCAAATTAAAAAGAAAAACCTTATTTTTAAAGTAGACTAATATGCATATACCAATTTATTTTCTTGAATATAAATTGATAGTAAAACACTTAATTTATCACATACATTGGTAATTTTTACTTGCGTTGTTTCTAAAACTAATAATTTATTTTCAGGTGAACAGTTGAAGAAGAAATGGAGAAATCTTCGAGACTCCTACATGAAACATCTCAAATCCATCAAGCCTACCACTGGTCAGGCCAAGAGGAACTATGTGGCGTGGCCTTGGTCCTCTCAGATGGAGAGATTCAAGCCTTTTCTTGGAATGGCCAAAACTGTCTCAAATATAAGTGCTACTGAAACTCAAGGTACAGATGTAAACAATGAGGTAGTTTTTGAACCTGATGTGGGCAATAACAACCACGACCATCTTTCAGCCGATGGTCAATCTCCTGTACGTGAGCCAATTGAAATTAACAGGCCTGATAATGTAGATCTTGCCTCCGAACCCCGTATAAAAAAAAGGAAAACTCAGTCCCCTGGCAACAGCAACAACGTTGACAAAGTGGTACAATATCTAGAGGGGAAAAATAAAATCCAACTTGATGCGACTGACCATTTGATGCTGGGTTATTCCAAAACAATCAAGACTTTCTCGCGCGCAAGACAGGCTCAGATTAAACTACAGATTGCTCAGATAATCAATCTTGGTGAACTGGAGCAATTACGTGAAGAAGATCTTTCAACATCATGTAGCTCTTCAGTAGGAACTCGGCGTGACTTCGATCCAACTTATCCAAATGATGAAGAGCTCGAAGAACAAAGATTCCGTGTTTACAATTCTTTTGGAAATGTTTAACTTCATAAGTACTAACTCTTGTGTTTATAGTTTTCCTTTGTACATGAAAATTTTATTCTTTGGCATATTGGACAGTTAAAATGTTAGACCTACTGAATAATTGCAGAATACATTTTTATTCTAAGTATAACATTATCTTGATGTGACAAAATACTGTTTTTATTGTCCCTAACATAAAATTAGTGTTTGCTTTTTGATTTTACTTTGTATTAGAAGTAATTTTGCCTCGAATTTAAAACTTTAATATTTGTAAACAATTACATAACAGTTTACTGGACTGTAAGATTTTCGGTACCATGTAAAGTGCTCGGCAGTTCAGTAGGCAGTTATTCCTTCTATTAAAGTTATCCGGAAGGGGGGGAAACTTTAAACCTATATATAAAAAATATATTTAAAGAACCTGAAAAAGAAACCAATTTTTATAAAGAAAAATGGGCTGGCGGAGGGGGAAAATGCTAAATATAAGTATAGGTACAAAGACTCCCCAACTTAGCTGCCGACTACTCTACAAAGATAATTAGTAACTGTAGATCTTACCTTAAAGTAATTGCTAGTCGTTCCTCGGCACTAATTGCTTCACGGTAGTTGGTATTTTCTTTTTCAATAAGGTCAACAATCAAACTGAGTAATTCATCAAAACATTCTTGAGTCATTCTAAAATAGATGTAGAACCTTTTAGCATCATTTCTCAATTGGGGCATGAGAGTGTGGTACTCTCCAAATGCTAGCCTTCCTTTATTTATGTCATGCACCCAAAGTTTTTTCGCCTGTTCGTCTTCTAATACAGCAAGCAAAAGTAGGGCTTCTTCTTCATCAGACGATGACATGGTAAGTAAATAAAATAAAAACTAATTACAATATTTCACAAAACTTGACTCGAATCACTGGACTACACACCTTGGCATGGCCACTCACTGCGGTGTACTGGCTCCCGCTTCCCGTCTGGTAGCCGCACCTGTGTGGAAGCACGAGTTCCCGCCACGATCTTCCCGCGCAAAAATCGCATCTAAAATTCCAGGAACTGAACCGTTACCGCTCCCGCTCCCGTTCCCGCGCCGGTGTGTACGGGCCTTTAAGTAGATTGAACTTATATAACAGAACTCATATTTTGATTATGAGAACAGTCCAAAATACCTACTTATAGTACTTATTGAACAAACCAGAGTTACTAAACTAAAGTAGTCTCTTAAGTAAGTTGTTACATCTATATTTCAAAGACTTATATCAATGTTTGGACTCCAGATTCAAAAGACTAAGATTCCATAGTGTAATTTTCTTTATGACTAGACTAAGAGCTTCTTTATGTTGTTAGCTCCTGACACAAAGTTTATACTTTTTAAAATGTTGATAGTTTCACATTTTGTTTTAATTTTTTACTGATTAGTGAAATGAGATAGTAGTGGTTTCAAAGAGTTTTGAAAATTACTTACTAATACAACTAATTCAAGTCTTCAATGCAATTAATTACTCAAAAAGAATGCTTCTTAGGAAAAGATTTATAGAAATGGAAGCATTCTAATCTTTTAGAGGGGAATATGTTTTGTGTAAATACAAGTAATATAATATGTAGAACAACAATTTTTTTTTTTTAATAGCGGTGAGCCTGTTGTTAACGTTAAGTGCGGGCATCATCAACAGATGATGTCCGACACTAGCACTGGTGGCGGACATCAGCTAAAGCTGACGTCATGCCACTCTCTCCACATTAGTTTAGTGTGAGCTCAGCCATTGCCGGGGAACGTTATAATCGTTGCCAGCCTGTAGCTTAGATTATTTAAGCTTTAGTCTGGTGTAGGTTGGTACTAAAATTTCCCGTAAAATCCCGTCTAGCAATACTTTTGTCCCGGTTCCGGCAATTTCTTTTCAAGCCACTTTACAAAGACACTGGCTACGAATCCAGGCAGTGCTGCTACCTTTGGGTGTTTCAGTGAACTACGTCCACTCTCGGGCTAACACAGCACAATCACCGCTGCTCTTTTTTTATTCGTCAGACTGAAATATTTGAATGCCAATTGCGTTCATCGATTCAGTTGCGCTGCGGGGCTTCGCCCGGGCCTCGCCGCCATTATCGAGCGCCTGTTTGAAGGTATGCCGCACTGAACGTGTTAATGGATTGGGGTCTTGTAGTAATTTAAACCCTTACTTTAATGAGAACAGCAGTTTGTATTTTTCATGATAAGCAGACGTACACACTATATTTTTACATCTGTTCCATACCTGGCCATTTGTGACGACCGAACAACGAGCCGCACACAGAGGCTGCCGTGTCACCCACGCCTACTGACAGTAGCCCCGCCAGCAGAGGGGGGAGGGAGTCTGGGGATGATGCAGGAGCTGGGTGTAGCCACAGCGGGGCAGACACACCCGCCATCAGACACAGTGGAGTTAGAGCCACGGGACCTGCGTCCTTTTCATCTACGAATGTGAGGAACACAGAGTCCAACACCTCAGCTACTGGCGCTACCTTGGCCACCCTCACTATCTGTGCAGTGGAATAATGTTGATATGAATGAATGGCATAATAAAACATGTATTTTACATTGTGATGGGTCGGATTACTCCATATTTTGCACAATTTGTAATGCTCCTTTCACACTATACGATTTTGCTCGTCCGATTATTAATCGGATTTGCCATTGAAAATTGAAGCTTATGGCCCCTTTCACATTATAGGATTATCAATCGTTTACGATTTTTACCCGCATAGTGACCGTAGGGCACCACTGCAGTGATGCAAAATACCTTAAAGAGAACTTTTTGAAAGCTCTGCAAAAGTTTGAGTTAACGAACAGAAATAAAGACAAATTAGAAATGATTAATAGAAAAAGGACATACGACATGGAACTAAGAAACCTAAAAATGTCCTCAACAGCTAGCTTCATAGAACAAGCTGACAACAAACCAAAAGCACTATGGCAAGTTATAAACAAGGAAAGGAAAGGAAAATGTGAAGAGAAAACCCTTACAGAATTAGAAATAAATGGCAAACTCACAAACGACACAAAAGAAATGGCCGAACACTTCAACACATTCTTCTCAAATATAGCAGAAAATACCCTTGACCAAAACAGAGCAATCGTTATAGACCCTGAAACAGTGCTGAATGGAGAGGAACCAGTCTACCCAATACACCTTACCCTAACTTCAACATCCTATAAAGAAGTTAAAACGATGATAAACTCCCTAAAAAGCCAAAACATCAAGTGGAATAGATGAGTTTTCCCTCTAAGATGATAAAGCACTGCTCTCAAGAACTCATCTCTCCTCTGGTTTATCTTATAAATAAATCATTTAAAGAAGGCAATTTCCCATCCGCCATAAAAGTCAGTAAAATATACTCCAAACATAAAAAAGGACCAACTGAAAATGCTCAAAACTACAGACCCATCTCTCTCATCTCCAGTTTCTCTAAAATCATAGAAAAAATTGCTATGGCTAGATTAATGGCACATCTTAATCATAACAAACTCTTAACTGACAACCAACATTGCTTTCGGAAGAATAAATCTACATCCTCAGCTATAACAGCACTAATTGAGTACGTCCTAGACCAGATAGAAAACGAACAATACATTTCTGCCATCTTCCTTGACTACAGTAAGGCTTTTGACTGCCTAGGCCACGACCTGATATGCAAGAAACTCGAAAGACTCCGTATAAGAAACTCTGCGCTAGAATGGTTCAAAAGCTACCTAACGGGCCTTTACCTTAATTTAAAATCGATCTTAAATAAAGCTATCCTCTACTCAAAGAACAATGACTTAGCAATAAACCCCACAAAAACTACAACTCTGAATTTCAGTAAGAAAAAAGACATAGTCCCTCAATTAGAGGATGTATTAATAGAAAACCACACAAAATTTCTCAGTGTTATCCTTGATAACAAACTAACATGGAAATAGCACATCAACCACCTAAGCAAAAAAATCAGTACTGGAATATATGTCGTCAGAAGAATAAACTACATAGGCTCTGTGGCCAAAACAGCTTACTTCGCACTGGTAGAGTCGCATCTTAGATATGGCTTGGCAGTGTGGGGAGGAACTTCAACAAAAAATATGGATCAAATTCTTGTCCTTCAAAAGAAAGCCATAAGAGCCCTCGCCAACCTTGTACCACCACAGACTTGCAGACTAGCATTCGCAAACCTAGGAATCCTCACAGTGGTGTCTCTCTACATACTTGAAACCATAAAGTATGAAATAAACCCCCCAAGAAACCAAGACCTGCACCACTACACCACCCGTCATGGCTCCAAATTTGCACTACCAGTTCACCGAACAACTCTTTGGGAGAAAAAACCTTCCTACACCGGCTGCAAGCTGAGGAACCATCTACCTGACTACCTGAGAGACCTGACTGGCAACAAGCTACACCAGGAGTTGAAGAAGTGGCTAATCGCAAGACCCTTCTACTCAATAAAGGAATTTTATGAAAATTGACATGTACAATTCACTATTGTATTGACACTATTGTCATTCTTAACGAATTAACAATAAAGAATATTGTATTATATTGTATTGTAATCACAGTCAGCATTTCAATTGGTTGTATACAATTTCTCAACGTCACGTAATGTCTTTGTAGGTCACTTTTCAATTTTTTTGTGAAGTTCATAAAACGACATCCGAAAATAGTTGAAAAACTTTCGTTCTTCATTTCTGAGGTCTTATACATCCCCATTTTCTAAAATTTTAAATTAATTAGATGCACCCAGTGGAGAGGGATACGTTTCTCTCTTTTTCTCTGCCAGTAAATTATCAAAGCAGCAGTAATTTGTTCGCGATCCATACCACTCAACACTTTCCATCATACAACTATCTTAAAATTTTTATGGTACATACAACATTTTGGAAGAGTTTGGTGGCTAATTGAATTACTGAGTGCAGTCAAAGTACTTACAAAAAGTAAAAGTTACAGCCTAAAATATTTTAAAACACAGCTAATTGACTATCATCGGAAATTCAGGTAAAATACACAATGAATGGCTAGTGTTACTGAAATCAATAACAACAAAATGTCATTTTTAGTTTTTTTTCCTTTTTTAAGAGAATAAAAAATTTTACAATACTCCTAAAAATTAACAGACAACACTAAGTAAAAGTAAACAGTCTAAAATGTTTTACAACTGAAAATAACTTGTGAGAAAACAACTAAAATAGGTACATTATTGGAGAGTAACGATACTGACCTCAAGACCAACAAAAATGGCAAATATTATTCCGCTTGCCAGGTAGAGCAAGCAAGGGTTCAACAAGAGTCCCGGCAGATAGACAGCCACAGCTAGCAGGTGGAAGTACTTTCTGACGATGGTGGACGCCTTGCGGCCCCCCTTCACCTGTGTCATGGCTGCCACTACGGCCACAACACTTGCCAACACCCACGAGGCAACCAGCTTTAGCTGTCAATCACCAAATAGAAAAAATAGCCAAATGTTGTAAAAGTTTGTCAAGAGATACAATAAAATAAAAGGAGAATTTTACTGTTTATTCGTTTACGCCTCAAAGACCAATATCCGTCATCATGAGTAACATGGAAAGCTTTCACTTTTACTTGTGTGGCAAACGCTTATTGAGCATTACAAGTAGTGGCGTGGAGGGAGGAGGAGGCAAAAAGCAAATGGTTTGGTTTATGGTGTTCTCCCCAGTTAGTAGACATCACCGTGTTTTAAATTCCATCTTGGTCAGGTCAAGTGGTGTGCAACTAACTCTTGAGTGATTTACCTGCCGATGGCAGAGAGTAGTGGGAGAAGCCCGCCAAAAATCAACTGTGTACATCTTGGGTTTAAGTTGACAGGATCAATGATTGGTAATGAAGTAGGCCTAACCTTTATAATAACTAATGATTTGAGGGTTTATTTATATTTTATTGTAATTATTTTTTTAGAAGGGTGATCTCCGACTCCGATAATGACAATTTTCTGTGTAATAAAATTCTATTGATAAAAATGTAGATCTTTGTCCTGGAAGATGTGGGTTAAAATTTTGGCAGTCACTAATTAATTGTATTTAGCTGTGAATACATAAGTCTCTAAAACTAGGCACAGAAATACGCTATGTCTTAGTATCCTTTACAACACATAAGTTAAAGTTTCACTTATAAAGTAACATAGGATAAGTTTATTAGGCAAGGAGAACAGTCTCTGTATTCAAAAAATCTTCTTTCACAAAATAGTCTTTAGGATATTTTTACAGATAAAATATACTTACAGTGAGAATATCTTCTGTCGCCAAGTAGAAAATCCACAAAACAGAACTGAAGTTCAACAAGACATGCAGCAAGACGACAATGATCACCAGAACTGCAGCAAGACAAGAGTAGAACTCCATGGGCTTCCTGAGCCGAGGGAAGTTGTAGACACAACCACAGAAGATCATCAGCCCCGTCATACCTACCTGGACACTCAACTGACTGATCATACAATTCCAGAAAATTATGATGTGTCCCGATTGAAAAATGCAAAATGCTCATTTAATGATATTTAGAGAAATTGTTTAACTTTGTGGCCAATGGGTCAAATAAGATCAAGTATGAGATGGCGTCATCAAAATTGTCAAGATTAAAACTACTAAGGAAACATTACGTCGCCCTCTTACTAAGGTCGCAATTCTGGGGGTGAGGGGAAGAAATGTATATAAATGTTTAGTTCTATAAATAAAATCAGTTGCAATGACATTCAGTTTAAAAATGGTCTCCAGAAGTTTTTGCATTTATATGAAACTTTTTTTATAATTTTACTGGTTATACTTGGACTTCAGAGACTGCACTTTAGATTTAAAGCAAATAGAGATTTTGGGGCCATACGAAGCAGAAGTCCAGAGGGGACTTAAAGCTAACTGTTTAAAGCTTTTTGAAAGATAATGACATAACTTACAGCTAAAGAAAAAAATACCAACCTGCAATATCTTTGTTGATATATCGATGCATGTAACTGGTGTGAATGTGAAGAGCATTGCAACAACAGAAGCAATGAAAAGGATTGCAGCTTCCACGACCACAGCTGCTTCTCCAAATGTAAATGTTTGCGGACACAGTTGCAGAGAAAGAACAAGTAGTTTATTGAATCCGAAACTACTGAATATCCCAAGGACCACTGTGAAAACTATACCTAAACAAACAAAGCATGTTTCTTAACAATGTATACAAAACTGAAATTTAAAGACAAGCTAACCTATCAACCTACTTCACCTAAACTAAAAATCAAGTAAAACTTATAAACTATTTTTTTCACTATTTTTAGTGATGAATTGAAATATTGTTGTAAAAATATTTTTTAAAGTAATTAAAATTCCAGTCCAGAAGTCATATTTTTTGTAATAAATCAAACTTGACAAAAAAAAATTATGTAGGTCTGTGGTAAACCTGTAAAAATAACTTAAAAACGTAAACCTGGTGTAAAACTTAAAATAATCATTGAAATATGTTAAATGAATGAAACTTACTATGCTCAGTGAAGTAATGTAGCAATAGTGTGGTAGTGATGGAGTTGATTACACAACAAATAGTACGGAACTGAGTAGAATGATGAACTTGAAAAATTATCGATAAGGAGTTGAGTAGCAAGCCAACACTCAGACATGTTGCTGATCGGTAGAAATAACCACAGTCTGGGTAATTCCAAATTCCAAGAATTACTGACGTTGGCAAGACAAAACAAAGCCACAATCCAGGACTAGCTCCTTTTCTGAAAGAGAAGATTAAATAATTAATTTAACTCATAAAATGTAAGCCTACATTACATAAGCTATGTAGGTAGCGTAAGCCTCTGTTAGCTGGCTTCACTTATGTTATATTTTTAAGGATCTACTAACACTAAAGACTTGATATTTTATAACTTATCCTCTTCATCTCATAACATCACTTAATAGTAGTTAGTTGTTATATGTGAGCTATTCAGAAAGTAAGGAATGTTTACATATGACGCTAATAGGCGCATGCTGTATGTTTGTGTGAATGGCTCCATTTGATTAACTAATGTGGTCCGCTACATTGCGCTTGGGAACTAGTGACTACCTAGTTGCTAGATTTGTCGCTTGTGTAAACCGAGCCCACAAATATGCTATTGTAATTCATTCATCAGATATAGGAAAGTGTCCCTGTTATTTCAATCACATTGGACTTGCACTTGTGGTATCCAAACCAAGCACCTCATAGGCCTTGTATTTAAATCAATAGGTACAATCTGTAAATTAACTTAAAATTATAAGGCAATAAAATGTGTGATAACAAAATAGTTTTAGTTAAAAATATGAGTTTAATAGGCTAAATTATTCTTTACAAACATATTATGCCTATCTTACCTTGTTTTTATCTTGTTGTCAAGTAAATAGTTTTCAATATTACCGTTTAGTTCAGTTAATAAGCTTGGTATTGAGTTACTTTTCTTCATTTTTATAAGGACAAATATACCAACGAGGTATTCTTTTAGTGCTTAAAACTCTTAGTTTAAAAGGAAGCATAGGCCCAAATAAAAAGTGTTAGGTAAACAAATCAATTTTGGATTATTCTGAATACATCTGACAACCAATAATTAACTAGCGTGTAGCAATGTATTAAATCAAAAACAAATTACATTCGTAACTGGAAATTAAAGTTTAGATTGTTAAATGTTGATAAGAAAATTGTCCTGTCAGCGCCAACTAGGCTAAACGAACCGAAACAACACCAAAACGAAAGACGAAAGTGTACAATACAAACAAACAAAAGTAAGGTTAAGTTATGTGTTAACTCTATTTTCTGCTTTCTTGTTGACTGACAGATACATAACAGCCACCAATAACGACACGACAGTCGTCAGTAAAAACTTCCAAAGGCTTCTAAAAAGAATCTAGTGATAGAACCATTGATTATTTTTGCATTAGTACTATAAATTAGTAATGAATGCCATATATTCAATGTACTTACAATTTACACGAGTGTAACCCATAGTGTAACCGATAAGAGGCGTACAACTTTAAATAAGCCAAAGCCATATGTTTTATCTACGACACACTCAACTAAGATATTAAATGTTACTAAACCTAAACAACATATCGATGGTTATATGCACAAACATTGTATGTCCAATTTTTTTCACTTTTGACATTTTTATATATTTGGAAAGCTGTAGTCTTCATCTTTCAGATCACACATATTGTATGTCCATATTACAATAGGAAAAATTAATATAAATTCTCAAAATAAAAGTGTTCACTTTTTTTTTATATTATAAAGTGTTGGTAAAGGTACGATGAAAACATAACAAGAGGCACAAATAAATGTATCGAATCATTGCTGCTACTATGATTTGAAGTAATGTTTGGTCAGGTTTGGTTTACCAGAACTTCGTTCAAAGCAACTATCACCTTGAACGCATGGACTTATGTCTCTTGCTACAAACGTCATGACCTTCCTGTGTGTCATTAATTGTATACTTAGATACAATACTTGGTGTATTTCCCATTAGCTACATCAGTGGTCGTAAGGAATTTTATTTTTTCGGTCTATTTTTACTAAGCTTTTTACAAAATGTGTTTTCGGAGTACCAAGTAAATAAATGTAATCTATGCTTTTACTGAGCATAAAAAGTGGATGCGATAAAGCTGGCCATTGAGAAGGTGACCATGTTGACCACAGTTATCTCAGGTGGTAATTTCAAGCGATTAGTACCACAGCCACCGCGACCTTTAACACCAGGCCGCGGACTTTGAAGTGGTAACATGGGTAACATCGCAACGTAAGAAGGGTTGTAAGTAGGGTTGTAGCTGTTTTGCTTGGAAGCGGCTAGTAGTATTAGTGTATTTTTAAGAATACAAAAGCAAATATTGACTCCCATTTAATGTACAATAATATATATTCAATTTAAACAATGTTTTGGTTTTTAATTCCATATGTTTCGTTTCCAATCTTTTAATAAATTTATATTCTTAAATTTATATTTAAATGAATAGTACGCGAATTAATGAGCTGGTGGGCCTTGGCTGGTGTCACCTATGTCTGTCATGTTATCTTATGGGACGTCTGGCGCTAGACAACACTACTTGCAACGTTGCCAATTCTACCATAGGCCGCGGCCTGGAGTTAATGGTGGCCGTGTCACAGCTCGGAGCTATGCTATAGCCATAGCCCCGACCACAGCTGAATATTCACCCCTACCCCATGTATTTATTGCAAAGACGTTGAAAGGAGTCTCCTTACATCAAGGCCCCACTAGAAAAAACAGGCCATGCTGCAGGATCCATGCAGGGTTTGACATATTCATAAATTACTAGCTGAACCTGGCAGACGTTGTCTTGCCTTTGACTATTTATAATCCCGCGGGCTTTGTCCCGTTTAACTTCTTAATTTTCAAGATGATCTCGTTCGCATGGCTCAATCACGTCCTGGTTGAAGTTCGTTCGCTACGCTCACTCACCTTTAGGTTGGAGCTCGTTCGCTACGCTAACTCGCCTCCAGGTTGAAGTTCGTTCGCTACGCTCACTCACCTTTTCGTTGCAAATTAGCTGTTGTCATAAATGTAAAAGAAAATAATAATAGTGCTGCACCCTGTTGGTAATCCTTGTAACTTTAATGCTATTGAACATCATAGAACAGAACCAACTTGTTTAATTCAAACAGCTGTTAAGATTCATTAATTCCATTTCTCATAAGGTTAACATGGGAAACTCCAGAGCCACTGGGGCGGAGCCGATTGCACGGATCACGAAATTGATGGTGTATAAACCTATTCCATGACATTCTCCACGTATGTACCAAGTTTCGTGGCAATCGGTTCAGCGGTGTCTGAGTTTATCCATAGATAAAACATACTCCCCACTGCCAAACAAACAAACAAATATATATACAAACATCCTCTTTTATACTTATAGATTTAGACTATACCGTTCAAAAATCTGCCTCTAACTAAATTTGGACCTTAAGAGCCTATTGGCATTTAATCAAAGTGAAGCCCAAATTAAATGATTTATGTAAACTGTTTTGTTAATTTTACATCAACGCGTGTTCTATTTTTTATAGTTTTATCA
The DNA here is from genome assembly GCF_028750875.1 of Macrosteles quadrilineatus. Lineage (NCBI taxonomy): Eukaryota > Metazoa > Arthropoda > Insecta > Hemiptera > Cicadellidae > Macrosteles > Macrosteles quadrilineatus. The sequence continues at coordinate 17,128,695 of NW_026542602.1, forward strand.
GCAATTATTTGTTGTTGTCGTCTTTGTTATAGTAAATAAACAGCATACTTTCTCCCAGAAGCTTGTCAACAACATTGATCATGGGTAGGGTAAACGGTAGAAGTGATATTTTGGTGAATAAATATCACAAAAGTGTCAATAACCTTTTAACCATACTATGTTACAGAAATGGGGAATGGGGGTTGCACTATTTTGTTTAGAATTATAAGGACCATAACACATTTTAAATAAAACCGACTTTTTTCTTAAAATCCTTTTTTGTCATTTTGGCCTAATGGGGTTTTATGAGAAAATGACATAAGTTACAAAAACTTGTGAACCGTAATTTTTACGGAAATGAAATTTGTTCCATTTTGTTCAGAATATGAAGGGCTTTAACATACTAAATTTTATCAAAATCGTTCGGGCCAGTTTTGAGAAAATCTGATATTTCCGTTATTTAAAGGGAAATCAGCATTAAAAATTAAAATTAAAAAAATAACAAAAAACTCCTGGTGATACCAAGAATTAGAACCTATATACCAAATTTCATAAAAATCGGACTATAGGTGGTCTGTAGCTCTGTACACATCCACACATACACACACACGCAGACATCATTCCGAAAACCACTTTTTCCGTTTCATGGGGACCCAAAACGGATATATCCACTCAAAACTCAAACTCGAAAACAATATTGCGGTGTGAGTAGCCACCGGATTGCGAATGCAAATAATGATCACTAGTCGAAAACAATACTTTCTCCATATACAGGGTGATTCAAAAAGGACTTTACAACTTTGAAAATTCATATAAATCTTATTAAACAAAATACAGAACTGGTTTTGGTGTTGTTTTAAAGGAAAACACTTCAAGTTTTTTTACCTTAAACTAAAGATGTTCTATGCGACTTCCGTTGGATTTGGGAAAAATAATTATTTAGGTATGAAAAATAGTGAAAACCGTTAAAAATTTGAGTAGGATTACAAAATTTTGAAAGTAGGGCGTTATTTGACGGTGAAGGAGTGCGATACACCCACTCCTAGATGTGCTATGGAGTTGAAATTTCGCACACTTGTAGTTCTTGGTTCCAAACCACCCATAAAATTCCAAAAAGTCGCATTTTTTAATTTTAAACCCCCCGAAAATCCAAAATGGCGGACCTCTAAAAACGACAAAACACATTTTTTTTCAAACGGCTATAGCTCGAAAACGGTAAGAGCTAGAAAAGATTTGAGAAAAAAACGTAGGTTCGGAATTAAATTTCCTACAAGACATTATTATGCGTTTTTCGAAAATCGCACTCCTTCACGGTAAAAAAAACGCCCTACTTTCAAAATTTTGTAAATTTCTCTCAAATTTTTAACGGTTTTCACTATTTTTTTATATCTAAATAATTATTTTCCCCAAATCCAACAGAAGTCACATAGAACATCTTTAGTTTAAGGTAAAAAAACTTGAAGTGTTTTCCTTTAAAACAACACCAAAACCAGCTCTGTACCTTGTTTAATAAGATTTATATGAATTTTCAAAGTTGTAAAGTCCTTTTTGAATCACCCTGTACTATGTATAGGGGATGAAAGTATTAACGCTGTTTATACTCGTATATTATGGTTTATTTCAATTCTTTATGATATTACAGTATTACTGTAGGCCTACATACTCACTTACAATGTGTTTTTGTGTGTGGTTTGCAGTAGTTATCTACTGATTTTTTATATGTTAAGATTGGAGAAGGAATTTTTTTATAATATTTTATTTACAATCTGACCAACAAAATAGAACATTAAGCAAATACGATACAATTTAAATACAGTACCTAGTTAGTTCTTATCCAACAAAAAACAAGAAAAAACAACAGAAAATCTAACACACAAACTTTGCATAGGCCTATTTTGTTACAAAGTTTAAAGTCTATAAATTCCTAAAAGCGGTGAATTAAGTAAAAAACCTTTAGAAAGAGAAGGATTTGCAATTGTTTTTATTTGATTATGTTTAGCTGTGGTTGTGTTGGTGGTGTGAACCACGCCCCGCTCCTCTACCCAAGCGAACAAATTGGAAGCGTGTTCCCATGTTCAGAGGCGAGGGGCAGCTCGGGCTCACAACTCTACACATAAATACCCCCGCTGCAGCAAACCTGCTATCTAAGCGAATTTCCATTTGGCTGAATTGATTTTCAATTGATCTATTTAAATAACATATTAGGTTTAACGAGTACCTAGGTTTGCTGCTGCAAGGAAACTAATAAAGTGTGTTTTTAGTAAAATATTGATAGCTTACTATAAAATAAATAAATTTGCCAAGTTTGATCAAAATATATCCATAGACAAGCAAACTACAACATTTTACAATATTCTCCATAAGAATAACATGGGAGTTTTAAATTTACCATTTTTTTTAGTTTTCTCCGTAACCAATAACGGTACAAAAACACTTTGGAATACTGAATTGTTTGTTTTTTTAAGCTCTTTAAGAAGGTTTAGAGAAAAATTGGGAAATTTTGTGTTTTGAGGGTCAAAAGTGAGAAAACCCAATTTTTACCCCATAAAAGCCTGTTCCCATGGTCCGATCATGCTGGATCGTGAACTCATTCAAGTTTATCCCGCCTTACACCTTCAAACCAAATTTCATCAAAATCGGATAAAAATTACTCAAGTTGTCGTGTTCACGGACACACACATATTTATAAATAAATAAATATATATATATATATATATATATAAATTTGATCAAATGGTGTTTTTGGCTTCTGGGGACATCAAAATGAAAAAGTAAATCGGTCCCGGGCCTAAGTCTTACCATGAGACCTACGGTAATAGCTACTTCCCTATAGGAAATTCGCTAAAACCAGGAAAAAACGCGGAGGAAAGGTTCATGAACAACTCACCGTTTGAGAGGATCAGCTATGATAAAAACTAGCTGTTACCCACGGGCTCCACCCCGTTTTACTACATAGGTATTAATAAAACTACTAGTGTCCCTGTTGCTCGAATTCGAGCAATTTCTAAGTATTAGAGGTGTTATTTTAAAAGGAATAACGTTCATAATTTCCGATGACTTTAAAAGATTCGACCCAAAGATTATGGAAATATTCCAGATGTACATAACAGAATATATAAATTTATCCAGGCTCTCTCGCTTTTTTTCCATTGTAATATTTACGCCAACCCGAATTCAAATAGTAAATATTTCATTTCAACCAAGTCAGTAAATGTTTGTAGCAAACTGTAAAATTAGCAAACTTATTGACTGTTTAAAATTAACATATGTTCTTCTTCTCACTTTTAATTTCTGACAACAGCTGTAGTTGCATAATAATTTTTGTTTCCCATGTTAATCTTATGGAGAAATACGAAACTTTAAAGGGTCCTAGGGCCTCACTCTCTGATTATTTCCCCAAAAAGAAAGTTTCCTGCACAACTTCACGTTACGCTCTTTCCAATGACACCAAAAACATGTAAATCGGTTCAGTAGTTTCGGAGGAGTAATTGTCACAAAAAACATGCTTGCGTATTAAATAAGTACTAGTGATCGTCCTGTGGTCGAAACTCGACCAAAAATAATTAATGTACAGACTTCTCTATTTTCTCCCCACACTGTAAATAAAACATGTGATTGGAATTTCTTCCATTTGTTTTGATTTTCTGTTTACATTTTGTTGTTATTTCGTCACCATCATGGCAACCCATATGGTCCATGTTAATTTTGTGAAGTTTTCAAATTAATTTTTTGTGCTTATTTGTTAGCCTATTTTAAATTTTTAAGGCATTCTGCACATCTGCAGGAAAATATATTTCCAACAGTATGCGTAGATTTTCCCTGCGATGCACACGAGCTGAGAAAAAAGGTTTTAAAGAAACATGCTTGCCTATCTTACTAATATTATAAATCTGAAAGTTTGTGAGTTTGTGTGTATGTTTGTGTGTATGTTTGTGTGTGTGTTTGTGTGTGTGTTGCTCAATCACGCATAAACTACTGGACGGATTGGACTGAAATTTGGCATGATGATAGCTCACATTCCCGATTAACATTAAAGCATATTCTTATCTCAAAAACCCTTTCGGGCTCCGCCCCAGTGGCTCTGTAGTTCCCCATGTTAATCTTATGATTTTTCATATTTAAAAGGAATTAATGAATCTTAACAGCTGTTTCAATTAAACAAGTTGGTTCTGTTCTATGATCTTTAATAGCATAAAAGTTACAAGGATTACCAACAGGGTGCAGCACTATTATTTTTTTTTAATTTATGACAATAGCTAATTTGCAACCAAAAGGTAAGTGAGCGTAGCGAACGAACTTCAACCTGGAGGCGAGTTAGCGTAGCGAACGAGCAAACCTGAAGGCAAGTGAGCGCAGCGAACGAGCTCCAACCTAAAGGTGAGTGAGCGTAGCGAACGAACTTCAACCAGGACGTGAATGAGCCATGCGAATGCTTATGAAGTTAAACGGGGCGAAGCCCGCGGGTACAGCTAGTTAATATATAGATAGATATAGATTGATTGGTTAAGTTAAGCTGTAATAAACAAAACAGAATACAGTAATGGTAATACAAACAAATAATAACAGCTGAGGTATTTTTAACATTAGGTAAATGGAAAGTTCCCTTTGGAAAGCAATTACGACCTTATAGGGCAATTTATGAAATAATGGATAATTTTGCGCAAGGTTTCTCGTCATGACGAACCTTTTAAGTATATTGTTTATGGGGATGTGACTTGTTGTTTTCTCAAAAGTTCATGGGTACTTTTGGCTTTATATATAGATTTCAAAACAATAACAATCAACAATAATACATGTGATACCCAAATAAATCAACTATTTATCTTCAGCTGTTCTACCACCTCACAGCAATTTCTCGTTATCAAAAGTTTCAAAAACAGAACTTTTTTAAAATTCATAAAAAAATCATTCAACAAATAACCAAGTACTTGAATGTACTTGCATTTTAAACCTTGTAAAATTAACCTTTAGGGACCCATTAATTGAATAAATTAATATCAATTAATAAAATATGTTCTTAAAAATAGTTAACGTTGATAAATCTATACTATTACAAAATTGAGGTGGTTTTTGTCTGTCTGGACAGCTGTCACGACTAAAATACTAAGCCGATACAGCCAAAATTAAGCAAAAAGATGGACCACATATCTAGGAATGTCATAGGCCTATTCACTTCCCTGAGTTACTCTCGGGCTATGCTCCTTTGATGTCCAAAGTTTTGAGGTGAGGTTTTAAAAAGTAAATAGTAACATTGAACATTGGTCTCCACGGAAGCATAAGAAAATTCACAATTTTTACCATTGCGTTGACATTTAAATGAAAACAATCAGTTGCTTTCACAATTTAATACAGCTGATAAAAAAAATAGCTATTTACCTTACAAGTGTAGTAAAAGCGTTTTTACATCACGCAGGTGAATGTTGTGTAACTAGCGGAAGCAAGTTGCATAATTCACTTAAGTGATGTAAACACGATCTTGCGTAACATGTAACGTACAATATTTTACCTGACCCGACAATATACAGGGTTTACGAACAATATTTTTCATTATCCATTTCACTCATCTTCTAAAAGTAACGTTCATTTACAAACAAAAGCTAGGTTAGGAAAATTCTTCAAAACATAACAATAAAATTCAAGCGCACAGCTGATTTCTAGCGTTGAACGTCGTTGGCTCCATAGAGGTATATATTTTAAGTTATTCACTCAATGTTATTTAAATGGGTTTCATTACATCACCGAGTGAGTTTTTTCCAACTTTACATCACTCGAGAAGTAACGAAGTTATATACATCACGCTTGGGATAGGGAAGTTTAACATGGCGGGTTAGGTAAAATATCTTTACCTAGCCCGCCATGTTAAACTTCCCTATCCCAAGCGTGATGCAGACAACTTCTTTACTTCACGAGTGATGTAAAGTTGAAAAAACTCACTCGGTGAGGCAATGAAACCCATTTAAATAATATTGAGTGATTAACTTAAAAAGATATACCTCTATGGAGCCAACAACATTCAACGCTAGAAATCAGCTGTGCGCTTGAATTTTATTGTTATGTTTTGAAGAATTTTCCTAACCTAGCTTTTGTTTGTAAATGAACGTTACTTTTAGAAGATGAGTGAAATGGATAATGAAAAATATTGTTCGTAACCTCCTGTATATTGTCGGGTCAGGTAAAATCATGTACGTTACACGTTACGCAAGAGCGTGTTTACATCACTTCGGTAAATTATGCAACTCGCTTCCGCTCGTTGCACAACATTCACCTGCGTGATGTAAAAGCGCTCTTACTACACTTGTAAGGTAAATAGCTATTACACAACTATGTGGTAGGATTATTAAATCTACAACCTTATTCTAAATCTATTTCAATGATGAAACTGATTTATCTTCGTATTGCGAAGCACGGCTTGAGAAGCTAGTAAAGTTCATGAGTCCATGTCAACAGCGACAATCAATAAATATACATTTAAATAATATCAAAAATTGCACAAATAACTTGCGGCAGGGCGGTTGTTAGGTCGAGTCACGGCGGACACCGGAGGGGCGACGAAGCAGAGCGGAGAGGTGGCCAGGATCAAAACGCCGTCAGGATGGAAGATGCCTCTCCGCTGATGCTCAAGAGGCTGTTTGGATCACTTAAATTTTGAATAGTTTATTTTTTGATATACCCAAATCCCCAGATAGGAGATTATAGGCCTAATTATTGATTTGTAGAAAAAACTGAATAAGCCGGTTTTAGAGACGACTTTCTATTGATTAAATGGAAAGGTTTTGCAATGTATTTATTTATTTCCTCTATTCAGAAAACTTAGATTAGTTGAAGAAATTTGTTTGAAAAATAAAATTGTGTATTTAAGAAACTGTATAACATGTATAATGAAATGTGACGTTTTCCTAATGACATTTATGTAAATTGTTCACCACTGAAAAACACTTTTTTTTAATACACAATAAAAATGGATTAACTATTTTTTCTAGTGTGTAGTAGGCTAACAAAAAATACAAAAATACGATACGGCCAAGAAGTTGTCACGTACAGGCTACAGCGAATAAAAACTGGTTTTCACGTTCTTTAGACCATATTTCAAAGTGGTATAACAAAGAAACTATGCAACATATTGCACTGCTCATGGTCTAATTTTGAAGATAATGATCTAATATAAATATTTAGATAGATTTATCATGGTAGCATTAGTGGCATATATATTATATACTTTAAAGTACATGACAATTCACAATTTTGACTTTCAAAACATGCAGTTATATTAGTTATATGTAATATTAAATATAATAGGTAAAAACTTTGTTGCATAATCATGAATTCTCAAGAAATTTTTATTTTCATATTATTTAAATACCCCCGCCGCAGCAAACCTGCAGACTAAGCGAATTTCCATTTGCCTGATTGGATTTACACTAAAATGTCTCCTTAAAAATATCACATTTATTCCGTATTTAAATAGAATCAGTTTAACACATACTTAGGTTTGCTGCAACAGGGAGGGTAAAAGTGTGTTTATGTAAAATGTTAATAGTTAGTAAGAAATAAAAACATTTTCCAAATTTGGGCAAAAAATGTTAATAAACAAGCAAACTACAACAGTTTACTTATTCTCCATAAGAATAACATGGGAATTTTAAATTTAAAATTTTTTGAAATTTTCTCCGTAACCATTAGGTGGATTATAACGCTTCAATATACTAAATTATTTGTTTTTTTAAGCTCTACAAAATAGTTTGGAAAGAAATTGCAAAATTTTATGTTTTTTGAGTCAAAAGTGGGAAAAATCCATTTTTACCCCATAAAACCCCCCATAAACCCCCGTTTTTCCCATGGTCCGATCATGCTGGTTATATATATATGTGTGTGAATTTGAATGGATGGTGTTTTTGGCCTCTAGGGACCTCAAAACGAAAAAAAAATCGGTCCCGGGCCCAGGTCTTACCATGAGTACTACGGTAATAGCTTATTCCCTATATGGGAAATTCACTAAAAGTAAAACGACTGTTTCTTTTCTCCAAAGTAGTCTATTGGTTTTCACTTCCATGAAGTCCTATTCTGCTGATGGCGCGGCCCGGTGACGAGACGTGCGCAAGTTGTTAGTGTTTGCGCACGTCTCAACACATCCAAGATTGACAGACATGTTTGGACATGCTGCTATATATTGCAGAACACCTGTTAATACCGCCTCATATCTCCTCAAAATACAAGGTAAGTTTGATAGGCAATATTACGTTCAATAGGATTCACATTTCTACTAAGACTACCGATGTACTACTAATGATTACATTTGCGGTTGGATAAGTTATAAAAGCATATCGTTTACATTATTTCATAGCGTGAATTATCACAAATTAATTGTCAAACTAATGAACAGATTTAATACAATACAAACATGTTAAGTATTTTGTTCCTGGAACTCCTCCACAAGGCTTTATCGATTTTGTTGATTTTTGGATCATTATTTGGACCTCATTGTGGTGCAGTTTCTTCAGATAGTTTCCTTCGGGAATTTGGGCAAACGGAGGACGCAGAATACCATAGCCCTAAAATGTTACTTTTACCATTTACTCTGAGATTAATATTGGAATGGTAATGACAGAACAGTTTATTTAGAATAGATAGTGAAAATGGTTAAGGATGTGAAAATGTTTATTATTACATGGATTATACTATTATATGGATCGGTGCGAGACATCGTTGTTTAGGAGTTTGAAATGAAAAATATGATGTGGCTCCTGACCTAGGATTATGCTAAATGCCTAATCCTAAATGAGTAATTACTCATTAAATAAGTAAATAAAGGAGTCATTCCGTAAGAAAATAGCTAAAACATAATTTGATCCACCACCTAAATACATTCATAAACAGGTTATATAGGAAATATGATGAAAATATAAATACGGACGACCTATTGTGGTGTGAAATAGGTTTAGTTATGTAGTTTCTAAGATTTTTTATTGTTCCAATTCAGAGGATTCAGATTGTGTATTCAACTGGTATCACATTAGTTATAAATGGCAAACGTGCTTTGCAAATGCGATGTATTTGACCACAGAGAAGAAAAGTAGTACTTATATTTTCTATTATTTAACAATCAAAATACAGTATATTTTATCATTAGTTACTCAATTATTTAACAGTTAATTTCTGTATTTGACATTTAGCAGGCTATAACTTCCAACGAATTGTATTTGATAATTTTATAGTTAAAAAGCGAAAGGTAATGGTGGATTTAATAGGAACAAAATAATGTAGCCTATATAGTTCGTAGGAAGTTTGTCTATTAGAATACAATACTATGATCTGAAAATCCACTTTTCCTATTAGAAAAACAGAAAAATACTAGAGGATTATGGTCAAGCACGATTTAAACAGGAAATATTGTACACAAACTTACTTACTTGTTTTTGTTTTTATCCTTAACCGACACTGTCGGATTGATTGCTTCACACCTCTTACGAGTTGTCAATGAAACATATATGTACACGATTTACACGTTTTTACATTTTAATGTAGCAAGGTGGATGTATTTTGTATTAAGATTGGAAAATCGGCTGCTCACTAAGTTCCACTAGGTTCCACTAAAACACTAGGTGATTTGAGAATACCACTCAATCGACAGCGTGTCAACTCAAAAATAAACTTACGATACTCTCTATCCTACCCCTTATCATTACATTAAGTATTAAACCTATGATAACTATTTCTGACCATGTTTCAGAATAAATTCCCCATTACTTTCTGTTATACAAATTCCCTCCCGTCGCTGCAGCATGCTTCGTGGTGACCCCGGTTTTCGCATTGACCATAGACTACTGACCCGGATGTCAACTCAGGTTCTGTCAGACACTTGCTTAGCAGAGGTAAATGGTTTACCATTAATTGGGAAAGGGAATTAGCAAATGTGTTCCTCCAACCTCCTACTGCCCTACCACTTGCTGCTTACAAGTGATTTGAGGTTGCTAGGCAACCGACGACTTGGACTGGGCATTCGGTAGAAGTAGTCCTTCGATTGTATCGATTCTGAGGAGGGTCAACTATCGATATGCATACAGACAGTCGCCCCATGTTACGAGGATGGCAAAGAGAAACAGGGTTCTCTCAAACTATTAAGCCCATCGTTATTGTTTCCTTCTTAGATGGAGCACCTCAACCTCCAAAGTACCGCCTTCTAGCACTCCGACCGATATCCAAAAGACATGCATTCGACACGATTTTTGCTGATTTATACTTGTATATTTTGTGAATTTCAGTACAACATTTAGCTTTTGCACTTCACTTGTGAAGTAAAGAAGTTATTTACATCACGCTTGGGATAGGGAAGTTTAACATGGTGGGTTGGGTAAAATATTAGCAAGACAAGTAAATAATATGTTGACAAAGTGGGTTTTAGCGAATTTCTCATATAGGAAATAAGCTACAGTAAGTTTACTGTATTTACAGTAATTTAAAATGTCAGTCAAATGGCTTATCGGTCAAAATGTGTTAGCCATCTAGTCGAAAATGTTTAATCCAAGTAAGTCTAGCTCCTGTTTAATTAGCTCAGTTTATATGTAACAACATGTTTTGCAAAACGATAATGAATATTAACCTATGCAATTTGCTGCACATCACTTACAAACTCCTTGTATGCTGACTGTTATGTGACGCTATTATTGCGGGGAAGCCTTGCATTATTCTTTTATTATTTTATATATTTTTAAAGGGGGTTGAAAAATGAAATACTTAGTGCACAAGAATATTCATCTAACTAAAATTTTAATCCCGTTGTGGACAATCCAAATAACGATTGTCAAAAATAACCGATAGTGTTGTAGTCGATGCGATATTCGATACGATAACTTTAGAGCATTGTTGGGCAAGTCCTCGTCAGAGGGGTATCGTCCACCAACTGCTAAACTCCTGGTGAGCATTTTTGTTGTATAGTTGACATCGAAAATAAATTTGTATTTTTACAATATTAAACCCCAAAATAAAATACAATATTTATAGTATTTTTAAATTTCGTGTTTATTAACATCAAATATGTACTGTTAACCGAAACTAACAGTTTTACTTAATAATCGGTAAAATAATGTACTTTAACTCCTGTTGACAATAATAAACAAGTTTTATAACACATTACTTTACTTTCGAGCGTTTAATTTGATGGAAACCAAAGAAATTCACTACATTGAAATTCAAGAATAAAATGCTGTTAAAATGCATTATAAATCAAAGTATAGAGGTTAAGCTATGTAATATTTTTAAATTCTAAAGTAAAAAATAAACGGATAAAAAGTTATTTGTAACCAAGCTAGTCTGTTGTACACATAGAGCACATATTGTATAAATAGTTTTGTAGTATGGATATTATGTGCTCGATAGTTGTACACTATTAACATTATGAATAATTCTAAATCGAGAATGTAATGGCACTATTTCTGGATTTAAAAAAACCTTCGATATGGTATGTCATAAAAAACTTTTAGCAAAATTAAACAATATAGGAATAAGAGGAATTGCACTACAATGGTTTGAATCTTACCTTAGTAACAGGCAACAATCAGTCTAAATTCCATTTATTGATAATAACAATTCTATAAAATATTATAGTTGAAACTTGAAACAAAATCAGGTGTCCCACAAGGTTCTGTACTAGGTATAATTTTATTCATAATATACATAAATGATGTGACATATTCAAGAAAATTATCTGAAGTAATATTATTTGCTGATGACACGACCTTATTGACATCCAGCCAATATAGAGAAGAATTGGAAATTAAATGTCATGAAGAAGCAAATGAACTAGCACAATGCTTCATGGAAAACCATTTAGAAATTAATGTAAATAAAAGAAAATTTATGGAATTTTCAATCAGAGATAAAATTGAAAAAGATTTCAACTTCAATATTTTAATTGATGAACAACATATAGAAGAAGTAAAAAAAATCAAATTCCTAGGACTTAGTATAGACCAAAATTTCAACTCAAATATTGAACACTTATGTAAAGAACTTTCCCAAATTATTTTTATACTAAGAAGATTGTCTATGTTCTGTAGTGAAGACGCGTTACTCACTGTATATCATTCGTTAATTATTTCCAATATTAGATATGCAATACCTATATGGGGCTCAACTTCATCAAAAACTAAACAAATATTTAAATTGCAAAAGTCTGCATTAAGAATTATTTCAAATTAAAACCACGCCAAACCTGTAAAAAATATTTAAAAATTACCAATTTATGACCTTTTCCTCAATTTATATTTTTGAAACATTACTGTTTTTAAAGAACAATTTTAAGAAATTCTGGAAAAATAATGAATTATGTTTGAAGAATTATGATTTGACAAAATTACAAACATTTTCTTCTACTTTCCACCAAACAAAGTTTTATTAAAACCATGTTTATTACAACGGAAGAAAATTATTTCAAACTACCAACTAATATTCAAAACTTAAAATTAAAAGAATACAAAAGGAAATTAAAATAAATCCTTACTGAAAATCCAATATACTCTATTGAAGACTTCAATAAAAAATGCATCACAATTTAAAGAGTTTTATTTAATACCATACCTAATTGTACTGTCGGTACAATCCATTTTGTCAAGACAATAAAGTATTTATTTATTTATTAGCCTAATATGTTAAATCTATTTTGTATGGCCTGTTAATACAACCTAACCCCATGGTGGAAGGAACCCCTTTGAACTGTAATCAGATGTTGTTGCTAATCGTAATCATAAAACTTGAACCTCTTTGGAGCAGAACTTGTACTTCTTAACCTCTGTTCTTTGAACCAAAAGTCAAATTAAAGTATTTACAGCTGACTCCAATTGATATATCTATCTATATATTTAATACGCGACATGAAACTTTGTGAACAATAAGGCTTTTTTGTTTTAAGATTTAACCCCAAATATTATATACCAAAATGTTCGTCTAGGTGTGTAGATGTGCAAACTGGCTTTAGATTTTCGAAATATGTCTTTTTAAGGGCGTGGGCTGCCCTTAAAGTTCCTTCCATAACGATAACATTGTGATTGATTTGAATGTTATTATATTCTAAAACAGATGACAATACATTAGTTTAAACAAAAATTAAATCCCAGCTGTTTTGTTTGGTTTTGAAATGTAAACAGTTTGCATGTTTTTAAAAATAATTAGAAACTCGGGGACGACGGGAGAAAAGTTTTACATTATATTTTCGTTAAAACATGTCAAGGACCCGACGACAAAGAAATATTGCCGGTCGGACACGGTGAGTCAACATAGGGCAAGCAATGCAAAACGTAAGGAGCCCAGACGAGGAGCTGGAACAGTTATTGGCAACGTGTACTTACAAAATTACACTGATAAATACAAGAATTCAGCAGCATTCACTTGGCGAGATGGCATTAAAATGTCAGAAATGTGGTGCGCTACATTTTAAAGAAGAACAAAGAGGACGAGGTGAAGGATTTTATTCTGCTGCCATAAAGGAAAAGTGAATCTACCACTATCCAAGAAATCTATTAATCCAGAGCATACGTAATGGAGCAAATCATTTGAGCAGAAACTACAAAGATAACATTAGATCGTACAACTCTGCGCTCATAATGGTCAGCACTCGAGCTAAAATTGAAGGACATAACGATGGAGTGGAGGGCCTTTCATGTATAAGGTGCACAATTTATCACTCAATTGGCACCTTTCAACCGTCAGAAGGGGTGCATCCCACATATGCCCAAATTTATATCTACGGACATCAAAACCGCTGTTCAAGGAAGAATGCTAAACAAAGCTAATGGTTCTTGCAGCACTGAACTCATGCACATTTTGACTAAACATTTGGTTGATTTTAATCCATACGCGCAAGTTTTTAGCATGATTAGTTCCGTCCTGCAAAATACTCCTAATGGACAGCAAAAGAACTTAGAATGCATATAGCCAACGATCGAACTCAAGACCAACGTCAATACAACGACGTAACTTCTATCGACGTTACTATAATATCCTAATTTATTATTTGTGCGAATTCACACGGGTTCACCTAGTTATTTAAATTCTTCCAAAATGTAAGCATTAAAACTCTGGAAGCCCATGGGGCGTAGCCCAAGGTAAATATGAAAATTAAATGATTTAATATTGAATTGTCATCCAGTTGTGAGCTATGTTTCAAGTTTCAAGTCTCTCTTTCAAGGCTCATCGGGAAGTTGGTTTAAAATCAATTGCAAAATTTGAAATATGAAAATTAAATGATTTAATATTGAATTGTCATCCAGTTGTGAGCTATGTTTCAAGTTTCAAGTCATTTTCAAGGCTCATCGGGAAGTTGGTTTAAAATCAATTGCAAAATTTGTACCAAATCAATTGCAAAATTTGTACCGAACAGACAAGAAATCGAGCTAATAAAAACGTTTTAAAATACGTAAAAAATATATGTGTATGAATTTCCCAACATCCGATAGTTTGAAAGATATTTGTTACTCAAAATCGAGAGTTATTACAGATAGTGAAAGATTTTTAAATTACTAGTGGCTTGTAGGGACAAAAGTCCCTAAAAAGCTCAATAATGTAAAACAAATTATTATATTATCAAAACAAACTCAGAAATATAAGGTGTCAGAATAGATATCACTGTACACTCTATCTTTTGTTTAAAAAGCTGTTTTTTGTTTGTCTTTGTTTGCTTTTGTTGATGTTATTTTCAATAAATAATTTGAATCACTCCATAGGTTTAACTCTGCCAAAGGCAGCAAACATATAGATTTATTTGTGAATAAATACTAGTTGAGCGAAGCTCTTTGAGATCGGACCTTATGCAAACTATGTAATCAATTAACTCAATAACGGCTGAACATATTGAATCCAAACTTACCAGGGGTATTTCGACAAATATTTTTGATGTTTCGAAACAAACAAATTTCAATTTGATGATACCTGTACAATTTAAGACGGACATAAAATTTGCAATGTTTAACATGAGTCTTATGAGTTGCCATGATGGTTACGAGATAACAACGTAGATGTAAACAAAGAATCGTAGCGTATGCGACTCGACATTCTGTACCCACGGGCACCTCAGCTTGCACATGCACATATGGCCTATTTACAAAAGACAGTACAAAAGAAAAGGAGTCCGATGAATACCATTAAGCGTTGATTAACAATACACCGATTCGCATAATTTCTGGCGGCCTTACTGAACTATTCCAAGTAGATTATTTCTTTTAATTGTTGTTATTAGTTTTGTGGTAAATATTAGTCCGGAGTGTGGTAACTGTTTATGACGATTAGATTAAGGTATCTGTTATCCTAAAATGCTATGGGAAGGGAGGGAAACAGGTCCGCGACGTAGGAAGTGGTGAAGGAAGTAGTAAAGGCGATTAGTTCGCAATGTGGGAACTATTAATGACGATTAGATTAAGGTATCTGTTATCCTAAAATGTTATGGGAAGGGAGGAAAACAGGTCCGCGCCGTAGGAAGTGGTGAAGGAAGTAGTAAAGGCGAGTAGTCCGGAGTGTGGGAATTATTAATGACGATTAGATTGAGGTATCTGTTATCCTAAAATGCTATGGGAAGGGAGGGAAACAGATCTGCGACGTAGGAAGTCGTAAAGGAAGCAGTAAAGGTGAGCGGTCCGAAATGTGGGAACCGTTTATGACGATTAGATTAAGGTATCTAAAATCTTAAAATGCTATGGGAAGGGAGGGAAACAGGTCCGCGACGTAGGAAGTGGTGAAGGAAGTAGTAGAGGTGAGTAGTTCGGAGTGTGGGAACTGTTTATGACGATTAGATTAAGGTATCTATAATTTCTAAAATGCTATGGGGAGGGAGGGAAACATGGTCCGCGACGAAGGAAGTGGTGAAGGAAGTAGTAAAGGTGAGTAGTCAGGAGTGTGGGAACCGTTAATGAAGATTAGATTAAGGTATCTACAATTCTAAAATGCTATGGGAAGGGAGGGAAACAGGTCCGTGACGTAGGAAGTCGTGATGGAAGCAGTGAAGGTGAGCGGTCCGGAGTGTGGGAACTGTTTATGACGATTGGATTAAGGTATCCACAATCTTAAAATGCTATGGGAAGGGAGGGAAATAGGTCCGCGGCGTAGGAAGTGGCGAAGGAAGTAGTAAAGGCGAGTAGTCCGGAGTGTGGGAACTGTTAACGACGATTAGATTAAGGTATCTGCAATCTTAAAATGCAATGGGAAGGGAGGGAAACAGGTCCCCGGCGTAGGAAGGGGCGAAGGAAGTAGTAAAGGCGAGTAGTCCGGAGTGTGGGAACTGTTAACGACGATTAGATTAAGGTATCTGCAATCTTAAAATGCAATGGGAAGGGAGGGAAACAGGTCCACGACGTAGAAAGAGGTGAAGGAAGTAGTAAAGGCGAGAACTGTGGAGTCTGGGAACTGGAAACCAATTGTAACAGTTCGATTTCTGTATCTGAAATTGAAATACTGAAATGCTATGAGATGGGATGGAAAGATGTCCAAGACATAGGAAATGGTTAAAGAATTAGTAAATGCTAGCAGTGCGGAGTGTGGGAAATGTTGTTGGCAATTAGATTAATGTATTTAAAATACTAAAATGCAATGGAAAGAGATGACAACATGTTCACGACGTAGGAAGTAGTAAAGTTTAGCATCGCAGAGTGTGGGAACCGTTTGTGGCAGTTAGATTAATGTATCTGTAATACTTAAATGCTATGAGAAGGGAAGGAAACAATGACGTAGGAAATCGTGAAGGAAGTAGTAAAGGCTGGCATCGCAGAGTGGGGCTCTGTCTCCAGGTACTTAGTTTATAAACAGTAAAAGAGAGTATTCAAATTGAAAACTATAGAAACTGTATTTCCAAAGCAGGAATTCAGTATTTTTCAAATATTATTAACGGTAGCCTATCCTAAATAAATACAGTGATTTGCTGGGCTTGCACACTAAAGTCCAGTTGCGACTACAATAAATAAATAATTACCTAGGATTTTATAGAAGTCCACTTTTAACTAAGGCGTGTAAATAATTGGTAGGCTTGTACAGTTACGATTACGATGCGTAGGCCTAAGACTGCTAAGCCTATACAGAAGTTCAGTTATAGCTATTTATTATAATTAAATATTTAACTAAACTTGTTAACTTGTGTTGTCCAATTTATAACTTATAAGTGTGGAAATAATTTTCTCTGTGCAGATATACAGACACAGTTACAATTACACATGCCAATGTTGTAAATATATGTTCAGTAATTTATGTATGTTTGTTTAAATGTATATATTTTTTATTTGAAAGTCTGACGCCATCAATCCCTTTTGGGTAAAAGATGAAGATAATAAGTTAATCTATATAAATAAAATTAGAGTTTTGTCTGTACATTGCTTAGAATAATGAACTTTTTGGTTATTTTTACATTTCATAGGTCAGAGAAACCGAATCAAACCTTATCTCAATTTCTGTCTGTCTGTCTGTCTGTCTGTCTGTCTGTCTATCTGTCATTCTCTTGGTAACGCTAAAATACGCACTTTATTACAACTACTCCTCAATAACTATAGCACTGTCCCGCCTGAAACTTATTTTCCAAATACTATACATATATGAGATGGTTTTAGACGTATTTCATCGAATATGAGACAGTTAGATATTTAACAGTAAACCCTTGAAAATCAAGTTTTTGTCGATTTTTGACGTGGAATTTCTGGAAGCCCATGTTAACCTTATGAGAAATGAAATTATTGAATCTTAACAGCTGTTTCAATTAAACAAGTTGGTTCTGTTCTGTGATGTTCAATAGCATTAAAGTTACAAGGATTACCAACAGGGTGCAGCACTAGCACTATTATTTCTTTTACATTTATGACAACAGCTAATTTGCAACCTGGAGGCGAGTGAGCGTAGCGAACGAGCTAACCTGAAGGCAAGTGAGCGTAGCGAACGAGCTAACCTGAAGGAAAGTGAGCGCAGCGAACGAGCTCCAACATACAGGTGAGTGAGCGTAGCGAACGAACTTCAACCAGGACGTGATTGAGCCATGCAAACGAGATCAGATAGTAAAAATAAAAGTAAGCCTACCGTTATAGGATCGACCGGCAGACACAGAGGTAATTTAACCTTTTATTGATTGTCATACCGATCCGGAACAACAAAAAACAACATAAAATGAAGCTATGTATAATAGTTTGGCCAGCATATCTTAAAATATGCAAACCAACTGCTGTTCGTTATATAAGAAGGTTTCAACTGAATATTATAAGATCCCCGTGCGTAGAACGGGTACACAGCTAGTAATTACAAAAAGTAGAGCCTAGACTGCTTCAAGAAAAAAAGTAAAAAAGTAAAACTTTTACTCCATGCATCTTGAGACTGCTTGGCCTGTACGGGAGTCCAGTTATAAAATAAGCGTGATATATAATTCCTATTTTTTTCCGTAATACTATAAGATGAATTATTACAGCTAACAGAACAGCATGTTGGCATTTTTATGTCAGGTTGAAAATTTTGTACAACCCAATAAATAGGCTTTACATCAACACAGTGCAGGTTCTCAAATTAAATTGCCATAGCCTAATATAAAAACGTCTTTTATATTTGATTTTAATAATTTTGTTGTACAGTAGTTTATTATGCATATACAGTATTTTACTTAATCATGCTGTAATTTAGCATGAGGAATAAATATATTCTTGTTTAATTCATCAATTCTCTATCCAGTGCTGTCTTTAAAATCTATAGGCCTATTTTGGCAACGGGGCGGAGCTAGCGCAAACGTCACCAATTCAATGCCACTAGCGTCTCGGCAACCACAATCTTTTTCAGGGTATCATCAGCTCGTGAAATTAGCCACGCCTTATTTCCTGTGGTGACCATTGACTATGGTATTGCTAAATATAGTCACCTTCTTCTGTCATTCTGTTCGCTGATCAAAGTTTACTAATTGGTTAAATGTTTTAGTTGGAGAAAATGAGAAGGAAGCCTATAGGCCTATTAGATAAATGGGAGCTAAACAAACATTAGGATATTAACAAAATAATACTTATCTTTTTGCTATTACAAACACACAGTTTTACTATTACTCATTTATACAAGTAAAAATCAATGACCTAATAGAAACAGCTGACTGGATTCATATTTCCTGCAACTCTTCCAACCAACCACGAGAATTCAATTGGTTTGTTGCTATGGTGACGTCATCATGTATTCAATTTGAATCATGAAAACAAATTAAAGTTATTTTTTTATAACAAGGCTTGCTTACTCCGCTCAATTGGCGGACCTGAGGCCGCATGCCTAGTTTATTGAGGTAGCTTTGGTCTTTTGGTTGGTTTAAGGTGATAAAAAAGGCTTCCCTGATTGTAATTTGGACATTGTCTTCGTCAAATATGAAAAGGCTAATAAAAGTGTGTTGAGGCAAGCTTAGTTCTTGGTTAAAATCGCTAAATTAGCATCCCTACCCAGTTACTATTTCTAATTTTATACTCCTTTTGGGTTTAACAAAATGAGTGTAAAATAAAGGCACCCCATTGACCAAACTTAACCCTAAATTTGTTTCTGATCAACATTAAAAAACTACAATTAGTGTAAGTTTATGTGGTTGTATTCCTCTTAAAGGTGCGATTGACTTTAAATATTATATCAAAATATGCCTATTCATCGGCTGATTCCTAACTCTTTTGCGACTGGTTAGGCTTCCATTACCCAGTTATCGAAACCAATCACGAAATTAATTTTCATCAGCATTGACATGCATATTTTTGGGTTGTTTAAGAAACGTAAAGAAACGGAAACTGCCTCTAGGCCTTACTGCTACATGTGGATTCTCCCTTTACTATTATATTCCATACATGCTAGGCTATATTATTTTAACCTTTTTTTAGAGCAACAGACAGAACCCTGTTTAAAATCTCCAAACATCGTTTTTCCGCCCGTTGGAACTTGTTATAGTACTTACTTATTAAAAAATATTTTTCCGTACGAACCTATTCCATCTTTATTCCCAGGTTATTTTCTAAGAGTAGCCGCTGATGCCATTCCACTTCATACAATGTATTGATTAACACTACAATAAATGTCATATTTAAAATGTTAGTAAATTATCAGAAAATGTGTTTTTAGAATTTATAAAAAAGCAGACGTTTCCAATTAATTTTGAATAATTGATTATTAGACAATGTAGTTATTTCATGTTAAACGTTAAAAATACACAAATTTGAAGTTTCACAGTAAAATAATTTATTTCATCATTTTAAAATACTAAAATGCAATGGAAAGAGATGACAACATGTTCACGACGTAGGAAGTAGTAAAGTTTAGCATCGCAGAGTGTGGGAACCGTTTGTGGCAGTTAGATTAATGTATCTGTAATACTTAAATGCTATGAGAAGGGAAGGAAACAATGACGTAGGAAATCGTGAAGGAAGTAGTAAAGGCTGGCATCGCAGAGTGGGGCTCTGTCTCCAGGTACTTAGTTTATAAACAGTAAAAGAGAGTATTCAAATTGAAAACTATAGAAACTGTATTTCCAAAGCAGGAATTCAGTATTTTTCAAATATTATTAACGGTAGCCTATCCTAAATAAATACAGTGATTTGCTGGGCTTGCACACTAAAGTCCAGTTGCGACTACAATAAATAAATAATTACCTAGGATTTTATAGAAGTCCACTTTTAACTAAGGCGTGTAAATAATTGGTAGGCTTGTACAGTTACGATTACGATGCGTAGGCCTAAGACTGCTAAGCCTATACAGAAGTTCAGTTATAGCTATTTATTATAATTAAATATTTAACTAAACTTGTTAACTTGTGTTGTCCAATTTATAACTTATAAGTGTGGAAATAATTTTCTCTGTGCAGATATACAGACACAGTTACAATTACACATGCCAATGTTGTAAATATATGTTCAGTAATTTATGTATGTTTGTTTAAATGTATATATTTTTTATTTGAAAGTCTGACGCCATCAATCCCTTTTGGGTAAAAGATGAAGATAATAAGTTAATAATTACAAAAAGTAGAGCCTAGACTGCTTCAAGAAAAAAAGTAAAAAAGTAAAACTTTTACTCCATGCATCTTGAGACTGCTTGGCCTGTACGGGAGTCCAGTTATAAAATAAGCGTGATATATAATTCCTATTTTTTTCCGTAATACTATAAGATGAATTATTACAGCTAACAGAACAGCATGTTGGCATTTTTATGTCAGGTTGAAAATTTTGTACAACCCAATAAATATGCTTTACATCAACACAGTGCAGGTTCTCAAATTAAATTGCCATAGCCTAATATAAAAACGTCTTTTATATTTGATTTTAATAATTTTGTTGTACAGTAGTTTATTATGCATATACAGTATTTTACTTAATCATGCTGTAATTTAGCATGAGGAATAAATATATTCTTGTTTAATTCATCAATTCTCTATCCAGTGCTGTCTTTAAAATCTATAGGCCTATTTTGGCAACGGGGCGGAGCTAGCGCAAACGTCACCAATTCAATGCCACTAGCGTCTCGGCAACCACAATCTTTTTCAGGGTATCATCAGCTCGTGAAATTAGCCACGCCTTATTTCCTGTGGTGACCATTGACTATGGTATTGCTAAATATAGTCACCTTCTTCTGTCATTCTGTTCGCTGATCAAAGTTTACTAATTGGTTAAATGTTTTAGTTGGAGAAAATGAGAAGGAAGCCTATAGGCCTATTAGATAAATGGGAGCTAAACAAACATTAGGATATTAACAAAATAATACTTATCTTTTTGCTATTACAAACACACAGTTTTACTATTACTCATTTATACAAGTAAAAATCAATGACCTAATAGAAACAGCTGACTGGATTCATATTTCCTGCAACTCTTCCAACCAACCACGAGAATTCAATTGGTTTGTTGCTATGGTGACGTCATCATGTATTCAATTTGAATCATGAAAACAAATTAAAGTTATTTTTTTATAACAAGGCTTGCTTACTCCGCTCAATTGGCGGACCTGAGGCCGCATGCCTAGTTTATTGAGGTAGCTTTGGTCTTTTGGTTGGTTTAAGGTGATAAAAAAGGCTTCCCTGATTGTAATTTGGACATTGTCTTCGTCAAATATGAAAAGGCTAATAAAAGTGTGTTGAGGCAAGCTTAGTTCTTGGTTAAAATCGCTAAATTAGCATCCCTACCCAGTTACTATTTCTAATTTTATACTCCTTTTGGGTTTAACAAAATGAGTGTAAAATAAAGGCACCCCATTGACCAAACTTAACCCTAAATTTGTTTCTGATCAACATTAAAAAACTACAATTAGTGTAAGTTTATGTGGTTGTATTCCTCTTAAAGGTGCGATTGACTTTAAATATTATATCAAAATATGCCTATTCATCGGCTGATTCCTAACTCTTTTGCGACTGGTTAGGCTTCCATTACCCAGTTATCGAAACCAATCACGAAATTAATTTTCATCAGCATTGACATGCATATTTTTGGGTTGTTTAAGAAACGTAAAGAAACGGAAACTGCCTCTAGGCCTTACTGCTACATGTGGATTCTCCCTTTACTATTATATTCCATACATGCTAGGCTATATTATTTTAACCTTTTTTTAGAGCAACAGACAGAACCCTGTTTAAAATCTCCAAACATCGTTTTTCCGCCCGTTGGAACTTGTTATAGTACTTACTTATTAAAAAATATTTTTCCGTACGAACCTATTCCATCTTTATTCCCAGGTTATTTTCTAAGAGTAGCCGCTGATGCCATTCCACTTCATACAATGTATTGATTAACACTACAATAAATGTCATATTTAAAATGTTAGTAAATTATCAGAAAATGTGTTTTTAGAATTTATAAAAAAGCAGACGTTTCCAATTAATTTTGAATAATTGATTATTAGACAATGTAGTTATTTCATGTTAAACGTTAAAAATACACAAATTTGAAGTTTCACAGTAAAATAATTTATTTCATCATTCTTTCGTAACTAAAAAGTCTGAATTATTAGGTAACGTTATCCCCTGGTGTTACATTGCAGAATTGACTGGCAAATAAGGATTCCAAATGTTAATATTGCGTCCCGGCTTAGTGATAAATCACAATCAGCTGTATTGAAGTAAACATAAATCAACAGTAGATGGCTTCTAATGCTATTCTTATTGTGAACATTTTACGTTATATCTCATTTGTGTTAAAATGTTGGGAATTTTACTATTTTTCCCGCCGTCATGGGATCGATATCTTTAATTTGAGCCCTCTCCAGTTCAACCAGAACTCTTGGTTCACCAGATTACATTACCAAGCAAAAATAGGAAAATAATGATACGGTACAAAGGATATGTATGTAATGTCCACATCTTTACTTATGAAACTTGTTATAGATGTTAGTTCTGAGACAGACTGATAAGTTAAAATGATGTAGTTGTATTATATCTATAAACATTGTTTTAATTTATTTTATTTTATACTTTACTAAACCCCATGAAACGTGATCGCTCCACATAACTGGCTTTCACTACTATGAAAGCAATCATAATATTATAAGGAACACTATGGTACGTGTTTACAATTTTTTTGATTGACTGAGTCCACTGTATTCATTGGTCCAAGCCACCGTTTTTAATTTCCGGGATTATTGAGCGGAGCGAGCAAAGCTCTTTGAGATCGGACCTTATTCAAACCATGTAACTGAATTACTCAATAACGGTTGAACATATTGAAGCCAAACTTACCAGGGTTATTTCGACAAACCGCAAGCATTTTATCTATATAAATAAAATTAGAGTTTTGTCTGTACATTGCTCAGAATTATATATTTTTAGGTTATTTTTACGTCTTATACATTAAATAAGCAGAAACGAGTCTTATCTCAATTTCTGTCTGTCTGTCTGTCTGTCTTTCCCTGTAACACTCAAGATGGCATTTTACGCTATCTTCTCCTGGAAAACGAGAGTACCTATCAAGATCCAAGTCATTTTAATGTATTCACTGGATTGGCGAGATTGTCTTTAGCCATTAAAATATGGCCTCACTACTTTGTAAATAATATTACGAACGTTCAAAAATGTAGTTTTGTGCGATTTATGTCAAGTTTTCGTCCAATTTTTATTGCATAATCATCTATGAAATAACGAACAGCTGTTCGGATCAAGATTATTTTTCCTAGCTGTCACTGATATGTTTACAAATGTTGTTTACAAATACCGCAACCTTTTTCAATCACGTTTTGAATGTAAATCCCAAGTGATTAAAAACGTTTTTCTTACATAACGGATTTAATTAATCGAAAGTGAAATAATATAGTGTAATAGTGTAACCGTGTAAATGAAATTAAATAACTAGGCATCATCCAGTTCAGGAACCAGAGATTCTTTGTGTATAAATTGTTCTTGAGTTTTGATAACCAGAAAGAAGACCTTGAATCAGTGTTGTATACGGCTGGGAAACTTTAAATTTAATAATGATCGTCGCCAATGGCTTAGAAATATGGTTTCCACTCATTGACACGGCGCTTCAATGGCGGTTGTGTAAAGTGGTAAGTAAAAAATCACAACTGCAGTGGTTGATTATAACAATGTGTTATTTTCTGTTCCTACCATTGACTATATATATATATAGTCAATAGTACCTACCACGATTACTAGAAAAATACCGTACCTACTCACCGTGTGATGCAATCGCTGGACCATACAGCCATGCTCTTGGGTACGTACGCCTACCCAATTATTCATAAGGCCTACCATAGGCCTGCCATACACGTTCCGTCCCGGCCTCAAGGCCTGGCCTTGAGGAAAGAACTGCACAGTTTGGCCGGAGTCGTGACCTCCCCACACACGCTCAGTCCGGAACTGCACAGTTTGGAGTTTTTCAACTCTTTTAAACGCACTTCTTAAATTATTTATTTTTTTAACCACAGTGTCCTTTGTGGCTTTTGGGTCCGCCTTCTTCACAAAATCCAATAATTGTTGATAGGCTGCTTCCCTCATTTCCCTGTTATGGTACTCTTTACTTTTAATTTTCCAGATGCATTCGTGACCTCGGTATTTCTCAATGAATTCCAGTGTGAAGTCTCTTGACCAGGTAGACATGATTAATGTGGAGTACTAACGAAATCACTACACAACACTACAGCGCCAAAATCCAAAAACTATACCAACAAAACAACAAACAACACAGCTCCGATTATGTGTTCACCAGTAGTTGACTCACAATGAAGAAAGGATGCGAATGCGATACTGTAATGCTTAAAATTTATAGGGGGAGGGGGAAGCAGCACTGTCTTGGACTGCGGGATTCGCCATACACGTTCAAATCGGCCTCAAGGCCGGGCCTGGCCGGACGTGTTTCACATCCGGCCGTCCGGCCAACGATCTGCCTGAAGGAATCGACATACACGTTCAGTTTTTCCTTCAGTCCAGGACTGTACAGTCCGGGACTGAAGGAAAACCGGAACGTGTATGGTAGGCCTTACACGTTCCGGTTTTCCTTCAGTCCCGGACTGTACAGTCCTGGACTGAAGGAAAAACTGAACGTGTATGTCGATTCCTTCAGGCAGATCGTTAGCCGGACGGCCGGATGTGAAACACGTCCGGCCAGGCCCGGCCTTGAGGCCGATTTGAACGTGTATGGCGAATCCCGCAGTCCAAGACAGTGCTGCTTCCCCCCTCCCCCTATAAATTTTAAGCATTATCGCATTCGCATCCTTTTTTCATCGTCAGTCAACTACTGGTGAAAGCATAATCGGAGTTGTGTTGTTTGTTGTTTTGTTGGTATAGATTATGTTTTCGCATTTTGGCGTTGTAGTTTTGTGTAGTGATTTCGATAAGTACTTCACATTAATCATGTCTACCTGGTCAAGAGACTTGACACTCGAATTCATAGAGAAATACCGAGGTCACGAATGCATCTGGAAAATAAAAAAAACAAAGAATTCCACAACAGGGAAATGAGGGAAGCAGCCTATCAAGAATTATTGGATTTTGTGAAGAAGGCGGACCCAAAAGTCACGAAAGACACTGTGGTTAAAAAAATAATAAGAAGTGCGTTTAGAATAGAGTTGAAAAAAAAAAAATAAAATCGTCTCAAAACTCCAAACTGTGCAGTTCCGGACTGAGCGTGTGTGGAGAGGTCACGACTCCGGCCAAACTGTGCAGTTCCGGCCTCAAGGCCAGGCCTTGAGGCCGGGACGGAACGTGTATGGCAGGCCTAACAAACTGTTCGACGACGATCCTTGATACCGGTACTTTTCCCTAGAATACACGGCCTACCTACTTAAGAAATAAAATTACAAACGTCCAAAAACCCAACGTTGTGTGATTTTTGTCACATTTCCTTCTAATGTTATTAGATAGCCTTTACCAATCATTGTTTAGAGAATAGGTACGTAGGGCCTAATCTATTAAATAACAAAAAGTTGTTTGTATGAGGTTGTTTTTTTTTTAAACTGACACAGATAAGTTTACATTAAAAGTTGTTTACAAATAAAGCAATTATTGGGAAATAACTTTGATTGCCGTTTTAAAACGTTTTACGAGAAAATCAAAAACCAAGAGATCAATAACCTCGGGACTTGATTAACTCATATAATTGGTCGGCTGTACTATAGTTCTCAACTGTGAACGTTGGTTTTTGGTACCGGTTCTATTCCTTAGAACCGTTGGTACTGTTGGTAGTAGCAAGAATCATTTTTAAGTACCAACACATCACTGTACTTTACAAATTAGTTATCGTTGGTGTTGCACCTTATTTATTATTACAGGCGTATTCAATTTAATTGATGTCTTAACTGTACAATTTTTGTTTTTTCTTTCTTGATTCCAAAATGTTAGTTTATGCTAAGAAAACGATAACGCACTTTAGTAAAACATTTATTCAACTAACCATAATGAATTGTTTAAACGCTTTACGTTGTTTATGTATCAATAGTTAGTGGCCTATTTTGGTAATATTTACTATAAATTACCAATCGTCTATACCAGGGTGGCTGGACCACCCTGGACCAGTCGTCTTAATTTCATATAGTAAGCCGTCATTTCGGGTCATCATCGGTCCAAGCAAATATACATTGTTATGATGAAATTTGATGACATTAACAAAATATTTTAGATACTAATTTTACAAGTACTTTGTTATGCTTAATTAAGTTCTGTTTTTTTGTGTGTATGTCTGTTAGTAAAGCATTAATGTCCTTATTTCTCAGTGTTTCACGGAAAGGACAAAAGTACCTTTATAATGAAAATGTCAACACGAATAAAGTGTTAAATTGGGAGGTTGAAGTAGTACCTTAAATACTTTTAACCATTGTGGAAGGTAACTTTCAATTATAGGCCTACATTAGGGCTATGCCTCATAGATCTATAAAGCATTTTTTAGTTTAATCATTGGATTTAACATATGGACCAACACGACCCAGGTTACATTTAATTTCGAAGCATTTGTTTTGGCTTGAAACTGTCAGTTACTGTATTTGCGAAGGTTTATATACTGTATAATAGTTTTGCCAGCATATCTGAAAATATGCAAACCAAATTCTGTTCTTAATAAAAAGGTTTCAATAACTGACTACAATAAGATCCCCGTGCGTAGAACGGGCTCACAGCTAGTTATATATAAAACACAATTTGATAATGCCTGTATAATTTTAAACTAGCATAAGTTTTTTTTTACATTTTCAACATTAGCCTTATGGGCTGCTATGATGGTTACAAGATAACAACGTATATGTAAACAAAGAATCATGCCATGATTAGCAAACTGTTATACAGTCTACAGCACAGTACAAAGGAAAAAACCTTCGGTTGTAAACAATTGATCAAAGAATATACCAAAATTATTACAGGACATTAGGAAAATACCACCGATTAAATATTTACAGTATTTTACTGATTTTCTTTGCAAGATTGGAACTAGAACAAATAATTAAATAATCTATTTTAATATACTTATTTCTCAAGCCTACGAATAGGCTATTAGAAAAACGTTGTTTTACTATTGACTAAAAATAGTTACTGGTTTTGGTTTTGTAGCATGACTCATGTTGAAGACCTAGTAAAAAAATGTCGGTCCTGATTTGCATACATATACATAAAGCTAGTATTGGACTTCATTGATTGCTGGATTATCTGTTTCGTTATTCCAACGATGTTTCGGTCCAATTTATATATCGGTCACGTTTACAATAAATACTCTTCTCCCTCTAGACTCACACAGGTATGAGACATGCTATTACGTTTTTGACTCTTGAAAACATTATCATTTATTTAACATGATTTACTATTTACAGTATTTTATTGTACTTTAACATAAAAAATAATTCAAAAACGTTCGTAGATTTTCGCCAAAAAATTACCCAATCGTTAACTAGGACTATTAAGTATGTACTAAGTTTATGGATACAAATATGTATTCTGTGGATATTATACAGGGTATACTAAAATAAAGTGTTAGGGCTTTGGGATGTGATTTCTCATACAAAAAAGGTTATAAAAGGTATGTCTGAACAGGCATATTACCTAGATATCTGCCATTTTGTTTTTGATACATAACAAATTTTATCTTGAACTAGCTGTGTACCCGTTCTACGCACGGGGATCTTATAATATTCAGTTGAAACCTTCTTATATAACGAACAGCAGTTGGTTTGCATATTTTAAGATATGCTGGCCAAACTATTATACATAGCTTCATTTTATGTTGTTTTTTGTTGTTCCGGATCGGTATGACAATCAATAAAAGGTTAAATTACCTCTGTGTCTGCCGGTCGATCCTATAACGGTAGGCTTACTTTTATTTTTACTATCTGATCTCGTTTGCATGGCTCAATCACGTCCTGGTTGAAGTTCGTTCGCTACGCTCACTCACCTGTATGTTGGAGCTCGTTCGCTGCGCTCACTTTCCTTCAGGTTAGCTCGTTCGCTACGCTCACTTGCCTTCAGGTTAGCTCGTTCGCTACGCTCACTCGCCTCCAGGTTGCAAATTAGCTGTTGTCATAAATGTAAAAGAAATAATAGTGCTAGTGCTGCACCCTGTTGGTAATCCTTGTAACTTTAATGCTATTGAACATCACAGAACAGAACCAACTTGTTTAATTGAAACAGCTGTTAAGATTCAATAATTTCATTTCTCATAAGGTTAACATGGGCTTCCAGAAATTCCACGTCAAAAATCGACAAAAACTTGATTTTCAAGGGTTTACTGTTAAATATCTAACTGTCTCATATTCGATGAAATACGTCTAAAACCATCTCATATATGTATAGTATTTGGAAAATAAGTTTCAGGCGGGACAGTGCTATAGTTATTGAGGAGTAGTTGTAATAAAGTGCGTATTTTAGCGTTACCAAGAGAATGACAGATAGACAGACAGACAGACAGACAGACAGACAGACAGAAATTGAGATAAGGTTTGATTCGGTTTCTCTGACCTATGAAATGTAAAAATAACCAAAAAGTTCATTATTCTAAGCAATGTACAGACAAAACTCTAATTTTATTTATATAGATTTGCTTTGAACGATCTTTATGACACTGGATGAGTATTTTAAGGATAACGTGCCCTATTTTAGAAATAAATATAAGATTGGTCCAATTTGAAATTTCAAAATAGTCGTGATGACAAACAAAGGTGTCCAGCCGACCGGGAAACGTAAATATGCATCCTGGAATTGTACGTGAAAGTTATGACCTGGGAAAAGCCCATGAATGGTACCACAGAAAACATACTACTATAACCTAACTACCATAACTAATATAAGGTTATAGTAGTATGTTTTCTGTGATGGTACATACATATTGTTTAGAACTGGAAATTTTCGAGAAATTCCAAAAAACCTATGGTCTGGCGTCCATGCATTAACGACTTTCTGTTGGTTGTCTTTAGAGCAGTCTTGAATTAACAAGAATGCAATCGCGGTAGATGAAGGATATCTCCGCGTTCGCCGAAGACAATCACGATGTTGCCGCAATCGCGGGAGACGATCACGATATCGTCGTGATCGCGGAAACAATAAATGGCAAGGTACATCCATAAAAAAATAAAAGTCCCATCATATTATTCGATTGTATTGCATTTCTGGCTGATCCGAAATTCTTTTTGTAATCCAAACACGGTCCGGATCCAATAAGTTGGATTAATGGGACTGTAGCAAGGTGATTCCATGATTTAATACATAACTTTGTTGCGCAGCATGGAGATCCCCTGGCTAGGAGTAGGAGTGCTGGTCTGTGTGTGTCTGATGTCTACCTCGGCCACAGAGTTCACCAACATGTGGATCGCCGAGGTCGATGGTGGAGAGCAGGTGGCACAGAGAGTGGCGCGAGACCTAGGCTACACGTACGGTGGCAAGGTATGTATCTACCTCACAGTTATGTTAGATTGAGATTCTTCTTGCGTCAACCTTTCATTAGATAGCACCATTAATTCATAGCCCAAAGACAAATTGCATCTGGAACCAGTTACAATCTTACTTGGAGTTAAACCAGCAACCTCCAGATTTGAAGGCGAGAAATAATACAGTATAGCCCAAACAATCTATCTTTCGTGTGAAATGGCGAGTGAGCTCGTCTGTCCGTGCGAACTTCCAGCCGCAGTTCTTCCACTGACATTCGGATAAGAGCATTCTAGTGGACTTGGCGACAGGCGTTACCACGACCGAAGTGAGAGAACTTGTGAACTATCGCAATATAATACAAATTCAATTGTTTTTAAAGTTCTAGAACCTTAAACACAATTATAATACATTAGGTACCTACTTAAGCTGTCGTTACATTGGTTGGAGGACCTAAAAAGGGTAGTCGCTGGGTGAATATATCATTGAAAGTGCCTTTATGTCTGAAACATTGACAAATATTTTACACGTTACCTTATGAACTAGTGCACGTCTATCTTCCTCCCAAGATGAAAAAATCACATATACATTGCAATTTTTTGTATTAGCAAGACGTCTTTACCCAAACAACCACCCCAGAATATAGTTTTAAATAGAAACTTCTATATTTGGAATCCAATCCACTAGAGATGTGGCTAAATGAAGACGCACTAATTCCTCTTCTAGTTTGGTAGCGATTAACCTCTCCTTACTTTCTTGATACCCACTTAATGTAATTGTTCTAAATACTGCATGTTTGAGTGAATTGTAGCCTGTGTTTAACTAGAGCTTATATTATGCTATAGCATATATTAGCCAACTCCACTTTTTTTAGTTGCGTAAGCTAAGAGTTTTACTTTTATTAGACTACTATAAGGGAAAATCGTTAAGTCAACTTAACGACAGCTAAACATTAGACAGCTAGACGCTAAACTTTAGATGAGTATGTTTTCGTAACTGGTAACACTGCGCAGTACTTAGTTTCAAAATCAATGTTTAAAAGTGATCGTTCTTTGTAGTGCATGACGGTACAGTGAGGCTAAGAAAATCTTTGTAAGATTTTAAAATATGTCCAATGTTGCTTAATACCTAATGTGAACAGTGTTTCGGGTTTACATACATAAATTTCCTCAGTAAAATAATTCACACTACAAATTTGAAATTCATTGAGAAATGCAATTTTCATTTTAACACATCTTTAATAATTATTTATATGTACCATATATAAAAAAATTTTGACGGGGTAGGGGGCCTCGAAAAAAACTTCATTGAAAAGTATTCAATGAAGCTGTGAAATGGTAAATATTGAGCGAGCACTGAGTTTTCCTTCCACAATTCGGCCGTTAGGAAAACACGTGTAATTGACCCTTCCGTGTTCAGTTGGTTCCGAAAACGCAGCTTTAACGCAACTAGTTACTAGTTAGACGAAGAAGAACACAAATCACGGCAAAAATTTACTGCTCTTCAAAATAAACAATATCAACAATGTATCCTAAGAACCAAAATCAGTATTATCGTTGATTGTCAATACAATTTAATGGTTTCAGAAATATACATACATTTGGTGCCGAGGTGAAATTAATAGTCAGTTACTTGCAGTTAGATTCAACAAGTAAAATTAAAAAACCTTTAAACTTGTTTGAATTTAAAATTAATAAACATTTAACAACCACCAATCGTGTTTTTGATTGAAGTAATGTTTAATAACCCGGACGTGACTTCTGAGTAGCTTTGCCGACTTTCAACTTATTGATCCAACGTTGAAGAAATTATTGAAAACGCTCGTTACTAAATAATAAAATTGACGTACGTTATGGTTGAATCAATTGAATCCAATATAGGCCACGAATATTTAGAACAGTTTATATTATATTATATCATATATAGCCTAGTATCCAATAGTCGATGGTGATATTCTGTTCAAATGTTCATCATTGGTCATATTCGTGAGGCTAAGATTCATATGGTACATATTTGGTTAAAATAAATATCTAACACGTGTTTTATTGATTGCATCCCTATAGGCCTACATAGTAAAATAAATGGAAAATTGTTGATTTAGTCAACCTTTTCGAGTTTGAGTTTTGTGTTGATTTATCAGTTATGGGTTCCTCTGAACCCAAAAAAGTGGTTTTCGAAGTGATGTATGTATGTGTCCGTATGTTTGTGTGGATGTGTACAGATTTACATCATACATACCACAGCCTCTGTGGTCCGATTTTGATGAATTTTAGTATGTACTAATCCATGATATTTTTCATTTTTTTCAAATTTTTATTTTAACTGGTATTTTTCCATAAAAGCCCATAAAACGGGAAATTGTTCTTAAAAAAACGGCCCGAACAATTTTGATTCAAATTTAGTCTGCTATGGTCCTTTTACAACCTCCATCGCTGTAAAAAAAAGTGCGTGAACATATGTTTAGATAAGATAATGGAGATGATAAAACAAACCTCGTATGTTATTGTTTTCACCTACGGCTCCTTTTTTACGTAGATAAGTCATCTACTTATATATAGTTATACGAGTATACAAGTATTTATTAAGCACAAGTATTAACATTGCTCATATAAGAGTACGTAGGAATATGATAAATGGGTCGTTGGAAAGCTTAATTCGTGTAGATCTGCAAATAATTATAAAAGTTTTTTTTATGATTTAATGTGAAAAAAAACACGCTTCCTTAAGAACATTGAAAACAACACATTTTTCTCATTTTTAGGCAACTTTTGGCTGCTTTTTACTTTCTCCCCCTACACCATAGTATGTGGAGAAAGTATTGTTTTCGTCAAAATTTTCGAGTTTGAGTTTTGAGTGGATATATTCCTTTTGGGTCCCCCTGGACCCAAAAAAGTGGTTTTCGAAGTGATGTCTGTGTATGTGTGTCTGGATGTGTACAGAGCTAGGAACTACACCTGTAGTCCGATTTTGATTACATTAGGTAGGTTCTAATACATGGTATCTCCAGGCTTTTTTTCATTTTTTTTATTTTGATTTTTAATGCGGATTTTCTCATAAAACCCATAAAAAACCGGAAAAATCGGATTTTCTCAAAAATGGCCCGAACGATTTTGATAAACATTTAGTATGTTGTAGCCCATTAAATTCTGAACAAAATGGTAAAAATCCCATTTCTGTTAAAATTACGGTTCAAAAGTTATTGTAAATTATGTTATTTTCCCATAAAAACCCCCATAAAATAACGAAAAATAGGATTTTAGAAAAAAATCTGGTTTTGATTTTACATAGTATGTTATGGTCCTTACAATTGTGATAGTTTTTTTTTTATTTTTTGGAAATTTAGATTTTTAATGGGGAGTTTCCCATATAACCCCATAAAAAAACGGAAAAATAAGATTTTCCCTAAAATGGCCCGAACGATTTTGATAAAAATTTAGAATGTTATTTTCCTTTATATTCTGAACAAAATGGTACAAATCCCATTTTTGTAAAAATTACGGTTCAAAAGTTATTGTAAATTATGTTATTTTCCCATAAAACCCCCATAAAATAACGGTAAAATCGGATATTCCCAAAAATAGCCCGTACAATTTTGTTAAAAATGTTGTATGTTATAGTCTTTAAATTCTGAACAAAATTGTACAAATCCCATTTTTGTATATTTACTCTCACACATGATAAAGATTGTTGACAAACTTATGGTTGAAAGTATGTGTCAGAATGTTGATACCGTTTATTTTTAAGTATTTTTAATAAAAGCATGATAAAAATGTGTAGGAAACTTTATTCTCTTTCAGAAGATCACCTTTCTACTTTGGTCGATTTCCTCGCTATTTCAAAAGTAATTTGCAAACAAGCTAAGCAACCTCCGAATTTATAGTGGTGAAAAAATGCTGAGTTAGATATATTTTTTTAAATTTTTTACAACTAATTCTAGACTTAAACTGGACCGATTTAGTTAAATAATGAGTCGTTGGTAAGCCTAATTCATGTAGATAAGGAAATAATTATACAAGTGCGATTTTATTAAACATTTGTAGTGGATAAGTAAAATAATAATTTATAAATAAAAAACTTGTTTAAAACAAAACGTTTTTAAACGCACTAAAAAGTATAAAATAATTTATAAGTATGTGGAGAGTATAAATACTTGTAAGATTTAAAACGAAAAACGTGGGGTGCATGCAATACATAATTTACAATTACCTTCACCTATTGAACTAACGTATTATTATCAATTGCATGCACCCCACGTTTTTAGTTTGAAATCTTACAACTACCCCACATACCCTCCACGTATTTATAAATTATTTTATACTTTTTAGTGCGTTTAAAAACGTTTTGTTTAAAAAAGTTTTTTATTTATAAACTATTTTATACTTTTTATTTAGTTTATAATGTGTGTGGATGTTAAATCTATTTCAAGCATGTAAATCAGATTAAGACATGTAGGAAATCTAAGGTTTATTTGAGTTTCTTTTCATATAATTATTTATTAGATTGAATGAATGGCCTACCTACTAACTATAAATATATAAATCTATTTAATTTATTGTTTACTTTATAGAAGAATAAATAAATAACAATTGACATTATTAACTAACACCTTTATTTCTGCAATCAGATTGTTTATCTTTATTTTGAAATGTTTGTTTGTATAAAGAATCTCTTGGGAGCAGAACCTGTACCTCTTAACCTCTGCTCTTCGAACTGTCAAATTTAAGTATTTACAGCTGACTTAAATTAATTCATATATTTACATTCTTTCAAAATGTAAACATAGCAAATTTGGAAGCCCATGGGGCGTAGCCCAAGGGAAATATGAAAATTAAATTATATAATATTACATTGTCATCCATTTGTGAGCTATGTTTCAAATTTCAAGTCTCTAGCTCACCGGGAAGTATCAAAATTTGCAAGAAAGCTAGTTAATGAAAACAAGCACATGGGGCGTAGCCCAGGGGAAATATGAAAACTAAATGATATAATATTGCATTGTCTTCCATTTGTGAGCTATGTTTCAAGTTTCAAGTATCTAGCTCATCGGGAAGTTAGTCTAAAATTGATTGCAAAATTTGTACCGGACAAGAAAGCGAGCTAATAAAAATGTTTTAATAATCTATATAAATAAAATTAGAGTTTTGTCTGTACTTTGCTCAGAATTATATAATTTTAGGTTATTTTTACGTTTTATACATTAAAGAAGCAGAAACGAGTCTTAGCTCTATTTCTGTCTGTCTGTCTGTCTGTCTTTCCCTTTGTCTGTAACACTCAAGATGGCATTTTACGCAATCTTCTCCGTGAAAACCAGAGTACCTATCAAGATCCAAGTCATTTTAATGTATTCACTGGATTGGCAAGAGTGTCTTTAGTGATTTAAATATAGCCTCACTACTTTGTAAATAAAATTACGGACGTTCAAAAATGCAGTTTTGTGCGATTTTGGTCAAATTTTCGTTCAATTTTTATCACTTAATCGTCTATGAAATAACGAACAGCTGTTCGGATCAAGATTATTTTTTCTAGCTGTCAATGATATGTTTACAAATGTTGTTTACAAATACCGCAACCATTTCGAATCACGTTTTGAAAGCAAATCCCAACCAAGTGAGATTAAAAACGTTTTTCTTACATAACGGATTTAATTAATCGCACAAGTGCAATAATATAGTCTAATAGTGTAACCGTAAATAAAATTAAATAACTAGACATCGTCCAAATCGGAACCAGAAATTCTTTGAGTATAAAATGTTTCTTGAGTTTTGACAACCAGAAAGAAGACCTTGAATCAGTGTTGTATAGGGCTGGACACTGAAATGATCGTCGCCAATAGCTTACAAAAAAGGTTTCCACTCATTGACGGCGCTTCAATGGCGGTTGTGCAAAGTGTAAAGTAAAAAATCACAACTGCAGTGGGTGATTGTAACAGAGGTTTAACAGAGGAAGTGCTAAACTCGCTTTTCCAATGTGTCACTTTCTGTTTCTACTCACCGTGTGATGCAATCGCTGGACCATACAGCCAATAGGCCCATAGCTCATATCTTGGGTACGTAAGCCTACATATTTATTCATAACAACCTTTTTGGCGACGATCCTTGATACCGGTACATTTCCATAGAATACATGGCCTACCTACTTAAGAAATATAATTACAAATGACCAAAACCCCAACATTGTGTGATTTTCGTCACATTTCCTTCTAATGTTAATAGATATACTAATCATTGTTTAGAGAATGCGTAATCTATTAAATAACAAAAAGTTGTTTGGGTAAGGTTTTTTTTTCAAACTGACACCGATAAGTTTACGCTATAACTTTTTACGAGAAAATCCAAAAGCAAGAGATCAATAACCTCGGGACTAGATATTAATGTATTTAATTGGATGTACTATAGTTCTTAGGTAGGTTCTTACGTAGGTACTGGTTCTTTTCCTTAGAACCGTTGGTAGCTGCTAGAATCATTTTTACGTAGGTACCAACACATCACTGTAGTTTACAAATTAGTTATCGTTGGTGTTGCACCTTATTTATTAGAGCCGTCCGTATTCAATTTAAGTGATGTCTTAACTCTGTATAAGTTTTGCTTTTTCTGTCTGGATTCCAAATCTTAGCTTACCCGGTATGCTAAGAAAATGATAACCTTTTGAGTAAAACATTTGTTGGGCAAACCATCATGAATTGTTTACGCCTTTATATTGTTTATGTATCAATAGTTCGTGGCCTTTTTTGGATTGTTGTGTGTATGTCTGTTGGTAACGCATTAATGTCCTTATTTCTCAGTGTTTCACGGAATGGACAAGAGCACCTTTGATACTGAAAATGTCAACCGGAATAAAGTGTTAAATGGTGAGGTTGAGGTAGTACTTTAAATACGTTTAAGTTAACCGATGTGGAAAGTAACTTTCAATTATAGGCCTACTTTAGGGCTACGCTTCATGGATCTATAAAACATTTTTTAGTTTAATCATTGGACATATGGACCATAACGATCCGGGTGACATTTAATTGCGAAGCATTTATTTTGGCTTGAACTGTCAGATACTGTATTTGTGAAGGTTTATATATAATAGTTTTGCCAGCATATCTGCAAATATGCAAACTAACTGCTGTTCTTAATCTTAATATAAGAAGGTTTCAACTGACTACTATAAGATACCCGTGCGTAGAACGGGCACACAGCTAGTAATTAATAATTAACAAAAACACATGTGGTAAAATGGGTATAATTAACTATTTTTTATGGCTTGTTTTAAAAAACACACAATTTACATAGCTAAAACAGTATTACTTGCGCAGACAACCAATTGAAAAGCAAAGCTAAATTGAAAAGTTGAGCGTTAATTTGGAAGGCACCCTGCAAGGTCTATCAATCGTTGTTAGGTAAGGGAGCCAATGATGAATTGAGTCGCAGAAACAAGTCATGATACACTTTACGTACAACGTACATCACCAAATTTAATGTCCACATTTAACTTATCACCATTGTTAGTTTATAGGTGATATAATTTAAATGGTTATATTACATTAACTTGTCAGAAAACTTTTGTGCTTTTAATGTAACTGACGACTTCTACTTAATACATTAATGGGGTTTTCTCTGTAACACTCCTTTATATCCCGTACTTTAACCGATTTTTACGATTTAAATGTCATTTTAAAGCTTATGGTCCAACAGAGAGACGGAATAGCACATAAAATGACAATTTCAAGGCTTCGAATTCATCGAAGTAAATATAACCTCAACTCGTACCAAGCAGCCGATTCCCAACATATTTTGACCAAAAGTGATTACAGAGATATTACAGCTGATCAGTTGTTTTGTTGAGATTTTTGTTCCTGTCAAAACAAACAGTATCTTTAGTACCTATGTATTAGGTTAGGTTCGATGGAGTAAGGCTGGATTAAAGACATTATAGTAAGTTACATGTCATAGATAGGGATGAACAGGTGCCGAAATTTCGGGAAATTTTGAATGAAGATGTGTTTTTGATCTTCAAGACGGGATTACATTCAATTTCAGATTTTCTCGGGGCGGGATTTGATCTAACAATTAGCTATTTCGTGGCATCACGAATGGCAATGATGATGTCTCCGCGGTCGGCGCGGTCGTAGGAGATGTTCGTTGTTCATGATGGTTCTGCGAAGACTGGAAACGTGGTGATGTCTCCGTGACCTCGGTAGATGTCCATATAGTTTTGCTATATTCCCGGAAGATGTCCACGCATTCAGCGCGTTCGCGGCCTGCGGGAGATGTCCAAAAGATTTCACTATTGCGGCAAACGATGATAATGTCCTCCGCGATCGTAGGAGATATTTACGATTTCATCGCAATGTTTTGGCGTAGAATATCTTATATTGTTCTAACTATTTTATAATGTAAAATATACAGCTTTTTAATTAAATAGATATTTTAATAATGGAATGGGAACTGCCTTGTTTTGAGGTGCAAACATAAGGAAGAAGCCAATGTTCACAGTTTTAGACTTTAAACTGAGTTTACTAAGTCATTTGAGACAGAAAAGAATTTTATGAAGAATTTTAACAAAAGTTGTAGATAATTTAATGACACACTACAGTAACGATTTTCCATCAGATTTAAGGTATTTTTCATTTTGATTCTAGGTTTATTCCATTACTAAGACCAAAGACTACTAGCATTGACTAACCAACACAAGGGAGTAATGTTTTATCCATGCTACTTCTAAAACATACCTACTAATAGTGTGTTGAGCAAAGCAAGCTCAATATTAATCTTATGTTTCTAACATCTCTGTTCGTTTCTTAGGCTGATGCGTTTGAAGACCATTACGTGTTTACAAGAGATGACCATCCTGAGGTCTCCAAGAGGGGAAGTCACCATCTCACTCGCAGCTTGACAGATTTAGAAGAGGTCAGGTGTGCAGTGGTTAATTTAACGTTATTTAAAACTAGCTGTTACCCACGGGCTTCACCCCGTTTGACATCATAAGTATTAATTAATAAAACTATTGATTGGTTAAGTTAACCTGAAATAAACCAAATACAGTAAAAGAAACAAATAATCACACCTGATTTTAATGAGGTAATAAATTGAAAGAATACCAAACAAATAAGTACAGCTGAGGTATTTTTAACATTAGGTACTGTATATGAAAAGTTCCCTTTAGAAAGGAATTACGACCTAAATAGGGCAATTTAAGAAATAATGGATAATTTTGCGCAAGGTTTCTCGACATGGCGAACATCCTATGTATATGGTTTATGGGGGTGTGACTTGTAGTTTTTTCAAAAGTTCATGGGTACTTTTGGCTTTATATATAGAAGATATAAAAAATTGACATGCTACTTAGTTTTAATGTTATTCTTAAAATACCCCCGCGGCAGCAAACCTGCCGTCTAAGCGAATTTCCATTTGGCCGAATTGATTTTCAATTGATCTATTTAAATAACATTAGGTTTAACGAGTACCTAGGTTTGCTGCTACAAGGAAACTAATAAAGTAGTGTGTTTTTAGTAAAATATTGATAGCTTACTATAAAATAAATAAATTTGCCAAGTTTGATCAAAATATATCCAAAAACAAGCAAAATACAACATTTTACAATATTCTCCATAAGAATAACATGGGAATTTTAAATTTACAATTTTTTTAGTTTTATCCGTAACCAATAACCGTACAAAAACACTTTGATATACTGAATTGTTTGTTTTTTTACGCTCTTTAAGAAGGTTTAGAGAAAAATTGGGAAATTTTGTGTTTTGAGGGTAAAAAGTGAGAAAAACCAATTTTTACCCCATAAAACCCCCCATAAAACCCTGTTCCCATGGTCCGATCATGCTGGATCGCGAACTCATTCAAGTTTATCCCGCCTTACACCTTCAAACCAAATTTCATCAAAATCGGATAAAAATTACTCAAGTTATCGTGTTCACGGACACATATATATATATATAAATCTATATATATATATATATACCTATATATATATATATATATATACATATATAAAAATTTGAACGAATGGTGTTTTTGGCCTCTGGGGACATTAAAATGAAAAAGTAAATCGGTCCCGGGCCTAAGTCTTACCATGAGACCTACGGTAATAGCTACTTTCCCTATAGGGAAATTCGCTAAAAGAGGATTCATTATTCACTGATGTGTCTTTTATTTTTTACCTAGTATTTATTGTGTGTGTGTGTTTTTTTTAGTGTATGTAATATTACTTCTTTCAAACACTTTATTATTTTTTCCCATTCATTGTTGAAGGTACTCACACTGATTTTGCTGTACAGGTGAAATGGGCAGAGCAGCAGTCCATAGTGAAGCGAACCAAGAGAGGCGTTGTACCTGACCCCGAGCCCCCTACGACAAAAGCTGCCCGTGGAGAATACGACGCCCTTATGTCCCTCTTTTCTGCGTTTAAGAAACCGGTAAAGAAATTACTACTACATGTCTTTTCATCATGCACTTTTTATAGCTTATTTTTATTTAGGCCTAATTATTTTGAAATAATACATTTTTTGTACACTACTTACCGTACCATATTTTATTTATTGTATACTAGCAGAGTTCCCGTCCTTCGTACGGGGTTGGAATATAAGTATAAAATGCTTATTGCAGTTATACTTAAGCTTTGCGATTGCAATGGGTGGAGGACACAGTTTGAAAAAATTTGCTTTTTTAAATTTACAGTATTCTATAGTATTACACATCTACCATAGCCATAATGTTCTACCATTTCACCAAACAATAGAAAAAAATAAATTATCAATTCGCAAAATATCACAAATTATTCATGAAATGAAAAACGTAAACATAACTGTAAACAATCCTACTTTGACAGTTCTCATTGCGAATAACAGTTTTTTGTTGCTGTTTAGTTCAAATTAGCTGTTTTCATAAATGCAAAAAAATATAGTGCTGCACCCTGTTGGTAAATCTTATAACTTTTTAATGCTTTTCCATATCATAGAACCAACTTTTTTAGTTGAAACAGCTGACTAAATTCCTTAATTCCCTTTAAATATGAATACTTATAAGGTTAACATGGGGAATTACAGAGCCACTGGGGTGGAGCCCGAAAGGATTTTTGAGATAAGAATATGCCTATATGTTAATCGGGAATGTAAGCTATCATCATGCCAAATTTCAGCCCAATCCGTCCAGTGGTTTATGCGTGATTGAACTTCAAACAAACAAACAAACACACAAACTTTCACATTTATAATATTAGTAAGATTATACTTAATTACCGGAACTAGTTTACTGTACTGTATGTACATTTAAAATTGGCAAGGAATAATCCAGAAAGGTTCCGATTTGGCTCACCACTGATTAATTGTAAATGCATTACTTTCATTAGTCATACATTTTAATGTATGTTATAGAAACTAATTTGATATTGATTTTTTCTGACTAAATCTAAAAATATATTTTTCAGGGCTCCTTTTCCTCCACATCATTTAAGCCAGGCTTACTCGCATCATCGTCATTTAAGCCAGGCTCACTGTCATCTTCGTCATTTAAGCCGGGATCTTACGGCTCGAGTTATGGATCTTATGGAACATACGGCGGCTATGGCTCAAGTCCAAGTGGCAGTTCAAAGTTGGGTTCATTTGACACAACACCAGTGGATGCTACAAACCTCAAAACCTACCAAGGAGCCACTGAACACATCGGTTGTCACAGTAGCAAGCCCAGCGCCTACGCCGATGAGTTCAACGATCCCCTCTGGACCAAGCAGTGGTATGCGGTACGCATATAGTTCGTAGTTATTTTGCTTTCGCGGAGGAATCTAAGTTTATTTTCTTTAAAAAAACAGGATGACAGGTATAAACAAATGGAAGTCCGATAGGGTTTTGACTAATTTTGCATTTACTAAAGTTGTCAAATACTGATTCTGATACGAGTACAGTAGGTAGTGAATACATGACTGCAATTTTGATCTTTTTGTTTGATAATTTCTATAGATGCAATGCTACTTTTGTTTCCAGCACCCTGTCTGATTGTGATGACAATCTATTTAACATCGTATCGTTATAAGATTAAAATAGGATTAATTTACATCTTTGAATGGTAAAATAAACACGGTTTATATTTCAAACTTTGACTTTTTGATATTAAAATAGGATATTTAAATAAACATCACATTTATCAACCTGTGCCAATTTTTTTTTATAAAAAAACATAATTAAACGTGCCACTCTGCTTGCAAAATTTGATTTTCCCCTTTAGTTTTTGGCTCTGCTATCCTATGATATTTGATT
The DNA here is from genome assembly GCF_028750875.1 of Macrosteles quadrilineatus. Taxonomy (NCBI): domain Eukaryota; kingdom Metazoa; phylum Arthropoda; class Insecta; order Hemiptera; family Cicadellidae; genus Macrosteles; species Macrosteles quadrilineatus. The sequence continues at coordinate 17,171,189 of NW_026542602.1, forward strand.
TATAATAGAATATATTTTAGTTTACATCAGGTTGTCTTTTTTATTTTTTAAGAAGTTGGGTATGCAACTGAAGTGTGTAATTCACATCAGTCCACTCAGTAAGTGGCTCAACTCAATGTGTAAAACTGCCTACAGCTTTTGTGTGGGAATGGAATATGTACTTCCCTAGACAGTCAAAGGTCAACACAATACAAAAATTCAAAATTGATTGTTTACAGCAAGACTACCGTACTAAGGATGTTCCCGTGATGGACCTAAACCTGGTGCCAGTGTACCGCATGGGCATCACAGGCAAGTCTGTCAAAGTGGCTGTGGTAGACGACGGAGTACAGCACGGCCATCCTGATCTACAAAGTAACTTCGTAAGTTTAGAAACTAACTCCCCATACACTGTCTGACAAATTAGTTAAGAGGAATATTCACATAATACTGAACCATTCATGCACAATCAATGTATTAATTAATTACAAAAAAAATTTCTATAAGAAATTGTATTTACTAAATTTTTCTCACAATAATTTATATTTAGAATGCACGTTTTCCCTTGAGACAATTATTATTTAAAGCAATTATTTGAATGATTTGCTCTCAATAGTGTGCAGTTGTCAAAATTAGATTTTTCTTTTCGTTTCGGTCTATGAAATTTATTGCAACGCAAAAGATGCTTTACCATAAGTTGTCCTTTAAATTTTGCGCAGTTGAAAAGTTTATGCAACAGAAAAACTGCACAGGCAGTACAATCATAAATTGAACAAATGAAGAGTAACACCTGAGAAAGAGGCCCTCAATAGATTACGGACAACATGAAGAGAACAAAAGAAGAAAACTTATGGAGTGAAATTTATGAAAGCTTAATTTAATGGAGGAGAACTAAGACAGAAGTATGACCAACACATTACAACATGGTTTAAAAACCAATATAAATTTTAATATTTTAACTTTTGTTTGATAATATTCACTAAGGATTCCAGTCACCCATCGTACTTAATATTATTCGGTGTTGACAGTTGGCTAACCTGAGTTACGACATGACCAACAACAGAGCTGGCTCCAATCCGGACCCGTCCAATGGTCATCCCAACTCCCACGGGACAATGTGTGCAGGCGAGATTGCGATGGTAGCCAATAACAACAAGTGTGGTGTAGGAGTCGCTTACGACGCTAAAGTTGCAGGTAACTTCATACCAAATGACCATTGATCATTGATGTTTTATCTTTGTCTAGTTTTTCAGAATATCCTCGTTTACTTTATAAGCTAGGTGATTATTTGTGACTAAAACTTTAATAAAAAAAAAGTGTTAATTGTTAACATTGGGTTTTCACACTAGCCGACACCACACCGAAATGATATCGGCACGATGTCGGCCCAACGACATTGGTTAAAAAAAAAAAAACATGTACTGATTGGCCTCAGTCGGTTCGATACCGTCCCTACAACATTTCTAATGGCAATGCCACTATGGAAACACAGCTGGTTTTACACACTCGAGCGACTAACACACTGTTAGGTAGGGACGGTATCGGACCGACCGTAGTGGCCGATCAAATGACTCTGATAGATGAGTGTATATTTGTAAGGCAAAGAAGATTGAAGGATGAACATCATAGGTAGAGAGATATAGAGATAGTAGGCTATACAGTATAGTAGAGGTAGTATAGTGTGGTTGAGTAGATTTTATCTCTTATACGTATTACGTATAAGCCAATGAGTGAGGACAGTTGCGTCTGGTTTTGAGCCATCAAAACACTACTGCTGAGATTGCTCAGGATCGCTGGTGACCTCTTGATTGTCAGACGAACACCGATAAACCACTCAGCTACGCAGCAACAAGTTGTTTGTAGCTTTAAGCTGTTTTTACTTGTTTCTGCTAATAGACCAAGCGCCTTACCAGTAAGAGAAGATCATAATTTGTGTTAAAATGTTTCTAATTAACCACGTACCTCTCACTAAAACTGACTGTGAGGTGTCGTGCTGTTTCAGCGCGTGCTCGTACAGCGCAGTGCTCGTACAGCGCAGTTATCTTGGTGTCCCTAATTCCAGGAAGGACCAATCATTCACCAGTCTAATTTCCACGAAAGACCTAACACTGACCCGTCCAAATGCAACCCCTAGATCATGTCTACAGTTAATATTTTGAAGTCCGAATATCTCAACCCCGATTATCTGCAGGAGGGTAGCAAAGCAGTCAATGCACCTTCCCAGTGTCACTAGTTGCTGGACGAATATTGTGTGTTGATTTTGTATGGTTGATACCAAATAGAACTTCATTAGCCGTTAAGGTAGCAGTTGTGCAGTACTTATTATTCTACTGATTAAAATAAAAACTAAACTAGATTACCCATGCTACACCGCAGCGTTAAAATAAATGTAATGTAATATCCAAGAAATATTCAAATCTATGATTTTGATTGAATAATACAGTATCTTGGAATTAACGGATTCAAACGATTAATGGCTTAAATTATTGCCTATAATTTATTATTTTGAGTCGAAATATATAAAAATACCTAAACAATACTGGAGTTATTGACGTTCAATCATAGAAAAACCTTATAAAAAACATTATGTTAATTGTTTACTTTGCGTTTGCTTGAAACTCGTCCAATTTAAATAACTAATAGCTCAATTGATAGCTGGTATTTCACTGGAGATTCTTAGACCATGATATGTAGGATTTTATTATTATAACTGGTGAAATGCACCTTAAATTAAAGTAAGAATTCGAAAATAAATCAAAATTTATGTGTTTTGATCGAGTAATCCAGTAAATCACATATATGCCGATGCTTGATGTGGTGTCTGAGAGTGCATAACTTCAATTAAAAATAAGACCTGAATCATGAGAGTCGGTCGCATAGAAGAGCCAAACAAACTCGGAAAAGAAACCCCTTTTTTAAAGCAAATTTGTTTGTAATTTAAAATAAATATATTAAAAGTATGTTATAAAATAAATATTATGCTATTTTTTTATAAATATTACCATTGACTATTATTGGATACTGAAGTTGTTTTTATAGTCAAAGAGATTACTTAAAATTCTAACGTTATTTAAACAAAACATTTTCTTCTAAGTCATATTAAGCACGTACGGTACATTAAAAAATGCGTTATTCAGATGTAATAATTTTCATTAATTGAATACCAAACAGTAAATACATTAGATATTCTGAAATGTTATACAATCTAACTACATATTTCTGTATACTGCTATGTAATTTGTCTAATTTTAATCACGTTTTACTTCATAAGTGAGCTCGTTCGCATGGCTCAATCACGTCCTGGTTGAAGTTCGTTCGCTACGCTCACTCACCTTTAGGTTGGAGCTCGTTCACTGCGCTCACTTGCCTTCAGGTTAGCTCGTTCGCTACGCTAACTCGCCTCCAGGTTGAAGTTCGTTCGCTACGCTCACTCACCTTTTGGTCCAAATTTAGCTGTTGTCATAAATTAAAAAAAATAATAGTGCTGCACCCTGTTGGTAATCCTTGTAAGTTTTTAATGCTTTTGCATAAATAGAACCAACTTTTTAGTTGAAACAGCTGACTAAATTCTTTAATTCCCTTTTAATATGAATACTCATAAGGTTAACATGGGGAACTATAGAGCCACTGGGGCGGAGCCCGAAAGGATTTTTTATATAAGAATATGCCTATATGTTAATCGGGAATGTGAGCAATCATCATGCCAAATTTCAGCAAAATCCGTCCAGTGGTTAATGCGTTTACTTGTCACAAACATACATCCATACATCCAAACTTTCTCATTTATAATATTAGTAGGATTTCTTTATATAATTGATTATAACTATACCATGTCTCCTGTCAAAACACTAATCGTTCGATTTGTCGTTGTAAACGGTTTTGGTGCAAATGCTGTTTTTTTTAATAATAATGACAATTTTATCTTAAGTTTGTATGGGCTTGGTTGAAGAATATCATGTAATAACCGAACATGGGAATGCAATCTTAACTCAAAACAAAAGAATAAGTATTGGATAATAATGACCAATAATACAATTAAGTTACAAAGATCACGGGAGTTAATATGACATGTTATATCCGGTCACTCTTTCTCTCTCTCACTCTATATTATATACATTCATGTACTGTATATACAGGGTTGAAAAAAGTCTTGGGCCAGTTAAATATTTTAAAAAGTACTAAAGACATAGCTTCAATTTATTGACTCTCACAAGCGGCCTTGGACATAAAGTGCAAATCTGGATCCTCGTCCTCAAAAACTACGATTTTGGTGGCGGTTGCTTTGGGGCAGACTCAACTGGTCCCGTAAGCCAGGTACCCTACTTCTACTGGTCCCAGTCTCAAGTAAGGTCTCTTAATCCGCACTTCCACTGGTCCCGTCGGCAGCCCCTTTGTAATTTGTCTAACAGGAATGGGAATGGGAAGTGTCTGTATAGCTATCAATGCCCATTCATCAGTAGGAGGAAGGGGCCTGAGGTGCTTCGTTGTCTCTAAAAACACATGTTTGGAGAGTGTTTGATAGATTTAGATAGTTTTACCAGTAACATTAAAAAGTACAGCAGTTTTTAAAAGGTGATTCAGCGAATGAGTATCAGTAATATGGCATGTTATAGAATTCATTGGGTTTTAATTCCTAAGGATACTAATACACAGTGTTGTGAATAATTTTCTATTATTTCATGCTGAAAATTTTTATTATAAAATACAAATGCGTTAAGAAAAGAACTGAAAAAATACCGTATACAAAGACATGTGTTTAAAACAATCTATATAAATAAAACTAGAGTTTTGTATGTACATTGCTCAGAATCATAAATTTTTAGGTTATTTTTACGTTTTATACATTAAAGAAGCCAAAACAAGTCTCATCTCAATTTCTGTCAGCCTGTCTTCCGTCTGTCACGGCCCAAGAGCCATTTACGCGGCCTTTTCCTGAAAAACGAGAGTACCTATCAAGATCCGAATCATTTTAATGTATTCACTGGATTGGCGAGAGTGTCTTTAGCTATTAAAATATGGCCTCACTACTTTTTAAATAAACTTACGGACGTTTAAAAACCCAATTTTGTGCGATTTTTGTCAAGTTTTCTCCCAATTTTTATCACATAATCATCTATGAAATAGCGAACAGCTGTTCGGATCAAGATTATTTTTCTCTAGATGTCACTGATATGTTTACATTTAATGTTATTTACAAATACCGCAATCATTTCCGATCACGTTTCAAAAGCAAATCCAAACCAAGTTGGATTAAAACAGTTTTTCCTTACATAACGGATTTAATTAATCGCAAGTTCAATAATTTGTGGGGTAACCGTAAATGAAAATAGAGATTCTTTGTGTATAAAAGTTTTTTTGAGTTTTGATAACCGGGAAAAAGACCTTGAATCAGTGTTTTATATGGCTGGGAAACTTACATTTTTTACATAAGCATTACCAATAGCTTACATAAAAGGTTTAAACTCATTAACGGCACTTCAATGGTGGTTGTGTAAAGTGTAAAGTGACAACTGCAGTGGGTGATTGTAACAGAGGTTTACGGATTATGCTCAAATCGCTTTTCCAATGTGTCTTCTCAACGCTATGTGCTGCTCGCTGGACCATACAGCAAATAGACCAATTGCCTATCTCTTGGGATCGTTAGTGAAATTTCCAACCTGAATGTTTAATAGCGAGGTTGAGGTATAGTATTTTAACTAAATATCGTTTGGTTAGTTAGGTAAGGTTAACCTAACCTAACTAACCAAACGATACGAATTAAACAATCGAATAATCAATATTACTCATTTGGTTGTTTGTGCCAACAGATATGGAAGTGTACCCCTTATAGTTCTATTACGCATTTTTTTTTTTTTTTTTTTTTTTTTTTTTTACTTGAAACTGTCGGATACTGTATTTGTTTATATATAATAGTTTGGCCAGCATATTTGAAAATATGCAAACCAACTGCTGTTCTTTATATAGGAAGGTTTCAACTGACCACTATAAGATCCCCGTGAGTAGATCGGGCACACAGCTAAAAGATGAATATTTACGATTTAATAATAACTAAGTACATTTAAAAACATATTTCACAAAAATTGACTTAAACATTGATCAAAAACCAGATCAAATACGATGATATATGAAATTAAATTGCGGAAAAGATATATTTACAATTGATAACAAAACAAAAAACTCATAAAATATACGAAAAAACTAAAAATACGACAAAATTAATGCTTACAAAGATTTTACAAACAAACTACCATATTACAAATGACTAAAAACTATATTTACAGACTCTATTCCCCTCGACTAAACCTCTCTGGGTAAGGAAACGTTTGATACATATTTTTAAATACCCCCGCCGCAGCAAACCTGCAGACTAAGCGATTTTCCATTTGCCTGATTGGTTTTACACTAAAATGTATCCTTAAAAATTTCACATTTATTCCCTACTAGCTGTTGTACCCGTGCTTTGCAACGGGAAGAGGACACAAAATGCAAAATAAACGGTATCAGCATTCTGACACATACTTTCTCCCATAAGTTTGTCAACAACCTTTATCATGTGTAAGCGGTGAGAGTAAATATACGGAAATGGGATTTGTAAGATTTTCTTCAGAATTTAAAGGACTATAAAATACTAAATTTTTATCAAAATCGTTCGAGCCAATATTGGGAAAATATGATTTTCCGTTATTTTATGGGGTTTTTATGGGGAAATAACATAATTTACAATAACTTGTGAACCGTAATTTTTACAGAGATGGGATTTGTACCATTTTGTTCAGAATATAAAGGACTATAACATACTAAATTTTTATCAAAATCGTTCAGGCCATTTTTGGGAAAATCTTTTTTTCCCGTCATTTTATGGGGTTTTATGGGAAAATATCCATTAAAAATAAAAATTTCTAAGAAATGAGAAAAACTATCAAAATTGTAAGGATCATAACATACTATGTTAAATAAAAACGGATTTTTTTGTCTAAAATCCTATTTTTCGTTATTTTATGGGATTTTTAAGGGAAAATAACATAATTTACCATAACTTTTGAACCGTAATTTTTACAGAAATGGGATTTGTACCATTTTGTTCAGAATTTAAAGGGCTACAACATACTAAATTTTTATCAAAATCGTTCGGGCCATTTTTGAGAAAATCCGATTTTTCCAGTTTTTTATGGGTTTTTATGGGAAAATCCCCATTAAAAATCAAAATTTCAAAAAAATGAAAAAAACGCCTGGAGATACCATGGATTAGAACCTACATACCAAATTTCATCGAAATCGGACCACAGGTGTAGTCTCTAGCTCTGTACACATCCAGACACACAGACACACAGACACACAGACACACAGACACACACACACACACACAGACATCACTTCGAAAACCACTTTTTTGGGTCCAGGGGGACCCAAAACGAATATATCCACTCAAAACTCAAACTCGAAAATTTTGACGAAAACAATACTTTCTCCATATACTATGGTATAGGGGGAGAAAGTAAAAGTTAATAGTACTGCACCCTGTTGGTAAACCTTATAACTTTTTAATGCTATTTAATATCATAGAACCAACTTGACTTGTGTAGTTGAAACAGCTGACAAAATTCTTTTATTCCTTTTAAATATGATTACTCATAAGGTTAACATGGAAAACTCCAGAGCCCGAGTATGGGTGGAGCCCGAAAGGACTTTTCAGATAAGAATGCGTCTATATATTAATCGGGAATGTGAACTATCATCACACCAAATTTCAGCCCGATCCGACCAGTATTTTTCGCGTTTACTTGTCACAAACATACATCCATACATCCAAACTTTCTCATTTATAATATTAGTAGGATTTAAATAACATTAGTTTAACGAGTATGCCTACTTAGGTTTGCTGCAACAGGGAGGGTAACAATGTGTTTTTTTTTATGTTAATAGTTTAGTATGAAATTAATGCATTTTCCAAATTTGATCAAAATATGTTCATAAACAAGCAAACTACAACAGTTAACTTATTCTCCATAAGAATAACATGGGAATTTTAAAATAACAGATTTTTGGAATTTTCTCCGTAACAATTAGGCGCATAATAACGCTTTAATATACTAAATAATTTGTTTTTTAAGCTCTACAAAATGGTTTGAATAGAAATTGCTAAATTTTAAGTTTTTAGAGTAAAAAATGGGAAAACACCATAAAAACCTCCATAACCCCCGGTTCCCATAGTCCGATCATGCTGGTTCGCGAACTCGTTCGAATAAACATAGGTTTACACGTTTGTACCAAATTTCATCAAAATCGGAACATTTTTGCTCGAGTTATCGCGCTAACGGACGGTGTGGTGTTATATATGAATTTGAACGGATGGTGTTTTTTGCCTCTAGGGACCTCAAAACGAAAAAAATAAATCGGTCCCGGGTCCAGGTCTCACCATGAGTACTACGGTAATAGCTTATTCCCTATAGGGGAAATTCGCTAAAAGTTACCAGGTTGATCTCCCCTGTTGAAAGAGATTCTAGCTTTTTGTCGATGAAGTATTTCATTGCTGCAGTCTTCTTTTTCCTCCACGTTCCTTCTCTCCCCTTAACATTTGATTTTGAGCATAAATATCCCTACTAACTTTGCTTATTACAGTAGGCCTACTACCTCTTGTACTCAATTTTGTTTACTTCTCTCATAGATGTTTAAAGGTATATTTATCAACTTCCCCTTATGGTAGGTGAGTGCTACAAAACCCCAAATTCGCAACATTCTTTGATACCGAGAGCGCTGCAAGTATTTGCTGTTGTTGACGTTTAGAGTGAAGTGATGCATTGTTTAGAGCTTCGCGATGGGATGATGACCTGGCGAGGGAATTCCAAAATTCGCACCATTCATTGCCGAGGACAGGACTGCAAGAATTTATTGTTTGTTTACATCACGCTTCATGCCTCATTGCCCCACTGGATTAGCCGCCCCAAAACTACCTGGACCTCTCGGGACCAGTGGAGTCGTTTTATTGCCCCAACCTTTTTCGACCCTCGGATTACGGGACCAGCTAACCATTACCCGTTGCTTTAATCAGGACTTATACAGCCATTCACAAATTAAACAAAGCCCAAAGCTCGTACCGCTAGTTCATTGAAATACAGAGCAGGTAGCCATACAGATAGACAGACGGGCGTTCCAAGTAGACTGCGCTGTACGAGCACGATATTCCGCCATTTTTTGGTGCGCTGTACGAGCACGCGCTGAACGAGCACGTAATCGACTGTGAATGTTATTGAAATGAAATTCACTTTTCGACATACAGTATACTACAGTATAAGATTTCCTTGTGTTTGCAAGGTTTAAAATAAATCAAAGTTGAGGTTTCCTTGATTTACCTTAGAAGTTAACAGGTGGCATATTTTATCAACCTTGTTAAGATTATTCCAAGTCACTCACATACAATGAAACAAAGTAACTTAAACCACACACTGCTTCTTCTTTTTCTCTTCTTTCCTTATTACCATGAAATTTAAATTTCTCCCTTAAGTCTGTCTCAAGTGTTATTTCAACAAAACGTTTCCTAGAAATTAAAACTTCTATCTTTTACAGCAAGGTTGTTTTTTTGCAGGAGTAAAGGTACTGGGTCATCGGTCTGTAGACTACGTGGAAGCTCGAGGTCTGATACACATGTTGAAAGAGTTTGACATCTACTCCAACTCTTGGGGACCAGCAGACGACGGACAGATCATGGAGCAGGTCGGCCGTATGACAGATCAGGCTTTTGACAAGGGAGCCTCAGAGGTAAAGCTTGAATTTCTACTACCTTTTTTGACTATGAATAGAACTAGAAATATGGTGTAGGCGCTGTTTTAGAATAAACATGAACTCAGTTGAAAAGAGCCCCTACTTAAAGTTTTGTTGCTTGATCTGTGGTAAAAGATTTAAACACATTATGACTTAAACAGATTATATTTGAGACCCCAGACACCGCAGATAGTCTTCACATAGGCTACACATCAACATTTACCAAAAGGACTACCAACATCACAAAACGTATTATCCTATGTACAAAGCGATGTACCAAAATCCATATTCAAATTACAGATGTTTGTCAGATAAGCAAATTAAACCAAGCCAAACTGAATATACAACTTATTGTTAACTGTATCATTTGTTTTATCACACCAATACAATGCAGTACACCATTTCCTTCCACCATGGTAGTACACAGTACACCTGTTAGTGTTTCCCAAACATAATACTGTATACACTATTCCTACAGTCTAAAATCAGGCAGAATATTTATAAGTTTTGAGTGTATAAGTTTAGTTTATTTATATTATTTATAAAAAAGTATAGTTTTGAGTGGCTATTTCAGGCTATTGCTACTAGCAGAGTACCCGTTCTTCGTACGGGGTTGGCGTATATAAGTATAAAATGCTTATTACAGTTTTATAATCTAGCTTTGCGTTTGCAATGGGGGAGGATAAGGTTTGAGAGAATTTGGTTCTTAATATTTACGGTATGCTATAGTATTACAGATATAGTATAGTATATACAGTTTAGTATTAACATCTACCATAGCCATTCTTCTCTACCACTGCACCTAAACAATATAAAAAAGTAAATTATCAAACATTCACTTAATATCACAAATTGATTAGTGATTACTTACACTCTTTAAACAGCAATTTGTTTAAATTAGATGATGTCAATTCAAATAATGTTTTCACCTTAATATATTTTATTCATTATTTTGCCTCCTGAACTGTTATTCAAAGTATTATCTAGGTTACGTACCTTATACAGTCAAAACAGTTCTGAATTTAGTCACTAAAGGACGATGCGCATTTCAGAGCTTTTAAGCTCTATCTTCAGGTCCGCGGATACATTTATCAATTCATCTTGCTATTTCGTCAAAATTTTTAAACATTAAAAACACATAACACTAACACATAATTCATTACATATATACAGGTACATGTGCCGGCCAAAAGCTTTGAAATGCGCATCGTCCTTTAGTGACTAAATTCAGAACTGTTTTGACTGTATAAGGTACGTAACCTAGATAATCTATAGCCTACTTATTTAATACGCAAGCACGATTTTTGTGACAATTACTCCTCCGAAATTACAGAACCGATTGACATGTTTTTGGTGTCATTGGAAAGAGCGTAACGTAAAGTTGTGCAGGAAACCTTCTTTTTAAGGAAATAATTAGAGAGTGAGGCCCTGGGGCCCTTTAAAGTTTCGTATTTCTCCATAAGGATAACAAGGGAGTTATTTTTTATTTACAGAAACATATGTTTGTTACTTGAAAATAGTCAAAGAATACTACATAATAATTGCTGTGTATTATGACTGTTAATGTATACTACATTTCAATCAAGGATTGTGTGCCTTAAACTTTACTTATAATGGATCTCACTACTTTATTTTCATGCTGGGAATAGTAAAACTTTGTTGAGAATAAGTTACCATATTTAGAAAACTTTACTATAATAATTGATGTATTTAAAATCACAAATCTTTGAAATTATTAATTCAAACGAAACAGCTGATCGAGAAATCAAACAAATCATCTACTTCATGTGAATAATGTTTTTACACAAACATAGTTTTTTTAACCAATAACTTGATTCTTTTTTACTTGTGGGTGTATTTTGAGTTTGCAGTTATGAAAGCACCAAGCCAAGTACCTTTTATCTAATTTTCTTTATAAACTAACAGTATTAATGAACTACTACATGAACTTTACAAGTTAGGTAATTAATTGTCAGTATGCCAAGGGGAAGAGTGGGTCCTCGAAAACAGTCGAAGGCAGAGGCACCCATCTAGAAAATACAACTGAGTTTTAAATATAGAGGTCAGTGGATTGACAAGACACAGATTATACTAATAAAAGGAGGCAGTGGTTTTATTGATATTAATACATCAAAAAGGGCCTCATTAATGGCACAAGGCTTCATGTGATCAGAACGGTTAACAACAATGTAAAGTAGAATGTAAAGTCTTAACATGGAACAAGTCAGTAAGGACATATTTTGATTTCGATGATAAAAAATTTGCCCGTCTGAAACAAAGTTACCTTTTAAAATGGAAAGATGCTAATTTCTGTTATCTTTGACATTTGCAGCACAAGCACTTTAATTAAAGAGCAGCAATGTTCTTAGCTTAAGTAAGGATACATCTTTTAATAGTAGGATAAGCATATTCATTACGGAAAATTCTGACCAGGGTAATATTCCTGAAGGTAACTTTATAACTAAAATCGTAGTATTTATGGAAGTGCGTTTGTGAAAAAAATATTGTTTTTAGTGTTTATTTTTAAAAGTGTTTTCATCAAGCAGCATTTTATGACCCTCAAAATATGCTACATAGGTATATGCTACATTCACTGCCTATTGGTTTGATATAATAAAATGTTTTGTTAAATGTGTTTTTAAAAATTTTTAAAAAATAACTACCCTGTAACATACTTGAACTTGAACACTTATTAATTTACTAAATATAATACGCACACAGCTAGAAAATAGCTGGATTGCCTCCCTTCTAATGCTTTATTATTACTGTATTTAATTTTCGACGAGTCAATATACTGGGTGGCGCATAAAGAACGCATGGATTTGAGTTGAGTGGTGAGAGCAATAAGAGCGTCCGTGGAGGGACTGGGCCTGGTTGTTTTGTAGGTTAGGGCGTCCAGTTTTAGTAGCAATGGTGCAATTGACCTGGCGCATCGCGTTTTTGCTGTAGAACATTTATTCAAAAATAATGAATCTGATATAACGGTTCAATGGTTTCTCCGTGCATAGTTCAATGGTTCAAAACAAAACCCGATCGCAACACAATACTTTGTTGGGTAGCTTCTTTTCGCACAACTGAATCAGCTATGAAGCAGAAGTGGTTTGGTTGTCCTTGCACGGCGCGAACTCCACAAAATGTCGACAGAGTAAGGACGTCTGTTATTCAAAGCCCTCGCCGCTTGACGCTCGTTGCAGGGCAACCTGAAAGATGAGTTAAAATTTTATCCTTACAAAATTATGATCGTAAAGAAGATTTATGAACGTGATTACGAACAATGAATGAACGATTACGAACAAACAATGAAAACTGAGAATGGTTGATGTTCTTCCACTGATGGCGTTTTGTTTATGATGTTAATGACGGAGTGCAGTTTCATTTGGATAGTTATGTCAATAAGCAGGACTGGCGCTATTTGGCAGCAGAAGACCCAAAAGAATTGCATCAAAAACCACTGCACGATTTGAAACTTAACGTTTGGTGTAACTTTCGAAAGTGGGAATTCTTGGGCCTTACCGTACTTTTTTGAGGACTCGCGGAACATACTTTGTGCAGAAAAGCTGTTGAACAGATTTAATTACTTTTGAAAAAATGTTCTACCGCAAAAATGCGATGTAACACGGACCACTGCACCATTGCTACTAAAACTGGACACCCTAACCTACAAAACAACCAGGCCCAGTCCCTCCACTACGCTCCTATTGCTCTCACCACTCAACTCAAATCCATGCGTTCTTTATGCGCCACCCAGTATATAACGATGAATTTGTTTTCTAATTTCATATGTTTTTGCGGGGCATTGAGCCGTACAGGTTCACTAGTACTTAATATATTGCAACATAAGAAGCTTAAGCTAAAAGTTTGATAATTTTTAGGGTAGGAAAGGCAAAGGGGCTATCTACGTTTTCGCAGGAGGGAACGGCAAGCACCAGGGAGATAACTGTGGTGCTGATGGACTCGTCAACAATGCACACACGATCGGAATCAGCAGCGTGTCACAGAATGGCAAGACTGTGTACTACAGCGAGCGGTGCACAGCTATCTATGCCGGTGCATACTCCGGGGGCAACAGCAATGATGAGAAAGTGGTAAGTACAATATATTCTTTAAAACTGATGGAACAATTCATTGCTTTGATCGTGAAGAGGTTTGTAAAAGTATCACCTCAGTCACCTTTTGAGGGCTTTGAGCATTCACTATTGATAGAACTAGATATTCCATCCCCATAATAATTTTGTCGCTAGATTTTTATAAAAATGGAGAGTCACCGACAGTGTAAGCAGATGTAAATGACTGATTTCTGTGGAATACGGTAGATCAACTTTTTACATCAACCAAGTCAAACTATCAGCTAAGCTGTGTGGTACATTTTATGTCACATCCACTATCTTAGTATCAACAACTAAGAGTGGAAATAATGTTGACTGTAGCCCACTCTGGAGTAGCTCATTCAAATAAACAAAAACTTTCTTTTGATCAACAAAAACAATTAGTGACAGCCGATCCACGTCTACTATACCTAAACTAAAAGTCAATGGTACTATGTATTATTACAGATATGAAAGTGCTTACCTCCTACAATTTTTTTTTAGAGGATATTCGTTTTTGTTACTGACCATTCCATGTAAATTGTTAATTTGTTTAAGTTTAGATTTTATTTAAGGCATGGTTTTACCTATTCACTTGGTGCATTCATGCTGTTCTTTAAAAGAAAACTGATTGTATGTTAAACTTAAGAAAACAATAATGACAATGTCTACTGGTATTACTTAATGAAAAATAAAGATCTTGAATCTTAAAGTTCAACCATTCACCTTGGATACTGCAACTGGACTTCTCCTCCTATTGTAGCATCTTCAGTAGTTTGATACATTTTTCATATTGACTTACGTTTGAATAGCTGATGTTGATCAAATATTTCTCTTCAAATATATTGCTTCCGACTTCAATCACCATGGTAGGGCCTTGAATTGACTTATTAGCCATAATTTTCAAACTTTGCAGAACTTATCTACTTTACCTACCTGTGATTGTTACAGGCCACCATAGACCTGAATGGTGGATGCACCACTTCCTTTGGTGGAACATCTGCGGCGGCCCCCATCGCCTCAGGCATTATTGCTCTTGTTTTGGAAGCCAAGTAAGCATAGCACTAACAATAACGACACATCTTAAACAATTTGTTCTAGATTGATTTTTTTTCAGAATTTTATTTTTTCAAAGTGAAGTGATTCAACTACCCTGACTTCTTATTTCTTAAGTAGCTGTTAATGAGGATTGACTTAAATCAACTCCCCGATACTGTTTTTTTAAGGTTTTGAACGAAGTTAAAATACTAAATAAACTCTATGAACCTGATTACTTTAATGTATTTTTTATAAGAGTAAACCAAACCAAGACTACCGATAACCGCTTGCTTGTTTATGTAAAGTTTAAAATACGCATTCCCGGAAAATATATTATACTCAGAAAAGACAGATGCAGCAAAGTTACTAGATTTTGGTACAACTGTGGCTCGTGTAATCTTTCACAAATACGGAAGTAATTAAAATAATCATCATGATTATTATTACACATACTAATAAAAATCTTAAACTCTCTCGCCATTTTGCAAACTATATATAAATCTTTTAAAATTTCTCCTGCAGAATTGCATAAATAGGCTTTTTTCCTATCCAGCCCAAAGCTGACAGTTCGAGACATCTACCACATAATATCGATGGGAGCCGAGGTAGCACCGGTAGCAGATAATGGAGACATTTGGTACAAGAATGGCCGAGGCTTCTGGGTCAGCAACGACTTTGGGTTCGGCCTCCTCAATGCAGAGAACATGGTCAAACTGGCCAAGAGCTGGACAAACGTACCTAAGAAGAAAACTTGTGTTGTCAAACTCAATCCTGAGTGAGTAACGTATTGGGTAATTTAAATTCAGATTAACATTTAGCTCTTTGCCCAGGTGTCCGCCACTGTCTGAAAGGGCAGATTGATTGTGTATCGTTAAATCAGCAACGTAGTCAAAATGAGAGTTTAATAAGTTGGAGCTTCTCAAAATATTGTCTGAATTGTTTCGTATCAGTCCATTTATGTTTTTACCAAAGTCAAACACTGAAATGTTTTTCTCTAAGCTAAGAAAATGTATGTTTTTAAAGGATAGATTTTTTTGTTCAAAGGAACACTGAATGTAACAAGGAAACACAAAGCATACAGCATTGAGATCTTAATACATGATACCGAGTAAAGAACTGACTGATCTTAGTAATTAACATAGCTGTCATCTCAATAATTCAGAACTCATCATGTTCACTCACCTTCATCTTAGGCAGGGTGCACACTGGAGAAATCCGTTTCAGGAAACCAATTTCATGAAACGTGAAACTTTAGTTGCTCGCAACAGATGGATTAGTTTAACACAGGGTAGTGCACACTGCGTTGCATGAAACTGTAATTTCATTTGTTTCTTGCAACTGGTTTACATGAAATCCAAAAAACAGATTTCGTATAGGCTTCAGTTTCACGTTTCTATTGGTTTTCTTGACTTACCTCAATGTATTGTTATTTTTCCTCAGCTCACAGAGCTAACCTCCGGTTGGCGTCCTTCTTTTTTATTAGTGGGCTAAGTAATTCCACTAAACGTTCAAAAAGAGGCTTTGGCATTCTTAAAAATCTAAAAATATTACAGGATTACTGCATAATTAACGAGCTACAATGTAAGTACTGTGTTGACCATCCCTAATCAACGGGTGAACCCAATACTTCCTTCTTTTAGTTTTCTTTAGCCATCACCAATTAGTCACATCATCATCATTCGAATTCATAAGTCACATCATCATCATCCGAATTCATATCACGAAACTGATGGAATCCCGTTTCTTCTGTGTGCATTTGTTAAAGAAATGGTTTCCTTGAAACCAATTTGATGAAACCAGTTTGCTGAAACGGGTTTCTCCAGTGTGCACCCTGCCTTAGGATACACATGTATGTAGGTGACAAAACATGGAATCTAATAAAACTGTATATTTGACTTGATTAAAATGTGATTTTTTAAATCCTTTTCAAACGAGACTTGTTTGCTAAGTTGAAGGAGTTCTAGCTTAGTGAGTTGTTCCTTGGACTATGGAGGATGATAGACATCCTATTTCTGTGTAAAGTTGTGAATGAAACTGCATTATTGAATCGAGCCACTGACGAATGACGGAGTGTGCTACTATCAATTATTGTTTTCTGTTGCATACATAGACTTTATAATCAAGCCAGACTTAAAGAAAAACTTACAAACTATAGCATGTTATGTGTGAGGTAAATTATCAAAGTATCAGAAGCTAATAGTGGAAAAGTAATTTGACAGAAGAGCATACAATGTGAGTCCCTGATTAAACATGGTTTATTTTTTTAAGAAATAGGATACAATTGCGGCCATAAGGATGGAATATCTAAAACTGTATGAAAACGTCATTGATTATGCTGAAAAAATAGTATTTCCATAGTATGACAAAAAAGAGTATTTCGACGTTCATATACGAAAACATTATGATGTAGGCCTAAATTTTATGTGGATGAATAAATTGCAGATCGCCCATATATTTCACAGTGGGAGAAGTGGCTGATCTTGAGTTTGACGTGGATGGTTGTCTAGACAAAGAAGAAGACAATGTCAAGTTCTTGGAGCAGTTAGAGGTTACAACTACTGTCCAGTATCCCTACAGAGGAGCCATAACAATAACCATCACTTCTCCTTCAGGTTGGTAAACACCTTCCTTCACATACATTGTCTGATAATAAAAAGTAATCCTTTTGGTTTCAAATTTATAAAGACAATACTGAGAGGAAGCCTAACTGATAGGAAACCTGAGTTTTGACGTCAACCTTTTGCTTTCTCATAGATTTTTTAAATCTTTTATCTCTTAAATAATTTTCCCCTACATGAGTTTGTTTGTTGGCGGTTCCACTCAACAGTTTGGTGTTTGGATTACCATTAATGTTGTTGTAGTTGGTTTTTTTTTTTTTTTACTTGTAATGCCCATGACTGGCAGTTTACAAAAAAGACTTATCCCACTCAAAGTTGTTAAATGTTTGATCCAATATTAAATTACAATAGTCCGTTCAAAAAATTTAGGTGGTTTAAGGGAAAGCTTTCTTGGGTTCCCTCACCACTTTTTTTTAGCATAATCTATATATCAGCTGATCAGCTGTCGGCCAATGTTTCAGAGTTAAGGTGAGGTGAAGGGGATGGAATCGCTTCCCCTCAAACCTCCAAAACTTTGAACAGACTTTAATCTTACAGTATACTTATACATATTGTATAATATAACAGGTAAATTCTGAATATTTAGAGACTTGTAAGTAATGCGTTAGTTGAAACTTCTTACTTCAATCACCTGACCATGTTTTATAGTGCAATATTGCAACGGTCCTTTGAACCTGAGGCGGGCGATATAATTTTCCAAGTGTATAAATACACACTAAGCAGATTATCTATGCAAAACTACACATTAAAAATTTTGTCTTGTCCTTCTTTCAAACAGGAACGAAGACTACTCTTTTGGAGCCTCGGCCAAAGGACAGTAGCAAAGATGGACTACAAAACTGGAGCATCAAGTCTGTACATAACTGGGGAGAAGACCCTAAGGGAGTGTGGGAGATAGAGGTCAAGGCTACAGTAAGTGTTGCCAACCTTCCATTGCTATCTAGTACACTTTCATTTCCGAGTTACTAAGATTAGTGTTTTCCAAACTCTTCTCATGTAAAGTTTACGCACAAGCCGCAGGCCAGTGGAAAGAGACTTTGCACTTGTGTTATACATTATATTTGTCCTACAATTACTAATAAAGTGTGTTAAATAATGGGTAATTGAATGTATTTAGAGGTTAACTTTTACCATGCATTTTCACAAGACTGTAA
The DNA here is from genome assembly GCF_028750875.1 of Macrosteles quadrilineatus. NCBI lineage: Eukaryota > Metazoa > Arthropoda > Insecta > Hemiptera > Cicadellidae > Macrosteles > Macrosteles quadrilineatus. Next base: position 17,189,822 of record NW_026542602.1, read on the forward strand.
CAAATTCTAACCTAAGAAATTTTCTCACAAACAAATCAAAACCTAGATGGAATTGTCTCACAAACAAATCAAAACCTAAATTTAATTGTTTAACAAATTCAAAAATTAGCAAATACAAATCTTAATGAAATTTGACAAACCTAATGAATCAAAATATGAATTTAATTTTTGGTTTGTAATGTTGTTAACATGCAACAACAGGTTTATACTTTGTTTCAATGTCTTCATTATTTGCCAACATTTTGCTTACAAATAATTATTCTTTCAAACACTAAACAACACGTTTTATGTTACGTTAAATACAAGCGCCGAAAGACAATTGTTTACACACAACAAACAGGTTTATCTTTGGGTCATTATGATAAATCTCAAAAACTAATTTAAGTAATTTGCTTTGTGTAGAGAATACAAAACGTGAGACCCTACAACGGCTACATCAAGGGTTTTATACTCACTCTCCATGGGACATCTGAAGAGCCAGCACACTTTAAAGACCTGCCTAGGAAATACGCAGCTTTCCGTCTTCCAAATGGGAAAACCAGCGAGGTATAGTTTGTGAAATAAATATTACTGCATGCAATATTTTATTTTGCTCTTTATTTTCCATCCTCCCTTCCGCTAACTCTTTATAATAATTATCCTGTGGTTTATTTCTTTGCACTTCTTATTTTTTACCCGTTCTCCTTATTTACCTTCTGACATTCTGACTGCAAAGAGAGGGTGTCAAGTGAGGACTGCTTTGTGCAAATACATTTTCCTGTTTGTAATCTGTTTTATTTACTCTGTTTTCTTACCTCCATCTTGTCTTGCTTGGCCATCATAGAGTCTTTTTGAAATGTGTAGTTGTGTTTAAATGTAATGACTGGTACAGAATTAATGTGGAAACATGTTTTGAATGTACAAAACCAAAACATGAGAAAGTGAAATATTATGTATGATTACTTGTTTTTCTCTATGTATGTTTTTTAATGAATATTTGTTTGTTGTTGTTGGAATAAATTATTTTGATTTAATTCAATTTGATTTGCCCATAAACTAATCAACATCATAGTATGTTTTATCTATGACTAGTGTACATGTTGCTCGAATACGAGCAATTGCAAAGTATTACATTTCTGAACGAATAACAGTCATATTTGGGGCGGTCCATTCAAAAAATTACTTTATAAATTTTTTTCGAATTTGAGTTATTGGTATCACTGCATTCAGCAGATAAAGGCGCATTTATTTGTTATAAAATATCGTGTCAAAACTTGTTTAATCCTACTAATATTTAATGTTAAAAAGTTTGTGTAATTTCCAAAACTCACTTTATTTCGGTTGTATCATTCGAAAACTCACATAATCCACCATAATAGGAGGGAGTGTATTCTTTGTTTTTCCAAAACCATCTTAATCCTCTTACCCAATCGGTGGCCTGAATTCAGTAATGTGACTTTGTTGTCATTTTGGCTCTGTCGTCGGACTACCACACGAGGAGGAGTATTGTGAAGTATGACCTGCTCAAGATGACAGTTTTGTAGTTTAGAAGGGTACTCTTGCTCTTAAAGTACCAATCAATCAATTTGAAAGATGTTAACATAGTAATTTTCTCACTTTTCATTTTATAGTTTAGAGAACGTCTAATGAACTGTACTTCCGTATGGTAATTCGTTTTACTGCAAAATATAAAAATAATTAATGAAACGGTTTTTTTATAATTTATAACATTTCCAGGTTATAAAATATTTAAAAAATATTAATATTAAAAATATTATATGAAAACAAGCAATATTATTAGGTCTTTGTGTTAATATTTTGTTGTATTGTTTGAAACCAAACTGATTAGTTAATCCATCCATTAGTTAATGCCATCCTAGTGTATACTGTCTTTCCAAAACCAACTTTATCCTTAGGCGTCAGAGCAAAACTAACTTCATCCATAGGCGTCAAACCAAAACGAACTTTATCCAATTTGTGTCAGGGCAAAACTTACTTTATCCAAACTTAAAACTAATTTTTTCTCAAAAACTACACATATTAGGACGAAAAGGCATGCAATAATACACAAAAACACATATCTTTAACTTCGGATGAAACAAAATATAATACTGTAACGAGGTGTTAGCCCGTCCTACGTACGGGAATTCAGTAGTCAGTTAAAACCGTGTACAATTCAGATCAGCTAGTTTACACATATAAAGACAAAGTTTCTTGCAGTTTTAATGTGAAAAATCATCTTGTAAACAAATGTTGTGTGACCAAATATGTTTTTATTCCATCATAGGCCTATACGATATGCATTTTAAATCCGACAATTTTACAATAAAACAGCAATTCTGCAATTTTTACGATGTGAAAAGCGTTGAAGTGAGATTTGCAGCCGATTCGCACAGACGCACACTGATTATAAGTAACCTTCAGTAGAGAGAGTAATAGTCAATTGAGAAGTGTATAGACCTAGTCAACGATACCACCTTCCATAGCATACCTCCCTCTTCCATAATTATTATCACCACAATACAACTACTATACACAATTTCCAGTAGGTCTGAATAGAAACGACCTAAAATAAAACGATAGTATCCAAAAAAATTCACAGTACACATAATTTAACTTTGGTGTCCTAACATCAAAACTAATCGTCACACCTATCTTTTTATATCAATTTCACTGCATTAATTGCTAAATAAATAAGCGTAAACAAAGAAAAGTAAAAACAATAACAGTTTGTTTTGAAACAGCTGTTTGGTTCAAATAACATTCATTTGAAAAAAAAGAACTGGTCACATATTGTAGCAGGAATATAAAAAGTAAACACGCTACGCTAGTAAAGCTAATGACGTAATTGTCAATGTTTATTATCCATACCGTTATCAGTTCTATCCTTGATAATTACCCACCCTCATTGAATAAATGTACATCGCTATAATTTCCCATATTAGTTAATTTAAACTACAATATATTCATAGTTGAAATAAGTGATATTTTCACATTTGGGGGCGCTGATATAGGCGCCCCCAAACGTAACCACAACTGAACACGATTTCATAAAAGGATGGTTTGTCTAATTGAGGTATCCTAGGTCAATGTTGATGTTGTGTTCAATCTATGTCATCCATCTGTTTATCTTTGTATAAAACCCGGCTGAGGTTGTGGTGGTAATTTAAAATCGTGATTCCTGATTATTCTTGATCTTCTTTTTATGACATCAATATTTCCGGGCCTAATCTAAACAAAGTTAAAGCAGACAAACATTAATTGCAAACAAAAAGCTACCATGAATAATTAAAACATGTTAACTTTGTTATTTTTCTAATCTTTCCTTGAAAAGTGGAGCGGTAAAATAATTTGCATTTACCCTTTTTTATTAAGACTCGTGTACAGAGCCTCTATTTGTACTGTGGTGTAATTAATTTTGGTTAAAACTGTGGTTTAATCTGTGGTCTAATTATCTACTAATCTTACTTATTTCCTATAATCAATGACAAAAATAAAATAACCTCATAGTTCCATAGTTTATATTTAACCAGCTGTTAGTTGAAACAAATTATATTGCTCTAAAACAAATCAAAGATTACAAATATTGCTTTAAAAAATAATTTGAACATCCCAGTATTTTACTATGTATATTTAATTAATCTGTCATCCTCTTACAGAAGAATTAAACGTATCAAAGATTAGCATTACACATAGTATAAATAAGTCAACCCTAAGTATGTCTTTACATTTTTATCCAAATGCTGAATTTGTGACACAAAGGCTGAATGTTTACAGCTGTTATGTTAAGCAAATTATTTCATGCCAAAAGCTAGTTTAGAATCTTAGCGTCGGCTGCTAGACTTTAAAAAAAATTAAAACTTAATTTCTAAAAAACTGGGACCCTACACTAAAATTATGGCTTCGACATTCCCTAGTTCTCAAAATGATCTTTCTTTCAACACAAAAATCATGAAAATCCGTCGAGTGGTTGATTCAGAATCGTGAAATAAAAAAACACTGTTTCGTTTTAATATTATAGATAGATTCACTGTCATGATAATTACCGGTAATGAAAGGTTTTTTCATTTCCTGAAAATTTTAAAAATAAGGATAATGTGAGTTTTGGGATGGACCGCCTCATTCACAATGAGTTTAAAATAATCAACTCAATTAGATTATCGGTGTGTAACTCATGGAAATACTCACGATGTACACAACAGTTCGATATAATCAGCATTTCCTGAAGCCTAAATATTTGATCATATTTCATAAGCTGATATTGTTTTTTAGTGTTCTCTACAAATTTTTCCTGACTTTTAGCCGCATGGTTGTCCAAGTTTATCTTTGTTATTATTGTTATTGATAATGTAGCCTGCATGGTACCATTTTTGTCGCCAGCAGTAAGTTTACAAATTTCAATATTTTTTTATTATAGATAAAATTTGTTCTCGTTACCTTAAGGACTTCCTGCATAACCTGTCTGTCACAAATTTGTTTGTTCAATTGGCGTTTTTTGGTTGGTTACAAACAATAACGTTAATTATATTTACCGGTACCCGAGAAAATGCAAAGTAAAAGGCCTGATGTTGTTCTGTTGGTTTTTTGTTTCTCTTAACTGTGAATAATAATTAAATCATTCAATGAAAATGTTAGGAAAGGTTTCTTGGATGTAGTAATAGGCTACTAGTGTCCCTGTTGCTCGAATTCGAACAATGCTATGTATTACAGGCGTTATTTAAAAACGAATAACATTCATAATTATTGATGACTTTAAAAGATTCGACTCAAAGATTATGGAATACTCAAGATGTACATAACAGTAACAGATAATAATCAACATTTCTTGTAAATACCTTATCATTTTTCAAAAGCTGATCTTGTTTTTTAGTGTTTTCTACAAATAGCCTTACTCATAGCCGCATTAGGTTGTCCATAATAACGATTATAAATAAAAATTAAAAAACACATTATTTTCTATTTCTTCTCCTTGGTGGTGTTCGATGACTTTGCTATGTTTCCATAGTTAGCAAATCGGCTCTTTCAATGATTACTAAGAAATGCAGCACAGTGTTAATTCAGTTTTATTTTTAGTATATCAATTTATCCAGGCTCTCTAGTTTTTTTTTTTCATTCTAATATTTACGCCAACCCAAATTCAAACAGTAAATATTTCATTTCAACCAAGTAAGGAAATGCTTGAAGCAAACTCACTTTTAAATTAGCAAACTTATTGGCTGTTTACAATTAACATATGTTCTTCTTCTCACTTTTAATTTCTGACAACAGCTGGAGTTTCATAACTATTTGTTTCCCATGTTAATCTTATGGAGAAATACGAAACTTAAAAGGGCCCCAGGGCCTCACCCTCTAACTATTTCCCTAAAAAGAAAGTTTCCTGCACAACTTCACGTTACGCTCTTTCCAATGACACCAAGAACATGTCAATTGGTTCAGTAGTTTCGGAGGAGTAATTGTCACAAAAAACCTGCTTGCGTATTAAATAAGTACTAGTGTCCCTGTTGCTCGAATTCGAGCAATTTCTAAGTATTAGAGGCTTTATTTTAAAAGGAATATCGGTCATAATTTCTGATATTTTTAAAAGATTCGACCATAAGATTATGGCAATATTCAAGATGTACATACAGTAACAGAATACAGTATATCAATTTATCCAGGTTCTCTCGCTTTTTTCCATTGTAATATTTACGCCAACCTAAATTCAAATAGTAAATATGTATTTCATTTCAACCAAGTCAGTTAATGTTTGTAGCAAACTGTTAAATTAGCTAACTTATTGACTGTTCAAAATTAACGTATGTTCTTCTTCTCACATTTAATTTCTGCCAACAGCTGGAGTTGCATAACAATTTTTGTTTCCCATGTTAATCTTATGGAGAAATACGAAACTTTAAAGGGCACCAGGGCCTCACTCTCTAATTATTTCCCTAAAAAGAAAGTTTCCTGCACAACTTCACGTTACGCTCTTTTTAATGACACCAAAAACATGCCAATCGGTTCAGTAGTTTCGGAGGAGTAATTGTCACAAAAAACCTGCTTGCGTATTAAATAAGTACGAGAGGTCGTCCAGTGGTCGAAACTCGACCAAAAATATGTAATGTACTCACTTATCTATTTTCACCCCACTTTATAAAACATGTGATTGGAGTTTCCTCCATTTGTTTTGATTTTCTGTTTATATTTCGTTGTTATTTCGTAACCAGCATAGCAACGCATAAGATCCATGTTAATTTTTTCAAATTTTTAAACTCATTTTTTGTGCTTATCTTTGAGCCTATTTAAATTTATAAAGGGATTCTGCACACCTACAGGAAAATAGCTTTCCAACGGTTTGCGTAGATTTTCCCTACGATGCACACGAGCTGAGAAAAAAGGTTTTAAAGAAACATGCTTGCCTATTAATATATAGATAGATAGATAGGTTCTTCTGAGATCACTTGACTTTTATGGAAACATAGATTAAATGTCCTTGACGTACCAGATCCATTTAGCCTTAGACGGCTTTCTTCTGCAATGAACACAAAGTTAAGTCCACGTTTCCTACTAAAAATTGTAGCTCTTTGGCTAACATACTAAAAAAGTATGTTGTTTATGTAAGTAGAAAACTTTTTATGGTTTATTTTGTAGTGTTTGGTCTGCAGAGTGACATACTACAAGTTGCCAAAAATCGGTCCACGGGAAAACCCCTAAAATCACAATTAAAAATTGTGGCTTTTCCCAACATTGGACAAATAAAAAACAAATTGCACATGCATTTTTATGCACATTTTTTGAGATATTAACTTGGGACCACCGCCAATGTTTATTTATGTTTATGTTTATGTTTATTGGGTGGTTAGTGCTTCATTCCGATAGGGAACACGTTTATGGCTGCCATCTTGGATCCGCCATATTGGATATTAATATTTTTTTGACGTAATGATAGTGTTGTGACACATCATCATAAACTAGATTTTCACGCTGATTTTAATGCCGAAATCTGTTTAAAAATTTTTCTAAGCGAATTTCCTATATAGGAAACTAGCCACCATACCCTTGCTTCGCAACGGGAACCCGGGACCGATTTACTTTTTTGTTTTGAGGTTCCCAGAGGCAAAAAACACCATCCGTTCAAATTCATATAAACTAGTGTACCTGTTGCTCGAATTCGAGCAATTGCAAAGCATTACAGGCGACTCACGAAGATTATGGAAATCCTCACGATCTACACAACAGTTAGATATAATCAAAATCTTTTGTAAATATCTTATCTTTTCTCGAAAAATTCAGTAAATCACAATTTAAATATTAACAGCTGTTTCATTAAAAAATAGTGTAGAAATATGCATATGGCAAACAAATTTGAAGAGGCAACTTTAAAGGCTTCTGGGGCCAGAGCCCTAAGGGAATTTACCTCGTTCCTCTTTTGATGGCTCATCTATAGACCAAGACCTTTCTTTAGAGACTCCTACCAAGTTTCTACGCCCAGCCGTTCTCTCAAATTAGCTGGGACAAAAACCCAGTTTTTCCTCCATAAGAATAACATGGGATGGGAATTCAAAGGCCACTGGGGCAGAGCCCCAAGGGAATTTACCACGTTTCTCTTTTGATGGTTCATCTACAGACCAAGACCTTTCTTTAGACACCTCTACCGAGTTTCTACGCCCAGCCGTTCTCTCAATTTAGCTATGACAAAGAAAAACAGTTTCAAATTAATATATAGATACTAGCAGTTACCCGGCGCGCGCGTTGCTGCGCTAACAAAATACATCTGTCCGTGTGAAAAGCATGTTTTTTATACATTTAAACCGACGATAGTCAGGGATTGCCCTATAATGGTGATTGCGAAAGCAAGACACTAAGGAAATTGTAGTTGCTTCAATTCAGAGGGTAATTCGGATGAAATCACCAGTATTCTTATGATTAACACTATTTTTCCCTTAAACCTACCACTTATAATTTTTGCTTTAATCAATTTTGACGTAATTTTTTTAATCGTTAGTCTGGTAACGTTGTACAGCTTAAGTGGATTTAAGTTTCGCATAAGTATTGTTGGAGTTCCTTCTTTTAATGACAGTAATGCGGTGGGTTGATGACAAATTGAGAGGCATTTGAATACCCGAGATAGCACGCACGATTATTATTAACTTAATAATTTATGTTAGATTGTGTGGGTATAGAAAGAAAGATAAAAATATTAAGGCATTGTCATCCGATCCCTTTTATTGTTTATAATACTTTGATAAAGGTTTTTATGTTTTTAATATTTAACATTGGAGAATTTAAACGTTGTTGAGTGCACAGGTGTGCTGCGATTGGGGTTTAATACATTTGGACTTATTCAAAAGTAAAATAGTTTTCTGTGCTGCACTCTGTAGAAACACTGTGGTACTATTTCAAATCATGACCAATGCTAATACAGAATGTTGTGATTATTCAAACCTACAAAACAGTTGGTGAAAGTAAACATCTGCTTTTAAATTATATTTATTTGTAAACATTGTAGATCAAAAAGTCTGACATTGACCCACTTAAAACCCCCTGGGGCAGAGCCCTTTTGACGGATCCGCACCAAACTTCACTCGAACTATCCTTGAAAGTATCTTAATAATGCCTGAAAGTTTCATTACAATTTGTCGAGCGGTTTTGGAGTCCATAACGTATATACACACACACATACATACATAGTTCCTCTTTTATAGATATAGATATCTATATATTAATTTGAAACTGTTTTCTTTGTCACAGCTATTTTGAGAGAACGGCTGGACGTAGAAACTCGGTAGAGGTGTCTAAAGAAAGGTCTTGGTCTGTAGATGAGCCATCAAAAGAGAAACATGGTGAATTCCCTTGGGGCTCTGCCCCCGTGATTTTTAAATTCCCATCCCATGTTATTCTTATGGAGGAAAACGGGGTATTTGTCACAGCTAATTTGAGAGAACGCTGGGCGTAGAAACTTTGGTAGGGGTCTCTAAAGAAAGGTATTGGTCTGTAGATGAGCCATCAAAAGAGGTCAGAGGTAAATTCCCTTGGGGCTCTGCCCCAGAAGCCTTTTAAGTTGCCTCTTCAGATTTGTTTACATATTCATACCATATTCATAATATGACCATATTCATAATTCTACACTACTTTTTAGTGCAACAGCTGTTAATATTTAAGTTGTGATTTATTGAATTTGTCAAAATGAAGTACAGTATTTGCAATGGATTTTTCTGATTTTAAAATTGATTTTCTTCTGCATCGTGTCATGTTTTGCAATATAATGTTCTATTACCAAATCAGTGGAAAATCCCAATATCACAGTAACTTTTAAAATTATTTCTTATGGAGTTAACTTATATCTATTGTATGGGTTGGTTTCTGCCTTTTTACCACTTCTTGGTAATTGTACGTAGGTGATATTCTTTGGCATATTGCATCTGTAGATGAAACATGGGTTGGTGTATTTATTACAATGGAAAAGAGCGAGAAATCCTGGACAATTTTATATAGGCTAAAAATAAAGCTGAATAACACTGTGCTACATTTCTTGAGCAATCATTGAAATAACCGATTTGCAAACAATGGAAACATAGAAAAAGTCATAGAACACAACCAAGTAGAAGAAATAGAAATAATATTTTATTCACACTAAAAACTCTCAAAAAACAAGATTAGCTTTTTGAAAAAAGATAAGATATTTACAAACGATTTTCATTATATCTAACTGTTGTGTAGATCGTGAGTATTTCCATAATCTTTGAGCCGCCTGTAATGCTTCGCAATTGCTCGAATTCGAGCAACAGGTACACTAGTCTATATATTAATTTGAAACTGTTTTTCTTTGTCATAGCTATTTTGAGAGAACGGTTGGGCGTAGAAACTCGGTAGGGGTGTCAAAAGAAAGGTCTTGGTCTGTAGATGAGCCATCAAAAGAGAAACATGGTAAATTCCCTAGGGGCTCTGCCCCAGTGGCCTTTAAAGTCCCATCCCATGTTATTCTTATGGAGAAAAACGGGGTTTTTGTCACAGCTAATTTGAGAAAACGGCTGGGTGTAGAAACTTGGTAGGGGTGTCTAAAGAATGGTATTGGTCTGTAGGTGAGCCCTCAAAAGAGAAACGAGGTAAATTTCCTTGGGACTCTGCCCCAGAGGCCTTTAAAGTTCACTCAGCAATTTTGTTTACATTACGACCATATGGATAACTTTACACTACTTTTAATGAACCAGCTGTTAATATAAATTGCATTCAAAGGTCTACTGAAACTGTCAAAATTAAATGTTTACATTATTATTTATGATTTTAAATTGACTCTCCACTGCATGGCAAATTTTTTATAGTTTCAACAAAATGATGAATTTATGATACGTTTTAAATGTTGTGATCAAATATATATATGCTCTTAGAAAATTTTAAATTATGAAATAAGTGTGACATATCAATTTTAAATTGCCTACTTTCAATTACCATTTATTTTTGAATTCAAGAAAGAACACCAGAAATTCATTTATTGGTATAAACGTTTTCGACAATCGGGTTAAAAATTGTGTCAGAGATGAGAACGTTGAGGATGAGAGCTGTGTTCAAGTTTTGGAATAGACTAACTACGGAGTATGTTTCATCTATGGTTTTGGTGAAGTAGGTGAACTAATGTCAATTCAGGTATTTAAAAAAAAATGTGTACAGGGTTTTTACTTTGCTGTACACATGTAACAACGCATCTAAACCTCACTACATACAAAGCATTCGGAAACACAACAGTGTCATCACATCTAATCGCATTTGCATAATTTGTTACCAAGGCTGGACTAGGTTATTGATTTGGTTCCGCAAATGTTCAAGATTTGTGATCAAATTTTCTACAATTATGGTTCATTCCATCCACGAAATACATGCACAGCTTTATGTTATCGATCTGGCCAAGGCGAAACTATCCCATAAGTTAATGAATTATCAAGTAAGAACAGGATGATTAAATACATGGGTCGATGTAGCAAGAGAAGGAATTAAAATTGCTTAGATCGAAGTAAGAATGTTACTGCTTTCTAGAGAATCAGATATTTTTTATCAAATACAAAAAGAAACTGATTTAATATGCTGATAAAATTCTGTATTTTTATGACCAAAGATGAAGATTTACTTATAAATCCGGATACAATCTGAATGATTTTCCTAAAGTAGATTGAATTAGTTGTTAGTAATAAATATTGACTCTTTCCGTAACATGATAGACTAATTATGTGAACTCATTCTCCCATATAGTGAAAGTGGCTTTGACATGAAACAAACTCATGAACAAACAATTATAAGACTCCTAAAAAACCTTTTGGGCAACCTAAAACCGATAAAAAGGTAGGAAATATTGTGTTAAACGAATTTATCAATCACGTTTTTTAGGGAACACAATCGTCATACTTATTATTATGTTTATCCTCCATTCATTTAACTAAGATTTTAATGACTTCACTCTATCTATCGCAGTTAGCTGAATTTACATAAAACCCCAAGATTAACTGTCGCTAGTAACATATATATTTATATATTCACTAGCAGAGTACCCGTCCTTCGTACGGGGTTGGCATATAATTTTAACATGCTTATTGCAGTTATGCGTTTGTAATGAGGGAGGAGAAAGTATATTTATATATTCATATATGTGTGTCCATTAGCGTGATAACTCAAGCAAAAATGATCTGATTTTGATGAAATTTGGTAAAAACTTATAAACCTACATTTATTCGAACGAGTTCGCGAACCAGCATAATCGGACAATAGGGACAGGGGTTTATGAGGGGTTTTATGAGGTAAAATGGGGTTTTATCTTTTTTCACCCTAAAAACAAAAACTTTCGCAATTTCTTTCTAAACCATTTTGTAGAACTTAAAAAAGGAAATAATTTAGTATATTGAAGCTCTGTTGTATGCCTAACGGTCACGGAGAAAATTAAAAAAAGTGTAATATAAAATTCTTATGTTAGTCTTACGGAGCAAATGAAAACTGTTGCAGTTTATGGATGTTGCAGTTTACTTGTTTATGGATATATGTTGATAATATTTGGAAAATTTATTTATTTCATCCTATACTATTGATTATGGTCAAAAAACACTTTTTACCTCCCCAGTAGCAGCAAACCTAAGCACTCGTTAAATCTAATGTTATTCAAATTCTGAATAAATATGTCTTATTTAAGGAAATATTTTACTAATATTTAATCAGACAAGTTGAAATTCGCTTAGTCTGCAGGTTTGCTGCGGCGGGGGTATTTCGTTTTAAAGATATATTCAAATGAAAACTTTCCCCCATACAATTCTTATGGACGTTTCGTACTTTGATCATTTTTTAATAAATTTTTTTATATCTCCAGTTTTTTAAAGTCGGACTATTTAGAGACAAGGTACAAACCAAAGCATAAAATTAAATTAAACTTTTTAAAAAAACTGTTTTTCTTAAAATATTTATATCTCGGGCTGTAAATACGCCACAAAGTTCTTTCTGGTCTTTAATTACTCAGTAAATGTTTGGCTTCAATTTTATTAATCACTGAATACAATCTGACAAATTTAAAATGAGTCATGGAACTTAATATAACATTCAATTATATATATTGTTTTTATTTGTCTTTAGGTAAAGACACATATCCCTAATTCTAAATAACTCCCAATATGTAATCCACAGTTAAAATAAAAGTCAATACTTTGGTGAATTATTAAAAACTATAAAGAGTTTTGGGAGTTGTTTACATTTGTATTTAAATTTGTGGAATCTTTTTTTAATTTGTCCAATGTTGGGAAAAGCCGCCATTTTTAATTATGATTTTAGCGGTGTCCCCGTGGACCGATTTTTGGCAACTTTTAGTATGCCACTCTGCAAAACCCAACACTACAAAATAAAACCATAAAACGTTTAATTCTTGCAATTATTTTTAAGGTCACATCCTACATACATTTCTTTGACTAATGTGGTTCTGTTCTTTTAAAACCCCTTACAAGATCCATATAGGTACTAATTCACAAACTAATTCATCCCTAATATACGGGCTACTAAAAAGATTAAAAATAATCGTTTCCCAAGTAAGTCTAGCATTTCAAACAAAACTTCAACTGTTAATTTAGTTGAATGGGCCTAAAACAAAGATGTTTGTTTAGTTACTCAAAATGGAAATGTCAATAAGAAAAACGTCCGAACAAGATGTTAAGCATGACATTTGTCATTTACTGTACTCCTGTATAAAAAACTATGTATAAAAAACGATTCTTACATGCTTATAATTGATCTTCTATGAACAACTAGCAGAGTACCCGTCCTTCGTACGGGGTTGGCAAATAAGTATAAAATGCTTATTTCAGTTATACCCGATCTTTGCGTTTGCGATGTGAGAAAACACGGTTTGAGAAAATTTGCTTCCTCAAATTTACGGTATGCGATAGCACACATCTACACACATCTACCATAGCCATAATGTTCTACTACTTCACCTACACAAAAGAGAAAGATAGATTATTAAAAACTCACAAAATATCATAAATTATTCATGAAATTAAAAACATAAACATAACTGTAAACAATCCTACTTTTACAGTTCTCATTGTGTATCACAGTTTTTTTGTTGCTGCTTAGTTCAAAGGTTCAAATTAAGTTAGCTGTTTTCATAAATAATGAAAAAAATAATGGTTGCGCCCTTGGTAAATCTTATAAATTTGTAATGCTTTTGCATATCACAGAACCAACTCTTTTAGTTGAAACAGCTGGCTAAATTCTTTAATTCCCTTTAAATATGAATACTCATAAGGTTAACATGGGGAACTGCAGAGCCACTGGGGCGGAGCCCGAAAGGATTTTTGAGATAAGAATATGCCTATATGTTAATCGGGAATGTGAGCTATCATCATGCCAAATTTCAGCCCAACCCGACCAATATTTTTCGTGTTTACTTGTCACAAACATACATACTCCATACATCCAAACTTTCACATTTATAATATTAGTAGGATAGGATTTATGATTGTCAACCCTTAAAAATTATCAACCAAAATTTAGGTGTAATTATCTATCTATATATTAATAGGCAAGCATGTTTCTTTAAAACCTTTTTTCTCAGCTCGTGAGTATCGTAGGGAAAATCTACGCATACCGTTAGAAAGCTATTTTCCTGTAGGTGTGCAGAATCCCTTTATAAATTAAAATAGGCTCAAAAATAAGCACAAAAAATGAATTAGAAATTTTAAAAAATTAACACGGGTCTTATGGGTTGCTATGGTGATGACGAAATAACAACAAAATATAAACAGAAAATCAAAACAAATGGAAGACATTCCAATCACATGTTTTATTTACAGTGTGGGGTGAAAATAGAGAAAAGTTTGCACAAAACATACTTTTGGTCGATTTTTCGACCACGGGGCGTACTCTCGTATATATTAATAGGCAAGCATGTTTCTTTAAAACCTTTCCCCCCAGCTTGTGTGCATCGCAGGGAAGATCTACCCATTCTGATAGAAAGATATTTTCCTGTAGGTGTGCAGAATTTCTTTATAAATTAAAATAGGCTTAAAACAACACAAAAAAGAATTTAATATTTAAAAAAATTAACATGGGCCTTATGGGTTGCTATGCTGGTGACGAAATGACAACGAAATATAAACAGAAAAGCAAAACAAATTGAATAAATTATTGTTACATGTTTTATTTATAGCGTGGAGTGAAAATAGAGAAGTCTGTACATTGCATTGGTCGAGTTTTCGACCACTGGACGACCACTAGTATAGTATTAATAATCTCATTTAAGAGCATTGTCAAGTTAACAAAATATTGTACCTTAACCGGTCATTCACTGGGCAAGTCACCCTAGCTCCAAATTTGTCCTTAACTTCTTAACAAGTAGACAGATCTGTTTCATCAAATATACATCATAGTTTGTTCGGTCCTCGACTTAGCTTGGTGATATCAATAGGAGGGATGTACATGTTGGGGTTAAAGTAGTATGTTTTCTGTGGCGTAGGCGTCCATCTAACTTTTCTTATAGGATGGCTGGGGGGAGGGATGTTGGATTTGCACCTAGGTATTAAAATAATTCACGGTCTTGATCATTTATACAGGATTTATTATGATAAAGTTAAGGCACAAAACATAGTCATTAGTAGTTAGTTGTGAATCATTAACACAGCAGCATGTCTAGCTTGGATGAAGTATTATAACCATCAAAATGTACAAAAATAAGATCGAATAACAGTGTTACCAACACAACAATTCAAATAGCCTATACTTAAAGTAAGACAAAGAATAATAACACTTAAAACAATACGGAATATAACACTAATATACAACAGAGGGGGCGGGATAAGCTCTATAGTTAAAAGGGTTGTCCAAAGGTACTCCCAGAAATGATAAAAATTTTATAAAAATATTTTTTTTACGCTTTTTTAGACCTGAATTTGTTTTGTTAATTTATATTTGCTGCATTGCTTTTAAACTTTTAATAGTTACTGTGGCCCCTGGCATAGTGTGAATTGTTATTGTTAAACTTGTATGTTTTCCCCACAATCTGAAAAAAATGTGGTTAATGTATGGAGGCCTAAGATATCAGCTCGATTGGAAGGACTGATACCTACTCAACACTTTCTGTCTAGGCCTGTACACATCAGCCATTAGATTTATTATGTCATTAGTCAATGCCAAGTTTTCTGCAAGCAATTACAATATTCTTAACTTGCCATTAAGGTAAAATTTCATATGATGGCAAAAATCTCAATAATATATGAAATAATCTTGTTGTACATAGTAAAAGAGATTTAACCATCCAGAGAAAATTTCCTTGCTAAGAACAAGAACCCTATCTTTTGCTTTCTTGTTTCAGCTTTTAATATGGATTATGGAAATGGCAGTTCTTATCTTGAACATGATTATGACCAACTCTTTCAAGAATAATGAGCTCCTCCAATACGTAAGTTTTATAAACTGTACATACACCTAACACATACTTTTTAATCTCTAGCCACACTACCATCCTTTAATCCATGCTTCCATCTCTGTGTCCTTTAGAACAACAGACAGCTGTTGTTTTGCAGATACAATAATAAAAAAATAATTCCCAACAAAGAGGCATCATCTAACCAATAATCCAAAGAGGAGCTTACAACAAGACGCTTTACAACCAGTCTACAATTTTAATTCTATATTATAATCATAATTTATATAGATCAATTATGATTATAATACAGGATACAAATTGTAGACTGGTTGCACTTCCTTGGATGACTCCAACTTTTGATTATTTATTTACTAAAAACCTGCTTCCTCTTTACATAAGAGATAACAATCACAAACCGGAATTAAGTATGTAATATAGATCACAAGGGCCAGGGTCTAGGTTTTTAAGGATTTTACGTGAGGATTAGAAAATACTAGGACAGTATAATTTTAAAATTGTTTTACTCCTACTTATGGAGAATAAGTAAACTGTTATAGTTTGCCTGTTTCAAGATATATTTTATTATATTTGCAGTATTAGTCAATACTGCAAATCTATTTACTTCATACAAAGCTATTGATATGCCACTATGAACACACTTTGCCTTCCCTGTAGCATCAAACCTAGGTACTCATTTAACCTAATGTAATTTAGATAGGGAATGATTCTGGCATATTTAAGTTATTGCTTGAGTAAAAAGCGAGCCAGGTAAATCGAAATTTGCTTAGGCCGCAGGTTTGCTTCAGCGGGAGTGTTTATCTTACTTGTTACACTTTTGTATACCACCATATATTTATTTATTGGGCTAATTTTGTTAGTAAGCCAGACAGAAAAATCACATTAGTTTGTTGCTTCGTTGCTTCTCTACTTGATTTCACTTCAGATGTATAAATATGTCTCAAAAAGGCTTTAAAAGCATTAATGTTTCGTCTGCAGTTAAAATAAATTAAAACATTATGGTCAATGTACTTTACATAATAATAATTTCCTAACATGCTTGCTTGAAATCTAAATTCTTCTGTTCCTATTCAACCAGAATGTATTTAATTCAATTGCGTCTTACAGGACTATTGTGAATGTTTCAGATGCTTGCTAACAGTGGTGAGCTTGGGCCAACATCCTGCTAAGATTTTAATTTATTTCTGACCTCACGAACAAAAAAAGAATGGAACTGAAATACATCCTTGGTTATTTTATAGTTTTAAGAGGTCACAGGCTTCTTAAATTTTCAGATTGTTATTGAGTTCTTATTCCAATAAAAACCCATTTTCTCCAAAATATCGTGGATTCTATCTATTATAGATAAATTTATCTATCTGCAATCCTGATGTTAATCACAGAGAAGTAAGGTACAGAGGAATCACGCTTAAGGGACAACCGTGCACTGTCAGCTCTTGTATGTTGTGCCAGAAATATACCTGTGACGAGCAGGGAAGAGCCCGAACGGGGAGCTCTGAGCGCAAATTCCTGGTCGCCGGAATTTTATCCCCCTGAAATTTTACCCCCTGGGCAAAGCTGACGTCACTATGACGCAGTAAAATGAGCGCTCAAAATTTTGTTCGCGGGCGGAATTTTACCCCCGCGGATTTGGAAGTCTAATGAAAATAAACAGAGCGTGATTAATTAGATTATCAATAAAAACCGGAATTTTACCCCTTGTCCAACTAAAGTAATTTTAAAGTTTTTAACCTCAACTAAATAAACAGAATTCGCTGTTTAATTTTGATCATATAAACCAAAAGTTGGCTTCAATTATCGAATCCTGATACTCGAATCTCAGAATTAAAATTAAAAACCTGTTCGATTAGTTGATGTTACAAATAAGTTAAGATAGGCTACTTTACAATAAAAGGTTTACCATTAAAATTAAAACTTAATGAAGAGAATTAACCATTCCCACTAATTTATATATCTGGCCAGGAGGTAAAATTCCTTTGGTAAAAATTCGGGCCGTGCATTTTGAGCTGATCTCATGAAGGGGGTAAAAGTCCGGGGGTAAAATTCCGCCCCATACACTCTAGGTTTTTTCTGATTAAATTCACAACCGTGAAAATATACTTTTAATTCCGCGTTTAATCCATCGAACTGATGTCGCGAAACTCAAAATTTTGCGGTCAGAATTTTACCCCCTGGTTTGTGACGTCACGTTTGCCCAGGGGGTAAAATTCCAGGGGGATAAAAATCTGCCACTCCCAAATTCCTATCGCAACACAATGCACAGGGTCTTCCTCCACCGTGAGCGTAGAACCTGTGGGTGAGGGGATGTACGTTGCCCTAGTGGCCTAGACACCAGCGTTACTATTACTGCATAGCTGCTTTACACCAACATATCATATACTCTAATACGAGCAATGTTTGCTTGTATGTATGTATGTATGTATGTATGTTTGCACAAAGATCTCGAAAACGGATCCGACGATTTTCTTCAAATGTTGTAAGTAGTTTTTTAGCGAGCTGTCCGTAGTGTGGGAGCTGTTTATGATGATTAGATTAATGTATCTGCAATCCTAAAATGTTATGGGAAGGTAGGGAAACAGGTCCTCGACGTAGGGAGTTGTGAAGGAAGTAGTCAAGGCGAGCATCAATTAATTGTGGATTGTGGGAATTGGTATGTATCTGCAATACCAAGACTGCTTTCAGAGTAAACTAACGATTTTTCCCGAGCAAAGCTCGGCCCCCAGGTACTCTCTTATAAAACACAAAGTTGGGTTATTGTATTATTTTTACTTTTGGTTATCCTACTAATATTTTAAGTGAGAAAGTTTAGATGGATAAATGTTTGTGACAAGTAAACGCGAAAAATACTGGTTGGATTGGGCTGAAATTTGGTGTGATATAATAACTCACATTCCCGATTAACATATAGACGCATTCTTATCTCAAAAATCTTTACGAGCTCCACCCGAGTCCACCAGTGGCTCTCCTCAGTGGAGTTTCCCATGTTAACCTTATGAGTACCTATTCATATTTAAAAGGAATAAAATAATTTTGTCAGCTGTTTCAACTACGCAAGTTTTAACGCCGAAACATTTCCTGAAAGGACACATTTTATTGAGCTGTAATTTTACCTAACCTGCCATGTTAAACTTCCCTACGGTATCCCAAGCGTGATGTATACAACTTCTTTACTTCTCGAAGTTTTAAAAAAACTCACTCGATGAGGTAATGAAACCCATTTAAATAGCTTTGAGTGCTTAACTTAAAAAATATACCTCTATGGAGCCAACGACGTTCAACGCTAGAAATCAGCTGTGCGCTTGAATTTTATTGTTATGTTTTGAAGAATTTTCCTAACCTAGCTTTTGTTTGTAAATGAACGTTACTGTTAGAAGATGAGTGAAATGGATAATGAAAAATATTGTTCGTAACCCCCTGTATATTGTCGTGTCAGATAAATCGTGTACGTTACACGTTACGCAAGAGCGTGTTTACATCACTTAGGTAAATTATGCAACTCGCTTCCGCTCGTTGCACAACATTCACCTGCGTGATGTAAAAACGCTCTTACTACACTTGTAAGGTAAATAGCTATTATCTTACACTATGTCCAACAGATCAGGGGCTACACACATAGTGCAGTAAAAATAAGAGAAAAATTCCATAAACCTAAAAAACATTAGCACAACCGGGGAATTTGTTACAGATGTTGGGTGTACCTTCCTTTTGAACATACTAAAAATCCCCTAAAATTGTAGCTGTGCTACGGCCGCCATATTGGAAAATGGCGGCCAATTTCTGTATTTTTCGCTATAGTGACTTTATTATTAGAGATACAGGAAAAAGCTAAATAAATGTAGTCCATCTATAAATACACATTTTTTGTATTTATCATCTTTCTATAAACCCAACGGTTTTTTAGTTATTTGTGATTAAGTATATTTAGTTTTTTTCTATTTATCAAAAATAGGTTAAACACATTGAAATTGACGCTTACTTTCAAGATTTAGGATAATTCATCGCATTTAGTTAAATTGTGTGATACTATAAAATCTTAAAATTTAACTTAATCTTATGAGTAAAACAACTCCGCCACAGCAAACCTGCAGACTCAGCAATTTTCCATTTGATTGGATGTTTTATTAAATGTATATAAATAAAATTAGGTTCAACAGGTAACTAGGTTTGCTGCTACAGGTAGGTTATTATAGTGGTTTTTTTTTAGTAAAATATCAGTATCAAATAACTAGTTTTCCAAGTTTGATCATAATAAAGCAATAAACAAGCAAACTACAACAGTTAACGTATTCATAAGAATAGCATGGGAGTTTTAAATTTACGATTTACAGATTTGAATATACAAATTTTGGTTGTGTTTACAAAATACCCCCGCCGCAGCAAACCTGCAGACTAAGCGAATTTCCATTTGATTTACACTGAAATGTCTACTTAAAAATATAACATTTATTCCCGATTTAAATAGTATTAGCATTGACTATATATACCTACACATAGTGTAGTGCGAGTGATGTGTCACCACAGCTGATCGAGAGTAGTTTTTGTTTTTGCTCAGCTCATTGTCTTTCATTCTGGATATTGTTGTAGTGACAGCGACGCATTGTATACTCTCTCCACTACTCCACTCTCCCGCCCCCTCACGGCCACACAGCTATCGTCTGATCGTAGCAGGAGGAGCTGAGCGCTGAGCGGTCGACTGCTCAGTACAGTACTCATCTACTCGTCTGCGCATGCGTCGAGACTGTTTCTAACCTTTACAGATAGATCGCACCACAAGCTAGCGCTGTTCTAGCGCTCCTAGCCAACAAATTGCTGGCGACAGGTCCACTATGGCTATGGGATGTCTTCTGTAGGTATATATAGTCAATGGTATTAGTTTAACAAGTACTTAGGTTTGCTGCATCAGGGAGGCAAAACTGTTTTTTTATGTTAATAGTTAGTAAGAAATAAAAACATTTTTCAAATTTGATCAAAATATGTTCATAAACAAGCAAACTACAACAGTTTACTTATTCTCCATAAGAATAACATGGGAATTTCAAATTTACAATTTTTTTGGAATTTTCTCCGTAACCATTAGGCGCATAATAACGCTTCAATATACTAAATTATTTGTTTTTTTAAGCTCTACAAAATGGTTTGGAAAGAAATTGCTAAATTTTATGTTTTTTGGGTAAAAAATGCGAAAAACCTATTTTTACCCCATAAAACCCCCCGTAAACCCCCGTCCCCATGGTCCGATCATGCTGGATCGCGAACTCGTTCGAATTAACGTATGTTTACACGTTTGTACCGAATTTCATCAAAATCGGATCATTTTTGCTCGAGTTATCGTGCTAACGGACACACACACACACATATATATATATATATATACAGTGTGACAAAAAAGTCTGGAAACGGTTTAATATCTTTTTTAACTGAATCCGTTAGAAAATTCAAACCTTTCACATCAACTTACATGTATGAAAACTACTTTTTCCAAGCATTGTAATTTTTTTACCTCTACCAGGGGACGACCCATGAGGAGTAGGTACATAATCTTTAATATAAGCATAGGTTGATATACACAACATTTTAAAGGGTTAGTCAAGTGGAGTTCATTGCCGGAAACCGCGTCCAAAAAGGTTCATCCGTTACAAAATGGCAGCTGTCCAAAGTTCTTGTGAAATATACCTGCACAGGCCTATATGGGCAAATACTCGTATTAAACATTAGCTTGAGAGCTTAGACTGTATTTTAAAGTCAACTAGCTCATAGACTAATAGTATTCAATCATCAAAACAAATTTAACCGGGTTTTAGATTTCCCTGCTAATGTTGACTATGAGTATTTACCAATACTAAGGCCTCTGCAGGTATATTCCGCAAGAACATTGAACTGCCGCCATTTTGTAACGGATGAACCTTTTTTGACGCGGTTTCCGGTAATGAACTCCACTTAACCAGACCTTTAAAATGATGTGCATATCAACCTATGCTTACATTAAAGATTATGTACCCACTCCTCGTGGGCCGTCCCCTGGTGAAGGTCAAATAATGGCAATGACTGCAAAAAGTAGTTTTCATACATATAAGTTGATGTGAAAGGTTTGAATTTTCTAACGAATTTAGTTAAAAAGATATTGAACCGTTTCCAGACTTTTTTGTCACCCTGTATATATACATATATATATATATAAATATATAAATATATATATGTATATGAATTTGAACGGATGGTGTTTTTGGTCTCTAGGGACCTCGAAGCGAAAAAAAAAATCGGTCCCGCGTCCAGGTCTTACCATGAGTACCACGGTAATAGCTTATTCCCTATATGGGAAATTCGCTAAAAAAGATGGCGATTATTTGTCACGATTCGAATATTAACCGAAGGGGTTTTCAAAAGGAGATGGAGCAAGTTATTTAAGTAATATTAATTCGTACCAAGTATCGAAAATATTGAATGCAGTGAGGTAATCAACCATAGTTTGTAAAGTACGCAATAGTCATATTAATATTTTATACTCATTTTTACCCATTTAATAAATTAACATTTTAATATTTTGATGGCACTACCAGCTAGTATCACTCTGATATCAACTATGGGATGAATAATTGTCGTAAGCCTTGAAAGCAACCGTCGATTGCAATGGGTTTCACTGATTTTTGATAAATAAAACTAACTATACTTAGTTTTCAAACTATACTATACAATACAGTACTTAATTATACCAACATGAACTAGACACGAAAAACAACCTTCCAAATTTACAATGGGATGTCTAATCTAGTTAGTTAGTGTGGTGGTGACATCAAAGTATTAAAATGTTAATTATTAAATGGGTAAAAAATGAGGATAAAATATTAATATGACTATTGCGTACTTTACAAAATATGGTTCTTTACATCACTGCATTCAATATTTCCGATACTTGGTGCGAATTAACATTACTTAAATAACTTGCTCCATCTCCTTTTGAAAACCCCTTCGGTTAATATTCGAATCGTGACAAATAATCGCCATCTTTTTTTTTTTTGTAAACACAACCAAAATTTGTATATTCAAATCTGTAAATCGTAAATTTAAAACTCCCATGCTATTCTTATGAATACGTTAACTGTTGTAGTTTGCTTGTTTATTGCTTTATTATGATCAAACTTGGAAAACTAGTTATTTGATACTGATATTTTACTAAAAAAAAACCACTATAATAACCTACCTGTAGCAGCAAACCTAGTTACCTGTTGAACCTAATTTTATTTATATACATTTAATAAAACATCCAATCAAATGGAAAATTGCTGAGTCTGCAGGTTTGCTGTGGCGGAGTTGTTTTACTCATAAGATTAAGTTAAATTTTAAGATTTTATAGTATCACACAATTTAACTAAATGGGATGAATTATCCTAAATCTTGAAAGTAAGCGTCAATTTCAATGTGTTTAACCTATTTTTGATAAATAGAAAAAAACTAAATATACTTAATCACAAATAACTAAAAAACCGTTGGGTTTATAGAAAGATGATAAATACAAAAAATGTGTATTTATAGATGGACTACATTTATTTAGCTTTTTCCTGTATCTCTAATAATAAAGTCACTATAGCGAAAAATACAGAAATTGGCCGCCATTTTCCAATATGGCGGCCGTAGCACAGCTACAATTTTAGGGGACTTTTAGTATGTTCAAAAGGAAGGTACACCCAACATCTGTACCAAATTCCCCGCCTGTGCTAATTTTTTTTGGGTCAAAACATATTTTATTGTACTAACATGGATTTTAAACACTGAGCTATAATAATTCTAACAACTGGAGGTAGCACTGAATGTCAAAGATGCGTGTCGCCAGCCGCCATGTTTGCGTGAGGTGGGTGTCATAAGAAGCCATGTTATTGCTATGACAAGAAAACTCACTGCTATACCAACCTAGTTATAAGAAGCCATGTTATTGCTATGATAAGAAAACCAACTGCTATACCAACCTAACAAAATCAGCGACACGCTATTGACAGACTTCTGCCATGACAGTGCTACCTCCAGTTATAATTTTAGCTCAGTGATTTTAAATTGTACACAAGTTGGTTCTATGATGTTAAGTAGCATTAAAAAGTTATTATGGTTACCAACAAGGTGCAGCACTATAAACTTTTTTGCACTGTTTTATCGTTTAGGTGCAGTGGTAGAACAGGCTATGGCAGATGTGCATACCGTAAATTAAAAGAACAAAATTTTCTTAAACCGTGTCCTCTTCCATTGCAAACGCAAAGCACGAGTATAACTGCAATAAGCATTTTATATACTTATACGCCAACCTCGTACGAAGAACGGGTACTCTGCTAGTTGTACTATACTAAAAAAAACAAACAGAATCAAATAAAAAATACTGTAGTTCATTCCAATAACAAAAAGGCTAAAATTGCCAAGCTACTGACACGGCACGGCCGCCTTTAACTCCAGGCATAGACTAACCAACACAAGTAGACTTCTCATCCCATTGTAAATTTTGAAGTACGTTTTTCGTGTCTAGTTCATGTACGTGACACATGGGCGCTAGTGTTGACGAAACTTTGTTTATATTATTTTAGGGTTAATTTCTTGATTTGTGCTTTACTGTTTGGTTATATAACTAGGGGACAAGTTATTGTTTATGATTAGATCGTATTATTTGGTTAAACGAGGTTTTAAATGGCTGTAATAACGGGAAACAAATTGTAAACAAAACACGACATCTGCAGAAAACCGTACAGAACTAACAATAAAATTGTCTTCAGCTGTTCCATAAGGATGAGAAATCTACTAAGGGAGTATGTTTTATCTATGCTCCAGGCCACGGCCTTCGAACTGGCATCGTCGCAAGTGGTGTTGTAACAGCTGTTTTTGTTTAGAAGCAGCTAATGGTATTTGTGTATTTAAAAAAGATTGGTTACTGGACTATGACAATATTGACTCCGCTTAAAAATGTACAGATATAGATTTTAATTCATATTGTTTCGGTTTTCAATTCTGTATGTTTTATTTTCAATATTTTAATAAATTTATGTTCATAAATTTAAATTTAAATCAATTAAGTGCGAATTAATGAGCTGATGTCACCTGTCTGCCATGTTATCTTATGGGACGTCTATAACTCAACAACACCACTTGCAACGTTGCCAATTCTACCAGGCCGCGGCCTGTAGTTAAAGGCGGCCGTGGACATGGCACCTAAAAATAACCAATGCTAGAAAGCAAAGCACAACAAACAAACAACGGAGATTTCAAATGAATGAAATGGATTTCGCAGCTATACACATAAAAATTAAAAGCTAGCCTCACTATAATATAATAACATAAAACTAATTCGTTTTAAGGTTATGTGTTGCACAGGTACAAACAAAAACAAGTTACACTTGTTTTAAACATAAATTTTTATATAGATAATACAGTTAATTTAATTTAATAATACATTCTGTAGTTATTGAATAACAATAAGTTCATTTAAAACCCCTAAAGTGGATTTCGATACGCTTGTAAGTTAAATACAATTAGGCTAACTTAGATTGTTAAATGTAGGCCTATTCAAATAAGTAAAATAATGAGCAAATTATCTAATAACAAAAATTGAGATCAAACAAAGATTTTCTTAATAAACTCAACGATCTTTCCCACAAAGTATTGAAAGGGTTTCTTAGTTTCCACCACTAACTTATGTATGGAATGGATAGAAACCCATTGTTAAGTTCTTGTTGGACTAACTGTGTAACTTATAAGTTAGTGGGTACAACAGTCTAGGACTAGGGAGTAGGGATGAGCATCAATAGTCACTGTTTTCGCAACATCAATGTATTTCTATCGATGTTAGGTTAGCCTACCAATGTTTTCGTCGAACATCAATGTTTTTGGCCAAGTACCTATTGAAATGTTTTCCATAACTGAAAGTATTACAAACGGATTACGGTAGGTATCTTATTAATTTTGATGAAATTGTACCGGTAAGTTAAATTTTGGTCCTAACAAGAAATTGTTATTTTATTTATCATACCGGTACTGTATTTGAATGCTGATGAAATTTCGAATAAAAAAATAACGCAAACTGTACCGGTACTAAGTTAGACTTAGACAGGTGAAGAGTGAGTAAGTTTCTGGATTAGCCTACTTGACACTTGAAGTCTTCATCTTTGACTTTAACCAGCATTTCTTTTTTTTCCAAAATAACAAATAACACATTGTATTGGAAAAGTCATAAAAATAAACAATAGTAAAAACTGAAAAATTCTTATCAAGGTAGGCTAAATAATATGTACAAAGACTAACAATTTGATTTTTGGTTAATCTTTAATCTAACAAGAATGACTGACTACATGTCAGCTGAGAAATCGCGGACGCTGTAGCAAGTCTTTTCAACTAATATGCTTTTCAGTTGTTTTCTGAACTTAAGTAAATCAGTCTCTAGCTTTAGCTGTTGGGGAAGTTGGTTAAACAGTTTAATGCCGTTATACAAAAGATGTTTTTGAAAAAATGAGGTTGAATGGACAGGGATTTTCAGGTTGTGAGATGTGCGTAAGGAGTATGCAAATATATTAGGATAGTTTAGATTTAGTGACTTGAGTTAGTTTGAAAACCATGTAAGTTATTATGAAACTCGCTCGTAAATAAAGGCCTTTTTATTTATTTATTTATTTATTTGTGTACTGCAGTTAGTGCTGGTGTTAAATATTGACTGGTGTTTTTTTACAAAGGAAAGGGTTTCAAGGATGTATAGTGAGGGAAGAGTCAAAATAGCAGCTGACCTAAATGATTCCTTACAAGATCGTCTTTTGAAAAGTGAAAATATGACACGAATGGTTTTTTTTTGCATTTTAAAAAGGAAGGAGGTTTGTTTGTTTTCAGATCCCCAAACAGGTAGAGCATAAACTAGATAAGGGAATATTAAGCCATAGTACACAGAAAGAAGAACTTCCGTCGAGGCTGTTGTGGCCAATGTTCAAAGTACAAAGATGCCTGTGCTTGCACGTTTTATTACGTAATCAACATGAGTTTTGAAATTTAAACATTCATCTAAATGAATGCCTAAGAATTTTACAGACTGTACGGGATGTATAATGGTTTCATCGAGAAGAATAGACAGATTCCGATCTTTGTTGGACCTGTTTGAGACTCGAAAGTTGATTAGCTGGGTCTTTGAATTGTTGGTTTTTAGAAGGTTATCATCAAACCACTGAAGCAAGGTATTCGCCTCGAGGAATGCCATTTGCTCGAGTGACTCTAGGGAAGGACTGGATAGTGTCAGGGAGGTATCATCTGCAAAAAGGCACAGTTTACCTTGAGCTACACATTTCCTGGTTTTAATGGGACAATGGTTTGTTTGCTTACAAGGTCGATAACTACAGGGTACTTGTGAGGTGCTTGTTCTAAATGCTTGTCTAAAAAACAAATTAATATTTTTTTATAAATTTTAGTGGCAGCACTCTAGCTCTCGAGCATAAATTAATACCGATATTTCGTCTTGCAAATGTGAAAGAGAAACAGCCAATCTAAAATGTCTAGCTAGCAGGGTAGACTAACTTACACAAAGGAGTGTGTTTAATTGATGCTAGGCTAGTAGAATATGATAATAAACTTAGCATTAATTAAACTGCACAATTATCTTATCTGAGGCAGTACGGTACAGAGAGTAGACGAAAAACTAAAAAAAAACAAAAACATCGATTAACATCCATGTTTAAGCTCCAAACATCGATGTTTTATCGACAATGTTATCGGTACATCGATGGTTGAAATCTATGGTTAACCTATTGATGCTAATCCCTAGTAGGCCTATAGTTAAGTAGTTAGGTCTATCTGACCTAATTTTACCTAATTATCTAACACCATTCGGTAGCCCCGGGCCTCTAAATTACACAGCTACTGGTAGCCTAAGTTAGTTTTTTTACATCAACCTTTTAATCCAATGTAAGTTAAGTTACCTCTTTTTAATCTGCGCAAAAGTACAGTAAATCGTGATTTTGATCTATTTTATCACAATTACGGTAGGCCTAAGTTTACTTATTGTTGTGCAAATTGTTTGTAAAGGTGACTCTCCCTTCTGTTGATTTACATATTTTTTCTTACCTCTATGCCTCCACAAAGCATATAGGCTATAAGTTATTAGTGAGCCTGAAGGATGGAACAGAAACTCTATTATTACCGGTACCAGTCACTTTCATTCATGGATTTAGGTGTGTTTTGCCTAGGTAATCACCATCTAAACTATGTAGGCCTATTCAGTTACTACCAGTTGGTTTTATAGACAATAGACAATATTCTTTATTAACCCTTCCAGGGCTATGGACGGATATATCCGTCAATCTTTGTTTACTTTCCGGGCTAAAAACGGATATATCCGTCCCGAGAAATTTCTATTCTGGGCTTAAGACAGATCCGTCCAAAAAACAAATTGATATACAATGTTTATAATACGGTAATAAACATTACACTGCATTATAAATGGGTTCTTTTGTTTTTGTGGTTGGCAATAATTATTATTTTTTTTTTAAAGAGGTTGGCGGCCTCTTTTAACCTTGCATTTGCCCGACATAGACTAAGCACCCGTGCGTGGATCGTTTACAGCAAAGCAAGGAGTGAGCCGGTACAGTAAAAAGGTGAACTGTACTGATAAAATGTTATCGGCAGTGACCAGGATCCGAACCCACGACATCGCTGCCTTGGGCCCGAAGTCTGTGACGCTACCGACTGAGCCACCGACTCACTATAGATTGCCACGGCTGTTTCGGCTATTTTGCACCATAGAGTGTGCATAAGTAAATATTGCTGTCACTTCCCACATGGTTGTTAGTGAGTGATGTTTACATTTTGTGTTTTGTACTTTATTTTTATGTTATTGAGCTAAAGCTATTAATGCAATCTATATGAAATTTGAAAATGTCAGTTATTGAGATGCTTAATGAAATGTATGTCCGAGAGGGGTTTTATACTTGGCAGTGAAAATAATAGTATGGAATGTGATGGATATGATAAACCTGAAGAACAGTCTTTACATAGTGGAAGTCTTGGCGGGGAATGGGATTGAGGGCATGGGAGCGGAACTGAGTGGCTTAGATTTACTTGAAAATGATAGATACATTTTTATGGATAAAAAATAAAACAAGGGAAGGAATAGCCTAAGGTTGACGGATATATCCGTCTGCCGCCCACAAGAATACTCAAGATTATTGGTAGTGTTCATATTTTGTGATTGTCACTGAGGGCGTCAGACAGATATATCGGTCCACCTTGTTTTTTGTGGGCCAAAGACGGATATATCCGTAAAATCAAATTTTATTTTCTTCATAACTTTTGTACAAAAATTAGTACACCCCAAAGGAAAATCTTTTTATGATCCATGAATTATTTCAAGTGAAATAAATACAAAACACAACCACTTTAGTTTTTATTTTTTGTCAAAAAATTATTAAGCTCCTGCCCTTCATTTAATTTAGCCCTGGAAGGGTTAACATATTCATTGAGAAAAGTTTCATAGTTACAGGTGGATTACAGAAACATTACATATTTTAAGGTCATGCGATGAATTCTTTTTCAATGTAGAATGGTCTCTCTAGTAGCTAGTCTGTGAGTAATTTCTTGAAAGCGGCTGACTTATTCCGATGTTTAAGTTGGTTGTTTTGGAAGGAGGTTGTAATGTTTAGATATTGAATATTTAAAATAGATTACAGATACCCTACAAAAAAATGGGATCAGAAGAAGAGAATCGTGGAAAGTCAAAGTTCATGATAGCCCTCCCACTATTGTTACTGCTGGTCTCGATTCCTTTATCATTAACTCTATGGCTTGGAAATATGGCTTTCTCGGCTTTTTGGGAAAGTGAGAGTGGTAAGTGTTTGTCAGAGAAATCCATTACGGTAGCCTCTTTAGGGCCTATGCATTAATACATGTCTAGGCTAACTAAAATCTTACAGAAAATTATCTTTTATGATTCGGTTTGTTTTTATCAAAGTTAATTGACGATGTTTTTTTTTTATTTAAAAGTTATCTAGCCTAATTAACAATATGAATTAGGCCTAAACAACATTTTACTAGGTAAGTTAGGCTTTTATAGTATCCATGAAATTTTTATGAATACTCTTAAGAATATTTAGGTACTTAAGCAATATGTAGGTAGGAACTACTACATAACGAAAAAAATGCAACGATTTCTAAGGTTGGTCTACCTATGCACAGTATTCAGAAATCAGAAATCTATTGTATCTATTTTAGCCCTAAACAAAGTATTTTTCAAGGTAAAAAACAAAACAATGAAGATAATCTAGTAATTTGCTAGTACCGTTCGGTAGCCTACATTAGACCATTCCAAGTAGCCTTTACTTGTTAATAGACTTTTGAGTGTTACTATTAAAATTCGTGGAAAGAGAAAGAGCCTCAGTCCAATTTGTTGAAAAGAGCAGGAAAACAGAAAGAGAGGAACTCAGTCCTGGACTGAGGCATTTTCTCTTTAAAATACTAAATTGAATTACTCTATACCTCCATGGTTACTAGTGGGACTATACCTCCATACTAGCGTCTAGATACTCAGAGCAACGAGTCGGCTCACCGGAGCAACAGTCGGGGCTGCACAATTTTTATTTCAGCTGCAGTTTTTTAATACGGGCAAAATGAGAGTTTAAATTAGAAATTTAAAATTAGAGTTAAATTAGAAAAATATAAAATTAATTTTTTTTATTATAAAATTAAACTGTCATAACCTAACCTAACTAACCAAACTTGCTGATAATGAAAAAATTGAATGAAGGTTTACTGATCGAAAAAATAGTTCTGTTCATAAAATAAAACTATAAATGCCTCAAATTCAATTTTATAAGGTTTTAATTATAAAATTAAACTGTCATAACCTAACAAAACTAACCAAACTTGCTGATAATGCAATAATCTTAGACAAAAAGTTTATGCCATTGATGGGATTCGAACCTGGTACCATCAGATTCTCAGCCCAGCACGCTATCCATTTGACCACCGAGGCCGATGGCTCCAACTCGTATCGTTGCGGTAATAGTGTTCCCTCAGCCAATAGAATGCTCTCATTTTGTCTTGCTCCGGTGAGCCGACTCGTTGCTCTGAGTATCTAGACGCTATAATACCTCCATGGTTACTACATAGTGGGACTGAGTTTTTTTCAACATAATTTTTTGCATACGGTATGTCCAAAGAATTTTTGGGCTTAACCCAATTTCGTATTTTTTGTGAATGAGGCCCTTTCTTGGTCTACAGGTTACTCTAGTGTTTTAATCTTGTTTTTAAAACTACAGTATAAGTATTCCAGCCTATTAAAAGCTTTACTAACCTAAATCCTAGTCATTGTTAAATTTTTTTAACTAGCTTGTACTTTGCAGAACCAATATCACCTACGAGATGGCTATTTTCAGTCATAACACCAATTTTATTTGCTGCCTACGGTCTGAAGAAAAAAAGTTTAAGTGTCAGTGGAGCAGTTTTAGGTGAGTTATGCTTAAATACACAGTGCTTGATTTGTAAAAAAATGAGGTGCTGGAACTGTAACCGATTTAACACGTTAGCTGCCACGTCACCCCGATCGGGGTGCCACCAGTTGGCTCGTATGTGAGCACTGTCACCCCGATCGGGGTGACAGTTGTAATTTGTAAGGGGTTTTTTCTTTGCCGCTATTTGACAGTCTTTGATGTTCAACGGCAGTCAAACATTGTGGCTTATAAATACATACTCCAAGCTAACTAGATATCAATATTATATTGCATTCTGATGTTTATAACATGTCCAAACTTACGTCACAAAGTACTGAAATGTTGTCACCCCGATCGGGGTGACGCTATTTTTTTCAACAATTTTATCTACTCTTTATTGAAATATGTACCATAAAATGACGTAACGTTTATCTTATTCAGTTGGTGTTTATATTTTATACCCGGGTTTTTTGTATCTTATGACTGAAATTATGTCCTTAACCAAAACATAAAAGTAAGTATTTGGGTTATAGGCTACTGATGAAAAACAGATAAGAAAGAAAACAAACAAATTTTTTAAATCTTTTATGTCAAACTGTAAACAATATAACATTGCTAAAAAAACTAAATATATGTATAATAATGTACAAAACATGACCATTGTCGCTGTGCTCGCTCTCTGACATTGACAGGAGGGTAGGTTGAAAGTCAGGGTCGATGTCCATTTCGTCGTCCCTGTCTGACTCATCACTGTCTTTAGCACTACCTCCCAAAAAACCATCACTCAGATCTCCAAAATCTAGTTCACTTGACATTGGTAAACCCAAAAAAACGTTTGATATCTTCATCATCAAGATTCTCACTCATATTGGACAAAAGCCACAACACACTATGAAAACCAACACGAAAACTAGGCTATAAATAGCTAAAAAGTACAATACAAGAAGAAGTAAACATAACACAGTCGAGTAATAAGCAGGTGTTGTTGTCTTCACACGCCAAAATGCCGCTAATGCCAACCGAACAAAATGAAATACATCCCAAATGGTCGAATTTCAGTGTCACCCTGATCGGGGTGACAGCGATTTTTTCCAGCAAAGTTTGACTGAAAACAATCACTGTCACCCCGATCGGGGTGACACTTTTTGAGCATATAGTTGGCAATTCAACAATCCCCCCGGAAAATAGCCTTGGCTGCTAACGTGTTAATATGATTATAGTACATTTATGGATGAATTTCAAATTGAGAGAGAAAATGAAAACAGAAAAAATAAAAAATATTATTTTGTACATACATACTTTATTGACCCAATAAAGTGTTACATTACAATACAATACAATACCATACAATATTCTTTATTGTTCATTCGTTAAGAATTACAATAGTGTCAATACAATAGTGAATTGTACATGTTAATTTCCATAATTTTCATAACCATAGCAGAGCTTAAATGTACCGGTAAGTGTTTCTATTTTTTTACGAATATTTGTCTTATCAACTACAAAGACAACATCAGGTCACTAAAGTTTTTAAAAGTCCGGAAAAATAGTAAATTCTACTGTAAATTAAAATAAAAACAATGTATATAAACATTTAACTTGTTTCCTGAATAATGCATCCATCAAATAATTAAAATTAATTTTTTGTATTAATTGTAAAAATAAAACATTAATAATAGGAACAATCTGAAATGTACACATTTTTGATTAACATTTTTTAATATTGAATGTAATACAATTTTTTTCATAGGTACTAATTTTTAAGGCTGGGCGCACATTGTTCCAGCATTTCACCTGAAGCAAAATGTTGCACAACGATTTGCTTGAAGCGTTTTGTTTCTTTACTTCTCCAGTGTGCGGAAGGTCCAAGCATGATTGAAAATTTGGTTTCATGAAAAAATAAATATTATTTTTACTGGTCCTCTACTACAGTATTGTTTTAACAAGTGTGACGAGGAAGTCAACGTAGGCCTAACTATTGCTGCACCTATGTCAGTTTTTGCAAAATGCTGGACTAAATAGAAAGAAAACATGATAGACAGTAAGGTTTTCCTCTTAGAAATTAAATCAGATCCAGGGAAATTCCACCCAGGATTGAAGATCATCTCAAACATCCGTTAACTAGTAAACCAGATTTTAATGGGAGCTAACCCCCTTCCCACAGATGTTTTTCCTCCCACAATACCATACACAGACGATTTTATCTGGTATTTTCGTTCACCGTAGACTTTTATATTTTATATCTTTACTGACACTCAGGAGTTTGGTGCTTCTCATATCTTTTTTGCAGTGATTTTCTATGTAAGTTATACTGTTTAGGGCTATCAGAATTATTTTTGGGATTCAACAAACAGATTTTTGTAAGCCATCTTTGAAGAGGTTAAAACTTCTCACATTTCCCTGTATTGTCATTTATAAACGCTTAATTTTCTCTTAACAAAACCAGAATATCATCTAGATCTTCGTTCCAAAATCAACCTTCAAAACCATTCCAAACTGAATATTCCTAACCATACCATACCACCCCTTAAAAAAAAAACATCACTCTTTCTCCTGAATTTTTTCACAATGCTCATCCCAAGCCACTAAGTAGCAATTAGCAGCAAATGTAATACTAGTTTTTCAACCTTTATACTAGTCTATAAACAAATACAATAAGACTATTTTGTCAAAATCTCTGGCAAAATGAATTAGTTACCGTATGCTTACTTTAAATGAACAAAAACTCTTTAAAAAAAAAACATGAGACTTTCATCTTAAGATTTTAACATACTGCTAACTTTAAATGAACAAACATAAGTGTGTATTTAATTCTTGAGCCAAGTTTTTGCTTAAATTGAACACATACAGCTGTAACCACATCAATTTTCATTTATAGGCAATTTAACTCATTTTTAAAATCCTACAACTTTTAAATCCTAAACAGTGTGTTTTAACTTAGCATAATAATAAAAACAGAGTTTTGTACTATATTGCGGGTTACTATTTTATATTATACAACCAGTATAAACATACATTTGTGTGATTGTTGCAGGCCTGGTGGTGGGCTTTGTGCTCACACTCAGCAGTTATTTGTTTCTGATTTGTCTCATTGTGTTTTTCATCACATCAAGTCGAGCAACAAAATTCCGGAGTAACCAGAAACGCAAACTCGAAGAGGATTTTAAAGAAGGTACCGTACCTAATGCTTAAATCTGGTGCCCTGGCTAAATACACACTCTTTTAGGAATGGATTATAAAGCACCATATTGAAATGGCAGGGTTGGTTGGTGCATTCTAAGTGATTGGCTTTATGAATACTCGTAAAAGATGATTTTATGGTTGATATAACGTTGTTGTTGACTTTAGACCAGATTGATTCTTTTGCAAAGTATTTAGGAGCGCTGCCTTAGGGGTATGCCTCAGATTTATAAAGCATATTTTTCTGTTTTATCATAAGATATCATATATATATAGAAAAAAGATAATCCGGTTGACATTAGTTCATTTTCAAAGATTTTGGTTGTAGGCCTGTAATAGTTTTGCCTACATACCTGTAAAAATGCAAACTTGATATGCGAACAAACTGCCATTCTGAATATAATAAGATTTCAACTGACTGTGTTTACAAGAATCCCTGTACACAGAGCGGTCACACTGCTAGTAAGTAAATAATAATAATAATAATTACACCAAAAATCTTCAGTTTCAAAACTTTTGTGTGGTACAGTAGAGTCCCGCAAACTCGGCACTCGATAACCCGGCAGTCTGGATAACTCGGCCATCACCTGGCTCAGAAAATTAGTGATTTTTAGAGTCTGAGTTAAACATGGACTCAAGCCAGCTCATACACATAATTCACAACTCATACCAAGGATGTGTTGTACTGTATCTGATGACTTAATACTGACTTGTAATATAAATATAAATAAAAAAAGGTGGTTACAAGGCTTAAAAATTGTATTGTGTTTATATTTAACCCTAGTTCCTGATAACCCGGCATTTCACAAACTCGGCACCCTTCCAGTCCACATTACGCCGAGTTTGCGGGACTCTACTGTATTAAAATTGCTTGATGATGGCAACTGATACATAATTTGCTGATCTGCAGGAGGACAGCGCAACTGGGTACAAGTGTTGTGCAACAGTGGCATGGCGTTACAACTCGCTCTACTCTACATCCTGGACTCTGGCTGTGGAGAGAGACCAGTAGACTTCTCCTCGGACTACCGAGCCTCCTGGCTGGCACTCGGTGTTCTAGGTAAGCTAGTGTAAGAGTGACAGAAATCTTCCCTTCCTGTGAATACATATACAGTCCACTCTTGGTAATTCAAACACTTGATAATTCAAAACTTTCGATAATTCAAAATGAAGGCTCAGTCCCTAGAGAATCTCTCAATATTTCAAATTTTTACCATGCATTTTGATACACTCGGTATTTCAAAGTCCAAATAGAGGGCAGGTCAATTTGTAACACGCAGTAATTCGAAGTTTCGTCGAAAAAACACTCTATAAATCAAAGTCACGCAGTAATTCGAAGTTTAGTCGGCAAAACACTCTATAATTCGAAGTGATCTCTTCCTGTTATAACAGGAAACTATACAGTTCAGTACATCCTGTTCCCATGGTAGGCTAGTGTTGGACGTTTTGATGTTTTTTTAGTTAGAGCAGTAGTCTGAGTTAGTTCGCTGACTTGTTTTTCTAAGTTGGCAACCCGATCTCTAGATTGCGCGACATCTCCTTGAGCACAAACGTAGTTGTCGACAGCTGATAGTTCAGCTATTGGCGAAATATATAGCGCTAAATAACAGATTTCTTTGCAACTACAGTAACTGAAAAATAAGCCGTTGATTGTTTAAAAGTGTACTAAAATACGGTATGATGTTTTATTGTAACGTGCTGTACCTTTGTATGTATTAAACAAACAAACTCTCTGTAATTCGAATGGTTTATTTTTCTCCCGATAAATCAAACTCTTGATAATTCAAAACTCTTGATAATTCAAATTGATATGCTTGGCCCACCAATTTCGAATTATCAAGAGTCTACTGTATCGGACTAGATCCAACAGCAATTTTTGAGATGACTGTACAAAATAACAAATGCCATGGTGAGAAATGATGCTAATGCAAATGTACACCCCGCTTGCCACTTTAAATGATTCTATTCATACAGAATTATGGTTTCAGCCAAAAAAATTATATAACATCTTGAATGCAACCATTGTTTTATGACAAATTGCCCCTGCATCCATTCCTAGGTATTGTACCAAGAGCTTTAGCCTTGATCCATACTGGGGTATGGATCAGATGATGAATGAAACAATTGTCTTATGATCCATTGGCGTTATATCCAATGTTAATATGTGGAAAAATTTCCAGAGATATTACATAGAAATAAATAGATTAATTCCTTTCTTGGTCAGTGTTTTAGACAGTTCAAATATACCGTATGTTTTGTTTAGTCAACGGTTTTTTAGACAACAGGAATCACAGTGACCTTACTGCTTTACTTGAGTTTTGGATACCACACAAATAGCAACACATTTGATTAAAAAAGCTGTTATATTAAAGAAATAACAAATAAACATCTTTAAGGTTACTTTGGTCAAGAAAAGGCTCTGGCTAGGCCATGATTGTGATTCTAGAAGGATCAGCTAGCTTTCCTGAGGAAAAACTCCTGGTAGGTCATAGTACACACAGATGGACAAAATAACAGGTTTTTAAAATTACTAATTAAGTAACACTAAGAAACATTACCTAAATAGAGAGTGTTTGATTCTTTTAAAGAATCATCTTTAGAATATTATGACACCACTCTTTAGACTCTGCTTATTGATTGTTTTCCTAGCGACTTGTGCTTAAAAGTTTCTCCAAATTGTGTTCAGGCTCGCTGTCTTGTTGCAATGGTGATACGTGGGCGTCGGAGCTCGGGGCTGTGGTGGGTGGAGGACAGCCTCGTCTCATCACGAATGGACGACCAGTGCCTCGTGGTAACAATCCATACGTTATTTGCTAATCCTTAAGCTATCTAAGATATAATTTTCATATGCTATGACAGAGAGCATAGGCTTGAGTAAAGAAGTAACAAAATAAATTAGGCATAATTTACATTATTAGTGGAAAAATATACAACATTTTTTGGTTTATTTGTTATAGTCCTCAATTCCACCTAATAAAAAAAACAATTTTGAGATAGTCCAATGGAATTACTTTTAGTTTTAAGTTTTAAGTCTCAATATGTTATTAGTTTCATGGGGTTGATTTTTTTGGATCATGTAAATGACTGTAAAAACCTGATTAACCTAAATAAAGGGAGCGAGGCCGTTTCGGCTAACCTATTTTTTTCTCTGATTAGTGAACCGCTAAATATATTGTTTCAGATGATCAAATATACATTTAGTTGAAAAACTGTTAATTCCTTTTATTCTATGTATTTTTGAATTCTATGCTGTTTTATTATTCATGTAGTAGGCCTAATCAACTACTTCTAGTCTAATACATCTAGGCATACTGATGTTTTCCTCGACTAAATAGATTTCCTGAAAAATACCTCAACTATTAACAGGTTCAATAGTTTTTGTCTTTTATATCTCTTGTATTTTCCACCATCCACTCTTCTGTTCCAGGCACCAACGGAGGTGTGTCTCCACAGGGCCTCCTGTTCAGTCTACTGGGAGGTCTGGTGGTGGGGGTAGGCTACTACGTGGGATTGTTATACCTGGTAGATACTACGTCACTGGTTCGCAGTCCACCTCAGTGGCCTGTCATCCTGTGGGCTGCTTTTGCTGGTCTCTTTGGCAGTGTTGTAGACTCACTTCTTGGAGCTACAGTCCAGTTTTCTGGTAAAAGTTGATATTTAACTAATTAATTGTGATTGTTTGCCTGTGACGTGTTCTTATCCAAAGGTAAAGAGTGATTGTTTCTGGAACCTTTTCCATATTTACGACTACCACTACAGGGCTGCTTTAATAATTGGGCCTGGGACTAGGAGCGCAAGAGGTTTTGGGTTTGTTGGGGGTGTAAGGAAGAGATAATCCTCACGCAAGAAAGGGGGAGGGGGCGCAGTTATCTCTCAGGCCCATAGCGTGTCACATACAAACCGCAGGTACTACTATAAAGTTTGTTTGTCAACACTCCAAGTTTATTACTGTCTGAATTTGAAGTTTTAGGTTATGTCTTGTTTCTAACCTAACCGAACCATAAAAAAGGATTTGTAGATAACTATAAATCTTCATCCTGAAACACATAGGCCTAGTAGTAGTCATATAACGGAAACGGTCCAGTTCTTGTTACAGTGTAAAATACAAACACTTTTAACTACCAATATTTCATAAATACACAATAAAAAATGTGAGAAATTTAAGGAGAAACAATACCTAAGAAACCACTGTTAATAAACTGTCACCCACTGACTACTGACGAGGTCGTGTTATATATGTATTAATTACAGTATTCTATAATTCATCGTCAAACTTGTACAGGAGGGTAAGACTATCGTAAGTTGTGGTAGTGTTATCGTAAGTTAAATTAAATCTATTTTTAACAAGACAAATACGGTACTGTATTAGATAGCTTTAACAATAAATTAACATTCACTACAATCAGAATGTTTACCAACAAAAACTAAATAAATAAGATTCTAATACCATATGTTGTCAAACACATATGACTGACAACACAGTAATCACAATCTGACTACTATATCTATATAAATAAAATTTGAGTTTTGTCTGTACATTGCTCAGAATAATAAATTTGTAGGCTATTTTTACGTTTTATACATTAAAGAAGCCGAAACAAGTCTCATCTAAATTTCTGTCTGTCTGTCTTTCTGTAACACTCAAGATGGCATTTTACGCAATCTTCTCCAGGAAAACGAGAGTACATATCAAGATCCAAGTCATTTTAATGTATTCACTGGATTGGCGAGAGTGTCTTTAGCCATTAAAATGTGGCCTCACTACTTAGGCCACATTTTAAGGCGCCACTAATCCTAATTAGGCCACTAATCCGAACGCCTCATTGCTGTACTCTATATACAGTACAGTAGTTCTTTATTGGATACTGTAATAATAAAAACTACAATA
Organism: Macrosteles quadrilineatus; assembly: GCF_028750875.1. NCBI lineage: Eukaryota > Metazoa > Arthropoda > Insecta > Hemiptera > Cicadellidae > Macrosteles > Macrosteles quadrilineatus. The sequence goes on from NW_026542602.1 coordinate 17,229,180, forward strand.
ATAAAGCAGCCTCCCTGACAGCATGTAAGTTTTACTCCTATCTCACTGGGGAAAAAATAATGTTGGATAAGTACTTCATGAACATCGAATCTCCCCAACAACAAAACTCGTTTGACTGTGGTTTGTTTGTTGTCTCAATGACAGAACACATTATTGATCATCAATTGAATCCACGTGAATTAGACATCGTGGAATTGTCAAAATCAATTAGTTTTACAGAGACAGACATGATAACTAAAAGATCTCACATCGCATATATTTTTCTAAACTACAGCAAACTAACAGTTAAAACCATTTCATCTCTAATGCGAAAAAATACTGGAACTTTTAATCAGGAAGCTTCTACAAAACAAAAACACAAGAGTATTGAAAGTACCATTGTAACAACAAACAGGTTTGCAATATTTGAAAATATAGAGAATGAACCTACCTCAAGCCTTGAACCGAAGCATGTAGGTAAATATAAGGAAGACTCAAAACAAGCCACAAGAAAAAAGAACAATAAGTCTAAACAACTTGAGGAAACAAATAACAATACATTAAAAGGACCATCGCAAGAACTAAATGGCAATAATGAAACAACTACTATAAATGATGAAGAAAAAAACATCTGTATATTCGCTGATAGTCATGGTCGACAAATAAATCAAATTCTATCATCAAGTCTGCCAGAAAAATACAAGCTATATGTAAATACAGCACCTGGAGCTCCTTTGGAATATGTAATGAAAAATGCAGAGGAAAATATAAAAAGAATGAAAGGAAATGATGTAACAGTTTTAATTGCTGGGTCTAATAGTATTGAAAAAATGCTGGAACAAAAATGTGACCCAACTGACAAAATACCAGAAGTTTTTGACCACTTTTCAGCAGTTAACAAACATACTAATGTTTTAGTAGTTCCACTTTTTCACAGATTTGACCTTCCACCTCAACACATCATAAATAAAACAATTAGGAGAGTAAATTTTACTTTGAGGACAACAGACATAAACATAGTTGACTGCAGACGCTTAAGAAGGACCCACTTTACCCTGCATGGACAACATCTGAATAGGGAAGGTAAACATGTTTTGAGTGAAGAAATTCTGAAGGAAATAAAATATAACAAGCTAAATTACACAAATCAGCTCCCTAAAGAGATCAAAGTTGTTGAGGCCAACATGAACCAGCTATTTGATGATTTTAGTAAATGTGAGAGCCTGGCCTTCTCCCACTGTATATCGGCAGATCTGACAAGTGAAAGGAATATGACGGCGGGAGTTGCTGTGAAATTCAGAGAAAGGTTTGGCAGGCCTACCAAGAGTGACTACTGTGATGAACATTTGGTTTACCAGAAAACCAACGAATCCTCTGTCTACGGCTTAGTGACGAAACCAAAATACTATGATAAACCAAAAACAGAAGTGTACAATGCTGCTTTCCAAGAACTAACAACTGACTTTACCAGGCGATCCTTTAATAAGCTGATTTGCTCACCAATGGGTTGTGTGCGGGATGGAGTACCACTGAAACAATTTGCTGCCAACATAGTCAACTTTCAACGGAAGACTAAAGCTACTGTCATAGTAGTAGCCTACTACCAATCCTCTACAAGAACACTGTTCAATGGTTACTCATACAAGGACTTTATACACAAACTGAAAGACTCCATCTCTGAACAATATCAACAGAAGGTGTTCGATGAGTCATCTCACATAACCATCAACTGTAGTCAAGAAACCATCAAAACTCGTGAAGAGGATGCAGTGAGCGAACATCAGCCTGTCTCACCTACCACGACCAGCCCCCCCACGGTCCCTGGAGTCCTTGACTACAGTGAAGTAGTGAAAATGTGTGATCGTGTTAGTGGTGAAAAGCAGAGCACTAGTGAAATCAGTAACGTCTGTAGTACAAATCATTATAGTGTGTCAGTGTCCTCCGATACCATAAGTCATAGTAATACGCATTTTTTGTCTCAGAGTCCTCACCATTCACCCCCTCCGGACGTCCCTTAACTATTCCATCTACAATTACCCTACCACCTCATCACACACCCTATCACATATCCTACATAACTGGACCACCTAATCAACCACCTAGAAACCACCTCTCTCAAAGTCCACCTCAAAAATGTAATTATCAAAGTAAGTCTATAGTTAAATTATTCCATCAGAATATTGAACATTTGAAATCCAAAATTGAGGCTTTGCAAATAACTTTGAATGAAATAAAAGCACATATTGTTATCTTGACAGAACATGATATGAAAGAGGAAGAAATTGAGCGCTTAAATATAGAATACTATTCTGTAGGGTCATATTTTACTCGGAAGCTGTCACGCAAAGGTGGAGTAATGTTACTATCTACCAATGATATGAAACAAAAAATAGTTACAATTCCTGACTCTTTGAAAAATAAATTAATAGAAGAAAAACAGTTTGAATTTTGTATATGTAAATATTTAATTAACAATTTTGAAATAGTAGTTGTAGCAGTTTACAGATCCCCTAAGTCAAAAGCTGAAATATTTTTAGACAGATTAACTGTACTTTTAGAATTTCTGAACAATAAGTTTAAGTGTATCATTGTTGCAGGAGATATTAATATAGATGTGCTTGTTAAATCTAAGGAACACACTATGTTAAAAAATATGCTAAAAAGGGTAAATATGGAGTACTTGGTAAAATTTCCCACTAGGATCTCTAAAATATCAAAAACAGCAATTGACAACTTCCTTGTCACAAAATCTCAAAGCAGCCTCATGAAAATAAACGGCATAATAACCTTATTGTCTGACCATGATGGTCAATGCTTAGAAATAGCTTTGCCAAAATCGAAATCTGTAAGGGAAAATTTTATTTTCCGGGACCAAAGAATTTTTAGTGAAGAAAACATTAATCTGTTTAAAAAATTTCTATCAGATGAGTCATGGGCTGAAGTAATTCTTTCGCCGGCTAAAGATAAATACAATAATTTTATAGACAGTTTCATGTACCACTTTAATACAGCTTTTCCTATGAAAAGAATAAAAAAGAAAACAACACAAAAAAACAATTGGATTTCCCTACAACTTAAAGAAGAAAAGAGTACACTAGTTAAACTAACACGGGAAAGCAGAAGTAAAAAAGATAACAATTTGACAGAAATGTTAAAGCAAAGATCTTTGAATTACAAAAAAAATGTTAAAAAGGCAAAAAGAGATTATTTTGACAGTAAAATAAAAAAATCTAATAATGTAAATAAAACAGTTTGGAATATTATAAATTCCGAAGTGGGAAACACAATCCATAAAAATAATCAAAATATTAATTTAGTTCATAATGGAAAACATTACTGTAACCCAACAGATGTATCAAATATATTTAATGATTTCTTTGTAAATGTGGTAAAAAACAACATTGATTTATCTCAAATAAACAATTGTACAGATAGTAATGATGAAATATTAGATTCTGCCAAATGGGAAATGAAACCAATGTTTAGATTAAGAGAGGTGGGAGTATTAGAAATAGAAGAAATTATCAGTTCCCTTAAAAATAAGAGTTCGAGTGGGTATGATGAAATCCCTATATTTTTGTTAAAATCCATTAAAAATTAAATCAGCTATATTTTAAGTCATCTCATAAACTCATCATTTGTCTCAGGAGTCTTCCCCGATAAATTAAAAATTGCAAAAATTATCCCATTACATAAAAAAAATGATGTTAAAAATCCGTCAAATTATCGCCCATTATCCTTGTTACCAACATTTTCAAAAATTTATGAAAAAGCAGTCTACATTTAATTAACAGAATTTCTAGTTAAGAACCACTTAATAGATGACATTCAGCATGGTTTCTGCTGTGGAAAATCGGTAATTACTGCAAGTATTGCTTTCATAGAATCAATAATTGACTCAATTGATGCTGGAGACCCATGCATTGGTATATTCATGGATCTGTCAAAGGCATTTGATAGCGTAAATCATACATTACTTATTAGTAAATTAAAATCTCTGGGGATGGTCAAATCTACATTAGATTGGTTTTGTTCATACCTTGAAAATAGATTCCAGTTTGTCCAATTAACTAGTTGTTCTGATAATAGAATTTCAAATCATAAATCACAATTAAAAAAAGTACGATTTGGAGTTCCTCAAGGATCAATTTTAGGGCCCCTTCTTTTCATATGCTATCTAAAAAATATATCAACCTCACTATCAAACCCTGAGAAAAGCAGTATATGTTTATACGCCGATGATACTAACCTAAAAATCTCAGATAAAACAATAGAACAAATTGAAATTTTGTCTTTCCTAGAATTAGAAAATATTGTTCAATTTTTCAAAAATCATAATTTACAGCTAAATGTTGAAAAAACAAATTATATATCATTTAAAACAGCTCAGTCAAAAACCACAGCAGAACCTGTTGTTATGATTGATTCCGAACCTATTGAACAAATTTTTTGCACAAAATTTCTCGGTCTACTAATAGATGGCAACCTAAATTGGAATGAACACGTGGACAAAATCATATCAAAAATTAATTCAGGTTTATGTGCCTTGAGAAAAATGGCAGATTTATGTAGTCAATCAACACTCAAACTAATATACCATTCCTATATACATTCCCATATTTCATTTGGCATCTGTCTTTATGGCTCCACCAAACAAGAAAATCTTGATAAAATTCAAAAATTACAAAAAAAAGCAATTCGGATAATTAAAAATCTTCATCAAGAAGTATCCTGTAGAGAGCATTTCAAAAATCTTCAAATTATTACAGTTTATGGACAGTATATTTTTGATACAATTATGGTTTACAAAACTTTGAATTCAAGCAAACCATTAATAAACCATCCAACTCACCCATACAATACCAGAAATAAATCGGAAATCATACCCACTCATCACAGATTGCAACTCTACACCAAAAAACCATCATATGCAGGAGCAAAGTTTTTTAGAACTTTACCTAAAGAAATAAAAAAAGAAAATAATGTTAATAAATTTAAAATTAAGTTAAAAAATTATATTACATCAAATCCTATTTATTCAATTGAGGAGTATAACCAGTTGTAAATATGTATTATAAGCCCTGTTAGCTATAAGGAAATGACACTATTCCGTTGTATGACTCATGTACACATTATGAATAAAGATTGATTTGATTTGATTTGATTTGATTAGTAAATAAAATTACGGACGTTCAAAAATGCAGTTTTGTGTGATGTTTGCCAAGTTTTCGTCCAATTTTTATCACATAATGATCTATGAAATAACGAACAGCTGTTCGGATCAAGATTATTTTTTCTAGCTGTCACTGATATGTTTACAAATGTTGTTTACAAATACCGCAACCATTTCCGATCACGTTTTGAAGGTAAATCCCATCCAAGTGACATTAAAAACGTTGTCTTACATAACGGATTTAATTAATCGCTAGTGGAATAATATAGTGTAACCGTAAATGAAATAATTAATAACTAGGCATCATCCAGGTCAGAAACCAGAGATTCTTTGTGTGTAAAATTGTTCTTGAGTTTTGATAACCAGAAAGAAGACCTTGAATCAGTGTTGTATAGGGCTCATATTAATGATCGTCGCCAATAGTGGCGACTACCCAATTATTCATAACAACCTTTTCGACGACGATCCTTGATACCGGTAATTTTCCCTAGAATACACGGCCTCCCTACTTAAGAAATAAAATTACAAACGTCCAAAAACCCAGTGTTGTGTCATTTTTGTCACATTTCATTCTAATGTTAAAAGATATACGAATCATTGTTTAGAGAATAGGCCCACGTAATCTATTAAATGACAAACAGTTGTTTGTATGAGGTTGTTTTTTTTTCAAACTGACACCAATAATTTTACATTAAAAGTTGTTTACGAATAAAGCAATTAATGGGAAATAACTTTGATTGCCAATAACCTTTTACGAGAAAATCCAAAACCAAGAAATCAATAACTTTGAGACTTGATTGTCACATTTAATTTGTCGGACGTAACTCTTAACTGTAAACGTTGATTTTTGGTACTGGTTCTTTTCCTTAGAACCGTTGGTAGCAGCAAGAATCATTTTTACGTACCAACACATCACTGTAATTTACAAATTAGTTATCGTTGGTGTTCACCTTATTTATACAGTTGTATTATAGCCGTACTCAATTTAATTGATGTCTTAACTGTATAAGTTTTGCTTTTTCTGTCTGGGTTCAAAATTTTAGTTTATGCTAAGAAAATTATAATTCATTTAAGTAAAATATTTGTTTAACAAACCATCATGAATTGTTTATGATTTACGTTGTTTATGTATCAATAGTTTGTGGCCTATTTTGGTAATTTTTATTATAAATTACCAATCTAAATTGTCTATAGTACTTCATTTCATATAGTAAGACGCCATTTCGACAGCATTTCGGGCCATCTTCGGTCCAAGCAAATATAGATTGGTATGATAAAATTTGATGACAATACAAATTTCAAATACTAATTTTATATGTACTTTGTTATGCTTAAAACGTAGCAACTTCCCTAATTAAGTTCTGTATTTTTGTGTGTATGTCTGTTGGTAACGCATTTATGTCCGTATTTCTCAGTGTCATGAAAAGGACAAGAGCACCTTGATAATTAAAATGTCAACCCGAATAAAGTGTTAAATGGTGAGGTTGAGGTAGTACTTTAAATACTTTGAACCATTGTGGGAAGTAACTTTCAACTATAGGCCTACCTTAGGGCTATGCCTCTTAGATCTAGGCCTATAAAGCTTTTTTAGTTCAATCATTGGATTTAACATATGGACTAACACGATCCGGGTGACATTGAATTGCGAAGCATGGGTTTTGGCTTGAAACTGTCAGATACTGTATTTGCGAAGGTTTATATATAATACAGTCTAACCTTGATATAACGAACCTCGATATAACGAATTCCTTGATATAACGAATTTTTTTTAATCCCCTAGAACTCTCCATAAGACACAATGTATATTTTACCTCTACATAACGAACAAACCATAACAACGACCTTGATTTAACGAATTTTTCGTGATTTCGGCTAAAATAAGACACCTCAATATAACGAATTTATCATTGTCAGAACCTCTACATTGCGAATTTAACCTCTGCATAACGAATTGTCTACGTCTTTCCCTCGATATAACAAATTCCCCACCCAATTATTGTTTTGGGAAAATCACGTCATCGCTTGCGCTAACATTCGTCTGCTCCGTTTTACATCTTTGTCTGCTGTCGCTGCGCGCGCTATGTTGCAACTGAGAACTGATTTCATTCACTGAGGACTGATGACGACGTAATGTTAAGTAAGCTGTGATTGGGCGATATGGGATAACTATGGTGAATTGTACAATTTTTGGATAAAGAGAAACCTAAGAAAGAATATAAAAACAAAACTAAAGAGAAAGAATAGCAACATCGTTATTTTAACATTTCTTTTACGAGTGTTTTTTTATTATCCTTAAGTTGGCTATGATTATACACTTTTATAATGACTTATCTAATAAATTATTGTTTTCAATACAATTTGTTTCAACTAGCAACACCAATGCTATAGTTAATGATTATTATTGACATTCCTCTGTTGTGATAAATCAGTACTGTACTGTAAGTAGCCTACCGGCCTATCGCGAGCAGTAGCTTACACAACTTTCTACTGTTTTGTTTTGTTCTTTACATGGTTTATGACTACGCAATACAGTGTTTGGCTAGGTTTTAGGAGGGTTAGAACAAGCTGTGATTTTAAACTTATAGCTTTTAACCTGTACCAAGGTCAATGCCATTGTCATGATTGTGCAATATTCAAGATCCCTCCCCTTTATATTGCCGGATAATTTAGGTTCTACTGTACAATGTAAACACTGTACTGTAAAGTATTGTAGCCTATGCTACTTTAATTGTGTTTTAATGATGTCTAATCCCGACCTGTATTGACCGACGCTGGTTCTGAACCTCGACTTAGCGAAATTCCTGCAAACCTAACCTCTATATAACGAACCTCGTTTTAACGAAATCCTTGATATAACGAATATTCAGTTCGGTCCCTTCAGATTCGTTATACTGAGGTTGGACTGTAGTTTAAATAAATATAGTTCAAATAAATATAAATATTAAATAAATATATAAATAATAGTTTTAATAAAACTTAACCCAACATAGGCTTAGTTTTTTTAAATAAAAAAGCTACTCATTTTGGCTCTAAATGTTTAAATCATTTACCTGAAAATTTAAAAAGCAAAATTAATAACCAAAACTTAAAGTATCTGGTTAAAAATTATTTGTAAAAAAAAGCTGTTATTCAAAGGAAGAATTTTTCGATTCTAGTTGATTATTTGAGATGTTCAGAGGTATATGTAAATGTATACACTTCATGTAATTTAACTTAGCATATACAAATTTTTAAGTATTGTTATTTGTTTCAGTAAGTTAAATCTAGTAAGTTGATAAATGGATTATTTCAATTAATTTTTAAATAGCTTTGAGAGAGCTTTTATGTAATTTACCATAAGATTATAATTATTTTACTTTACTGTGACACTATTTATGTATGTATATACAAGATAAATAAAGAAATTTGACTATGACTATGACTAGTTTTGCCAGCATATCTAAAAATATGTAAACCAACTGCTGTTCTTAATATAAGAAGATTTCAACTGACTACTTTAAGATCCCCGTGCGTAGAACGGGCACACAGCTAGTAAACTATAAACTTGTCTATATACTGAATGGATCAGAGCCAGACGAGCACTGCAAGCCTCTTTTTAAGGATTTTAAGATTCAAACTGTAATAAATTTGTTTATTATGATCTTGCCCTTTATATCTTAAAAAACCCCATCACCTAAAATTCAATAATCATAATCACAATACCAGATTTAAAAATAGTGCCTTGTTAGAATCACATCGTCTGAGTAAGACTAGCAAGAGCCACATAGTGTTTTCAACTAAAGTATATAACCTTTTAAAACACAATATCCGCTTATCCGCAGGAAAAATTTAAGTCCTTGTTTTATAATTGGCTATTAGACAACCCTTCTTATAGCCTGGACGATTTGTTCAAAGCTGGCCAAATAAATCTTTGATTGTATAACCCTGCTGCTAACCTGTTGCTTTATCAGGTCCTTATATTGCTGTTTGTTTAGTCATATGCAGGGCCAGATTTACCTATGGGCGGAGGGGGCGAGCGCCCGGGGCCCCCTTTGCACAGTAGTTTTTATTAATAATTTTGAAAATTAATCAGACACTTACCAAATGGCCTTTTTTTGTAACAGCTTTATTTTTATTTTCGTTATCCTATATTTAAGGTTATTGTTAGGTGTATTTTAAGGCATTACTAGGAACAAAATTCTTGACCCTAAGGGACTTTTCCTCAGAGTTTTTAAAATCTATATATACACTTTACAACAACTAGAGTCTTCTGATGTTAACAAAAAAATACATTTATTGGGAGTGGGCGAGCGTTGTCAACTGAAATCGTAAACAAGCTATAAGCAGAAGCAGCTGCAACAATAAATGATAATGACCTGATAAGGGATCCCGTCTAGTCCTTCTGTCTCACGCATACACACACATAAAAAACATACACATTTGTCTTACTTTTGTGTTATTTTGTTGTAATTCTGCAAACTAACAGTACAAAAACAAAGCTGAAGTGAGTAGTGATGTATTCAATGCTATGTTTGTGTTGTATTAATCAATATTGAATCCATTTAAACATCTTTCAGTTACTCATATAAAAAGTTAGCTAGTGAGTGTTTATTAGACTTTTATTGCAAGATTTTGCTCGTTAATAAAAAACTCAAACTTGAAAGTCCTCAATGGTACTTTTCATGCTAGGAGTTTAACATACAGTATTATAAAAACGAGAATGCCATAGGCACCAAAACCATTATGAAAATAAACATAAGTCATATTTTATATTTTATGGTTTTTTTACAAAAAAAAAAAAAACAACTAAATCTCTACAACCCAACAGTTATGTTTTAGAGTTAATGAAAAAAACCTAGTTCCAAGCCTATTTTACTTTTATTGGTGTTGATACATAGGCTAATTGAAAACAGAAAGTGTTATGTATATAAATTAAGGCTAAATCGTGGCAAAAAACAAAAGATTTTAAAATTCAAATTAGTTTGATTTTTATTATTAGAAAAAGAGTTTTAAACCAAAATAAAATAATCACACCTATATTGTAGTAATATTGAAAAAAACATACAAATCGACAGCAATAATCGATAATTTAAATACTTAATAAACAAAAATATATCAATACTTCTAATCCAAATATATTATGGTAGCCTACCATGCTACTATACCAAATATGCCGTCACTGGTACTACAAAGCAATTGAAACATTTGGTCAGAGTTTGTTTAAATAGTGAATGCAAGAGATTAGGTTTCAAACATTTTTATTTTTTGTGTATAAAATTAAAAGATGCTGTGTATAAAAATATGTTAAAATAGTTCTATTTTTATATTTTAAGAACGATTTTTTATATAGAACAGAACTTATTGCTTATTTGGCCTTAAATTGCTCTCCGGACTTTGGCTTGACCCCCCGGAAGACCACCCCCCGACCCCCCGGAAGACCACCCCCCAAACTGAAATCCTAGGGCCCCATTGGAAAATTTGCCTGGGGCCCCTGAAGTCCTAAGTCCGGCCCTGGTTATATGTACATATTTTAGTTATTAAGCCCTATTGTTTTTCAAAATATTGAAAGTGTTTTTCATTTTGTTTTGTTTGACGATTAATGTATGATTATGGTTTTGACTTTGTCGATGATCTAATGTATCCTTATGACAAATAAAGATTTTTATTATTATTACTCCTGTATACTAAACCTGAGGCCAATAATACCAACATATTATGGCTTTGCTTAAGTCAGCCTATAACATGTGTGTCTGCTGTGCAGGTCTGGACAAGAGCCGTGGCTGTGTCGTGGAGTGTCCAGGGCCAGGAGTAAAGCACATCAGTGGCTTTGGACTGTTAGACAACCACAGTGTAAATCTGGTGTCTAGCATCATCTCTGGTCTAGTCACCCCCATGTTGGCCAACCTACTCTGGCCTCACTAGCTCTAGTCACTTGTAACTACAGGTATGTTGTAGCACTGAAGACATCCCAGCTATATGGACCACCTGTCGATTGATTAAAAAATAACATTGTTGATCGGGGTAGACAGTGTACGCTAGTGTATAAAATTCTATTTTCCACCCCTTTTTTTGGTTTCTGAGGTAGTTGACATGTTAAATTATTTTATGTTGTTGGCATAAAAGATGGTATAGCCTACAATAACTTGTTATAGTTATATCAGTTTAACTGGATAAAAAGTCTACAAATTCAACAAAAATCGGCAATTAACATCACCTATTGGTGGCTTAACTCAAATACGCCCATTTTGATTGAAAAACTGGTATACCCTATGTTATATTTAAATGAAAATAATTAAAATAAGTGTTGCATTTTTTTTAAAGCTTTTAAGATTTGTATTTGTCCTTGGCATACATAGAGATGCATTCATACAGTCATTTCATACATGGTTGCTCAATATTTTTAATTTTGATGAATTTTTTATAACATTTGTTAATATTCCTGAGCGTTGTATATATATATTTTTGTGGCCGTTTTATATATTGCTATTGTTTTATGGTTAGATAGGCCTAAGTCGGTTTAGACTTTTAGTAATAATAAAGAAGTCATGATTATTGTTCGTATGATATTTTTTATTTATTATTATTTTTATTATTATTATTTTATGGCCAGCATTGGACCACTTAAGTCAATATAATGGCTAGATTCATTTTAAATACTGTCTCTTCTTCTTGTCCGCCTAATACTTCTTCATTCTTTCCGACCGTTGTTTTATTTCTTCTTCCGAAACCACTCTTCCTTGTCTCTGATTGTTTGCTCCTATTGGCAGGATGATAATTTTGTCTTTGAGTACTGCAAGCGCCTCTGACTTATTTTCCAAATCTTCTAATGATATTTTCAACCTTCTCATGTCCTCCTTAACCCCTTAACCGCAACACATGTGTTATTCCGTGGTAGTATTCTGTACACGATATGGCGACGCACGGAATATCTCATACATCAGCCTTGTGGCGTTAACCGCGACGTACGAGTTTAGACGGTTTTGACGTTCTCAGCTGATGCATTTCGTTGAAATAAGTCTTCTACTAATTTGTTTCTGGTCATTGACCCTAAGAATAGACAGTTCATTCGGTGCTGCACTCAAGTGTATGTTTCTGGAACTACGTCTACACCACGTGATCTGCATTGTCAAATGTCCTACTTGCTAGTTGCTACTGTCGCGTTTAGATGATAACGTCGCATCTTCGTGTTTATAATACAAATTACAAACCCGTTGTTTCTGTTATATCTGTTTTTGTTTCTACGTGCAATATTGTGTGTTTTTGTTGATGGTGATAATCAGTGATTGAAATGGCCGATGGCGAACTGTTACGACTCCAGGAACTGCCCAGCTCGGAGTTAGGACCTGGTGAAGACTTATTGGATGATGGCGGATGGATGAGTGATGACGGGGATCTTGACCGTGCTAATTTAGATGCGACTCCAGAGATAAGTGATAATGATAATTTTATAGATGATGATTACAATAACTGTAATTTAGATGACATTGGTTCGGAGATAGATGAGCCTGATTCCCCCCCTATGCCTAATAATCCTGGTCCTTCCGCACCTTGAGGTCGACAAAATATACCAAACCAAAGTAATAAAAAAGGAAGACAATCTAAACCAAAAACATATAAACCAAAGAAGAAAAAGAAAAGCCTTAATCCAAAAAGAAAGCCAAAAGAACCTAAATATCCTCACGTATGGAATTCCAATACATTTGTAATAAATTATCCCACAAATAGTGGGGTAGTAGGTAGAGATATGTATCCCGATCCTTGTCGTGAGGTGGATTGTTTTGACAAAATGTTCCCAAATGAGATCTTAGAGTTTATTGTTGAGCAAACAAATAAACACTATGACTTTATTGCTTCGTCACAGGCCCCAACACCCTGTTCAAGGCTCAAAATTTGGCAACCGTTGACTGTGAAGGAGTTAAAAGTTATTATTGCTGTTTCCATGCTAATGGTACACAATAAAAAAAAAAGTTTTGGAAAATTATTGGTCAACTGATAAATTACAGCAAAATTTTATCCCTAACATCATGTGCCGAGATCGATATTGCACTATATTGCGTCTATTGCATTTCAATGACAACTCTGAGCCAAATCAGTATGGTAAGCTTACCAAAGTCAAACAGCTAATCGATATGTTTAGGCGAATGTTTTCACAGAACTTTATTCCGTTTCGCAATTTATGTATTGACGAAAGTCTTCTATTGTTCAAAGGTAGATTAGCATTCAAACAGTTTATTCCCTCCAAAATAAGTAGGTATGGGATAAAGACCTATGTTTTGTGCGATTGTGAATCAGGGTATGTTCTTGATGTGATTGGGTACACTGGAAAAGAAACTGAGATATATGACACAGATAACCTAGGTTTGTCGGGTGCGATTGTCACAACACTTCTCGCACCTTACTTGAACAAAGGCCATTGTTTGTACGTTGATAATTGGTATGGTAGTCCTGATCTGTTTATGTTTTTGCATTTGAACGAAACAAATGCTTGTGGTACAGTTAGATGGGACAGAATTGGTATGCCTGAATTTCAGAAATAAAAGAGTTACTAGTTGGTGAACGGGAGGTTGTCAATGATGGGACGAGCATGGTTGTAAGGTGGACAGATAAAAGAGAAGTAATGATGATCACAACAGAACATGACGATAAAGTAGTTGAATCCGGAAAAGTGAACCACGTAACAAAAGAAAAGGTTATGAAGCCAAAATGTGTCCAAGAATATAACTATAGCATGGGCTCTGTAGACCACACAAATATGATGCTAAGCAATGTTACATGTGTAAGGCGCACCCAAAAGTGGTACAAGAAGCTGTTTTTGCATTTTGTGGATCTAGCAATACTAAACTCTCATGCAATAATACCTATGTGTAAGTGGCAAGAAACCAACTTTAGCCGAATTTCATCTATAGCTAGTTCGGCAACTTTTAGAGGAAAATATGGCAGCTCAGACCCACAGTCAAAAAACAGGTGGTCGTCCTTCTCACGGTGATACACCACTAAGATTGACTCAGCGTCATTTCCCGTCATGTATTCCTTCAACTGAAAAAAGGAGTATCCCTCACGCCAGTGCTAGGTTTGCCGTCACACAACGCGACGTGAACCGGCCAGGCGGGAGTCGCGGTACCAGTGCCAGGATTGCGCAGTTTCCTTGTGCGTAGTGCCGTGCTTCAGGGAATATCATACCCTGAAGAATTTCTAAGAAATCGAAATGTCAAGGAAACTTTGTACATAGTGTAATATATGTATAGATTTCAATATTTACATCCGCTTGTGTGACCAGACAACAGAGACAACCCGTACAGTAAGTAAATATGAATAATACAATATTTTATTATTTATTTATTAGTTTATTATTATTAATTATTTATAAAATAAGAAATTAAATAATTATTTACGCTAACATGAAAACTAATACACAGTTTATAATAAAATTTATCATAGTTAATAGCTTTAAAATATGTTTTTAGCATATGATTTCTCAGAATGTTAAAAAACCACAAAAAATTAAAAAAAAAAACCCGCGCTAGGCCATCGGCGAGCGTAATTAAATTGCGCGCCACTGATCGCGGCGTGCCAACTTCAGCCGCGGTTAAGGGGTTAATCTCTGTAATCCACCTATAGTCACTCTTGCTATTCCACAACTTGTCAATTATTTTCTAGCTTATTCTATTTTCCGGTGTCCTTAAAAGATGTCCAATGAATGAAATTTTCTTTTTAATTATACTTGTCAATGGCTCTATTTCCTTACATACATTTTTATTTGAGGCCAGTCTCCAAACTCCATCTTTTTGATATTATTTGGTTATACATGTTCTGATGATTCTTCTTTCTATTTTCAGTACAGTGTTAGTTGTTTTAAATATAGTTTCACTTGTATATGTTATTTGTGGAAGTATGACTGCTTTGTAATGTTTCAATTTTGTTGCTATTGATAGGCATTTTTTGTTGTATGTGTTTTTAGTAATATGTTGCATTCTGATCAATTTTTTAATTCTATTTTCCCATGATGGATTTTCTTTAAGATTGTATGTTATAACTTCACCTAAGTATTTGAAATTTTCTACAATTTTGATGCAATGTTCTCCAATTTTGATTTTGTTAGCCAATGGTGGTTTTGTTTACATTATTTCAGTTTTCTCAATTGTTGCTTGGTTTCTTGGATGTTATTAGCTAGAAGAGCCAGATCATTATTTTATTTCATTAATCTTTTTAACTGTTTAAAAAAATGTTCATCCTTAACACAATTTACAAGCGTTAGCCGTATATATACAGATCAATGGACGTTTATATATGAGCATTAGATGTTTATATACGCTGCAGCAACTAACTGTGGTCATAAAACTTGTAGAAAAATGTGTCTATAATCAACTTAAACCATCAGATAGAAGTGGAAAAACATCAACATTTCAAAAGCTTCGCCCTGCAGCTGACGCTAGGGAAAGATATATTGTATAAATAGAAATGTCATGCAAGTATTAAAAAAATATTTCCCATCAGAATTTTTTCGGTGGCCATCTTCTTTTGTGCAAAACCAGCGTTTTTAACAAAAATTGTAGTTTACTAGATTTTAAATAACTATTTTTTATTTTTCAAGATATCAGGACAAACTGAAAACATATTGAATATAAAATGTGCTTCAAATTTATATATGATTAAATTGCATAAATATTTGATAAGTATGTAAAATGCTAAAATGTAGAAAGATTTTATTAGCCAAGAAAATGTTTTTTTCATGCAAATTCTCAAACCGTGTCCTCCCCCATTGCAAACGTAAAGCACGAGTATAACACTGCAATAAGAATTTTATACTTACACGCCAACCCCGTACAAAGGACGGGTACTCTGCTGGTCTGTCTATAAAACCTGTTTGTGTGCACTTATATGTCCCCTATGTTTTGTTGCGGGGTTTTGTTTAACACCTATGGGATCTAATAAAATATCCCCACCGCAGCAAACCTGCAGACTGAGCGAATTTTCATCTACCTGGCTGGAGTTCCACTAAATTATTTATAAATCTACATTTCTTCAAACGAGTTCGGGAACCAGCATGCTCGGACTATGGGAACGGGGGTTTTTATGGGGTAAAAATAGGGTTTTCCCATTTTTGACCCTAAAAGCACAAAATTTCACAATTTCTTTCCAAACCATTTTGTAGAGCTTAAAAAACAAACAATTTAGTATATCTAAGCGTTATTATGCGCCTAATGGTTACAGAGAAAATTCCAAAAAATGGTTAATTTCAAATTCTCAAACTCATATATAAGTAACTAATTCTATTTGGATAGGGAATAAATGTGATATTTTTAAGGAGGCAGTTTAGTTTAAATACAATCAGGCAAATGGAAATTCGCTTAGTCTGCAGGTTTGCTGCGGCGGGGGTATTTATAAGCTCCCATAGGTGTTAAACAAAGCCCCTCAACAAAACTTAGGGGACATATAATGCACACGGGACATGGCCTAGCGACTAGACTATTAGGACCATAAGAAGTTACTGTGTCAAATAAAAACTTTGACAATTATTTTGATACCTTTGATAATTTCATTTAATGAAGAACTGATACCAAATAATACTTTTGCATGAAAACTATGTAACAGTAAACCCTGTCATTCAGTTGTCACCTTGTGTCAGGTAATAAAACTAAGTTTGAACCTTTAGAAGGTGGTGGATTTCTTCATTAACTTTTGAATGATAATGGACAATGGATACCTTTGAAAATCTCACATAAGCCTGTGAGAGCAGTACCACAGTACAGTAATATACCACTTAAGCAATATAATCTGTACCGTTACTTATGCTGAACATCGCTAGATAAATAGGCTGTGGCTTTTTTGTTTGTGTGGCTATGGTCAAAGTGGCACTAAGTACTTGCAAATGTGTGAGTCATATTCACTATTCAGACAGTTGTCTAAAATGTATGAAGTCTGGACCAAATGGATCTGCACTGTATTGAATCTACTGCATTGTAATTTGTATGAGGCTTAATGTTAACAAAATTGTTTTAGGTGTCAAATGCTCTTCATCCCATCGATCTACTCCAATTGTGCATTTCTCGTGTAAATATAATTTTATATATTTTTGTAAATAAGGATAAATTAAAGACTAATATATTTTGATCTATGAACAGTTTTTCATCCCCACAATCCTGTTTGAAGTCTGAAATAAACATCTAATAATAACAGCAAAACTAAATGAAAATATAAATTATGAGCTACAAAACTTGTCATCATTGTTTTTTAAGGAAATGTTAACATTATATCAAAAAGGATAAAAACGGTTAGCAAATAACTAAACTAAAGTGAAGATTCTGAGCTACAAAACATATCATAATTATTTTATCTTTTGAGGTAATGTGAATATCGGCCATGACCTAAAGAACTATTTATAACTTGGCCTTGAGCCAGGCGTGTGGCCATTATGTATTTTGGCATCATTGGCTCCTCTGTGTTGTGCTTTTGTCTAATCCTAATATTGATTTTCAAGCCCTTCACTAGTTCAACTTATTTTGTTTGGTTTTATTGAAATTTTATGCCGACTTGAATTTTTTATTTTTAGATTGTTTTTATTGTTTGTAAAATACAGTGCACTAAGACATTGTTGATGTTTAATAGAAACTGTCGATATGGGGGTAATGTCACATGCTAAGGGTATGTTTAGGATTAAAAGATTGTAGTTTATACAAAAAAAAATTTAATTTTACACTGCACTTTGGCAAACCTTGTTGATGAAGAAAACCAATGCTGATAGATTAGACACATGCTTGCTGCTTTTGTAGTGGGGCCAATAGAATGACTATTATCAACTATCTTATCTGAAACTATTCAAATACCGGTATATCTAATATATAACATTTTACAGATAGGCCCCCCATTTTACAGATGTTATATTGAATAGGCTAATGCAAATAATTCAAAGTTAACAAACTAAAATGTTTTTACCTATTTATATGTTTATTAAATCCTACAAATCTGATGACATCAAAATTATACATTAGAAAATAAAATTACATTTACCAAAAATGTGAGTGTACAATTTGCTATATTTAATCCAAAATGAATTAGACCAAAAATATATGATAAATTCATATTTCAAGTTACATAAAAAAATATGTTCCAGTATACCATAATAGTACAAGAATCATAAATGGTTACCAACATTCAACAGTAAATATAATATTCTGAGTAACTCTTTAAATGTAACAGTTAACATTCCTAATAAGTTCTACTTTTCCTATCATAAAGCTTCCTTAACAACATCTAGGCAATTTCAAAGGCAAATAAAAGCTTCCTAATGTTCATGCACTTACATAAAGAAAATTTTTACTATGTTTAACATATAAATTAAGACTAGCTATAACACTTTCACATAAATTATGGAAATAAATTTTGTTTTCAAGAAAATTTTTTCCTCAAAATATTGTCAGGTAACGTGAAATCCTCTCTCAACATTTTAAAATGTTTATGCTTTCTTACAATTAATTTATTCAAATGAAAAGAGCATAGCAATGCAAACACAAGATATTTCAACCCAATAACAGTTATTAGTTGGTTCTTGAATGTTAATTTCTTTGAAGGGAAAAACATTTCTCAAACCCAAGTAGTTTTATTTATCCTGTAAGCACACATATTCTTGTAAATCAAATAAAAAAAATTACTGGACACTTTTAGTTTTAAATATCAAGTAAACAATGGGTATCACTTAATAACAGGTCCTCAAGGGTGAAAACAGTTTGTTTAACAACAAAATATGCATTTTTATGAAACTAAAATAAATAATTTGAACTATAACGTCCAAAAAGCAATCTACGTTACATAAACGTTACCAACAATCAATATTTACAAAATTAGCAACAAAACTTGTTAAATTTCCTTCACAATATATGCCTGGTAACATTGTTCTCAAATAATATATACAAATAAAAAAATAAAATATTAAATTACCAACCTAATTGAAAATAATTACTAAGGAATTGAGGGTCATGAACCGGTGGAGGGAGTAACTTTTAGTTTGATCGTCTGCATTGATGCAGCTCCAAATCTACGTTCTGCTTCGTCAAAAAATGCTGACTCCATCTGACGGACGAGTTCGTTGAAGAACATATGAGCTAGCTGTGAGTGGAGAACAGACTTAAATTGAAAGTCTACGTGAAAGTCGATGACACATGATCGCTTTTTGTTTTTCAACCCCGGGCTGAATTTCCAGCTGGTAACCAAGTGATCAAACAGCTTCCCGTCCTTGCACTCGGCTACAACCAGCCGAGGACGATCAAGTGTTACATGAGAAACGTAACTTTCCACGATCGGAGGGAAACCAATCTCAAGTTCCCCCTTCAAGTAGGTGTCTGTCCGTGTCAGGACATTGGACCGTTTACAGAACGGAACAAATGCTTTGTAGTTCTCAACATCGGACACCACTTCATACATCTCTTCCATTGTGAATCTGGAACATTGTTCAACTAAAATAACATTCATATACAGTATATGGAAGTTAACTATTTGACTGATATTGTTTTGACCTGGTCGAGATTAATCTGTTTAAGCTATTGTTGTCACACGAACATTAGCAGTATTTAATTGTTAGTAGAGAAAGTCTTAACTTGATACTTTCTATGCAAGTAAAACTCAACCAAAAAGGCTAAATGCTATACCTCTTATGCTGCAACCTTGTAATCAAATTTAGACTGGAGTACTATGCTTGGTCTTTGAGTTTACCATGTTTTAGTGTTCATACAAAAATAGAGGAAAACATGATAAACATGGCAAAAATTATATGATGACTGAATAATCTGTACAATTCAAACTCACAATCTGATCATTGCAGTTAACCTTTCACAAAAAAATGAGGTTCTCTTAGGCCATGGGGAGTCTCTGTTTTGTAGACTCCTCTTCACAAAAAACCATTTTAGTAACTAATTATGGAACCCATAGGGAATAATCAAAAAGACTAGTATTACTGTCCAAATATATTTTTAATAGTTAGCATTCTATAGAGCTCAAGTTATGAAAACCAGACCTAGTTATAAATGTAAAGATGTCTTTAACCCTTTGAGTGCTATGTGACAATATATCGGCGTTTACTAAAATCTCTAAGGGATATAGAGAGGAAGGTCATTTTAACAAAAAGTAGCAAAACGGCCATTGGTGACTTGCATGCTCATAGGATACACTAACAATCAATCAGCTTAAAGATTCACCCAACCCAATGATCCGAGGTGTATGTCTAAACCAAGGATTATCAACACCTCACTATGCCCCAGTGGTTGTAGTATATCGCTAAAAACACACAGGTCACCAATTATTTGCCACACAGGACGGGAATCGAACCTGAGCAGACCAATAGCACTGGCCAAGTGACACACGCCCTAGCCTTCTCGGCTATCTGTGCTTGGAGACTGAGGAGTCAAAACAAAACCCGGTATTTAAGCTGACGCCAACGATTGCGGACAGGTAGCGCAAAAAGGTAGCAGCACTAGTTAGTAACGGACTGTTTAGATGATATTTTTCTGTTAAACCAAAAAAATTAGTGATAATAAATTTTGTTACTGAGGCTTTGCTGCAAAAAACTATTTTTCCTAAAATTGCTATATTATAATAACCTTATCAAACTAAATCAAGGTTAAATTCAATATTACATCGTAAACTAGATGTCTTTAGATTTTATGAGATTTTGGTTTCAAACAATGCTATCAGAACATAACAATTTATAAGAAAACTTAGAAATTTACAACAAAAACAAAGTTTTATTTAATGTTTACTACAAATACCCGGACTATTCTTTGTTATATATTTATTTGTTATTGTCTTATTATTCAAAATTAGTCAATTAGTCTAATTAATAAAATAGTAACAACTATACAGTTAAAATTCAACAAAAGGTAATGGAATTAAAAGGCAAACAAAAAAGTCTTAAGAAATATGAATTAATGGCCTAGCACTGAAAGGGTTAAAACAGGTTTATTGATGTACAATTTAACTAAGGTGAAAAATAATTATAATTAATTAAATCAAAATACCGGAACTGCAGGAGAAATAAAAATAACTTACCCAACCAGTTTCTTTCCAGTGAACTTTCTTGTTTTTGCCGGAGAGCCAGGAAGAGTGAAAAACGATCGACATGGTGAAACCAGAACTTCTTCACTATGACTAGAATTAAGAGTTCGAAGACTAGGTAAGGTTTCTGGCTGACATTCTCTGAAAAAGTTGGTTTAGTTTGTTTTATCTATAAAACTTGAGTATAAATGCATCAGTCTGTAATAGAAAAATGTTGGCCAACAGCAACAATTTCTGTACAACAGCCACCAGTAGGCCTATCCTTCTTTAAACGACTCATGCACAGCTTGCTGAGCACTATTTCTAATAAAATAGGCTACTTTAAATCCACAGGAAATTAGTTTGTAGGAATAGCAAAGGTATTTTGGACAGTCTTATCAAGCTTGAGAAAAAAATTTCCAACTCTAACATGTTGGATCCAGTTCTAGACATTTAACTGTCATGCTCGGGTCAGTGCATTTAAAGGATGCGAACTTAGGCATCAAGAAGTTGTCAGAGGCTAGTCATACCCCAAAGAGACCGAGAAACTAACATGCTTGGAAACTGTTCACATCTGCATCTTTATGTGTTTGGTTTTGACAAATAATTTTAGTAGGTACTGTAACATTTGTTGAGCCTATGGTGTCAGTAAACATCCATATGTACCGTAGTGGTATGGGTCATGCCAATTAGAGTGGCAAGCTGTACGTGGACAAGAACTGCCCCCTTATTACCACTGTTTTTGTTTTTTTACCATCAGATTAATTTAAAACCACAAGTCACTTTCTCTCATCCTTCTCTACGCGCTATTCCAATTGACTTGATCTTTCTACCAGCGGCGAACCTTTCCACAAGAAATAGCTGGACAGCCAACTCTGTTGACCTCTCGGTGCATTCAGTTACCAAAACCTATCCATAAGAATAATGCGATATCAAATTAAATGGCGCTCTTAGGTGATTTTTTAATCTTCTTGATGCCATAAGCAAATCTGGACTTTTTACAACCCTAGCAATGTTAATTTTTAGCTAAATTAATTCTTCACGTCCAACAGCTCATGTATGAACACAAGATTTTTAGTACCTAAAATCATATGATAGGCAAAGGGGTTACAAATGTACCACAATCACTAAGATTATTAGCCAGTTAAATATCTTGTATATAACTGACAATAATACAATAATATTTAAAGTATAATTTATACTCTTCAAATTGTTGCATGAATAACAGAAGCTCAAATCAAAAGAACAGTTTTGTAGACAAGTGTTTTAGTTTTAGAAAACAAAACTACGGTACTTACTCAACAACTATTATCAGATCTAATTCATTGGGATCTACTTCGTCATCCACCTCTAACTCAGAGGACAGTTTCATTTTGCTTTCAGTTGATCCCATTACAATAAAAAAAACAAAAAAAAACAATGAATACAAATACATAAACTAATTTACCATCACCAAATCGTACCACACGACATTAAAATGGCATTATCATTTATAATAAATAATCCTCATGTTTAAGCCACAACTAGATATGGTGTAGAAAGTCTAGTTAGAAAACAAAGTTAAGGAGTGGTACACTGGTTATCAATACATACAAATTTATGGCACAGATAAATATTGTAATCAATCCAACTTGTCAGATTAAAGTTGGGTTTAAATCGTAATTCTTACTAGCCTAACTTATTTAAAACTAAAAATCATTGTGTAACATTAAATCTAAAATGGCTCTTAAGAAACCAAAAGAAAAAATTAGCCTAATGTTTGCTATCTAACTTATCATTAAGTTTTTAGGAAATAATTGTTTCTTTTATTTTTAAACTTATGTAGGCCCTATCACAAGTGTAAATGTATCAAGCTGTTTTTTTTGTGTGGATTCTTGAGTGTTTAGGCGTGAGTTCCTCTTATTATGGTTTTAAATTCCTAAACTTTATTACAATGACTCATTATCACCACTGGTTTTTATACAAATTATGAGAGGTAGGCTACTTTTGTTTGAAAATTTATTTAAACCTAATGTTTGTAATTAGAGAACAGATGAGTGTCAATACAAAATGAGAACATGTTTTTAAAAAAACTAGCCTTTTAAAAATGACTAACTTAAGACAAAATACAGTAGACTCCCTTTTATATGGACTCCTCGGGACCGAGGCCAGTCCGGATAACGGGTTTTCCGGTTAAACCGACGTCCCCAAAAACTCTTTAAAACGGACCATTTAAATGCATACTGTATAAGCCAATAATGATTATTACGTAGGCCTATTTGGACACGTGGTCACTGGTCTCAAATCTTTCCCACGAGAACAGTCGTTTCAGTACCATCCACTTCCTGTCCATCTAGTCCAGTTAAACCGATATGCTGATAACAAATTTCCGGTTAAAGGGATGTCATTTCTGCCGAGTTTAGTCTAGTTTAAAGGTGTCCGGATAAGAGGGAGTCTACTGTAACGGGAACATTAATTATTATCGATGATTTTTTTCCGTTATATTGATAGCCTATTTCATTTTTTGATCCGATATATTGATATTAACAAATTGAAACATATCCGCTGACAACTATGATAAATAAAAATTGTTCACTATCAACAAACAATTTAGGCCTAATAATTTCAGTAACAAAATGTTAATGGGATTTAGGCCTACCAATAGTAGCCTACAATTGGATTTTTTAATGTAATGGATTATTACATGGTGAACGGTAATGTAGGCTATTATATATTTTTCATGATATGATATAGGCCTATTATTTTTATGAAGAAAAGCCATTCTGGGAATGCAACGTACCATATGCAAAAACAAGGTACCTACCGTAGGTCTACGAGTTGGAAATTTGTTTTTAGGGGAGCAGATAACAGTTTACTAATATAGTTAGATTTATTGTTGGTGTGAAGAACTAACATCGATAGTCTGTTGTGCAGGTAGGGGTCCCGAATCCCCGGATCCCGGCCGATGTTTGATACCTAGAAATCCCGGGATTGGTGACTTTTAATCTCGGGATTAACGGGATTGCAAAACCTTTGTTTATATTTATTTTTTGTGAACTTGGGGACTTTTACTTACGGAAAATAAATAAAAATATGTCCAATAACACTTGAAACACATATACGCTTTATTTTTAGGACAATAAATATTTAATGAAATGGTACCCAAGTAATAATTTATTTTGATTGAAAAATAAAATTATCATTAAACTCAGTAGGCGAACGAATGTAAATATATGTTTCGGTTCATAGGCGATTTGGATTTACTTTCTGTAAATGTTATCACAGTATTCAGAATCTAGCTGTGTACCCGTTCTTCGTACGGGTTGAATAAAATATACAGTAAAATAAAATACAATCAGGACTCTTATTAAGTCAAGGATTAATTATTGAAGCATTTAATTTAAAGTAATAATAAAAAGAAAGAGTTGCATTAATCCATCTAATAGGTAGCATGACGTAGGCTATAGGCTATGTGTGAGTGCGGTAGCTCGTGATTTAAAAAAAATATATTATATTCTAGAGTGACATATCAACATTTATACACTGTAAATAAGAAAGACGGGTGATGAAAGTTCCGGTGAAATTCCACAGTGTAACACTGGTAAGGCCAGATAAACATTAAAGTACTGTACTCAAAGAGGGGACTTCTCGCTCAACCGTCCATGATTATCTTTATTGATAAACCTAAAGCATTCAACCGACAAAGTTTCATGTAGCGTATTAATTATATAGATTGCTCATGATTTCATAAAAACCTTAAACATTTAGGCTTATGTAATTAAGGAGGCCTAATATAAAATAAATGACTTTTGAATAGGTACCTAAGTTAGATAATGTTATTAAGAATGTTCAAAGCATGCAGCAGTTTTCCTTCCTTTTTATTTTTAAGGTTTCACAAGGGCTATTATAACAAAATACTCTAACTTGTATTTGTATTCATAGGTATTTCTTTTATTTATGCAAACATCAAATCGTGGGTAGTAAAATAGGAGCAAGTTAGTAGACCACATAATCCGTATAACACATAACCGTTTTTAGCTGACCTAAGTTGAGTTATTTATCAGGCAGGAGCGGTTCAATCCAATCTGTTCCACAGAGTTACTTATCGCAAATGTAACCATTACAGTACCTAACAAAAAAGGTAGGCCCAACATTTTTACTGCTGTGAGATGGTTGAACCGGTATAAACTTATGTACATTTAACTAACATATCATCCAATAATTTTATTAATAAATCACATGTTCTCCGTGGAACTGTACCCGATTTTAGTTGAATGCTCGAATAGGCCTAGAAGAAGAATAATTTAGGCTTTATCATTTTGGGATTATCATTAAGATTTCTTACACTTATAATCATTGTTTGGACTTTCGTTTCAAGAAATAAACAATATTTTACCATAACAATTATAGACACAACGCTACTAGTAAGTTACTCTTAGACACTGGGCTTTCAGTAGGTTAAGGTCAAAATTTGACAGGTGACCTTCACCCATTTTGACATTATATTTGTAGGTTAGGCTAAGAGAATCAACAAAATAATTCATATATGCTTAATTCATATTGAATTCACAGTAAAAATATAAAAATATACCAAATGAAAAAGCAATAACATATTATCATCTTTGTTTCAGGTAATGGTTCAATGACTAACTTATTAGGCCTAATAAGAAGTATTGAAAAGCAAAGATTTTTACCTAGTTAATAGTCTTGGACTTTGGCTCCTACTTCTTTTACAAAAACAGTTGAAAGCTTTATTGCTAACTGAAAGCACACTCCTACGCGAACACATTGTTTATTTTTTAAATAAAACTACACTACAACCCTTCAAACTTAAAAAGTCATTTCGCTCGTTAACCTAGACGGCAATAACAATGTCAAGTCAGCAGACAGCTTTTCAAAATCTAGTCACTCTACTCCACTACTCAACTCACTAGTCATTCCAAACTCCAACAACTCGCCTACTTAATGCACGGCCTTTAAAATCAATACATAACAATTGAATACTATGTTATTATTTTTGTAAGTAATTATTTTTTGTTTGATGCCTGATAATCCTGGAAGACGTACTTGGAGGGGAGACTGTGTTTTTTTTTATCTGGAGGAAAAGTTGTACTAAAATTAAAATTACGATAGGATTGATGATGGTAAAGGTAATATAACATACATTCATACATTTTAGGATACAATTATGATACATTTTACCTTCGATGTCTTCACCGCAATCCGTAGATCGGGGAATCGTCATGGTTCTTCCGTCTGGAGGGGTTTCATTAAACTCAAATCAAATCAACTCATTTATTGTCTGTGTAGAGAACAAGAATGAGAATTTATTTGGTCTTTTAAACATGCAGTTACATGCAATCAGACACAAGTCATTTATAATAATCATCTGGTAACAATCAGTTAGGCTAACAGTCCCAGTTAGTACATGCAAGTTATTGATAACAATGCATAGACAAAGTAAACTAAAAATAAAAATAAAAACAATCGTTGCCAAATTTAACTCCAATAAATGACCAAAGTGTGTAATACCTGGGATCAACTTAGATCACTCCAAAAAAAGTAACTTCTATCAAATTGATCAGCCGAATTGATTTATAATTCTGAAATGTTTTATTAATTTTTAACTAGCCAATTCTTCAAAGCAATTTTGAATTCCGTGCCTTCTATACCCTTGATTTTGTTTGGTAGGTGGTTGAAATAGATAGACACCATCACAAATAATGGACTTCGTTCAGTTCTACCATCATAGATAAAACATACTCCTTGTGTGGAGTATGTTTTATCTATGGTTCTACTGAAATTCCTCCTCGCTCGGTTGAAGTCGTCAATCGTCTGTTGTATCTGTGGATTTGACTGTTTTTACATTGAAATGGCGACCATACAAAGTACCTAGGTATTTTAAGCCAAGTATGAATGGAGATGAGTGTAGGATGAGTGGCGCGATCTTGTAGTCTTGTTAGTGACTAAGGCCGACATGTTCCTTAGACACAGCTCTTAATTAATAGCCCATACAGCTAATGGCAACTAAGGGACCTACAGTTTATAGTGGAATCCGAACCACATTTTTTTCCTTGTAATTTACAAATTGGTCTAATTATCAGGATAGTACTGTGGATAGTCGTACTACTCACTAGTGCGGACATTAATCCACACCAGGGAGCATCCCATCCACAGTGCATCCCTATAAATAACCACAATTTGTGACCTCCTAGTAGCTGGACTACAGGACACCACCCGTCCCAGTTCTTTATATTGTTTGTGGCAGCCGCATATTGTGTGCTGAAGATGAGGAACGAAAATCCTTATTATTGCACCGTACCTTGAGGTATGGCGAGCATAAACTTACCTGTCATGTAATCAAATTTTTTACTTGTTTCCTGACAGGCGTCATATTAAATTACTTTTTCCTGCTATCATGATAACTTTGATCACTTACTGTAAAGAAAGGGATACTCCCTAACTGCTCCAATCAAAAGTTCGTCTACACTCGTGTCACACACGAAGCTTGACAATGACTAAACTAGGCTCAGGCTGGTGCACGCAGACTAGAGAAACATCGGATCCAATGTCTGTCAACGATTCCCCAAAGAGCAATGTCATCGAATGGATACATATCTGAATGGAAGGAATGGGTTACACTGAGTTCATTTAAAGCCTTTCGGAGACTGAACAAGGATCGGAGAGCGTCAGACTAATAGGTTCCGGCTTTATCCATCACTGCCTCCTTGTATTTATTATTAGATCTAATAATCAGCTCCTTCTTCTATGAAAACATAAAAAAAGGTATAAAATAAAAACTCATTTAAATCCAATTTTGCAATTTTTATTTACTTTTTAATTTTATATTTTTTGTATAACTTATGAGACTTTAATTTAAGAAGTAGGCTACATGCAAAAAAGTAGGTACAGTAAATGTACACTAATATATCATAAATAACTGTCATAAATTAAATAATAAAAAAATACATAAATAAATGCCAAAATTAACCTTTGTTTCTTCCTAACTTGAGTATTAGTATTATCACTAACAAGTTTTAAAGTTCACAAAACCATTGTTTCATGCCTAAATTAATCCATATTAAAATAAAACTTTCAAGCAATTTAAATTTATCATGATTAACAACTTGCATGTACAGAAGACTTTCGTTGTTTAAACACTAAGAACCTGACCGCTGGTCGCTGGAGGTTAGTGCATAACTGCATACCGAGGCATGCGGTCACGTATCACTAAAGCTGCCATAGCTCAATTAATATTCGTCCAATCTTAAAAAAATAAGGTGTCAATCAATTTATATTTAAATTGCCTTAAAAAAGTTATTCTTGTAATGTAAACGTTTTGTAAAATCAACGGTTTTTGAGTTATTGAAAAAACAAAATTGTAAATGGCCGCCATTTTGTTTTATGAATTAGGAAAATTGTCATAATTTTTTGAAGCTTTGTCTAGTTGTCATAAGTGTTTGTGCAAAAGTTTCAATTTCGTATGTTTAACCACTTTTCAGAAAAAAATAATAAGTGAAAAACAAAACGGCGTCTCTGTGAGTAATTACGGACTTCCAGACAATTTATATATGATATTTAGATATGTTTCTTACCCAGGAACAATGCCCTTACATATTGCTAGAGAGTTTCGGGACACCCTTTATAGGTATATATTACACTGTTAATTTTTTATGTCAGTGTTACAAATTCGTTATGCAGGTTGTGTCTTGTTTGTTTACAAGCAATGGACACATTTGAGTGTGTGGTGTGAGATTCTTATCATAAGCTATTTGAACCTCAAGAAGTAAGAACATTGGAAAGTCTCCTGTAGGTACAATAAAAAATAATCCTAGTTAAATACTAATACTAATTGAGTATTGGCACCTTGTGGTAGGGTGCCTGCAGTTATAGAACATATCACAGTTAAGATTAATTAAAAAATTTAAAAAATAATTTTGTAAACAACCATTCAGTATTAGGTAACAATTGAACTTCAGCTTGTCATATACCTACGTACATATAACATTTGTATAATATTTAAAACTATGTTACAGGTTGAACTATTTACAAATATGTATTTCATGTTGGACCAAGATTTCAACATAATCAGATAGCATACTTTCATGTAGGATTAAAAACTTTATATTTTCACAGTTTAAGAATTGGGGTAGAGGAAATGAGTCTGGTCATATAGAGTTTGAATACACACCACCAGTTTTTCATTCTGACGTTTAAGGAGATAATGGGAGAAAGTATAATCTCAAATAAATAATCCAATGTACTTAACAAAACAAAATATGGGCAACTTAAGAGAACTGTTATTACATTTAGAAAACAATAAGGTGACCAACAGATATACTTTTGATTTAGGGAGGTCTTGGATTGCTAATGAGACACACCCTGCACCCTGATGAGGAAGAACCTTAAAAAAGCATGAATTCAATAAATTTAGTTAAAAAAATGTAAACAGCCTAATACTAACACTGTGTTTTATACATGTAAATTTTATTATTACAAATTACTCTTTTCAACAAAATAAACTAACAAAAGGTTAGGTTACAAAATATTGGAAAACTTGATCCAACATAAAAACAAGGCACCTTTCTTACATAGAATAAAATAAACGAGATAATGTAATGGCTAATAGGGTATAGATAGTGTAAAAATGTAATACAGTGAAACATGGTTAATTTAAAAACCACAGGACCAGAAAAAATCAGCTATCCAAAAATTTGAGTGAGGTAAGTTTGGTAACAAAGGTTTCAAAATAGAAAAGTCACACTTTTGATTTTACACTTGTACTGGAAACAAATGTATTCAATAATTTTTAGGGTATAATGAAAACTCTGGGGTTTTTTTTCAGAAAAGGTCAAAGATTTGAAGGTTGGTTTGGCTTTGATGAGGACCATAACAGATGTAAACAATGTTATACTTACTCAACAAAATTTGAAGCCGCAAAGTTGCAACAAGCGTACGAAAGGTTAAATGTGAACTTTAATTGATGGATAGGACTGTAAAAAACAAGGGTTGGCAGGTAGAGAGCAAGTCTGTAGGCGGATTGTAAGGGAGTAGGGGAGAAGAAGACAATGAATTGACTTAGTTAAGATGAGCAGTGTATTACAACACCACACAGTATTTTGATTGTTTTTTGGCACATTTATCTTGCCATACCTCATTTGCTATCCATTAATGAATGCAAACTATCCAAAGTTATACTGTACTAGAATTAACCATGATTTTATTTCAACATTGAGATTGATTAAACAACGTCGATATGCGAACAAAAAAATTCCAGTTTTTTAAGTTTTTGAGTTAAAGAAATTAAAATTAAGCACGTTCCACTGTACCAAATGTAACTTTTAAATATAACATTTGTTAGAGGAAAGGAAAATGTAAGACAATACAAAAATACAATTGGATTTAAAATACAACAACCAGCATTTAAAAAGTAAAAATATTGAAAACTATGTACCTATGATACCAGGCAATCCTGAACATACAAAGATTGCTAGTTGAGAGATCATTATGTACAAAAAATATATTCCTGAGGACACTAGGTGGTATGGACATGGTAACAATTACAATTACAAATTGTTATGTTTACCATATTGAACACATTTGGATTATTGATTTGTTGAACACAATTTTGTTGTTAATTCTCCTGAGACTTGATTGAGCTCTGCTTTATTAGATTTTTACTATGTATAAATGTATCACTTACTACTAAATTGTACAAGAATATATTACATACAAACTATTTCTTAAGAATTGTATGGGTTTTTTATATGAAAGGTACTTTATAGATCATGAAGGCCCCCATACATTTGAGCAAGAAAGAGATTCACAAGATTTTAAGTTGCATATCGATGATTTACAGAACCTGAAATGCTAGAGTTTCTTACACTCCTAACTTTCACTATCTCACTAGTACAAAAAATACAACTATTTGTCAAAATAATTTTCCAATTTCTGTCATACAGAATTATAAAATTTTTGTAAATATTAGTTTAGTATTATACGAATCTATACTTTGAAAGACTACATTTGTATTAATGAAATTCATATACAAATTTTACAACAATATTTTGTTGAATGTCATAAATAAATATATAAACTTTACTCATATATATATATATATATATATAAAACTCTAAAACTTACTTTATAGACACATACATCACTTTATGTTACAATCACAAACCTATTTAAAATATATAAAATCGTTTTTGAGGGCTTAAGATATACAGTAAAACTCCAATTATCCAAACTCCAATTAACCGAAACGCCGATTATCCGAATCGCTTATTTAAACAATTTTAAAAACGTAAAGCTACAGTATTAATAGGTTTCGCAAAATATCAAAAGGATTGTTATTAAACAAATTTAGCCAGTGTGTAATATTGGACTTTGATGGAACACTATTTACTCTAAGAACATGTATAGAACACTTGTGCTATGAGCATTGTAAACT
Source organism: Macrosteles quadrilineatus (assembly GCF_028750875.1). Taxonomy (NCBI): domain Eukaryota; kingdom Metazoa; phylum Arthropoda; class Insecta; order Hemiptera; family Cicadellidae; genus Macrosteles; species Macrosteles quadrilineatus. The sequence goes on from NW_026542602.1 coordinate 17,260,766, forward strand.
GTAAAAATGTTCTGATTCAATTTATTATTAATTAAAAGTTCATTTAGTACCATAAATGAGGATTTTCCTTGGAAATTCCTGGAATTCCTGTAAAACAACGATCATCCAAATTTTTTATTATCCGAATGGGGTCTGGTCCCAATTGATTCGCATAATCGGAGTTCTACTGTACACTTGCACTACATTTAGTCCAGTAAAAAAATTCAGTGATTTTTATTCATTTAAACATTCTAATGTGATGTAAATCCAGTGTTTCCCAACCTGTTGTACGTGTACCAGTAGTGATATATTGAGGCTACTGTTGTGGTTTGTGCGTAGTTATATTCTAACTACGAGTATTTTGTCAGGATTTTTATGGCCTGGTGCATCAGAGTTATTTCACGGCCAAACAGCAACCGTATATAGTCAACAAGACGTTAGGATGAGGACGATATTATTTTGTTAGGTTAAGGTAGTCAAAACTGAGTGACATACTTTAAATAATAGCACTCTGGTTAAATGAGCTAAATTAAAACTATAGCACCACTACTTCACTAAGATAAGTACTTCACTCAGATATTCATCAATTAATTAAAAATATAACCTTCTCAAGAAAGGTTTGTAATGCCAGTTAGGGTAACAAACAATAAATATAAAAAAAAGTGGTACACAGTATGGTTTTGTATTATTAAGTGATAAACCAGGAAATAATTGTTGGGAAACACTGATGTAGGCTATTATTACATTATCAGTTAATTATATATAATCAATCCAGAGGCTAAAATGATTTATATTATTATATACATAAATATATTATTTCCAATAAGAGAATTCTGAAAAAAAACCTCTTAATCGATGTTAAACAAAAATGAGTTTGTCTTAATTTATAGATTGTTATATTAATGAGCTGGATAAGTATCTTCATATTAGTTTTACTAAAGAAAATTGTATAGTTAAATAACAGCTCATTTAAAGAAAATTTGTTAAAAAAAGTATGTTTAAAGGGTTTCAGCATCTAATTTTATGATTTTAATTCATTGATCACATTTTAAACTTAACTGTTTAATCTATAAAACTATTCATATTGCACTTTCATATAAAATTATTATGTCCGGTAAGATCAGTCTTTTACAATCAGTTGGCATTTGTCTTTATTTCGTGTCTTCTGAGTAAATAATTAAAGAATAGAAAACATTAGATGCTTGAAAATACCACAGTGAAACATTACATTAGATACATAACCTTAAATAAGTTTAAAAATTAGCGCTACGGATTGCACTCACTGAACTGGATTCACACAAGCTCGAGAAAACAAATGATACTGTATCAATGGAAATATTTTATAGTAATCTACTAGAACTGAACACATTTACCAACTAAAATTTCTTTTTGCTAAGCCGACACACTTTCAAGTCTGTTTTAAATACAAACTTATAGAATTTCTGTCAAACTGTATACAGAGTGAATGGCAATTTTCACTCTGATTTGTTAGAGAAAGTTCCAAACAGCAAGATACATTATATGTAAATACTTAAAGGGATTGTTAGTATTTCATTACAAGTGTTAGAGAGTAAATTTTATAACCGACAACTGATCCTAAAACATCCATAATTAATTTACCCTGCCAAGAAAACATTACGACTAGCAAATACTGTTGTCAAGATTTGTCCATGATTGGGTTGCAGGCCAGACATACTCCAGGTTGAAAGTAAAGAGATTTATTGAACCCTTGATTATATTCTTCAATGGAGTAAGACTCCGAGTCCAATTCAAGTATTCGGCATTCTCGTTTCACCTACAACCACCATGCAGCCTTCGATTATATCACCCAAAACAAACTTAAATTACACTATGAATTAGGAGTAAACAGATAAAAGATTACCATCTTCAACCAGATGTTGGGACTGAATTCATTTTAGGAGTTATTGAATATTTTTTATGAAATTGTATGATAATGAAACTAAAGTTTGACAATATAATCTGCAAACAATCAAGAATTTTGCAGAACATACAAAAGAAAATGTATAAATGTGTGCAGTCTTCCCCACAGGATTATGTCTGGCTCTACTTAATATTTTCAAACAAAATAAATTTAAAATGAATCTAACAATCTTCTCCAACACTTATAATAATAATAACTTGTTTGATCCAGTTCAGCGAAAAAATAAACATTTAACCAAACAATAAAATTCAACATTAGTAGGCCTACTTGTCTATGGTAAATCATTAATCCCAGGTTGAAAATAAAGACTTTTACATAATTTATCACGAATGGTAGGAGTCTGTTTCGCGCCCATGTAGTTCATTTCTGCAATTTCACGATCAACCTAAAAATGTAAGCATGTCTTAAGTCTTAAGTCTTAAGTCTTACTAATGAATAAAAAATATGTTGATATTTTGCGCAAACTAAAATAGTAGTTATTGGTAATACAGTAACTCATTATTAAAGTCATGATAGTAGGCCTAGTTCATGATTAAAGTAACAGCATATGAATCGAAAATTACAATTCTTTAAAAAACAATGCTTTTCACTTAAGTTATTGATTTGGTTGTTTAAGCAGAATTTAAGACAAGATGAGAAGAAATGAAAATCCTTCTTTATAGAGGCGAACTTAGGACCTAATGGTCCTTTCTTACAGTTAACCACTAAAAAACTAATAATAACAACAAAATAATACAATAAAGTTTGTAAAATAACTAGTGATAAGTCTTGAAGGAATAAGATGATAATTAATTTGGGTCGGTTTCATTGCTCTTTACACAAATCTATCTGGGAGATTCTTCTAACTCAATCTAGCATTTAAAATGCGGTCTACATAGAGTTGAGTATAATATATGGTGTTTCATTTTTGTTTGTTGTTGTTCCCAATCAATATAGGCAATCAAAAAGGGTTAATTACCTGTGTCCGCCAATTGATCCTGTTGTATCCTTTACAGGAATTAAATACATGTCGGCGATTAAATCACCATTATCAGTCCTATATATCTGATTATTATTATAGCAGTCCTAATATTTATATGGTGCATCGGGAACAACGTTATCTAGTTGTTGGATGTATTATTTGCTTAGCCTATTAGATTATACATTGTGGTATCTGAAAGGCTATTGAACCAGTATCCCAATTGTCTTCAGGGCTTGTAGTAGAAATTGAGGTACTACCGAAACTATAACTAACCTACCGGGGTCTATAACCCTTTTTGTACTATAAATAGGAAGTGGATAAATAGAGAAAATATTAATAATTGGATTAAAACAAATTTAGGATATTTTGTTGATATTCTTAAATTGAGCCCGGTACTTATTGGATTTATTACTTTCAGTTTTTAAAATACAGTGTTATATCAGACACCTTAAAAAAAAATTTTAGCTATGCAATCAACACGACAATTTATACAAAAATGTATCATTACAATCAAATAAACTAATTTCTAGACAGAATAACAACTTACGGTTTGGAGCATAGAGTGGAGATCATGGGCCCAGGCGTCTCGGGCAAAAACTCTACACAGGGTCTGGATAAACCAACTTCCTGTCTCTGTATCTCTCATTGACACATTTCCTGGGAAACAACAAACCACTTTACACAACACACATTTGTGAGAGAAGTAAACTAGGATGGTCCGCTGTTATGCTTTATATGCATAAATAAGCGAAGCACTATAATGAACATTGATAATGATAAGCCGATAATTAAAATAAACATAGTTAATTGAAAAGCTACACCCTCTCCCGTCTTGTATTTGATGTAACTATGTTCAATATATCTTTTATATGTTAACCATTTCAGTAGTAGAGTCTCGGTTATCCGATCTTCAGTTATCCGACCTACCGAGTTATTCGGCCTCCGACCTGCCTCAACAATATTTGAATTAACTCACAGTACGGGCTGTCAGGAGAGGTAGCCCGTTTTGCCAGGCCCGACTGTACAGTGTACACAGCAGATTGTTGCGTGTGACTATTTGTAGTTTACTATTGTATTCATGCGCCAGAAGTCAAGGTCTGTGACCGCACTATCTCTGTTTTGGCGTGCTGCCATCGCACCTGCTACTGTACCTGCCACTGTGACTGCCTCCTCAGTGCTTACATAGCTCTTTCACTGACAGGTCGTGTCGAGTAAAATTTATTTTGTTTTGTTTCTGCTACTGTAGATTGTTAGTTGTGTTTTGGTTTTGTCGTCTCTAAAAGTGGCCATGGCTTCAAAACGTAAGAAAGTAATTGTGACGATGGTAGATAAACTGAAAGCCTTGAAGAGATTAGACAATGGTGAAACGTTACTAAAAGTGGCGCAATATTATAACGTGGGAAAAACAACGGTAGGAGACTGGAAAAGGAATAGTGTTGGCATTGAACAACAGTGTTCTCAGCGAGTCACAGCAACTGCTTTGGAAGGTCGCAAGATGATGAAAAAGTGTGATTATGAAAAGGTAAGCGAAGCTCTGTATCTGTGTTTCACTCAACATAGAGATAAAGGAGTACCGATATCAGGACCAATTTTACAATAAAAAAGCATTGAAATTTAAAAATTAGCTTAACGAAGGTGAACCTGATTTCACAGCTAGTGTAGGTTGGCTTGATAGATGGAAAAAAGATATGGAATTCGGCAGCTCAATATCTGTGGCGAAATGCTTACCGCAAACTTTGAAGACGTTCAATCGTTTTGGGCTAAGCTACATACGCTATTGGTCAAGAAAAGCCTATCAGGCGACCAGATATTCAACTGTCATGAAACTGGTCTTAATTACAAATTGCTAAAAACAAAAACACTTGCATCAAAGGTCAAAGCGGCAGCGCCTGGTTATAAACGGAGCAAAGAAAGAATAAAAATTCTTGCATGCAGTAATTCCTCAGCAAATATGAAAATGAAACTGGCTATGATAGGCAAGTCGAAAACTCCGAGAGCATTTAAGAATGTTTCGAAGAATGCTTTCGAGTGAAATATTACAATTAAAAAATGCTCAGGAATGTTTAAAGAATGGTTTTTTTCAAGAATTTGTGCCTCAAACTGAACAGTTTTTGTAATATTACATGTCATTCATTCATCATTAACATTAATTTCTCTTTTATTTTGTATATTTTCTCTCACAATGTCTGTTAATGCCCCTGATAATGTGTTATCAGTTATTTAATTTGTTCCCCTTGTTAATGTGTTATTTTATCCAATTTTGTTCAATGTTATATAGTATCCCATCACCCCACAGAAACATCATCCTATTTTATGTTACAATATAATATTTATGCAAATTCTCTCCATACCTATTAAGTACTCATCAAAAACCAACAATAATCATTTATTTAGAGTAATATATAATTGTAAGAAAATTGCAATATATTAATAACATCTTAAATATAGTATCACTTTTCAAAATTATCCAAAGAAAATCAAAATTACTGTGGCAAGTGTCATTCATGTAAATTAACCAGCTGTACATCACTTCAACAATGGACATGGACTTCCTGAGCTTCTACCATTGCCTCTCCCGAGATCCTGCCAACTCTTCACAGTGTGAACATCATTCTATTGGAAATTGTGTTTAATTTAAACTAAAATTCATAATCCCAAAGTAAAACCTAAAATTTAAATTTCTCATCATCCAAAAGTATTGGACAAGTGCATTGAAGAGTACAAATTTATAAGAAGACAGACACTCCAAATTTGGTAACCATCCATCTTATTTAACTAAGGACAAATTTAATCTTCATTGGACATTTAATCAGTATAGCCTACTAGGCCCAATTAACTCAACTCATCAAGATATATATATATTTCAAATTGAACTTTTATTCAAAATTTAATCTTCAAATTCTATTTTATTTCTTTAAATTCAGTGAAACCATTTGGAATCTTTCTTTGGACATTAACATTATTATATTAATAGCATCAGAACCTAGTATTTCAGAATAATAACTAAATTAAATTATCTACATTTTAAAGAAGCCTAATATATCATTCGAACCGGCACGACCACCCCTCCCTGAGATTAAGAGGTCATCTATTTGAATATTAATTAGTACTTAAGAAGAAACCAACTCAATATAGGCCTAAGCCTAGAGAATCTTTTCATCCACTTTGGAACCCCACCATTTTGAAAATTTACCATTGTTAACTTACCCTGTAGCTAATTCAACCAATAACTTAGGCTATCTTATATTTGTACTTCATTAATAAATTATATATTGTAACATACCAAATCTCTTTATTCAATAATTCATAATTATAAGATTAAGACAAAGACTTACCTTATTAGACAGAAACAAAAACACAAATTAGGAATTATCTTTATTAGAAAGAAAGGGCTTTGAGTTCAATGTGGGCTAACTTAGTAGCCAAGGAATTTTGTAGGCCTAAGTTAATGAATAGCCTATAGAAAGCTTTATGGTGCGTAGCAAATTTGGCGACCCAACGTGTCGGCTTTCGAATGATATATTACGGTAGTCATAAAATATTGCAATTTTCGATTTAGGCTAAGTTAACCTTAAGTTGTACTAGATTGTAAGAACCCATAGCCTATTGTACGTCCCGTAATTAATAATCCCAACCCCAATAACAACACAAAGCCGTTATACAAAACACTAATTAATCACGCACAATTCGCATAATTAGTACAATAATTAATCATGGCCGAGAAAGGTTATAATTTAAGACCCAACCGTAAAAATTCTAACCTAAACCCAAATTACGACTACAACAACACTGACAGCGAGAGCGAGATTGAAGAAGAAGGTCGCCATTTTGATGACATCACACGCACGGACACAGAACAAAAAACACATCCAAAGCAGACATCAGAACTCACAGAGGAAGAAAGCAACGAGTCCATGGACCAATCAGACACTAGTATTCCCATTCCTACAAGTCTGTTTGCAAATGTTGCCACTGAACTGTCCAGTAAACAAAGTCTGAATGTTTCCAAAATGCCAGGTGATAGCCAAGGTCACATTAGCGGATCAATAACCCAGACACCCGCACCCGAACACAGCCGATCGTTACCGAACATAGCCGACGCCGACGAACGTCACCCAGACCCAGACGACCTAACAACACGGCAACGGAACAACCCTTGTGCAACTGTCGGTGCAACAGCAACTGTCACATCAACACTAATTGCACCATCAGATATTAATACTTTAATTGCCCTCATGACTAAACTAGACACTAAATTGAGCAACAAAATTGACGAATCTCATGCTAAAATCGACAGTAAAATTAACGAATCCCATGCCGAAATTAACAGTAAAATCAACAGCAAACTCAATGAATTAAAAGTTGAACTCACTCAAAGCTTCAATGATAAAATTGATGCTAATAGCCTAGAAATTCAAGCTTGCCGAAATGCACTAGAAACGCATATTTCAGAAAATCGGGAAAGTCAAAATAAATTCCAGATCGAAATAAACTCAATTAAGATCACTCAGACAACACAAGCTGAGGAAATCATTAAACTTAATGAAAAACTCACACAAAAAATTGATGAATCACAAGATCAAATGAGACAATTCGTCATTGATAATCTTACACAACAACAATCAATATCTGATAATAAAAATCAACAGAGACAAAATGACATCCTATCTGCTGTCAAAACACAATTGGTAATGCATGAACAGAATTTTGACCAAAAAATTGAAGAACTTTCTCAACGAACCAGGCAAGAATCCGAACAGAATTCTAAAGCTAATTTGACCATCATACAAAACGAAATTCTCCCAAAACTCATCATCCAAAACAAAACTTTAGAATCTCAGCAAGCTGAAATCCAAAGTTTAAATCAAAATCTGACTAAATGTGAACAAGAAGTGGAAACCCTCAAACAGAGCAAAACATTTGAAAACTTCCAAGGCCCAATCAAAATTATATGCAATGGAAATGAAGAGAAAGACCGACAAATACCAAAATTCAACGGCCGAAGTGGCAACCCAAAAGAATATCTTAATAAATTGAAAAGATATTACGACAGAGGACTTGAGCGAAACAGCAATTATGACCCGATTGAATATCTCAAAGACCTGCTAGAAACTTCATTCGAAGGTCCCGCCTCAAGATGGCTACAACTTGTTAAGACCGACTTAAGTTCCTGGGAACAATTTTCCAACGAATTCGAAGCTAAATACTGGTCAAGAGAAGTACAACGCAGCTTAAAGAGCCAAAATCGAATCAGAAAAATATCGGTCAAATGGCACCCTCAGCCGCAGCGAATACCTTACAGAACGTGTAATTTCACTCCAATCTATGAGCCCTTGCCTAACCGAAGAAGAAATCGTGACACTGATGGCAGAGAGATTTGACTCCATCGTACAAGACTGCATCAATGTACAGAACATCACCACCGTACGTGCATTAGAAAGACTTCTACAACGTGAAGACCTCAAAGACGGACCAAAGAAGACACGCACCAACAACCAGAATCACAACAGCTCATCCAACAACCGACCGACAACTCCAAATCAACAACCACACATTTATCATCAAAACGGCCGTTACGAGAATCAGAGAGCGTACCAACCCAAGATACCTTCATATCACAACAATTCATACAACAACAATCACCAACACAGAAATTATCCAAATCATCAAAATTACCGTCCTAACTACAATCATCCTAATTACGACCGAAACCATGAAAACAAACCATATCAACGAGACAAATATCCTCCACGTAACGGTGACAACAACCAACGGACCTACAGAAACCACCCAACCCAAGAACAAGCTCAGCTCTGCGCAGTAATAAGACAAAATAACTACGTGCCAAGTGCTCCTCCAAACAACCAATCATCACACAGTTACGAGCCACAGACTCATCCTGCACCAAATATACAGGAAAACGGTTCGGCGCTGTAAGCGACAACCGAGAGGGTCAATTATCATTAGTTAACTCTAAAATTACAGCGCCTATTTATGAAAGTCTCGGTAATGAAATAAATCATCTTCAATCCCAAAGTATAATGTGCGATAAGAACTTTTTATTAGAAAATGATTCAGAAAATAATCAATCTCCAAATTTCACTCAAATAAGTTGCCCAGAAATTAGCATCAAACTTAATAATATTAGAGCAAACGCATTAGTCGACACTGGTTCATCAATAACTTGTATATCAGAATCCTGGTTCAATGAAAACAAATCCAAAATTTCACCATTTGAAGAATTTCCAGTTAATAATACAGTAATCAAAACTGCTACAAATGAGCGATCTAAAAGAGTCTCTCGAATTATTTACGTTTCCACCACAATTGCAGAACACACCTTGCCATTGGAATATCTTATTGTACCAAATCTAATAAAACCTATAATACTAGGAGTAGATGTTTTGTCTAATCTTAAAATGGATCTGAATTTCAACACAAATGAAATAGATATGCAGATAGATAATCACAATGTTACTTTGAAGTTTTGTATGTGCAACCAAGAGGGACAAATATGTCACTTAATAATTAATGATAGCCATAGGCAAAATAATGAATATTTTAATGATGAAACGTTTGATGTATATCACGATGATCCAATATATAATAAATTTAATAGCACAATAAATAACTTCAAAAATAGAAAAACAGATCCAATCGAAGATGAAACATTAACCCAAGAAGAAATAGATAATTCCCTAGCAACAAATACGCACATAACCGCAGAAGAACGTGATACATTAAGCAGTTTATTAAATAAATATCAGCGAAAGAAGATGAAGATGTTTTATACTGCCCTTACCATATATCAGCCCTTAAGAAATATTTGGAACCAACCCGAGCAATAGAAGCTGTGATCGACGAGATAGATAATGATGACCCTACCTTCGAAGACATTGTATATTAATAAATTTCATAATGTATTTCATCCATCAATAGACTTTTGTGCATCATCATCTCCAACCAAATTGTGCCATGGACCTTAATCGCGAGTGCGTGACCCCATAAATTGTGTTTTCCATAAACTGATACCCAGGTGATAAAATTTATAAACAATACTCACTTACTAATAAACTGTGATCTCCTTAATAACAAAGAAACAATAAAGTTATTTGATATTGAACAGTATGGAACAACAGCCATAATATCCCTTTCTTCCCATGCCAGGCCATGAACACTCTATTCTATTTTGCCATTTTAATGTTATTGTCCTACACATTTGTTAACTTAGATTATAATTTTGTTGTATTATCACCCAATGTTCTATCATCCAGAAAATCAATCATTTAATGTTATTCATACCTATCTTTAAGTATCATTCATATTAATGATTCATGATTCCATTTCATATTTTGTCGAAATCAGTATTTCATTTCATAGCATACAGATTTCTGTGGGGATAATTTGTAATATTACATGTCATTCATTCATCATTAACATTAATTTCTCTTTTATTTTGTATATTTTCTCTCACAATGTCTGTTAATGCCCCTGATAATGTGTTATCAGTTATTTAATTTGTTCCCCTTGTTAATGTGTTATTTTATCCAATTTTGTTCAATGTTATATAGTATCCCATCACCCCACAGAAACATCATCCTATTTTATGTTACAATATAATATTTATGCAAATTCTCTCCATACCTATTAAGTACTCATCAAAAACCAACAATAATCATTTATTTAGAGTAATATATAATTGTAAGAAAATTGCAATATATTAATAACATCTTAAATATAGTATCACTTTTCAAAATTATCCAAAGAAAATCAAAATTACTGTGGCAAGTGTCATTCATGTAAATTAACCAGCTGTACATCACTTCAACAATGGACATGGACTTCCTGAGCTTCTACCATTGCCTCTCCCGAGATCCTGCCAACTCTTCACAGTGTGAACATCATTCTATTGGAAATTGTGTTTAATTTAAACTAAAATTCATAATCCCAAAGTAAAACCTAAAATTTAAATTTCTCATCATCCAAAAGTATTGGACAAGTGCATTGAAGAGTACAAATTTATAAGAAGACAGACACTCCAAATTTGGTAACCATCCATCTTATTTAACTAAGGACAAATTTAATCTTCATTGGACATTTAATCAGTATAGCCTACTAGGCCCAATTAACTCAACTCATCAAGATATATATATATTTCAAATTGAACTTTTATTCAAAATTTAATCTTCAAATTCTATTTTATTTCTTTAAATTCAGTGAAACCATTTGGAATCTTTCTTTGGACATTAACATTATTATATTAATAGCATCAGAACCTAGTATTTCAGAATAATAACTAAATTAAATTATCTACATTTTAAAGAAGCCTAATATATCATTCGAACCGGCACGACCACCCCTCCCTGAGATTAAGAGGTCATCTATTTGAATATTAATTAGTACTTAAGAAGAAACCAACTCAATATAGGCCTAAGCCTAGAGAATCTTTTCATCCACTTTGGAACCCCACCATTTTGAAAATTTACCATTGTTAACTTACCCTGTAGCTAATTCAACCAATAACTTAGGCTATCTTATATTTGTACTTCATTAATAAATTATATATTGTAACATACCAAATCTCTTTATTCAATAATTCATAATTATAAGATTAAGACAAAGACTTACCTTATTAGACAGAAACAAAAACACAAATTAGGAATTATCTTTATTAGAAAGAAAGGGCTTTGAGTTCAATGTGGGCTAACTTAGTAGCCAAGGAATTTTGTAGGCCTAAGTTAATGAATAGCCTATAGAAAGCTTTATGGTGCGTAGCATTTTTAAATCCAAAAAGTTGCCTCGGAAAGCGATATTGCTTCTCAACAATGCTGCGTGTCATCCTGACGAGGAGAAACTTAGAGATAAGGACATAAAAACCCTGTTTTTGCCTCCGAATGTCACTTCCCTATATCAACCAATGGACCTATGGTGGTAAATTCGAGGACCTTAGAGGCAATGAAGAGAAATTATCGAAGGAACCTGCTTTCTTCTCTAATCGACTCTATGGACCAGAGAGAGGACATGGTCAATAAATTGCGTCATCTTAATTTGAAAGATGTGGCTTACTACGTTGCCCAATCAAGGGAGTGTTGGAGCAAACACCATTGCAAGTTTTTCTCCAAGATAATAAGGCTCTACAGGTGATGAAGATTTGCAAAACGAGACTGAACAAAATTAACCAACCTACTTCCATTATTATATGGAAGTAATAGCGACCCGTAGCGCTTTCCGGGTTGTGAAAATTCTATGGAAGAGGACGTAAATGAGTGGGTTGCACAGGACAAACAATATGAAGTTGAAGTTACAGATGAAGAAATAGTGAACATGGTAGCAAACGGAAAAGGAGATGACGACAATGAAGAGAATGCAGTATTGGAGGAAAACGCACTGAAAGTTTCACATGGCAATGGCTTGAAGTATGCAGAGCAGCTGGAGGAAACATCGCCTACCGACAAGTTACTGTTGAGGAGACTTCGAGATTTGGCTGCCAGAAAACGAACAAAAGCGGGTAAACTAAAGACAATTACAAACTTTTTTACACACGCTTAAGTTTTGTTTTATAATTCATCAGTTGATGTGATTATGAACATGTACAGTAAAACATGTTGTAGGCCTATTACTTTGCAGTAAGTGCATTTTGTTGTTTTAGTACATTATGTTAGCGTACGAGAATAGTGCAGGTAGGTTTATTACCCCTGCGTATATTCCCCCGCGCTTCCGCGGTCAAAGTACAGTAGGCCTACTATAACTACTTTTACTGGACACACCCTTGCTCGCGGACGCGCGCAGGAATATACGTGCTAGTCTTAAGTCTGCCTTCGCTGTTCAAGTCCCCTTATATTCAGTTATGTTACATGTACAGTACTGTATTTCAAATGATTTCGATGTGCAAATAAAATTAAATTGTTTTTAATGTCGTTTTTATTATTTTCCGTGTTATAAGACCTTGCCACGGCCGGTTTAGGTTGGATAATCAAGACTTTACTAGTATAATTATTCATAGCCTACATTACGGACTACTTGTTTTTGTTTTAACAATCTAATTGAATAAACAAATTACATTAATAAAATGAAGACAAAGATGGTTCATGTAAAGAATAAAGTGCTTCTAGCTTTTTAACTAATCAAGAAAGGGATCTGATGGCCTCTGATTCTCAGGTCGAGCCCGACCAGATTTTTCAGTTATTATTTAAATTTTCCGTTTCTTTACAAAATTCACGTTTGATCCATAGATTTTTTTTTTTGTTCATCACAATTCATGGTTTTCTTGGTTTCCAGGTTCACTGGACACCCTGTCACCGTGACCACGGAATATGTTTAGGATTTCGTTCTGCAGGAAAAGCAGTTCCTAAAGATAATGTTCACCCGATCTTGGCCCAAGACAGGTATTCAATTTTTGTATTTTGAGAAAAAAAAATCTGGCCCTCCGTCTAACCTGGCCAGTCTGTGTGCAAAAAGTTTATTTCTCTATGACTTTTTTTAAAATTAAATAGTAGTAAGAAAAGATGATAATTCTCTGCAATTAAACTTATCAATAAGCTTTATATTACCTAGAGATGTAGCATATCCAATAAATATGTCAGAATCACTTCTTATTACATCTGCATGTCCCATGTAGGCGCTGTCTGTCTGTACCTCAGGTGAGTGGCCATTCTCTAATCCTGTATCTATTTCTTCGTTGTGGTTTTCTTCAAACCCAAACCCGTTCCTTAGTTTTGCCTCTAATTCGATTATCTGTTTTTCTTCAGTTTCATTGTTTTCTACCTTCACTTTAAAGATCTGGTTTCCTTCTGTACCCCCGTTTTCTAGCTTTGACTTTAACTCGTTGGTTCTATTTTCATTACTGGTAACACCGTTATTGTGAGTTTTCTCTACTGGATGGTTAAAATCGTCTCCCCTGCAATCAAAATGTTGGTTATCACTTACAATAAGTTTTTGAGTTTTGCCACTATAAAAGTTATGTTTTGATGCAAATAATGTTCAGTTGACAATGATAAGTATTACTTCTATGCAACTGTTGATAATAATGACACACTTCAAATCTTTATTTATAATATTATAAATGGGAAAGTTTGGATGTTTGTGAGTATGTGCACATAGTAACGTGTAAACTACTGGATCAATTGAGCAGAGATTTGGCAGGAATAAAGTCATTATTGCACAGATGGACATACAGTAGGCCTATTTTCATTTTGAAGCTCTATTAGGGCTCTGCCCCACTGGCTTCCAAAGTTGCCACATTATCTAGGCCTATCTACCGGGTGACCCATAATACTCCCCTTCTGTTTAATTTTTGAACGGCTGCATATATTCACACGAGCTTCGATACACGTTATTAGGTTAATGTAAAGTACTTTTTGGTGGTATTTTAAAATTCAAGCCCACCCCCAAATAGGTGTTGCTGGTGTGGTTTTTATTTCTTTAAAATAATCCCCTATTAATCAATTAATCAAAAGAAAGGCAAGTAAACTTTGAACTTAATATTAGGACTTCCACCATCTCCTTTACCAACAAAACCAAGATATTAATTTTAATTTAATTTTCAATTTCTTTTTTCATTGAGAAGTATACATTATGCAGCATTTGAATAGTCTCAAAGATTGCAATTATTAAAATATAAAATAAAGATTAAAAAATGAATTATAAATTAAAAATTACATCTCTCTATACCTTTTTAATGTCTAGTTCTTGAGGGAGGTGGAAAAATTCTTCATGAGAATAAATGGTCTTGTTTGTTAAGTTTTTTTTTAGTTTTGTTTTATTTATCCTTTTCATTTCTAATGCCTCCAGCGATATTTAAAAAAAAACTTTTACCAGCAAATGATGGTTTTTTTCATAAAACTTTAATCTGGGCCTATTTTGCAAAAACAGATTTTTTTCCTTGTTTCATATCGGTGAACCGGTAAATTGAATTTGGATTGGATAAGGTTTTATTTTTAAAAATAAAAATTGAATGAAAAATATATTGCCCATGAACAGTTAGTATGTTTAGCTGTTTAAGTGCTCTTTTGCTGAGACATCAGAATTTAGTCTGAGGAGCATTACTGTCACTGCTCTTTTTTGATGTTTTAATATTTTATCTAGATTGATTTGAGTTGTTGCTCCATATAGACGGATACCAAAGGAAATATGTGAATGAATATGTGCAGAGTAAATGTTTTTCAAAGTTAGGGTCTTTGCTAACTAAGTTAGGGTCATTGTTAACATATCCAAAAATGCTAAATAAAAAAATATTAATAAGCCTAAAAGTCTTTTTTCTTAGCTTGCACAAGATTCCGTGTGCAAGGTTTACTAGTTATATTGGCCTTCAGTACATTACCGATAATCCTAGGTTATTCGATGTCGTTATAGGCCTAAATACATATTTTTTTCTATTTTCAGTTGGAAAACATCTATATAACATATTTAAATTGTCCGGAAGTCCTTATTTCCTCACACAGCCGCCATTTTGTTTTTTTCTCTTATTAATTTTGTTCTAAAGAATGATGAAACATATGAAATGGAAACTTTGCACAAACATTTATGACAACTAGACAAAGCTTTCAAATAATTATGAAAATGTTAAAAAATTTTAAAACAAAATGGCAGCCATTTAAAATATTGTTTCTTAAATAACTCAAAAAACGTTGATTTTACAAAAAGTTTACAAGAATAACTTTTTTAAGGCAATTTCATTACAAATCGATTGACACCTATTTTTAAGGATTGTACGAGTGTTAACTGAGATATGGCAACTTTAGTGATATGTGACCGCTGCAGGTTACTTGCAACGCATGCTGAAAGCAGTCTCAGAGGGTGGTGCATGCAGCATATTAATTCCTTCCCCAAAGGTATTATTTTAACACAAGAAATAAGAATGATCCGCATTAACCTAAAAAATTAAAATTACACAGTACTAGGTTGGCCGCCAACTGTTGGCAAGCTGAACGACGAATTTATATCTCAAAAAATCAAAGTCAAACATAATTTAATTTTATGCCTTTAATAAATTTTCCCATAACAACTATTACCATAGGTAGCTCGGTAAGACCTAAACCCCAAACCGATAAAACCAAAATTAGAATCTAAAAACAACAATTAGGCCAGTACTTTTATATGTAGGGGAAATTGGACCCAGAGCAAAAAGAGGAAAAGAGGATTATAATAACCTTTGAGAATAAAGTTCTAAGAGCTATATATGGTCCAGTGTGTGAAGATGGATTATGGAGAATCCGCCACAATCAAGAGTTAAGAGAATCATTCCGAGATCCTGATATTGTAGGAGAGGCCAAAAGCAGAAGGCCTTGAGGAGAAATGAGGAGAGCTTGTTGAAGAAGGTACTAAGAGGAGATCCGAGGGGAAGGAGACCAGTAGGAAGACCAAAGGCCAGATGGTAGGGTAAAGTCCAGAAAGATAATGGAAAAGATAAAAGAAGAAATGGGGGAGGACACAGTAGGAGAAAATTTGGTTCTTTAAATTAATTACACTCCCTGAAGCAGCAAACCTAGGTACAAATTAAACCTTATGTTATTTAAATAGATTTAAGTGAAAATCAAATCAGAAATAGGAAATTTGCTTAGTCTGCAGGTTTACTGCGGCAGGGGTATTATTTTTTAATTGTACAGTGAATTTTAATTTTACTGTTAAAGTAGGACTAATATAAACTGTTTGTCATGGAAATACAACAATAAAATTATTGAGGTGGTGTATTTTGCTTCAACTTACCAGCAAGTCTGAACAAAGAAAATTTTGGGCTTTCCCTGGAGTGCTTCACACTTGCCCGCTGACATCATGTTGATGAGTTCAAACAGCCTGACGTATTGAGCATCCCTTGTAGCAATGAGGGCAGTGTTCGACTCCTTGTGACGATTCCCGTGGGACATGATGATCACCATTGTGGAATCACAATCATAATGTTCAGGTTTACGTGAAAACTCACGCACTTTTTTTAGTAATTCCTTTAAATAAAAATTCTTTATTAATTAATTTTGAAGGCAATATACAGTAGTAGTCTTGATTAATCTAGCTTCTGTGTTAACCGAGCACAAACTGGATGTGTTAATATATTAGTTTTACCTCCTGACAAGTTGAGGACGGTATTTTGTCAAGTCAAGTGCCTTACTTTAGACCACTGGTATTTAGGATTTGTGGAACTAAAGTCAGTCACAATTTTACATTTTGAGCGTTATTAAAAATAGAATAAGCAGAACAGCAAGAATACATAATTATGTTATGTCACCCCAAACTGCACAGTTTGCAGTCAAAACCATGCAGCGCGATCAAGCAAAAATTGTTGAAGACTTTTCAAACATTTGTATTTTTAGAGATACATGTACTCTAAGTATAGTATGGTTGTTTGGTACTATACTATACTTCAAGTATGTGCAATCTTCCTACGTTTACAAGTTTACACAAAGTATAACTAATATATATATGTAACTGTGTATATCTAATATATATTTTATTATAGAAAATAGATGATATCTAGGAACACATCAGACAACTGGAAAGGACACTCAACACTAGCGCTCACTAAAAGATTCGTCAAACTACTTAAGCGTCAGAGGGTTAACAGTACGACTACCTTTGTAAAATGCCGCGACAAACTACACTCGTCAATCTGTCTTGAAGGGTTAATGTCTTTCTGAATATTTATGTTAACTAAAGATTTGGTTGTTTGAGGTAGCCTCTACCTACATCACCTCGGTTAATCAAGACTCCATTGTACATTTTCATTCCAGCAGGACTGTTAATAGAGGTGAAGTTGGCTGGTAATGGAACTCGACAAAAATCACAATTTTGTAAATATAGTATTTTATACATTTTTGGTAATTGGTAAAGTAGTTACAGATTTTGTGGTAAATAGAGGTATGCCAACCAGCCTAGCGTAAAAGCTCAAATAATCAAGAACCAAGTAAAAAAAATAGAGCTGAGTCAGGCTGTGCAGTCTTTGTAGACTTGTTCTGCAATTTCAATAATCAGCTGGACTCCAGCTTGATTATCTGACTTGGTGCTTGTTCGCTTGAGCTTTTGAGCTAAGCTCAGCTTGGCTTAAGCTTGACAGGGGTAATTTATACTCACATTAGCAGACAACTCTTCCTCCAGAATCATTTGGTAGCCCAACTGAGGCAGAATCTCTTGTAGTCTGGCCACATCTCTCTCTGATCCTTCCCTCTCCGTAAATGTGCCGTTCACAAATGTTCGAATGTTTATAACCAAAGCCAAACCCCTAGGTGAAGATCTCATTCTATAAACCTGTAAGGAGATATAACAATGCAATCAATAATTATTATGATGTATTGATCTGTCTTATAATAGGCGTCTCCAACCTACAGCCTATGGGCCAGTGATACACACAGTGATACCGTGATCGTAACCCGCATCTCAGTGATACTCATAAGCATATATCCGTGTTTATGAGCATACATTGCCGTGATCTCAGCGATACCGTTACGATCGCCTCGGATGATTGCGGCAAAAGTCGTCAAATGTGATAGTGATTTCCTTATGACGTTTAAAGAGAACCAATGAAACGGCATCGATAAATGGAGGATCGGCCACAGGATATAGATGGCTAGGATAGGATAGGAACTCTCTGTCTATACAGTAGAACTCTCTGTGAGTACAGTAGAACCTTGATTTTCTAATTGGGGGTAATTGGGGGAGGGAGACCACAGATTGAAATAAGTTTAT
The DNA here is from genome assembly GCF_028750875.1 of Macrosteles quadrilineatus. Classification (NCBI taxonomy): domain Eukaryota; kingdom Metazoa; phylum Arthropoda; class Insecta; order Hemiptera; family Cicadellidae; genus Macrosteles; species Macrosteles quadrilineatus. Next base: position 17,279,320 of record NW_026542602.1, read on the forward strand.
GCTATGAAAATATTTAAACCCATGTTAGGGATATGTTTTATCGGCACACTATTGTTAGATTGTACACGTTATAAGTGGTTGGTAACATGCTGAGAGTCAGTTTTTATGGCCTGTCGTAATCTCAAAATGTTGATTGTAAAAATTAAAATTTTAACCTAATTAAATGTGCTCTATTGATTTCTAGCAAAACTGTTGAAATTCAAATGGCTCTAGATAAACAAAAATCAATTTGTGACATTGCGTACCAAATATAAGTTATTTATATCAAAGTGCATTAACCCTTTGCGGTCGAATGGCGAGTATATTTCGCCGCCTGCCATTTTGCCGACTGCTCAAAAATGGCAACCTTCAAGGACCCAAAAAAAAAAAAAAATATTCAAAAATCAAAAAAGGTAATTTTTTTGGTCAAATGGCGAGTATAGGTCGCTGGGCGCCATTTTCCTGACTGCTTGTATGGCAAGCTAAATTCGCCGGAAAATGTGGAAAAAATTCGACCTCAAAGGGTTAAATAATTAGTTTCTGAGTCATCATTAGTCAAATTAAAATCCGGGGAGACATTATCAGTGCGTTTGTTCTTTACCACGATGAGCATAAATTACTCATATTCTACAAGTAAAATATAAATTGTTACCTGTCATTTTTAAACACACTCAAGTCTTGAGATGACTTCCTATACAAAACAATTTAAAAACAACTCTTTATGGTTGTCTACAACTTTTCAAGTTAACTGAGCTGATTTTTTCCAATAAAGAGCAGCCTTATATATTGTGAATCATGCAGATTTTTTTGAGCCCGCAGAAAGCCAGCATAGGTTAAAAAAAAGACTCTTTTTGATAGCAAACCCTGATGATCTCCTACAATCGCGTACACCTGTGTTCTAGCGGCCTCGGTAATACCATGATTGTCTCCAACGATCAAGGCAACACTTGTGAGAGTATATTGCGGTCTCAGCAATACTGTGATCATCTCCCGCGACCACAGCAACACTTTTGAGCACATCAATTATTAGTCTTGGCAATACCGTGATTGAATCCCGCCATCTCGGCAACACTTGTGAGGTTTTTTGCGGTCCCGGCGATAGAGTGATTGTTTTCCACGATCGTGGAAACACTCGGTCTTGGCGATACTGTGAAAGACTTTTGCCACAGGTGATAGTGATCATCAATGTTTATATCTACATCAATGATTGTGATTCAGACACAACATTGAAACAAAACCAAAGAAACGCTGTCAACGCTCGACCATATTTTTATTTAGAATATTTATGGAACTCTTGGCCTATACCTGAATCAAGTATAAATCACTGTGGTTTTCCCTTCCAACAAATCCACATACGATTCCTGGTCTCCAGGTCGCCTGGCTAACGTGTTTAAATTTAAGTATATGTCTCTCACTTTCCTATTTTTTCTTAATAGGGGAAATCAGCAGTAAACATGTAGACACCGAGTCATCCAAATACAGATCTGCCTAGTAAGATGGAATTTGAAATCAATCCTAAATGGGCCAAAATTTTAAGGGGCAAATGTTCTGACTAAAAATTGTCCTTTGTACGTTTTATGCTTGTTCTAAACTCTTGTATCGTTGAGTTTTCATTTCGCCATAGCATTTAAAATTTCAATAAAGCAATTTTTTGTAGTTCTATGTCATTGTTATTGAGTTCTTGAGATGTAATTTATACATAATTTTTAGCTTTCTTTCAAATTGTTAAGCTAAAATGTGAAATCATATCCCAACATTCTTACCATCATCTCATCATCACCAACACTGAATTGCAAACAAAGTAGGCTACTACTGACAGTTAAATTATTTTTACACAGTTAGTAATGAGAAACTAATATGTAAAATAAAAAATAACAATATGAGAACAAGGAAAAACTTACCTTCTCACAATCCAAATCAAACTCTTCAGAACCTTGATTGACCGTCCAAAATGCATTATCTGGGTACTGTTCTTTCAATTTGGGTTGGCTTGAACATGACCCATTGTAAAGCACTTTTACTCTGCCTGACCTGTTAGCATAGGAGTTTCTGGTTATATTTCCACCACCAAGATTTTCAATGCATTTCTGGTATTTTATTATGTTTTAATATATCTTCATATTAATTATTTTAAACATGTTTGTAAAATTTGTAAATGCATTAGGCCTACTTTGATCTTGGAATCGGCACTGAGAAACACCGTTACACCTAAGTTCTGTTTCAAAAATGAGTTCTAGACCAGTGATGTATAGCCAGGAAAATCTTTTGTCATAATATGGATATAATACGATTTCCAAAATTGTAACATGGGCCTTATGAGTTGCCATGCCACCATGACTGTTATAAGAACGTTAACAAAATAATCGTAACACAATATGTTTCATACAGAGTAAAAGTAAAAAACCATTAGATTAATACCGTTGATTATAAAAATGAATAGCCAATTAGGTCTATATCAAGTACAGTTGGATTTTTTTACCTAGAAGTGGATTTTTTAAGGTGTGGTCAGTGGTGGAATACCTTTGAAGATGAACCTTTTTGGCTGTATTGCAATCATGTGTTCATACTTTGATACTTGTTCAAATTTTGAGGTTAAATCATTGCAGACAAACTGACATGTTGTCAATTAGGGACCGGGTAGTATTACTTACATAAGAATGTTCATTTAAGATTAAATCAATCAATTTGGTTCATTTTCATTGCCTAATTTCTTATTTCTTATAAACTTTCAGTATTTATTTAGGCTACTGCATGTTATAAACCAAACTCGACTCTTGCTTCCTTGGCATTAGTGAATTATTAGCAATCAGATTATAATTTAAATGGGTTAAAACGTTAGTCTATAAAGGTGTATATCGTCGCCACCTTAAAAGGTGGTCTTTATTTATATGTTAAAAGATTTCCAAACGAAACATTAAGTCTTTATTATGACCCAACAGTTTATCATGTATATGCCAGTCACAGTAACTAAATTATTCTCTTAATATAATGATCGACATGAATTTTGCATGAAGATTCAATAGCCTATTTTAATATTTGCTCAAGTTAATTAATTATTTTAAAAGCAACCATCACTTATAAATATTGGAGACAACAATTTAACAACTTATTCTTTTTTTTTTTTTATTCATTAGTTGATTTGGAATTAGGAATTAGCCTACGTCTCTATTTCACAGTAAATATTCTTTAATGGCCAAGTGATTTGATAAAAGTAGAGTATGTTTAAAAAAAGTAGACTATTTAACTAATTGTCAATTCCAAGAATAGGCTATAATATGCCGGTTTGTTTGTTTGTTTTGAATTAACCTCAAAATTTGACACGTATGATGTACACATACAGCCAAATGATTCATCTTCAAAGATATTCCACACCACCTAAACCGCTTCTATCTAAAAAAAAAATCTAACTGTAGTAAAATTATAGAGAAGATAAAACAAGGTTGTCTACCAAAATCACTAAAATATAATGTTACAAAAAGAAATCACAACATGCTTGATCTATAGGTAAGTTTAAAAAAAGGTACCTTAGGTTTCTTTGTGGTTTTGTACCACCCTGTTGCTTAACTTAAATCGGCTGACTAAAATCCCATAAGCTCCAACATTAAACTGTTATGTACACTTTGATGACAACGAATAATCAAATAGACCTTCGTGCTGCGAGGAAGAGATTAAAATGTCCAGCAAAAACACTTCAGAATAGTTTTAGAAAAAGAAATGACAACGCCCTTATTTACAAGTAAAGTGAAAAATATATGTTTGCAGCAAGGTAAAATAGGTTGCCTGATAAAAGTTACTCCAACTGCCTATTTTGTGCTTGTTATAAATGGAATGTGATGATTTTTAATGTTTCACTTCTTTTCACTGAGTGTTCAATATTCACGGATAGATGTTTCATGTAGAAGTGTTTGAGGCTAAAGAGAAACCTCTATGTGGCCACTAATGTATTTCTTACTTTAAACTTCTCATAAAAATACAGGCCTAGGCCTATTCAATTTTTAAAATTGATTATTGTACCTAAATTGATTTGTTGTAAAAATGAATAAAAACAAAATTAGATGAACAAAATAAATTGTAATTAAACACTATATTGAAGTGTTTCTGTATAATTATTGGTTACAGAGAAAATTGTAAATTAAAAATTCCCAACTTATTCTTATGGAGAATAATTAAACTGTTGTACAGGGTGGGGCAGAGTGGACTCCCTAGTTTCAATCAGTCGCTGAAGAGCGCTGACTCCAGCTTCCGTACTCGTAGCAATCATGTACGCGACAGGCCTGTCTCTTGTTTTACGTGTTTTTGTGTTTTTATCGTGTTCGTGTATGTGTACAGTTTAACGACGCCAATTCAGGTGGATGTATGTGTATCTGATGATGGCATTTTAATGCCAAAACAGCTGTAATCTACAGAAACTACAGAGCTGTGACGAGGTATTTATATTATATTAGGATCTGCACTGCCTAGAAAACCAGTCGGACAACCAAAGAGTGTGAGGACACCAGAGAACATAATGACGGTGAGAAAGTCTATTGAACAATCTCCATCGCGCTCTGCGCGGAAACATGCTGCTGCTCTTGGAATGTCGGCCAGAACGGTGAGGCGAATTTTACACTCTGACCTTAATTTACATCCGTATAAGATGATGGTTGTTCAAGAATTGATGCCAGCAGATTTTGTTAAACGTACAGATGCTTGCAATGCAATACTGGCTTCTTTACAACCCGGCACTATTCTGTGGTCTAGTGATGAGGCACATTTTCACCTCTCGGGCACAGTAAATAAACACAATTTTCGTTACTGGGCAGCTGAAAACCCATGAACTCTTCACCAAAAACCTCTTCATTCTCCAAAGGTGACTGTGTGGTGTGCTGTGTCCTCCATAGGCATAATTGGCTCCTACTTTTTTGATTCGGAAGGTGCAACCATTACTGTGAACGCTGTGCGCTATTGTCAGATGTTGGAGAACTTTTTCTTCCCCAGAATTGAAGAGTATGGTGAGGAAAATAATATGGAAGCCTTTTGGTTTCAACAGGATGGTGCCACGGCTCATACTGCCCGTCGCTCTCGCCAACTTCTGCAAGAACGGTTTCCCGGCCGCTTGATCTCATTACGAGGGGATGTTTCATGGCCCCCTCGCTCCCCCGACGATTATTTTCTTTGGTGTTACCTCAAATCTGAGGTTTACAAAGTTCGACCAAGGACCTTGGAAGCCCTTAACCCTCCAACTGGTCATTAAAATTTCCCGTACTGGTAAGGTTTTTTTGACCACCGCGCAAGCATTTAGTAAATACCACATTAAACATATAAAATGGTACAAAAAACATACATATTATATATAGATTTTTTCAGAAAGAAATAACCTATTCAAAAATAATAGTTTTAATGGTGTACTTACAAGTATGTTAACAGGTATTCCTCCTATGTGGGTACAGCAATATTGAAAAAAAAATGTTTCTTCTTCTTTTAGTATATTATCTCTGGTCAAATATGTCTTATATCAAAAAATAAGATAGCCAACATGCTCACAGTTTCATTGTCTTTCCAACTATGTATAACACTTGCTAGTTTATATAAAAAAAAAAAGTCTATAAAGCAAATATGTGACAAAAACACGAAGCACTTTTTCCGTACAAACACAAGACCTGCTGGACCTGTGCTGGAAACCACTGCCCCAGGCTTCTCACTTCATTTCTCCATAAAAAATATTGTGTTTTAGGCCTATATGTGAATTGAAATTATTTACAAAATAAAAAATACAAGTCTTAGAATCAACTTTGGACAAAGGAGCTAACCGTTTACAAGAAGAATTCTAGTCAGAATCGTTAGCGTTATTTTCCCTTGCTCTCTTACCCCTCTTGGGTGCTCTCCAAAAGTGCTCCAACTTGTGAAAACAGCCTGGGTGCACTCCTGAGTTACATGCAGGGCACCAAAAATGACTCCTGGACTTTTTTTGTGGAGTGGAACACACAACACACATCCTGAGTTGTACTCCAGGCAATCTCGTCAATACATGGGACGCAGAGGGTCCTGCATCTCCTCCAGGACCAACGTCTGGTATCTGAGCTCTTGGGTTAGGCACTGCAACATCACTTGATAAACTTTCAACGATGCTAACCATATAGTTGTATCGTGTCATAGGCTGGTCAGTATTTTTCAGGTACAAAATATAACTGTTTAGGAGAGCCATGTCCAAAAAATTTTCAAAGATCTTCTTCCAATATTTTTTTGTAGCTCTTGTACAGGTGCTGTGATATATAGACTTATCTTTGCTGTCCACACCACCCATATGAAGGTTGTACTCATTTATTAGGGATGGTTTTATAGCCTCTATTCCACTTTTTTTTACTTTTTACTACACGGTCATCTGCGGGGAATCCAGTTGTTATAAGGTAAACAGGCTTGCGTTTTTTCTTTTGTTTGTAGCCAACAAGCAGAACTCCTTGCTTTCTAAAATAGATTGATGTCTCAGGTTGTAATTTAGCATCTAAAACACTTTTGGAGAGTTCTTTTGACCGCTTGTTGACGGTACCGGTAATGTAAGTTTCATTTTGAAGTAACTTTTTGGCAAGAGGTAATTTAGTGTAGTAATTATCTGTGTACAGATGATATCCTTTATTGAGTAAGTAGCATTTATTTAGTAGGTGTAAAACTACCTTTTCTGTAAATGCAATATCAGGATTTGTATTTTCAAGGAAGTCTTTACCACTGTACAGCTCAGAATGAAGTACGTACCCGGTGTCACTATCGCACACTTCAAATTTTTTTATACCGAAGCGGGCATGTCTTTTGTTAGGCATATATTTTATAAATGTACACCTATTCTTCATCCCTATCATAGACTCATCTAATGAAATGTTCTGGTTTGGAATAAAATAAACTTTAAAATATCCATTCATTAGCTCATAGAAATGTCGCACTTTGAACCATGGATCATGTCCGAGCTGTCCTTTTGGTATATACTGTAGAGAGCTAAGATGGAACATTGATCTCAGTGCCTGAAATCTTACTAGGCTCATATTATCAGGAAAAAAAGGTAATCTCTGAGATCTAACAGTTGACCAATAATTTTCAATGTTCTGTTTGTAATTCAGACCCATATTTATAAGAAGGGCCATAAAACGCTTCATTTCCTTGATAGAGGTTTCTTTCCACCTTCTTAGTCTACTGTTTGGCGTCAATGTACCTCCATTTATAGCTGATTCTATTTGTCTGCTTGCATAAGCATTTGTTTCCCTCACCATCATACCCCAGATAACATTAGTAAAGAAAAGATAGAAATATGTAATAGGGTTGCTATTCCGGGGAGGAAGATTTCGAGGACCTGGATTTCGTACCTGAAATTTTTCTGTGACGTCAAACATTTGTTCAGGTGGGTAAACCCTAACCCAGTGTACACCCGAGCTAATCCTAGGCCCTGGCAGAGTATAATTAGGTTGGTTCAAAGGGTTATTTACCTCAGGGATAGGAGGGTCATCTGGATCTGGGTGTTCTGGAGAACTTGGCAAAGGCCTACGCAAGCCTACTTCATTAGGCCTAGGCCTAGGTCTTGGAAGATCAAAATCTGTAATAGATGTATCTGAGTTCTCATCTTCACTGTTTGGAAAGTATAATTCCCCACTCCCAGATGAAAAATCAGTCAAAGATATGTCAGAATCATACACATCAGAACCCACATCACTGTCATCAATTTCATTTTCATTTTCACTGAATACATCACTTTGTAGGTCAGATATTGGTTCAGCATCATTCAAACAGGCCCTAATTGCACTAGAATTACTTAGTTCACTCATTTTAAGTTAAAAACTAACCACAACTCACTAAAATATTCATTTTAAAGCATTCAAAGTAAAGGGTTAACAACAAAATGCGGCAGACTAGACGACGCAAGCGAACACAAACAATCATCTGAAATACAGGCTTGCCAACATTCTTTTTTTTCAACAAATGCAACTAAACATATGATGACTAGATTGCTCAGTGTTTGCTCTTTAATACTATATAAAATACATAGATATTAAACGTAAAATAACGGAGTAAATTGTGTTTTACATAACGCTTGCAAATGGGTCGCGATCGCGATCTTACCAGTAATCGCGTGACGTAATTGAGTCGCGATCGCGACTTATACCAGTTGGAGGGTTAAGGAAGCAATTGTTGATGTTATCACTGGAATAACACCAGATATGCTGCGTAGAGTTTTTAAAAACTTCATTGAACGGCTGAATATGTGCATCGCTCCTCAAGGTCGTCACCTGGACGATATCATTTTTAAAACTCAATGAAAAATAAATGGCATTGTATTTAGATTTCATAAATAAAAAGCTTTTGTAATAATCTTGTATGGTTTTTATACAGTTAACCAATCAAATCAGGGAGTCCACTCTGCCCCACCGTAGCTTGCTTGTTTATGGATATATTTGGATTAAACCTGGCAAATCTATTTATTTTATACTAAGCTATAAATATTTTACTTTTTACTAAAAACAAACTTTATTATTACCCTCCCTGTAGGCAGCAAAACTAGGTACTCGTTAAACTGAGCACGGACTTGTAGTCTATTTGGGGGAATACTATTCTTACCAATTATCATGTATTCACGTATATTTCAAGCTGAATTAAGTGATTTTTGATTTGAAACCTAATGCTATTTGAATAGATTTAATTGAAAATAAATCAGGCAAATGGAAATTCGCTTATTCTTAGTTTGCTGCGCCAGGGATATTTAAAATGTTAGCAGAATTTTAAGTATTGCAAAACACAAAATTATTGAAGTCATAAGTCGAGAGGACCATCGTTGTTTTGAACAGAATATACTTTTGACCTAGTGGTACTGTTGACTTATTGAAACAGCGAAATAGTTCGTTTGATCAAACATTTGTTCTCGTATGAACGAACTGTTCACTAGGTCAAAATCGCATTAGGTCAAACGGTCAAAATCATATACACAGCCTACGTTTTTAGTACTGACTTTAGTTGTTCACCAAATGGGACTGTTGACCTAACGCTACAGCAAACTATATTGTTTTTATCTAATGGTACAAGAATAAATTATTTGACCTTTTGGCACAGTTGACTTTCTGCAACACAATCAAAAAAATATATGTTTCCGACCACAAAACAATACATTGATGTACAATAATGAATTTAATAAAAGTTATGTATGCAATAAAAATGTAGTTAGTTACCTTAGGCCAAAAAATGAATACAACATAAATTTGCAAAAATCCGACAAACCACGCAACTTCGACATGAATAGACTAATCAGAAACTCAAACCGTGCAGTTCAGCAGAAGCTGAACGGGGCCTGGGCCAGGTAGACCTGTGACACCTTTCCGCCACTGCAAAAATTTCCATGACACCACTCACTAGGTTAGAACAGTAAAATGCTAACCATTACACCACAAGCTCTCTCAAACCGGGTAGAATTCAGCACAGTACATAATGGCTGGACTAGGCTTATTCCCGTGACGCCTCTCCCCACTCTAACCAGAGAGAGGAGTTGATGATGATATCAAGATTTTGGGCAAGCAGTCGGCAGGTCTTGCCATAGCACCGGTAGCTACTACATAATTGAATTAACACTCATAGGCCTATTCTAAGTCAGGCTATATGTGCTAGACCAGAGAGATTTGACTTGGCCTTTATCATACATTACCCTTTGGAAGTCAGAAGGTTTGCCAGGTCACTACGATTGATATCATTAAGAGCATTGCACAAGTCACCAAATGCATCGGGTCCTCTAGTAGTCACATAGCGATATAAAAAATCAAGCTGTCTTCTTTCCTAAAAAAATCACCATTTCATCTGTTTGTAATTAACAGTATGTTCAAACTTTCTTAAATGTGGTGTTTCCAGCTCTGCTAATATTTTTACGCCACACTACACTATTTTGACGAACTTTCCACTCAAAGAATTTAGTCCAGAAAACAGCTGTTTGCTACCAGCTTAATTAAATAGGGTTTCATTGTGTACTACTGTACTGTAATGAGTTTTACTGGACACCAATTAGCTGATTATACTGTATTTGGGTGGCGATGAGTGGTTATAAACAAAAACGAGGTTATGACTAGTGATTTTTAGTCCTTTAGTTGGTGGTAATATATAAGGATTTGTACAGATCTAGTAGTATGGCGTAAACTATCGTACGTAACTCGTCCAAAATGTGTATACCGGACTGGTATGTTACTAATCCTGAACACTTGTCCGGTAAACACTTATTTTCTGGACTAGTAACGTAATATACTATTACAAGATACTATATTTTGAGCAAGCCTATACTTCTAGTGATTAAATTTTTATAAAAATAACAAGCTAGAACTAAACGCTTCAACAGCCTTCCTTGTGGCTATAATTAGTTTTGTTATAAATCTAAAATTTAAAACAGAAAGAACTAATGCAGTGTTTTCAATAAGTATCCTAAATATGAAAAAATATTTTTTAAGTTCATTTAACATTATTCACCCACTAAACGTGCTCTTAAAACTTTAATACAAATATATTTTAATATAACAAACTTACTAAAATTTCATTTTCCATAAAACTGTTGAACATTTTTTTCTTTTTAAGTTGCTCGAAGAGGTCATTAAAAACAATCCCATCAGCAAGATTGTCCAAATTGTCCAATATCTTTTTTCTGTGGTTTTCCTCCATTAGATGTGGCCAAATTTACTGTGACACAAAAAATGTATTTAAGTCATACAGGTTTAAGTTAAATCTAAGTAAAATTAGTCAACACCAGAACCTAGGGTTAAAATATATTTTATTTTATAAGCTCAACTATAATAATACAATCTACTCTTGGTAACACACACTCGACAAATAAAAACTTTCGATAGGACTAACTCAAAGTAAAAGCTCTGTCCATAGAGAATCTCTTAATATGTTGAAGTTAAATATCATGCATTTTCATACACTTGGTATTTCCAAGTCCAAGCAGAGAGCAGGCCGATTTGAAAGAGGTGGTAATTCAAAGTTTCATCGGCAAACCACTCTGCAATTCAAAGGGAGGGATCAGTGGCGTATTAAAGGGGGGGGGGGGCTGTCAAAGGCCTCAAAATAATTTGTTTAATTTTTTTCTTGAAAAATAAATTTTGCTGATTATTTGTTAGAGTTAGAAGGGGCAATTTACCAAATCGAACTTATTTTTTGCGATCACCGAAAGCATCCATGAAGATTGCGCGATCGAAAATCCCGACTCACAGCAATCATGGATGACGATTATCATGCCTCGCGACCACGAAAGATGTTCATGATTACCCTGAGACCACTGAGACATGGTCATGTTTTTGCCATAATAGTGGGTGGGGGACAAAGATGCTGTCCTTGCAATCGTGGTATATGTTCACTATTTCGCCGTGAACATAGAAATACGTCACGATTCTTCCACGATATGGGAAAGTGCCCATGATTTAAAACATACACTACGACTACTTAGTTTTGTGGTTACAATATCACTGCAGCCAAGGGAGACAATAATGTTGTCCACATGATGTGAAAGTTTATAAAAACGTGTGATGAATGAGATGACAGATATCACAGGCCTAACTATGATTCACTAAACTAGCCTAACTATTTATTTATTAGAACTAACTATGGTAACTATGGACCTAAATACTAGGAGGATTAAACATTAAGGAGAGGACACGCTGTAGTTTCGTTGAAGCCAGCGTACTGGGGAGGGGGAGAGGCAGCGCTACTCTCCCGCTCACCCTCTCATACTGCGTTGTATGGGTTACTGGGAGTGGGAGATTTGGTAACAGAAATATCAATTAACTATTTAAAACCTAGACTACATCATGCTACGAAAATTAAAAACTTAAATTCTAACATAATATTAGAATATAAAATAAGTTTTAATCCTTTAAAAGAATGATAAACGCACTTTGGCGTCAGAAGACGCGATGATAGTTGAACATTTTACACGTTTTACTTGAAGTTTCTTTGGGCAAACCGATCAAATATAGTTCAATATGATATTAAAAAATCTAGAATTTGATTGCCAAGAAATTGTTTTACTTTTTATGTTTGTAATTTAATTGTAACGGCTGTTGGTATAAAAAAAGTTAGAGCGGCTTAACATTTTTTCTTATCTTTAGCTATTTAAAATCACCTGCCTAGCACATAAATCCCTTAAAACTAGTAAAACATGGTATTAACAAATCGAGAGAACTATGAAAAATGCAAATTTAAAATGTATTTCACCACCCGAATTAAATATTTCATTTTAACCTATAATTAGTAAAATTGTTTTATAAACTGTAAAAATTAAAAAAGATTTATTGTAATTATTTTTCTAAATACCACTCTTAAATATAGGTAAACATATATTTTTTATTTCACGAAACTATTAAGGAATACGAATAAATTGTTAATTTGTATAGATACATCATATTTTTTTTTTAAAACTTCGTTAAAGTAATGATATGTTCAAAGTCCAGGCCAATTCTTTCAACTTTGATCTTCAGTAATAAATAATAAACAATAGTTTTTATAGAAATGATTGACACCGTTCGATAGGAAATTTATTTACTTTAAGAATGCCATCGTGAATAACACAGGTGTTATAGTTTAGCGACAATTTTAATTCGAAACAGTGCGCGTCGCGTTTTTCCCTATCTCTCCTATGTTATAGCCGCGGCTTTTTGCCACTCTACGGCTCCGCGTGCCCCTCTAGTGTTCTGCTAAAGCTGGCTTCACCGCAACATGTGTATTCCTATTCGCGTGCCCTCTCCTTAATGTTTAATCCTCCTAGCCTAAATATGGTACCTGACAATGGTTCATTGTTGAGGTAGCGGTGTAGCCGTAAATTTTCCAGTGTGGGAGCACTCACTATTACCACTTAGGCCTATCAATAAATTTCTAGATTACGGCCACATGAGATTTTTAAGTAATTTTGACTAAAATGGTACTTAAAATAAGTCATCAAATGCATAGTGCAACAAAATAGGTATTAAATAGGGGGAAATCATGTTTAACCCATCGTAACCCCTTACCATCTAGGGGACCGGTGGGAATCTGGGTTTTTGGGTGGGGGGAATCCTAATCTGAGGGAAATTATTTTAAGGGGAAAAAAGGCCAAAAATACATGGTGCAATCAGATAAAAAACTAGTCCTAATCTGTTCAAACCTAATCTAATATAGCAAAACCAAACTTCTTACAGTCAGCAAATTCCTTTTGATGCCAGAAAAGGCATGTTAGGATGGGAGGTTGTCCTTTATGTTAATTCATGACTGCATTAAGTCCTTTGAATGTAGGTTAGATTAGGTAAGGTAAGTTTAGGAATGAACCGAGTTGTTAGTTCATGTTATCTTTATCTCCAGACTTTTTGTCTAATTAAAACACTAAGTAAGACCCTGCAAAATACTATTTCAAAAATGCAAGCAGTGTCTTACAAAACATCAACTAATACCCGGTTCATTGTAACCTAAACTTTACCTTCCTAATCTAACCTAACTTCCTTAATACAGCCTTGAATCAACAAAAGAATGACCTCCCATCCTAACATGCCTAAATAAGGACTAGGACGGTGTAAGTGGTCTACCAACCCATTTATATCCCTGTAATGAAACAAAATCTTCTTTAAAGGAAACATTAATGTCTAATTACCTAATCACTTTAGAAGTGTTTCAATAGTCAATGATAATTTTCTATTTTCAATCAAGAATGGGCTATTCTTAAATCTTCCCATCATTTCTTAACTTGCTTCACTTCACCCTCACTTATGTTAGCAGCGAAGTGACGCCATTGTTAATTGACAGGATTGACAGGTGTCCAAAATAGTATGTAATAAGTTATTTGATCAGCTAGAAATAATTTAGGCCTACTATTCGTACAATATCAAGGCTCTACGTGCACAAATTTCACGGCCCAGTTACTTCTCTGGTGTCGCTCTTGATGAGGACAATGGGCAATTGATGAACGTAAGGTAGTCAGGGCACTGAGCTGTTGTTTTGTCATCATTCTTCCCCAACTGGTAGGTACTTTAACACGAGCCTTTTAGTAATTTGTAAGTACAGTACCGTAATATAGTTGTTTTGTTGTAAAAGATGAATAATATATGTGAATGCATAATATAGGCTATAATTTTTTTAACCCTCCGAGTGTCACGTGTTTTGGCCTTAATGTCAGCCTATTTTTTGCTCATTTGCAAGGTTTTATTAAAACTGATCTGAGAAGCTTAAAAACAATGTTAATTATACTGTTCTATATACCATTTTGTTTGGAAAATCTTGGGCTTCAATATTATATATAAAACATAAGGAAGATTTAAAAAAAAAAATTTTTTTTAGGTAAAAAAATGTATAATTTCGAAAATAAAAAAAAAAAATAAGTTTGCGCTCAATGAAATTGTATAAATTATAGGCCTATAAATATTTGAAAATAGCCACTTTGTTCTAAATTTTATGAGGATTACAAATCTATAATAATATAAGGAAGTAGATTTGCAAATAAAAAAGTTATGGGCAAAAAACAGATTTCAGTACATAGCGTTTAGCTAAGAATGCATAGCCCAACCATAGCTAGGAATCTGGCTGATAATTTACATCAATATCACTACCTACTTCTTCAGGATCATCAACCAGCACTTCAAAACCACTTAAATCTTCTTATAATGCACCACGTATATCACTACTTTTGATTTTTAACACTAAAACAATGATAAACGTAATAAAACACATCAGTCATCGGTCCGAGGGTAACCTAGCTGTTTACAAATACACGCACGTCAGCTCAGTCAGCTGTCTGCTACAATATTTTCGGAACTAAAATGAATAGTGCTTAGAGACAGACCTAGGAGAAAGCTTGGAATATTACGGACAGAACGATACCTAACTCAATCCAGTACAGTCCGATTCAGTTAGTCATAGAGCCTTCGCCGTAAACAGTGTTCGCGAGTCGCTGCAGCGACGCACGACACTATACAAAGTGCGTTACGCGTCGCTGCAGCGACGCATGACACTCGGAGGGTTAACGTCAGAAGAATAATCTTATATTTAGGAGCGACGGAAAAAAACATTACAGTGGTGATCTAGATGTAATTCTGCACAGCCTCATGACATTATTAGGCCTAATCAGAAATTCCATATCTCATGTCAAAATAGGAATTTACCTAACTTAAATAACTTAGGTTCCTTGGGAAAAACAGTGTGGGATTACAGTTACCACGCATTCCGCTTTACACCACTGATTACAGGCTAAATATGTCGACATGATTAAGGATGGCTAACTTACCGTACTTTAAGTAGGTACGAGAATAGAAATATGACTTAAATAACTTAGCCATCATAGGCTCCTATATTAGTAGGACACCTTGGTTCCCACAAGATACTTGGTCAACGTAATTATTAAAGTTTTAATAGACCATGATGCAAAACCATGAGGGGTAGACTTTCATTTTCTGTTATCAAAAACGACCAAATGAAAATATTGATCGATATTTTCTATTTCATTCGATATATCGTTTACGATACATCAAATGAAATAATCAATATTTTCATTCGGTTGTTTTTGACAACAGATATGAAAGTCTACCCACCATTAGTCTCCATGTAAGTATACCTATAAAAAATGATTTCATAACTTACCTTTGACAGTTTTTCAAGCACGGAGGAGCTCCAGAAACTAACTTAGTGACAGTTTCATCAACAAATAAAGAATGTCACTAAGGTAAAGGTTATGAAAATAAAGACCTTTGTATGGTCACCATTTTAAAGAAAATTATTAAAAAGTACCTACCAATTAAAGTATTAAAAAAATGGAAAAATGGAAATTGGAGGGAACCTCACCAGCTGATCATAGATATGTAGGCCTAGTAAAACAGGGAAACAAAAGTAGGTAACAAAATAAATGTTGCTTAAACCCCTGGCTATTAATCCAGTCTACCTTATAAACTTTGAAAATTTAATGTTGACCCAACCTTCAACATTAAACATTTTTCTTTAATCTAGGGTCCGAAACGATGGTCAGAATAATAACACAGAAAATGCATCTTAAATAGACTTTGGCACAGGCGGTATTAGAACTTTGACCTTAGAGGGAATGCAAATTAACTGAAAGGGTGATACAAAAACATTATACCAAGTTAGAGCTTAAATTTTATAATTAAATGTATAAAAGAAATAATTATTTCATTTTCGTTCAATACAAACTAAAACAAAAGTTAACCTTATTGTTGATTGAAGAAGATGACAGGCCAAGTGAGTTAATGTAGTGAAGAAAACTGAGTTGAGTGAGTGAGTACTGCTGTTGACTGAAGACTGAAGTAGTACAGTACTTAGTACTACAGGCACTGGACTGGGACTGGACTGGAAGACTGGAATGAGTGGAATCAGAATGGTGGATCTGCAGGAGAGCACAAGTTCACATGTACAGAAACCTTATACTGACGTCATAAATATCGAATGTATATATCGATTGTACCGGGTGGTTACGGGTTTTTCTTCGGAAGGTAAGTATCGGTTGCACCGAATAAGTAAAGGGTTTTTTTTTGTAACACTTTATTTGACGAATTGAATACTCTCGGTAGTTTATCCATTATAAATCAAATAGTAGAAATACAATAATATTCGTTACAGGCTGGGAATAAAATAATTACTGATACTTTGGATTGAACATCCAAGATGTTTGCAATTGTTTTCGTATTTACCTGACTAATAAAATAAAAACTTGAGTTCACAGGACGTTGAATACTAAGAATTTATTTCATAGCATCCACAATAATACAATAACTGTAATTAAAGTAGACGAATTACAGGAATTATTGTCGATTCTAGAAGAGAGTGAAATAATAATTGTAACTTTGACATGTTAACGTTATGTTAATGTTTGGGAATGATTTACTAACAAATATTGCCCATCAGTGTAAGGTGACAATTTAAGAAGCCCAAGAGGACTGTTTTAATATATAATTATTTTGTAATAATTACTGTAAATAAATTCTTAGTATTCAACGTCCTGTGAACTCAAGTTTTTATTTTATAAGTCAGGTAAATACGAAAACAATTGCAAACATCTTGGATGTTCAATCCAAAGTATCAGTAATTATTTTATTTCCAGCCTGTAACGAATATTATTGTATTTCTACTATTTGATTTATAATGGATAAACTACCGAGAGTATTCAATTCGTCAAATAAAGTGTTAAAAAAAACCCCTTTACTTATTCGGTGCAACCGATACTTACCTTCCGAAGAAAAACCCGTAACCACCCGGTACAATCGATATATACATTCGATATTTATGACGTCAGTATAAGGTTTCTGTACATGTGAACTTGTGCTCTCCGGATCTGCACTAGCGTCTCATTTTCCCCTTCCAGAAACTGATGAGAACCTTTCTGAGAAGGAGTGGGGGATTGTGGGAGAGCCCCTCATGTCAATTTAAGAAAATATTTCAATTTATTTCATAATATTTTAGTTAGAGAATTACTTTTTAATCGTAAAATTAATTTTTAAATTTTTAATTATAAAATTAAACTGTCATAACCTAACCTAACCAACCAAACTTGCTGGTAATATAAAAAAGATATAAGATAAAAATCGAATGAAAATTTACTAATTAAAAAAAAATAGTTCTGTTCATAAATAAAATTATAAATGCCTCAAATTCTAACAAAAGATGTACATTTAAGAAAGTATTCGCATTCTAAGCAAAAGCTTATACAAAAAGTTAGTGTCGCCGGCGGGATTCGAACTGGGGACCTCCAGATCACAAGTCTATCAACTACGCCACGAACCCCGATGGAATCATATCGTCTCGTTACCGTAATGGTGTTCCCTCTAGAGCAGAGTGACGTCACGCACCCACTCCTTCTCTAAAGAGGTTCTCATCAGTTCCTAACACAGAAGGGGAAAACTAGGCACTATCATTGACTATTAATACAGTCAATGGCTTTTCACTATAGTGGAAACGCCTCAGGCTTGCATGCAGTTTATATATCTAAGTACCGGGGGACAGAGACATGGTTTGGTATAGTTGATTTCGATTTTTAAATTAAAATAAAGGAAACTCCAGTATTATTTACAAAACATTTTGACTTAATTATTTAAATTTCAGTGGAATTTCAATTAGTTATGATGAGGAATTTAACCTGGCAATCCACAACACATTAATTTATTTTACAGTCGATGGTAAAAATAATTCATATCCTAGGTGAACTACTATATTTCCCTCTATATAGATTAATCTTCAGTGTATTCTTTGCTCAATAGTAACAACTGATTTTTTCCCTTTGTACTGTTAATTGTTATTTGCTACTATGAAGTAATCAATTTTTCATGTTTTATCACCAAACTAGCTGTACCCGCGGGCTTTGTCCCGTTTAACTTCATAAGTATTAATAAAACTATTGATTGCCGTACCGGGTTGGGTGGTATTTCGAGTGGCTTTTCATGGTTACTCCAAAGAACAACATTGGACTTAATTAGCTGTCAGGAAGTATTTGGGCCCTAGGAGAGTATTAAATAAAAAATGACTATCTCCACTAAGCCTGTGGTTGTATTGGCTCTATTCATGAAAAAAATCTGCTCAATTGGTCAAGTCGTCGTCCTGTCCTAATGTGGTTTATGTCAATGCTCTTTAATTTTCAAGATGAGCTCGTTCGCATGGCTAGTTCATTTGCTACGCTTCATGCTTACTCTACTCCACCTTTAGGTTGGAGCTCAATCGCTGCGCTCACTTGCCTTCAGGTTAGCTCGTTCGCTACGCTAACTCGCCTCCAGGTTGAAGTTCGTTCGCTACGCTCACTCAGCTTTTGGTTGCAAGCTGTTGTCATAAATGTAAAAAAATAATAGTGATGCACCATGTTGGTGAACCTATTAACTCTTTAATGTATTGAACATCACATAATCAACTTGTTTTAGTTGAACCAGCTGTTAAGATTCTTTAATTGCATAAGTACTCATAAGGTTAACATGGGAAACTCCAGAGCCACTGGAGCGGAGCCCGAAAGCCCGATCAGAATAAAAACTACTTGTTTTTCTATTTTAATGTCCAAAGAATCGGTGTACCGAATTTCAGCCTCCTAGGTAAATGGGAGGTGGGAGAATTATTAGTGATGAGTGAGTGAGTCAGTGAGGGCTTTGCCTTTTATAAAGTACTACTAGCTGTAACCCGCGGGCTTTGTCCCGTTTAATTTCTTAATTTTCAAGATTATCTCGTTCGCATGGCTCAATCAAGTCCTGGTTGAAGTTTGTTCGCTACGCTCACTCGCCTCCAAGTTGAAGTTCGTTCGCTACGCTCACTCACCTTTTGGTTGCAAATTAGCTGTTGTCATAAATGTCAAAGAAATAATAGTGCTGCACCCTGTTGGTAATCCTTGTAACTTTAATGCTATTGAACATCATAGAACAGAACCAACTTGTTTTATTGAAACAGCTGTTAAGATTCAATAATTCCATTTCTCATAAGGTTAACATGGGAAACTCCAGAGCCACTGGGGCGGAGCCCGAAAGGATTTTTGAAATAAGAATATGCCTATATGTTAATCGGGAATGTGAGCTATCATCATGCCAAATTTCAGCCCAATCCGACCATAGTATTTTTCGTGTTCACTTGTCACAAACATCCAAACTTTCTCATTTATAATATTAGTAGGATATACATTCCATTCTTTTGCATTGGCAAGATCTATTTTCTATAAAACGAATATGGAAATTGGTTGGTTATCAAATGTTTTTTTACAATTGAATGAAATGTGAAGTGGTGTTAGAGGTAGTTTTTCTATCACAACTCTTTATTCACACCAAAATCATGGGGTTCATGCTTTTAAACATAGTAAAATAAACGGTATCAGCATTCTGACACATACTTTCTCCCATAAGCTTGTCAACAACCTTTATCATGGGTAAGCTGAGAGTAAATTTTTTTAGTTAAATGAACGGTATCTGTCGCGGAGTTATGAGTTTGTTCTAATTTAGGTAAATATTTATCATGTAGCTCATAAACAAGTAGGTTTATATCGAAAATGCGAAGAGTAAATAAGTCAAACAAGTCTTAAAATTGCATCCACATTCCAAAAAGACCATAAAATTCGTTAAAAATATTAATTCTATTATTAAAAAAATTGTGGCCATTTTCCAAAATGGCGGCAAACTTGAAAAGTGGAAAACTGTGTATTTTATGGTCTTATTGGAATGTAGATGGAATTCTAAAGACTTATTCTCTCCGCAATTTTGCTCTACACTTACTCGTTTAGGAGCTACATATGTAAAATGTACACCGGAAGTCATTTTTCCATAGGCTGTAACTCCTAAACGAGTGGGTTTATCGAAAAAATGTCAAGAGTAAACAAGTTTTTAAATTGTATGTATGATCCGAAAACATGATAACATATAGGGTGTTCCTTAAGAAATTTCAAAAGTGGCCGCCATTGTGGAAAATGGCGGCTGAATTTCGAAAAACTGAAATCATATTTTTTACTGCCACAAAAAATAAAGGAATGTTCCCCATTTGAAGTTTTCTCTAATTCTTACGTTCCGATATCCCAATGGTGGCCTTCTTGAGTTGATCACCCTGTATAGATATTTATGTTTATTTATACATAACACATAAATAACAGCTATGACATGGAGGGTTGGTTCTTGAACAATGGATTAAAACTTAATCTTGAAAAAACGCAAACAATACAATTTTCTGTCAGAAACAATGGTAACAAAATTGAATCCCTTAAATTTGGTATCGTCTCATAAATTTCTAGGTGTTTACATACTTTAGATGAATCACTTATATGGGATGTACATCTGAATCAATTAAAAAGTAAACTTAGATCCATGTCAATTGTATTTCTGCATTTAAGGGACTGTGTTCCTATAAGGAAACTCTGAAAATGGTTTGCTCATGTAGAATCAGTATTGAGGTATGGTATAATGTTATGGGGTCAGGCTACCGGAGTCAAATCAATATTCAGGCTACAAAAACGCATTATCCGTATTATGACCAACTCTCATCCACCTAGTTCATGCAAACACCTTTTTCAAAATTTAAAAATCCACACCCTAACAGGACTGTACATTTTAGAATCAATAAACTACTGTACATGCATTCAGCTAAAAACGACCTCCCAGAATCAATTCAAAACAACCATAGATATAATACTCGAAATGAAAACATTTTTAGATTTCTAAGGCACCGTCCGTTTAAGTGGTTTAACCCTTTATGGAAAAAGTCCGCTATATGCTGGGCCGAGGCTGTAGGCCTACAATGTGCTGCCTGCAGACTATAAATTGTTAAGTGAAAATAATCTTAATGATAAAATAGGTGAACTAAAATTGACAGAGCCTTTTATTTAATTGCAGATTTTCATAATACCCATTTAGTCTAGAATAGTTTTGTCATTCAATTTTGTTAATTTACATTATCTTCTTGATTACTATTTTATTTTTTATATTCTGATAATTTAACTCTGACAATGCACCTATACTATTCTGTATGTACCAACACATGTAAAGAATGTTATGTGCAAATAAAATATGTCTAATGTCTAATGTCATATATAACAATTTGAACGAATAGTGTTTTTGGCCTCTGATGGGGACATCAAAATGGAGTAGTAAATCGGTCCCGGGCTCAAGTCTTACCATGAGACCTACAGTCATCATTGTATTGTAATAGTACTGCTCATAACAATACTACTCATAGTACTCATTAACAATAGTACTCATAATAATAGTACTGCTATTTTGTTTTAGGGAAATTCGCTAAAACACTTGCTCAATTCACACCAGCACTAACAAATTGATCATTCATAGCAATTATTGCTCCTGAATGGATTAAACTGCTGAAGAATAAAACCACAGACTAAGCAGTTTCATCTATGATATAAAACTCAGTGGAAAAGAGAGAATCAAATGCTAAAAGCTAAAAGTCATTCAGAGAAATTGTCCGTTTCTTTGTTCCTGCAATGGCCCAAATTAGTGGCAAGCCTTGGCTTCAAGGTCTGTCTGCCAAAACTACAGACTGCACAACTGGCTAAACAACTCAGACAACCATCATACAACATTGGATTACAATAAGACAACACAACACAGGTTAGGACATCTTCCATGATTATTTAAATTTAGTTTTAAAAAATACTGTAGATTTATTAATTAAATAATTGTTTAAAATTCATTTTGAATACCATATATGACCATGAATAGAACTGAATAATTATTTATTTTATTAAAAAAAAATGTGAATCCACAAAAAATGTATACCGATTTAGCTGAAAAATTATTAATTTGGCCCTATGCTATTCAAAAGTGATTTTAATCAGTATTTTTGCTTGTTTGATAGACATTCCATTTAAGAGTAGTAGACATATTGTTTTACAGGGTGACAGATATAAATTACTGAATTGCTGTAAATCAACTTTTAAACTAGCCAAATTGAATGATAAACTTGTGGTAAACCATAGTATCTTTTTATCATAAAATAATATTTAAAAAAATAAGAGAGAAAATATTATTTAAAAAAATAAGAGAGAAAATATTATTTAAAAAAATAAAAGAGAAAATATTATTTTTACAGTACTGTTGTAGCTTACTCTATGACTTGTTTGACAAAAGGCTGACTATTTGAATTGAAAATTTGCTACTTATACAGCTTGTCCAAATAGATGAGAGATGTACTTCATTATCCAAAAGCTCAATACTGTAAATTGAATAACACTTTGTTTAACACACTCCCTACCGACCCGTCACACTACTCTGTAACTGAGGGATGAGTATAGTTGGTAGCTAATGTGTTAAGCAATATTGATTTGGAATGTTTCACAATGGTCTATCTGTAGTCAAAGTTAGTATACTTTTGTAATAAATATCCATAGGTCCATAGGTTGGAATTTCATAAAAACAAAACTTAAGGATTAAGCATTTATGGAGGAAATTAATGTTTTATAACCAAAACTAAAGATAAACTGGTTACACCAGGTTTCTTATAACAGCTAGCTTTCTTATAAATCTTTTACTTCATATGGTGCAAAATCATTTTCAAACTTACAATTGCATTTCTGAAGCCGCGTTTACACCAAAGTTGACAACCAGGTTTTCCACTAGTTGCGGAAACTTATGCTTTTTCTACAAAATGCAGCAACTTTTTTAGTCGTCAACTAGTGGAGAGACAAGTTTTCCACTAAATTTTTGTTTTCCCGCGGAGAAAGAAAGTTTATAACAAAAAGTGGAAGACTAGTTGCTACACGCTTTGCGCAAGCAACTTGTGGAAACTAGTGGAGAACTGTTCCCCTCCCATATTGTACACATATTGTAAATGTGTATTATTGTAATTATTATTAAAGGGTAAATGTTAGCTATTTTCTATATAAATATCTAAATTAGGGCTAATAACTCTGGATGTGTACAGAGCTACAGACCACGGTTGTGGTCTGATTTTAATGAAATTTGGTATGTAGGTACTAATCCATAACATCTCCAGGTGTTATGATTTTTTTTTTAAATTTTGATTTTTAATGGTGATTTTTCCATAAAAACTCATAAAAAAGACAGAAAAATTAATTTTTTTTTTAATGGCCAAAACAATTTTGATAAAGATTTAGTATGTTGTAGCCACCCTTTAAATTCTGAACAAAATAGTAGAACTCCCATTCCTGTAAAAATTACGGTTCAAAAGTTATCGTAACTTTTGTTATCTTCATATAAAACCACATGAAAAAACAAAATACCCCGCCGCAGCAAACCTGCAGACTAAGCAAATTTCCATTTGCCTGATTGGATTTACTGTACACTAAAATGTCTCCTAAAATATCACATTTATTCCCTATTTAAATAACATTAGTTTAACGGGTGTACTTAAGTTTGCTGCAACAGGCAGTGACGGATCTAGAGCAGTCACAAGGGGGGGGCGAACCAGGGAGTCAGGGGCGGTTCGGGGTACCCCTCCGAAAAATGTGTGTAAACCAAGTCTCCTAAATCACAGTTTTTTACCATTTCTTTGTCCAAAGTTAGTGTGACAAATTATTTTACGCAATTTGTATGCACTACTGTATTACATGCAGTAAAAAATATATGTATATGTATGCCCGAGGGGGGGGCGGTCGCCCCCCTCGCCCCCCCTCTGGATCCGCCACTGGCAACAGGGAGGGTAAAAAGGTGTTTTTTTTTTTAAAATGTTAATAGTTTAGTATGAAATGAATGCATTTTCAAAATTTGATCATAAACAAGCAAACTACAACAGTTTACTTATTCTCCATAAGAATAACATGGTAATTTTAAATTTACAGGTTTTTGGAATTTTCTCCGTAACCATTAGGCGCATAATAACACTTCAATATACTAAATCATTTGTTTTTTAAGCTCTTAAAAAATAGTTTGGAAAGAAAATGCTAAATTTTAAGTTTTTAGGGTCAAAAATGGGAAAAACCATCAATCATGCTGGTTCGGGAACTCGTTCGAATAAACGTAGGTTTACTTGTTTGTACCGAATTTCATCAAAATCGGAAGATTTTTGCTCGAGTTATGTATTTGAACGGATGGTGTTTTTGGTCTCTAGGGACCTCAAAACGGAAAAGTAAATCGGTCCCGGGTCCAGGTCTTACTATGAGTACTACAGTAATTGCTTATTCCCTATAGGGGAAATTCGCTAAAATGGATTTAAAAAACCGTTTTTGATTGAATTACTACCTTTGTAGTCCTTATAGTTCTAAACAATATAGGTAGTGCATCAACCCATTGCTGTAAAAGTTCCAATTCAAAAGTGAATGTGACTTTTGTAATTTTACCTAATAAATATCATAGTTGCATAGTTTACTAAATACCTATTAAATATCATTATTACTCTAATCGCTTATCCATGATAATGGTTGTTGACAAGCTAATGGGAGATAGTATGTTTTCTACTAGTTGCTCTAAATTAGTGAGGAGCAGCATTTAGTTGTAAACTTTTGGTTGTAAACTTTTGGTTGTCAACTTTGGAGTAACTTTTGGTGGCTTTTCTGTTTGCAGTGAAGTCATCCCTTGTGAGTAATCTTTTTAACCATGCTGCTAACATCTCAAAGATGCAATGTCATTACAAAACTGTTATAAAACACTAAAACAGGCTCACTTTTCTTATCAGTGGGTTATGATAATAACTCCAAGTTCATAACCTACTTTTCCATCTGTTATTTGCTGACTAACTTGGCTGCAATTGTTAAGCTAGAGTTGATTTTAAAATTAATTTTGTAAAGTTTTTGAGAGCTGCCTTTGATTGATATGCAATTTGCTAAGTAACACTTTGAAATATCAATACATGATGGTTTATTGGTCATGGCTTGATAAGTTATGCTTTTTGTGACTAGCTAAAGCGGTAAGTAACGTTTTATGATATTTATTCTTGTGTAAGTTCGCATATAATTTTATAGAACTTACATACTACTTAGTAAAATCATCATTCTAATAAAGGATAATCAGAAATAATATCAGCTAAAGACAATTTTAAAAGTATTCTGTTTGGTATAAGTGGATTGTGCTTCAGTCTTTTTGGTCTTTAGTGTGCTTAGTCTTTTTTTTTCTTTTTAGGTTAACTATATTTATACTAAATAATATAGAACTAATTGCAAATCTCTGCTCATCCTCTGATATTGTATTGAGTAAAGCATCGAATTGTAAAATATGTACCCTAAAAAGAGAGAAACATTTAGACAAAACCAGCCCAATTAAATGTTAACAACATAGAACCCATCAAAAACAGTTTCAGTGTAAGGTAATAAGGTGTAAGGTTTAATAAGTCTACCGCCAAGTCAATGACTGTACCTGAGATATCTAATATATTCTGCAATATCACTGACCTGCTTACAGCGATAAGCATGGCTAGTGTAAGTGTTGTGATACTCTGTACAAGTGTTTGTGTGTCTATGGGCAAGAACACACTGAAAGCTTGGAGTGGAATGGTGTTTCAGATTACATTTTAGTCCTTATTTATATAAAGTGCTCATGAGTTTATTTTTTACAACAGGTAGTAAAATTCCTTCTACACAGTTTCATTTAAAATTATTATCTTTTGTGGCACTCAAAAATAAGCTTTAGGACGGGAGGGACCCTGATGTAGTGTCTGAGAAGAACTCTTTAAAATGCTACAGTTTAGAGTGAATCTTGGTGAATTTGGTTGGGGTCGTCTGCTAGCTTAAATTAGTAACAGTGCTTTTAATCACTCTTAGATTTGTCTTATTTTCAGTAATTTTAATGTGTCTTACAAGTTAAAAAGTGTTTTAGAATGTTTAAAACAGTATAGTTAATATTTCAAACATCTAATTTCTTAACTAAAATAAATTTTAAACTACATTTCATTCTTGAAACTTCTACTTACATAGCATGGAATAGGCCTACTGGAATAACATGAGGTAACTTGAAGATTTTGTATGAAGATATTTATGATTTTTAATTGAAACAGATAAAGTTGGACATTTGCTGTGATTATATATTGAAACAAACATATTGGATGGCTATTTTATTTTGATAACTTTGTTAACAATAATTTTACTGTGAGAGATAATGAGGAATGCTAACGTTTGATAGAGCAGGAGTAAGCATGAATTGATACACTGACAAGCTTACTGACAGACGACCACAGCCCACTTGTTTGTTATCAGCTGTTCACTTCAATCAGCTGCTAGCTGACATCAGCTTACTGATTTGTTTACTTTTGGTTTTGCATCTACCTCACACTGCTTTATGTTAAGAACAATTTATATAGATATTGTTTTTATTATTGTATTTTTATTATCACTTTATCTACTATTATAATAAATTGGACTTGAATTTATTAGTGGTGAACTGAGTAGCTGCTATTTTATAATGAATAGATTGTAGATTGAATAGTTTGAATTAAATAATCTTAAATAAATGCTTTTAGTCTGCA
Source organism: Macrosteles quadrilineatus (assembly GCF_028750875.1). Taxonomy (NCBI): domain Eukaryota; kingdom Metazoa; phylum Arthropoda; class Insecta; order Hemiptera; family Cicadellidae; genus Macrosteles; species Macrosteles quadrilineatus. Next base: position 17,306,125 of record NW_026542602.1, read on the forward strand.
ACTATGGAAAATACAAATTATGAGAAAACAGGGGCTCCAAAAGGATGGAGAAAGGAATATTCAGTAAGGAAAAAGGGTCAAACAAAAGGAAAAATAGATGTTAATTTTATTTCTCCTGGGGGAAAAGTTATTCAAACAAAAAAACAGCTAATAGGCTATATAGCTGCTAAAAAGCTTAAAGTTAACATTGACGATTTTGACTTTTCCATAAATTCAAAATCACATAAAAAAAAAAAAGTTGCATACAAGAGGAGTCTTCTGATGAAAATAACTCAATTTCAAGTATGGGAAGTTCTCAAAATATTCCAGAAAACTCCACTCTTGAAATCATCCAGTTCTCGCCAGTTATTCCTCAGACCACTCCAAAAGTTTCTGACACTGACAAAACACCTTTGACCAGCCATCCCCCTTTAAACAATAATAATATACCCTATGATACACAAAACAATCAAAGTCAGTTAAAACCACCTATTAGCCAAGTTAGTGCAGAAGAGGATGTGTGTAAATCTCTATGCTTGAATCCAAATGGGTGACTGATGACGTAGTACAAAGTTACTTTGATTTGTTGAATAACAAAATGAACTTAAAAGATGTTCACTTCCTGAATCCTGTAGTTACAATTGCAGTAAAAACCTTGGTCGAGTACGAACATATTTTACAGTCACTAGATCTTGTGAATAAAAAAATCATATTTATTCCTCTAAATGACTCCCCAGCTATTCAAAGGATCGGTGGATCTGGCTCACACTGGAGCCTGTTGGTATACAATAGGTGCCAAAAATGTTTCTACCACTTCGACTCAATAAATAGCAAAAACACGGCTCACGCAAAAACCCTTTCCCGCAAATTCACAAAATTTTTCAATCTTGATGAGGACATTCCCATAATCAATGTGAATGTTACCCAACAAAATAAAGGGTTGGACACAGGATACAATGGTGACTGTGGGATCCACATGCTTTTGACCACAGATGTTTTATCTAAGAATCTTGTAGAGACAAACTGCAACACTTCATTCAGTATTGATTTTTTTCAAAATATAATACCTCATGTTGCACCTGAGGATATTATAACAAAAAGAGCCCAACTAGCGCTACTTTTACACAAAAACCAACACATACATTTTGACAAAAGCCTGGTTTGCGGCTTGATGTTTAGCAAAAAGAATGAAACAAATTGCAAACTGTTGACTGAAAAATGTAAAATGTTGGAAAAAGTAAATACAGATCTTTTAGCTAAGCTTGAAAGAAATAACTGCCAAACCAACAACTCTTTTAATAAACAATCAAAGAACATACAAAAGCCTACAAATCAACATTCCCCAAAAAAAAGATCAGTTCTAAGCCCAAATCATTCAAATAAATTTGTTTTACCTACATCTAACAAATTCAAACCGCTTGAAGAGGACATACAACAAGCCACATCTCCAGAAGGATTTGGAAATGGTCCAATCCCTACTAAACAACATTCTCCAACTCTGACAGTTCTAAGTGACAGTCATGGTAGACACTTGGATCATCTCATAAAGAAAAAAAACTCGTCTCTTCAAGTTTGCAGTAACGTAATGCCAGGTGCACATTTGGATGTAGTAATGAGTAAATCTAAAACAATAGCAAAAAATAAATCTGATTATGTGGTACTCATTGCTGGAGCGAATGATACTTACAATGGACAGAAACAAGTAGTTCTCAATCATTTGAAACCCGCAATTTTATCCCTAAAACCTTGCAATGTCTTGATCGGCAGTATACCATTCAGACGCGACTTGGCTCTCAATCACCAAATTAATGAAGACATTATGGAAGTTAACCTTTACATTCATGAACTTTCACAGACTTTACCTGGTGTTAAATTCTTGGATCTTACTGGTTTGCCTGCCCGCTGTTATGAACCATCTGGTATTCATCTGAACTTTCTTGGAAAACAGTTTTTGAGCCAAAAAATCAACATACTTGTGTCTACACCATCTCAGGGCATTACAAAACATCAGTATGCTATACCTCACAACGATAGTATCACGATCTTGAATCAAAACATGGATGAGGAAATCAAGAAATACAAAAGTGACAAACATGTTGCATTTGCACACTGTATATCTGCAGATGTAAACAGTCATAGAAATATGTCGGCAGGAGTTGCCGTTGTTTTTCGGAAGCAATTCAAAAGACCTTCTCCATCAGATTTTCTCAGCCACCACCTTACATGTCAAATGCCTGCTGATTCTGCTGTTGTTTATGGTCTAGTGACTAAGGCTCAGTACAATCTAAAGCCAACGGATGAAGATTACCTTACAGCATTCACGCAGATGGAGGAAGATTTCAAGAAAAAAAAACTGAAAGAATTAATATGCTCCCCCATGGGCTGTGTTCGTGACAACATCAAGCTAGAACTGTTTGCCAAGAGAATTGTCAAATTCCAGAGGAACACAAATGCTCAGGTAAAGATAGTTACATACGAGCAGCCTTCGGCCAAAAGGGTTCTATTTCAAGGGTATCCTCATTTGGAATTCATCAAACGCTTACAACAGCTCATCTCTACTGAAAGCTTGATCCATACTGACCCAAACTCCAGCAGTTCGCAAGTCTCGACTTCTAACTCTCCTAATTTGGATACTGATTCTCCTTCTACAGTGAACCCACCAACCCCTTCATCAACCTCTTACTGGAAAGGATGGTCTACTCCTATGGCACAGACTCCAGACACCAACAACAGATGGCTACAACACACATCAGACTTCCCTTCTCTACCTACACCGTCATTTTCAAGTGCAAATGTTTGTGATAAAAGTGAAGTCATCTGTTCAGAAAGTTCGAGTGAAATTGTACAAAAAGCTGTTGGGTGTGTTGCTTTTGCTAATAAACCACTGGTCTCCGATTTAAACTCCTCGGCGTTACATCGGAAAAACCCTATTTGAACAAGGTAGCTAGTTTTCAAAAAAAAAATAACTAATACTATTCAATCCACCTCAAAAAATAACTTACCTTTCACTGTTTTTCATCAAAATATTGAAAATTTAATAAGTCGCATTGAACCTTTGCAAATTATATTAGATGAAATAAATCCTAGAATCATAATTCTCACCGAACATAATATCAAAGAAGATGAATTAAAATACCTTAAAATTAATAATTATGTTGTAAGTGCTTGTTATAATAGAAAATCTACGGTAAAGGGGGGTGTAATGATTCTCTCCGAGGAGGGTATCTCTGGTAGGCCGGTGGTCTTGCCAACATCTGATACATGTTTGGGTGAAGATAAAATTTTTGAATTCTGTGCTGTTAGTTATAAGTTAAATGGTTGTAAAATTATTGTAGTTGGTCTGTATCGCTCACCCTCATCAGATCCATTTGAATTTTTGAAACGCCTAAATGCATTAATTAACATTTTGATTAAAAGATGTAAATTTATTATAATTGGTGGGGACATAAATATCAATGTTTTGGTGGATTCAAGGGAGCACTTAGAACTTAAGAATGTATTAAAGAGTTATGGTATGAAGTATCTTGTAAAATTTCCAACTAGAGTAACTTCTACAACTGCCACTTGTATTGATAATTTTATGTCAAATATTCCCACAAATGTAATAAAAACTGAAGGTTTAATTTCTAGTTTATCTGATCATGATGCACAAATGATTGAAGTAAATTTAGCAAATTCTTTTAGAAATGATAATGAGTATATAACGATGCATAAAAGAAGTTTTACAGAACAAAATATAGCAAAGTTTTCAAACATGTTGTCTGTAGAAAATTGGTTAAATGTATATTGTGCCCCAGTTGAAATTAAGTTTGATGTATTTCTAGATATTTTTTTATATTATTTTAATATATGTTTTCCAAAAGTAAAATGTAGGAAACCCTGTAAAAATAAGAACAAATGGATAAATTATGATTTGTATGAGTTGCAATCAGAGCTAAAAAATTTAACTGAACTAAGCAGGTCATCTCATGATCCTAATTTAGGTAGGAGTGTCAAGGAGAAGAAAAAGGAGTATAAAAAAAAGATTTTTGACAGTAAAGTTAAACATTACGAAAAACAAATTAGAGAATCTTCAAATGTTAGTAAAACTACTTGGAAAATTATTGGAGAAGAAATTAATATTAAAAATAAGCACATTGAAACAAATATAGCACTGAACTCTGGTGGATCAGAAATAAAAGATCCTTGTTTAGTTAGCAATATGTTTAATGATCATTATATTAATCTAGTTGAGACAAATGTAATTCCTAAGTTGAATCAAGTTGCAGCTTCTTCCAACATTTCTTTGCCTAATTATACTGATAAAGTTTTTGTTCCAACTAGTATAGAGCCTCATCAGCTGGAAAAAGTAATCATGTCCTTCAATAATAAGTTTTCAACCGGTTATGATGATATTCCTATAACAATCATAAAACATGCCAGAACCTATCTGTTACTACCGTTGTGTCATTTAATAAATTCATCTTTTATATCAGGTATTTTTCCGGACAAGTTAAAAATTTCTAAAGTAAAACCTCTTTTTAAGGCAGATGACTGTAAAGAAGTTTCAAATTATCGCCCACTGTCATTACTTCCTGTTTTTTCCAAAATTTATGAACGAGTTATGGCTATTCAGTTAACAGAATTTTTAGAGTGTAACAAACTGTTAGACAAAGAACAGCATGGTTTTAGGGCCGGGAAATCAGTAATAACTGCCAGCATTGATTTTATTGAGTCAGCTTTAAATTCTTTGGATAAGGGTAATAAAACAATTGGTATTTTTATGGATCTTAGTAAAGCTTTTGACAGTGTATCACATTCAAGCCTACTTGTAATTCTTCAAAAACTGGGAATAAAAAATAGGGCTTTTTCATGGTTTGACTCTTATTTAAAAAACAGAAAACAGTTTGTTGAAATTAAACATATTAATCATTTCAATCAGTTAATACACCGTAATTCGAATATTAAAGATATTAAGTTCGGAGTCCCTCAAGGCTCTATTCTGGGTCCATTACTTTTTCTATGCTATCTTAAGGGTTTACCTAGCATCACACCTTTTGATAATATCACAATGTATGCAGATGATATAAATTTGCTGATATCACGTAAAACTCTTGATGAAATCGAAGTTTCCGCTTTTAACCAGATTTCAACCTTAGAACAGGCTCTTAACGAAAAATGCTTGCTACTGAATCCTAATAAAACTAAGTTCATCACTTTTACAGCTTGCTCTAGAATTAGACCTGCACCTGAGTTGACAATATTTCTTAATGATCATGTGTTGGAAGAGGTGGATAATTCTAGATTCTTGGGCCTAATAATTGACAAAAACTTAAATTGGAATAATCATGTTTTATCAATTTCTAAAAAGTTAGCTTCTGGTTTATTTGCATTAAGGAAGGTTTCTAAATTTAGCACTTTGGTTACAATGAAAACCCTTTATCATGCCCTTGTACAGTCTCATATCGCTTTTGGTATTGTTTTATATGGTAATACCTCAAATGAAAATTTAGATGAACTTCTTATCCTTCAAAAACAAGCAATAAGAATAATTTTAAAGCTAAATTGGGATGATTCTGTTAAACACCTATTTACTGAATTGGAATTTTTGACTGTATATAGTCTATACATTTTTGAACTTATTTTGTTTATAAAAAAGAATTCTCATAGAATAGAAACGTTAGGACAAAACCATAGTTATAATACTAGAAACAATAGAGTATTTGCTTATACAAGCCACAATCTTAAATTATATGAAAAGAAACCTTCCTATGCAGGTATTAGATTCTATAATGCTCTTCCGGTGGATTTAAAATCCACAGAAGATTTTAATGTTTTTAAGAAAAAACTGAAAAATGTAATGCTATCCAAACCGTTGTACTCTCTAGATGAGTTTTTTTTATTAATGTAATGATATAAACTCATCTCTAGGTCTATTTCATGTATATTGCAGTGAAATCATTAACATCTAATATTTTTGTATAATGTAGTAAGTTAGAAAAATGTTTAAATTGACGCTATTCTATGTACACATGTATGAAAAATGAATAAAGTTATTTTGAATCTTGAATCTTGTAAGCTGTTTATGTGAACATTTTTTTACTATTTTGAATAGGTATCCTGAATCTTTCTTGAATATACCGATATATCTCTACTCTGATTAAAATTACAAATTTCTTTGAAACTTAGCCTATAAATTGTTACAAAAACAAAAATTTAAAAAAATAGTATATTTTACTACTAGGGCGCAAACGCCGTAAAGAGACTAAAGTGGCGTAAATTGAAAAGGGAGGGGGGGGGGACACTTATTTGCCAATGTGATAAACTATATTGTTCGTCATATTACACCATTATTCAGGCAAATGAAGTTAAAAAAACAAAAAAAAATTATTTAAAGGTAGCCTCTCAAAATGACCAGATTTTAAATTTTGCTAATGGAAGAAGCAGCTGTTTATAGTTCGGCCGCTTGGAAACCGACCTGTGCGCTAATTCTAACCAATGCTAGAGGTCGCTTTCTAATACTGTACAGAACTATATAGTCAGCCATTCAATCATTTTGTCTATTATGATTGTGTTGGTACACAATATATAGGTCTGACTTAGGGGAGGTACGATTGAGGCATTAGTTCAAAATTCCTCCGTGAACAGCACTGTAGTAGAGAGCATTTTGGCAATGAAGGTTTACTAAATCGCAAAAATAGTTCTGTTCATAAAATAAAATTATAAATGCCTAAAGTTCAATTTTATAATTTTTTTAATTATAAAATTACTATCATAACCTTAACCTAACCGAACTAACCAAACTTACTGATAATGAAATAATATAAAAAACAGTGTATTAATAGAAAGAATAATTCTGTTCATTAAATAAAACTAGAAATTGCTCAATTAAAATTTTATAATGACTTAAAATAATAAAATTAAACTGTCATAACCGAACCAAACCAACCAAACTTGCTGATAATGAAAAAATCTTAGTCAAAAAGTTAGTAGCACCAGCGGGATTTGAACCCGGGACTCTCAGCATATCAACTCGTACGCTAACCACTAGACTACCGAGGCCGATGGCTCCAAACCGTATTGTTACGGTAATGGTGTTCCCTCTGCTAATGAGAAGCCCACAGCTGTCATCGTAACCTCATCTATACCTCCCCTGAGATAATATCACAATATATACAATTTTTTATTTCTAACAAACCTTGCAACCTTATGCCTATTGCCTGGTAACAGAAAAAAAAAATGTAAACATAAAACATTCTCTGTCTAATTAATAAACATAAACATTCTAACTAATTAATAAATTAAGCAACAGCTGTTTCGGTTTGACGTGATAGCATTGATGCTACTTTTGTCTCTCCGCCTTATATTAGAGGAGGCTATGACAATACTATGTAAAACTAACAATTGAAAAGAATGTAACAATTAGACAACCGATAAAAAAAAAACAATACATACTTAAATATAGCTTTTTAGTATTACAATAATAAGCCAACTTTTTAATTTAAACTTTATCTGTGTAGCTGCGTCCACACTTGACGAACAATGTTAGCTGAACAGTGTTGGCTAACATGTCGCTGTTCGCCAGAGAACGTTCGATGTTCGTTATGTGTGGACACATTGACCAACGTTCAGAGAGCGAGGGTGGGGGTAGCGTGTGTCGTCTTCATAAACTGTCTGTCACAACCGATGACGCCGTTGATAGCTGATAATGTAATATGCAACAGAAACAACAGTACAAGCAAGTAAAAGCCGACGCCTATGCACATCCATCTTCACTGAAAACCCCTAAAAACTGAGCTTAGAGCGAACACCATATTTTGTCCGTCGAACAGCTTAAATAATGTTCAGTAAACGTTAAGTGAACGCTCAGCGAATATTTTTTGCTAGTTAGGCGTACAAACGTTCATGATCATTGCGAACGTTCGCCAAGTGTGGACGCAGCTTTTCTCTTTTAGTTTTTGAATAGATAATGATAACTAAACACTTGTTTTCCCCATATTAAATGAGAGTTAACTTTTTGCAATGCCGTTCGTATTAGACATTGTGACAAATAATGTCTGGACAACAGGATTTTTGCACATCCTATTCAAAAAAACATTGAAAATATTTTTACTATATTCCTTGGGGGAGGGGGTTGTAGTAAATTAGCTGATTAAATAAAGAAGCAAAGTATTTAAGAACTAGATATTTAAAGTTCAAGGATGTACAACAATCTAAATATTATTCAGGGAAACCTGGCAGGAGTTACTGACAATGGTTGTTTGTGTGAAGTTGAAAATTGTTTAATGGTTTAGTCCTTAAAATTTCTAAATTAAGACCCAGCTGTCCTTGATCATTGGCTTTCTAATAAATTACTAGTAAAAACGTTGCTCGAAATCGAGCAATCTATATATCTTACTAATATTATAAATGTGAAAGTTTGTGTGTTTGTTTGTTTGTTTGAAGTTCAATCACGCATTAACGACTGGACGGATTGGGCTGAAATTTTGCATGATGATAGCTCACATTCCCGATTAACATATAGGCATATTTTTTCCTGAAAAATCCTTTCGGGCTCCGCCCCAGTGGCTCTGCAGTTTCCCATGTTAACCTTATGAGTATTCATATTAAAAGGGAATTAAAGAATTTTGTCAGCTGTTTCAACTAAAAAGTTGGTTCTATGATATGAAAAGCATTAAAAAGTTATAAGATTTACCGACAGGGTGCCGTACTATTATTTGTTTTGCATTTATCATAACTACAGCAAGCAGCAAAAAAAACTGTGATACGCAATGAGAACTGTCAAAGTAGGATTGTTTACAGTTATGTTTATGCTTTTAATTTCATGAATAATTTGTGATTTTTTGCAAACTTTTAATAATTTTTTTTCTCTATTGTTTAGGTGAAGTGGTAGAACATTATGACTATGGTAGATGTGTAATACTATGGTATACCGTAAATTTAAATAAGCAAATTTTATCAAACTGTGTCCTCCCCCATTGAAAATGCAAATACAAAGCTCGAGTATAACTGCAATAAGCGTTTTATACTTATATGCCGACCCCGTACGAAGGACGGGTACTCTGCTAGTAATTAATATTGCAAAGAAGTAAAGTAGTTATTTAAAAACAAATAAAACTCATCATAATTTCCAATGAGTTTAAAAGACTTTGAATTGAAAAATAAATAACAGCAATTAAATTATACAGCTGATCAAAATGTAAACAATTATGTTCTTCATAAGGATAACATGGGAACTTTAACAGCCACTGGGGCAGAGCCCAAGGGACTTTTTCATAAATGTAAGGTCAGTTTGCAAACCTACGCGACACGCTCTTTCCAATGAGACGTCAATGGATGAAATCGGTTAAGAAATGGCGGAAAAGTTCAACCGACAGAGTTTCATGTAGTGTATTGAGAATGAGAATGAGAATGAGAATGAGAATGAATGAGAATGAGATTTATTTGCCAGTTAATATTCCATACAAATACGTTGGCACGTCAAATTAGTCATTAATTATATAGATTCCAAAAATTTATGAAATCCAACATAAGACTTGAAAGAGAAAAGTCTGTAAACAGAGTTTGATTCTTCAGATAATGGAGGACTTGCAACCCGGTTGGTTGGACGAAGGGTTTATCAAGCAAGTATTGAGATCAGTTGAAAACATCGGTGAAGACCACATATCTGTGTCCAAGTGGAAATGTCACCCTGCAGTGCCTCCTGGCAGCAACTACCTCAGCCTGTTGTATCGTCTGTCTGTTGACTACGAGATAGAGAATGACCAAAGGTATGGAAAAACCAAAATAGGATGTTTGGGCATTTTTAAGATTTATTTATACAGTAATATCCACATTTAATAATCACTATTATTACACATTTTTTAATATTGAGCTGGCCTATGTGTAAACAAGTTCCTAACAAAAGTATGTGTGTTACGCTTATGTTAGTTTGCATCACTCTACATTTTATTTGTATAACTATGCTGTAAGCTGCCACCTTAAGAATGCTTCCTCTACCTAGCATACAACTACAGTACCTACACACATGGACACTACACTTGATATTCCAGATGATGTTCATCATACTTTTGTTTGTAAAATCAGGAAAAAAATTCCTGCTCTCTTGCTAGATAGTAGATACAAATTCATTTTGTACTATGATTTTTCTTTGAATTACAGGTTGTTAGTGTTAAGCAGAGTTTGAGTTACAGAGGTCATTACTGTACAATAACAACTAGCCTAACTAATTACACTAATTTTGAATCCGACTAAAAGAGATGAAGTTTACTTTAATTCCCCAAAATATTCTACTAAACTAAATTTCGCATATACGATTTTTGAAAGCAAAGCCGTGTTTACACAAGGCCAGTAACGGGCAGGTTACCTTGCTCAGGTAGAGTCACTTCAAATACACTGAAATGAGGCAGGTAACCTGACCTCACTGGCCAGGCCAGTCCTACTGGCCTCATTTGTTTAAACCAGGCCTAAAGAGAAAATTAAATCAAACTGTTAAAACAGTGTAAATCCAATTTTATGTTTTTACATTTATTTTTAGCTAATCGAGATATTCAAACCTACAAGATATTAAAAACTATTAATTCAGGATCTCAAAGAATTAAATTTATTCAGGATTGATTTGGCGTTCTTTTGAATTCTATAGAGGTAAAGTACTAAAACTGTAAAATTATTTCAAGTTATGAATGGTTATTTTTTTAAATTTAATCAAGGTGATTGAAATTTATTTGAGTTATCGAAGATTTTGATTTTGGGAGATCAATATTTTATAAGTTAGCGAGGGTCAAGAAAAATCAATTAAAATTGTAAAATAAACTAATTGTTTTCCCATTTATTCTTATTTTTTAACAGATCTATTTCTCTCATTGTCAAAACCCCTCTGGAGTCAGGCCAGGTGAAAGAATGGCTGGAGAAGTCTGATGGCTATGGCAAAGAGCTTAGGATGTACCGAGACGTACTCCCCAGAATGTATGAGATTAGTCGGTCCATCGTAGTGACGGCTCGCTCCTACCCATGTAACCTTCACAACTCCTTGGTGCTTGAAGACCTGACGGTACTCGGCTATAAAATGGCTGACAGGTAAGAACTATTGGCTGAATGATTTTTATATTTTAAAGCCGTTTGTGTTAACAAATTTGTATTATTTGGTTGAAATTTTGCATGCAGTGCAGATGCAAGCATTACTGAAACTAGTTGCACTGCCTGTGCTTCACAACGGGTTGAGAACACAGAGGAGTATAATGTGGTTCTTTAAATAAAAGTTACTCCCACCATCGTTTATAGAGACAAAACTCAATCTTACTTCTTGCTTACATTTATAGAGATCTCTTCGGTTTATGTATATTCAAACAGCCGTGTGGAAGAATGAAGACTATGGTAATGTAAACATAGCTAAACTATAAAAAGAATCAAGAGATAGAAGTTGATGAGGGTTGACAGTTTGTTGTCACATAGGTTCTTTTAAGGTTGTGGATCCGATGGGGGTTGTAGTTACTTGCTATCTAAGGAGTCATAAAATACTTGCCTTGTTATCTAAAAGTCGTATGATTGATCTTGAGAAAAGTCTTTAAGTTTTTAAAGTTTCATTCTAAACCCTCTTGCCATTTTGCTGGTGGGTTTATTATTATATTGTTTTCTAACAATAGTTTAACTTCAGAAAGTAACAAACCAGAGTTTAAATAATTATTTTATAAATGTAAATGCATAAATAATGTATGATATTTGAGAAATGTGTTTAACAATCTTAAGGATAAAATCTTGCTGCAATGAAATCAAAATCACATTTTTGACAACCCACTGGAACCACTAGCTATTACACAACTATTTTCTGAAGGGCAATTCCCTCAAATGTTTCAATAAAACACTACCTATACGATTAGTTCTTTTATTTGTATTAATATTTTACTACAATCAGGTTTTTTGAGGGTTGAAGCCTCTCTTCATTTACTTACACTAATTATTTTTTTATGTTAGCATAAGTGATTATAAACGTTAACTTATAATAACCTACTGAATTAGTCTCATTTCCTCTTTTTTTTCTTTTCAGGCTGAAACAACTAGATTTTGCCCACTGCAGGCAATTTTTTATAAGTTTAGCGACATTTCACGGACTCTCAATAGCGCTTTACCAGAAGAACCCCGAGCTGATACAGAGTATAGGAAAGAGCTCATGGTTCAGCGACGATGGACCTGAAGAAGACATAAAAGAGCAAGAAAAGTTCACAAAATTTAACATTGCCACGATGATGAAGACAGTAAAGTCTATTGGCTTAGACAGATACGCTGAGATTATCCAGGGTAAGTTGGACACTTTCTACAGTACGATGCAACAAATTTTTAAACCTCAAGGTGAACTGAGAGTCCTCTGTCACGGAGATTGTTGGACCACCAACTTCCTATTTAAGTACGAGTCAGGCAAAGTCGTAGATGCAAAACTCATAGATTTCCAGATTATTCGTACTGGAAGCTTCGCACAAGATATTCATTACTTCTGGTGGACTAGTGTGAAACAAGAAGTTCAAGAAAACTCACAAGAGGAATTGTTTGAGGTTTATCGGGAAACGCTCAACCAGACGTTGGAGAAGGCACAAGTATCAGAAAGAATTTCAAAAGATGAATTTGACAAGGAGATAAAACGTTATTCCCCGTACGGTTTCTTTGTTTGCAGCTCGATTTTGTCAGTAGCCATGGCTGACCCGGATAACTTAGCTGACTTTAATGAAATGGGTGAAAACGAGTTTGATAAACCTGTCAATGATGAAGATTCTCCTTTCTCAAAGAATTTCCGTAGCAAATATTACAAAGCAAGATTACCTGCTTTGTTGAAACTTTTAGAAACATTTGGAGCATTGGATTGATAAATAATGACTTAGAAAGATATAAAAGCATGATAATGATTTTAGATAAATAGATGATCAAATAGTGATTTAGTTGCTTCAAGCTATGAAAGATATGAAAAACCTTCCTGTCCAGTTGATGATTGGAAAATCTTCTACTGCATCCCATGGCACGTAATTTTAATAAGATCAGTGATTCTTAAATCAAGGTTCCAAAAAAGCTTCCATTATCACAACAAAGCAAGCTAGTTGGGACTGATCGCCTTCAAATGGAAATTGAATCACAGAAACTTGGCGAGGAGCCAATATTCCCCTCCACTGATATCGACTTGTTCACCAATTTCATATTCAACATAGCATCCGAGAGACAACTGCATAGACTAGTTGTGGAGATAGTAAAATACATGGTGCTGGGGTCAGATTTAAACGTTAATTAATAGACAACCCTCAAAATTTAAATTCTTAAACAATCTTCAGTTGAACTGAATATTTTCAAAATTATTTTTACATGCTATTACATGTATTTGGCAATTATAAAAAACCAATTTCTGATATCTGATAATTATATTGTTATAGAATGTTTTAAAAAATATCTGCATTAACCTATCCCCCCCCCCCATCAGCCTAACCATGGAGTCAACCCCACCTTAAAAAAAAAAACATAACTTCACATTAAAAATGGACTTTCAATCTTACAATTTATGTTTTTTAGATAGAATAGATCATCTAACTTAAAAAAAACTTTTTGTAAACTTTCATATTGAAACTAATTTGTAAATCCCATGATGCCTTAATTGTTTAGAAGTAAGTTAGTATTTGGTTGTAAACATGTCACAGAAGTTAAGTCGTTGTTTTAGTCTCTGACCTCTGGATGGCATCAACTGTCCATATCCAAATTTGCCAAACTCATCTTGATATTCACTACGTCCCATGTAGTAGTATGCAGGCCTGCTGTACCCCAACACTGCAAGGATTATAATTTTTGATTGGCACTTTTCTCACAAATATCATTAAAATAGTTTGAAATCATTATATTATTTTTTAATGAATTTTTAAAGATATTTTTGGAGGGTTATGGTCAAGTTTGGTTTATGGATCTAAAAACATTGTGTACCGGACTTCGATCTGTATAGCTGATTTTACACATATTTTGTGAAAGATCTGATCCGATAACTTCGGGGTGTCCAATCGATATTTCTAAACATCTATCTATAGCATCTTCGTCTTCAATGTATATACCACCTTGTATTATCAATTACAGTATTAAAAACAAATATATTTCCAAGGGCTTAGATAAATATATTATTTGCAATTTCTATAACTACAGTAATTTTATAGCTATTATGGAAAACGTTATGTGGTCTATGACCCAAACTATCGATTCAAAACCTATTATCTTTATTATCCAGTTTTTAAAACCTTTGATTTGGTTTATGATATAGATTAGATTAGGATTATGTTTGTATAATGCTGACATACAAGTGGATATTTGGCAAAGGTGAGTGAAGGATGAGTTTTGAATGGATGAGATGTTATTTGTTATTAAAATCAGCTGTTTCTTAAGGCAGTACCATTTATTAAAAGCCCAAAAATCGAGGACATCTGGAACCAATTTCGAACCATCAAAAAGATACCGACTGGAGACTATTCAGAATTAAACCATTAAACTATAAACAAAATATTTACATTTTTTTTAAGCTAAAAAATTGATAAAAGAAAACATACAATAACTTACCTCTTCGAGAAGTTGGTATTGGGAGAAGAGTTTTTTGAGATTTAGGAGAGTAGAGTTTATCAGCAGTGGAAAGCAGGGTATCCTCATCATCCTCACTTTGGGAATTTATTTCCTTCTTTGCTGGAAAATTAAATGACTAGAACTTTTACAAACATATACAGCTATTTTTGGAGCATTCTTTATTACAGCTAAATGTATTGAAAAATTGAAACGCAATTGAATATTTTGTGTTATGAAGTAACTCTTTTATCTGCTTGGAAGTTGATCAGGCCCAAATTTGTTGCTGGGGTGGCTTAAGAGTTTTTGTGAGCTTAAAGAAACACAATCCAAACATAGATGCTAAATCTAATTAATTTATTATCATAAGCAAAGAGAGTTCTCCATTACAAGAAAAGTTCTCCTTGAGTGTAGGTGTGAGAATCCTGGATTTCAAACCACTCAATGGCGGCATTGGAAATTGCTCTATATAGTGCAGGCGCATATGTAATAAAATAAACCTTTGTGTGTGTGTTTTTTTTTTAAGGCAAAAACTTAATATATTTTAAAAGACGATATAGTAATTAAAAAATAAATTAGGGTATCATTTTTAAATCGAAGATTGCGTCCAGAATGGCCGCTGTTAGATACCATTTTTAGGTTTTTCATAAATATCTCGAAAACTATCAACTTTTTGTATACTACTGTATATTAAATTTGGAAATTAAAGGTGATTAAATTTCCTACAAAAAAGTATATGATGTAACTATTTCAGTTCTACCATTTACAAGATATAATAAATATCTTATTCAAATACTCCTTCCATAAGCAGTACATGTAAATTTGTATGTAAAATAAATTCTTAACATGGTAAAGTCTATCCACCCAAGGTCAATATAACATACATATTCATGAAAACTTAACAAAATTCCCAGCAATTTGACACTTTAATCAGAAATAGTTATTTGTGCAACTAGTGAGAAAAGTGAGCAATTGACTCACTCGAGAGAAATCCTTACTCAGAATGGTTTCTCGAGTGAGACAATTGTACTTTGAACTCGAGTTGCACATTATACTTTTCCTACAGTTACCATAAAACAAATAAATTTGTGAAGAAACATAACCTATTTTTACACAGAAGTGAACTTTTAATATAAAATTTAATGTGAAGTGACAAATACAACAGTACAACAGCTGATTTGCAGCCAGTGCTGCCCAAGATGCATGGAGTAAAAGAGGTGGGCCAGACAGAGCGCGCCCCTCTCCCCCCCTCGCCCATCGGACTGAGGCAGTGACGTCACTGCAGTCCTCGAGCCGCTACTCACAGCCCGTACACAACACTTTTAGATGTTGTTTTGCGCTGTTTACGCCAGTTTGTTCTACGCAATTGTTAAAATTGGTTTTGCTTGGTTTTAAATATATTAATATGTTATTCCTTAATATATTACTACTCAAATATTAGAGCAATTGTTGATTAAATTGATGTCCATTTCTGCAATTGTTGTTATATCACTAAGGATCTACTCTGATCCGGTAAATAGCATCTAATTTTATGATCTATATATTTTTAGGATAGCCTACTTAACTACAGTTGTTCATGAATATATTAGTAACTAAATTAGATACCCTTAACATTTTTCAAATTATTATTTAAATCAAACAAACATTTTTCACTATACAGATATACAAAATAAAAGTAGCTTTTGGTAATGTACAATCATCATTAGATTAGTGTAATTAGGAATGGAGATTTGTATTTTTATGAATGGAAAGAAAACACATTTGAAATAAAAACACTTTATTTACAAAGTGTATCTCTCACCATTGGACATGCAATCAGATATAAACACATTGAGTTGTAGAGTTCTTGAAATCTTTTACTTACTCTTAAATTTAGTACTGACGATAACGTTTCTTAGTTGATTGTTTTTGATTTTTTGTTGCTGTTCATTTGTTTTTGCCTGATTAAAAAAACTTCAATATCATTAGACTCTACTATTCTTCTTTGAGCAAATAGCTCAAGACGGTCTAGAGGTAAACGATGAACTTTATGGCGTAATGGCTTAATGTCTTTACTTTCTTAACAGGGTCATTTATTCATATCAAAGCATTTTAAATAGGCCTAGGTAAAATACCTATTTAATTTTCGATTCAAAAAATTCCTTTTCCAAACTCTCAATTTTCATTTAGCCTACATTGTGGTGTTTTATTATTACAACACAGCTTGCACTACTTTTTTATTTCCCCGGTAAAGTTTTCTCAATTTTCGTTTTGTAGAACATTCCTCCGCATCACTGCGATAATACTGTGTTCAGTAGACACAAGTTTCATTCAGGGCTCACAAATGTTTAACATTCCCCAAACTCAATAATTATGAAATTAATTCCTTTAAACATCTTCAAAATAAACAAATATAAAAATGATTGAAATCCAAAAATCGTTTCTTTTGCACATTTCAATAAAGACAAAGCATATTTTGTTTGCGAATAAAATATGACTCTTATGTCGGATTGAGTTTTAGTTTTAAAATAGGTAACTGTCATTATATATATAGCTAGCATTTTTTATCTCAGAAAGTAAACTCGTATAAAAACACCGAACAACGTGCACTTACATAAAAGAGAAAATCCTCTTAACACGAAAATAATAAAGTCTAAAATGAAACATATGTTTATACATACGGAATTAATATTTTTCTTTAAAAGTACCTGTGAAACAAGCTTTCCTCGGGGAAAATCATTAGTATTCTCTGAGCGTATACAGTATCGTAGTTGACTTTGATTTGTAAGCAACATTTATGATTCTCATGTAAACTATTAAATAATTGGTTGTTGTTGTTTGTTTTTTTTTTTTTTTTATCAACAAACCCAAATAAGTTTATCATTAAAAAGGAAAAAAAGAAATACAACATGAAAAAGGATGGCGTTTCATTTATAACTAACACCAAAAAGCAGTTGAAGTAACTTTAAAACAGGCAACTTTTTTACCTAGTGCTAAAAGATATTTTTTATTAACTGACCTGAAAAAGGGGAGTGTTATATCTTAATCTAAAATAATTCTTAAGTGTAATATTATTCCAACTGAATCGGTAGACGCCCGCATTTCATCACTTTCTATGCAACATTCAGGCCTAATTGGTTATTTACTATTGTCAAACTGTTCACAATTCATGTTTAGTTCAAAATCATAAAAATCATTATTTAGTACACAAAGATATTTGTGTCATAACGGTAAATACCTCCTCCAAACCAGCGTAAATCGTGTCTGAAAAAGTAAGGTTTGTGCGTTTAGCATGTATCTAGCGGCGAAGCAGCCGCGGCCGGGACTGCAGTGACGTCATCGCGCGCAGTCCGCTCTGTCTGGCCCACCTCCTTTACTCCATACATCTTGAGTGCTGCCAACGTATTTCGCGCGCATACGACGTTGCCTGCATGTTATGCGCTCACTATTTCGTGCCTTCACGTTGCAAATCTGGAGTGAGACAAAGTAATTAGAGTGAGACAATGTTAACATTGTCTCACTGATGAGCGAATTGCCCACTTTGCTTTCTCAAATCAGTGAGAGAACATGTACATTGTTAGGTAACTGTAGGAAAAATTCTTTTTGTGTGCTCTCCCTTGCCTTTATTTTGGACCAATTTGTATGATCAAAGTGTCTAATTGCTGGGAATTTTGTTAATTTTGGGTGGATAGGCTTTGCCATATTAAGCATTTATTTTACATACAAATTTACATGTATTTCTTATGGAAGGAGTATTATAATAAGATATTTATTATATCTTTTAAATGGTTGTGTGATGATGTGGAGTAGTATGAATGTAAATGAAGATACCTAGGCCCTATATATCTTCCTCTAACCACTGCCAAATCACGCACATTTCCTGTCGTAACCCAACTCTATTGCAAGAATTAATCTAACTCGTCAAAGTGCACAATATTACCTTAGCTGCCTATCACAGCCAGCTTTTATGTTCATAATGTATCTAATTATAATATAATGAACAGAGAAATATATATATATAGACTTATTCTAATTCGTGAAAAAGGTTACTAGACTTAGCTAATGTGAATTCAAAATTAGTGATAATAATTGCCAGACCACGACCTTTCGAGAACCTAATAAATTACATAATTGAATTGCTATCTACCCTAACCTACACCCTTCCCCAACCCCTACTTCTATTAGCTAGACATCTTAGGCTACAGTTACTTATCCGGTTAAGTTGTACAGCTCCGGGCACTCGACACACACTACTGGTCTCTTGGCTCGCTGCGCGTGCCTACGCGGGCCGACTGCGCCCGCATCCGCGTCACGTGACTTGCGCTATTGTAGCGACTCGCTACAGTTGATTTGAAATTAGTTACATCACATACTTTTCTTGTAGGAAATTTAATCATATTTAATTTCCTAATTTAGTAGGTATAATATACAAAAAGGTTAATATTTTTCGAGATATTTATGAAAACCCCTAAAAACCTAACAGCAACCATTTTGGACGCAATCTGGATTTTAAAAAAATACACCCTAATTTGTTTTTTACTTAGGGTACTATATAACTTAAGCTTTCAAAATATAATAAGTTTTGCCTTAAAAAAAAAAAAAAAACACAAAATTACATATTGGTCTAACTACACTAATAAGCCATATGTGTGATTGGCACTATTTTATTCCAATTCTCCAGGTCAGAAGTCCACCACTGGACCAGCAATGCCCCAAGGTTAAACTATCTACTCATGTAAATCAGAATCCTCATGAAAAATAACTTTTAGAGAGCGCTTAAAACTTATGAGTAAAAATTTGCATTACTAAGCAGCTTACCTTTCTTCTCACAAAAACTAACATAGTACGTAGTCTTCATTCGTTGGGCATATAGGTTTTTAATGATTTCCAGTTGTTCTTCCCATGGTATTTTCTGAAGGAATATAAACAACCATAAAAACATAGGGCAACCAGATAAATATACATAACTGTGGCTTAATCTTAACAACTATGTAAACTTTTTTTTATAATGATTCCCCTAGGTTTTTTGGGATATTTTTAAAATCCCAATTGTTGAAATTCCACACTCGATAGTTTTGACGAGCGTCGAGCTTTCAATACAATGTTGCAAATAGTGAAGCTAATTTTAAATTAGTTTTTAACTATATGTACCATGCAGTGTACATATAGATTATAATTAATTACAGTTTTAATAGCTTCATTAATAATTATGAAGGCTAGGCGAAACATATAAGCATTAAAACCGTAACTTACCATAATTGCATTTGTATCTATAAATTCTCTTTCTCGGTCTTTAGTCAAAGCATAGGCATCAGGACTTGAAAACCTAAAAAATATGTTTGTTTGAGAGAAGGTTTCTATTCAGCTTATGCTTTGAAGCAACTCAATAGACATTTATAAGGATGCCGGTACAATAATTACAAGATGTAAATATTAAAGATACAAAAAGTATCAATTTTGTTTAATGACACAACAATTCAGCATAGCTGGTTACGTTGAAGAAGGTAATACATTAATACAGCTAGGTCATTCTAGATGACCTTAGAATAATTCATTAATTGTATATTCTTAAATTCACAGCCAATGTCATAAAAAATCACATGCAACTTACCTAGGAGAAAACTAAAATCATACCTTATGAATGGAGCAAGGAAGATATCTCCAATGCATGGAGATAGTTTGCCTCAACTAAAGAACTATCTTTGTTACTTGTTAAGGCGGACCTACAACTAAAGAAAGGCTCATAACTTCTACTGAGTCATGTCATTATCACTAACTAAAAGCCATTGTTAATCGGCAGGGTTTGAACTTGAACCTTCAGGACAAAAGTCCTATCATCTACCTACACCACTGACTTCTTTATGGAACATGTTTTATTAAAAATTAACAAAAAAATAACTTACTGTCCTGGTTTATCCTTCAACTCATGCCATATAAAATCTCTGGCATAGACAGTGGGAAAAGTATCTTGTTCCTTCTCTGCACAATGCATTTTTTTTTACAAATAGCAACTTAAAATTTGGATGGCTAAAGAAATGTATATACCTAGCAACAAGGTTACAAAATTAATGATAAAACCAAATAGTCATTGTATATTGGTAAACATAAAATACATCACTGTTAGGTAGCCTAGACAAAAAATTTGAATTCATGCAGCAATAATGTAAATTAATGTAAGCATTATTGTTCCAAAGCTGATCATGAAGCTGGTTAAATTGGCTTGTTATATTAAGAGGCGGTTCACGAGTACGGGGTTTCGTGGCCCGCGGTTATCGTTGATCTCGACCAATTTTAACCGACGGTCAAAAAAAGGGTTCACGACATAGAGCGTTAGCCGAGATCAAGCTTAGCCGAGACCAACGCTGGCCGTCGCTCAAGAGCAGGGATTAACTGGGAATTTTCGTTGGGAGGTTGGCAACAGCCACCTGCCGGGCCGCTGCTCGTGGTTGACGAGCCCCAAAACAAGAGGATGACATTTACTGATAGAGTATTTACTGATATCGTATAAAAGGTTGTGGACTTGCACTTGAATTCATTTTATACTTAAGTTTAAGGTTACTCAATTTATCATTGAATTATGAATAATACACTTTTACTGAATACATTGAATCGGGAAAATGCAATTATGTTTTAAAAAAGTTTAAACAAATCTTGGTAATGCTTCGATTACCAAATTCGATTACCAATTATGTTCAAAAATAAGACATACTTTATCAGGTTTGCAGTTGTATCCAAACGTTCAAATTATTTAATAAAATGACTGCTCTTTTCAAAGATTTATGAATATCTTTTATGTATCAGTAATTTGTATAAAAAATAAATTTCGAGCAACAACTGGCTATTATAGGAGCAGAGATGCCTTCATACGTATACAGTAATAAACGTAAATATAAAATGGCAAACCTACAATAACATTTTATGACACCAAGATCTTTTAAATCGGTTCACAATTGGGGCTACAAACAGCAGGCCTAAGAACTAAGCCCCTAAGATCATTTGCGCGTGCCAGACGGGCAGAGCGCAGCCCTAAGCATGAGAAAACAGGTTATAATTTAAAAAATATTTTGTTGCAATACAACGTTTTGTATATTCAACTATAGAATTTATCTTTTACCTCAACAAATTGAAGCAATTTATTGTAAATCCTGATATAACAAATATTTAGACATTATCAGATGATCAGATCTTTCTTTAACAAATCTTAAATCATAAACATAATAATATAAACATATAATTTAAAACATACGAAATAAAATTTGGTACTTAAATAAAATGACCTATGTTTTATATGAATTTTATGGCGGAACAAAAATTGAACTAATTTTATACAATAAAAAATCTTAGACAAACCTAACGGTGTTTGATGGAACCATTTTTATTTTGATATTATTCAGCTGAAATAAAAGGATTCAAAATTGCTAAAATAAATGAATTTACAAAATAAGATTCGATTGCAATTTAAATTTATATGAATATGTTAAGCTATTAGTTATATTTTTACTTAGTAATAATTAATCAAAATGCCTCAACAGTTACTTTTTACGATGTTTTGCATGTTTTCGGCTATCAGTAGTAAAAAAATTAAAAAAATAAATATCATGTTGAGGGTAATGAAATTGTTCGGAATTTAATGGCGAATCCGAATATAACATTTTTTTTGCTAACAAAAAAACAATAAACGAGCAAATGAGATAATCCCGACATGATGTCACCTTAACCCTGCCCCCTAGCAGGGTTAAGTTTAAGACCAAAACCATTGTTATTTACGCTCGAGATTATCCAGTTTGCGCTAGACCATGACTCGTGAACCCGACATTTGGCCCGGGGATTTCTCTAATTGAACCCGTGAAGCCGACTTTTTGCGCTCGGGTTTATCCCTGTCATAATTGGGTGAAGTTTATCTGTCTGCGCTCGAGCGCGGGTAACCTCGTACTCGTGAAGCCGATTTCCAAGCCGCGGCGCAAAAAACCGGCTATAACTGGATTTTGCGCTCGAACTAAGGATAACCCGTGACTCGTGAACCGCCTCTAAGAGTCAGACATTTTGGGTGATTGAAAACATATTTTCACTACACTGCTGTGAAATGACCTGTTTTCATTACATGTTTTCACCTGTGAAAATCTATCATTACATTCTTTACTACAGCATAAGAATGTTTTCTATGGGAAACTAACGTTTACTATCTTTTTTGAATTTTGCCGACATAAATAAACAAATATTTGTTATTGTTTTATCAACTGTTTCAATTTTCAACAACTAAAGACAATATTAACTTTAATTTGAAGTCATAACCTAAAAATGCTATGAGTTTTATGTAATGAACTAAATAATCATTCTTTGTAGTGTAGTGAAAAGTAACGTTCAAAACATTAGTGAAAGTGGCTCTATACATATTCTGACCATTTAAAGTTCTCGATAAATCTCGCAATTCAAACATGGACTCAAATATGTAATGACCATAATGACTCACTTTCTACAGTTGTTATGAAATAAACTATTAAATATGTTATTTTAGTCTTGCAGAATAAGGGGATAGCAGCTAGCTTACCTTAGAAAAAGTGCAGGTAAAATGTTGTCAATAAGACACACAAACACAATATTTCGTCCCCTGGGGGACTTTGTCAATTGTAGTCAGTTGACAAAATAGTTACTGTCATGGCTGTTGTCACCTATGCAGTGATTCCACTTCCACTAGTTTTACCTTCAACTATGAACAAAAAATATATATTCTATGCCTGATATCTTTGCATTTAACTTGCTGTTCTGGAAAGGTTTATCTAAGGTTGGGGTTAGTTCTGGAGTTAGTTATAAAAATACTGGAATTCCGATTTACAGCTTCTTACCATGGAGAGGTTGCAATTATCCTTTGGAAATGATTTTATGACTTACTAGCAGAGTACCCGCCCTTCGTACGGGGTTGGAATAAAAGTATAAAATGCTTATTGCAGATATACTCAAGCTTTGCGTTTGCAATAAGGGAGGACACAGTTTGATAACATTTGCTTTTTTAAATTTACAGTATTCTATAGTATTACACATCTACTGTAGCCATAATGTTCTACCACTTCACCTAAACAATAAAGAAAAATAAATTATCAACAATTTGCAAAATATCACAAATAATATTAGTAATCACAAATTATTCATGAAATGAAAAAAATAAACATTAGGTACTTTAAACAATCCTACTTTGACAGTTCTCATTGCGAATCACAGTTTTTTGTTGCTGCTTAGTTCAAATTAGCTGTTTTCATAAATGCAAAAAATATAGTGCTGCACCCTGTTGGTAAATCTTATAACTTTTTAATGCTTTTAAAAAATGCTTCCATATCATAGAACCAACTTTGTTTGGTTGAAACAGCTGACTAAATTCTTTAATTCCCTTTAAATATGAATACTCATAAGGTTAACATAGGGAATTACAGAGCCACTGGGGCGGAGCCCGAAAGGATTTTTGAGATAAGAATATGCCTATATGTTAATCGGGAATGTAAGCTATCATCATGCCAAATTTCAGCCCAATCCGTCCAGTGGTTTATGCGTGATTGAACTTCAAACACATAAACAAACAAACAAACACACAAACTTTCACATTTATAATATTAGTAAGATATGGTGAAGCAACCATCAAAGTTCAAACAGTGCTGACTCTTTGTGTATGAAATTTTGTATACATTAGGATATGAACTTTTGTATATAGTAGGATGTAATTTACAACATAGTGACCTCTGAAGATGCCACACCTCCTGGTGAAATGCGCATAAGGAAAATACTGTAACACTTCAAGAACTAAAGGCAACTACGAAATAAACAAAAAAATAACTTATCAAAGTTTATGTTATGTTTGCTAGCATGGATGGCTACAGGTTTTTCATTTCCTGTTTTAACAACTTGGTAGTGGTAATTCATTCTCTTACTTAGGATGTTTTTTGTCATTGTGGGTCTTATATCTGTTGCGGTTGGTATGAGGCTTGGGGAAGTGGTTCTGATAATTGGTGGAAGGATCAGGTACTTTGAACATTTAGGTTTGGCGGTTGTCTATGTATGTACTTGGTGAACTATAATTTATGTACTTGAAATTGTTTGAAAATTAGCGTGACATTATGTATAATGAATAACTTTTCCATATCTTTTATTATATTTACAACTATAACTTGAGAATATAAAATCAAAATGTAATATAACAAAATAGATGGTAAAAAATACACATTTTTATTTGCAGCTATGTATTTCCAACTACACAAAAATAATGGAATACCCTTTTTCATTGGTAACAGATAATGCTTTGGTTTTTGTATTAAACATATCAAGTATACAGTATAACCTTGACAACAAATCTTTCAAGGGGATTAATGATCAAATAACACTAGACTTGTAATCAAGATTTACTTCTTATTGAAGTTAGCGATTAACATGCAATTAAGGGTAATATAAAATCAAGGGTATTTAAAATAATTGCTATTTGATTGAGGTTCCAATGTATTTTACTTTGATCTATACAAAAATAAAACCATTGCCATAATATAGTTTTAGATAGGGTTGCTTAATATGTTGGATTAAACAGTGACTGAAATAAAAACTTTGAGGTAGCCATTCAACTTTTAATAACAAAAAAGTAGGTGTTGTTAACAATGTTTTAACAGAATTTTTTAAAGAAATAAATATTTTTTATCGCACAAATATATTTACTTCTTACGCTTAAAGGTAGAGAAATGATTAAAATCCAAGATTTAATACCTTGAGTAATATGGGTTTGTGTATTTATTGTGCTTGTATTTCAATTTGCACAGATTTTCTGCAGTACCTTAAAAATACCTTAAAAAGAGTCCTACCTTATTCAAAATTAACAAGTCATTTCATAAAGTTATGGCAATTACAACAATAATAGACTAGCATTAAAAATCAACAGTAAAGAGCAAAAACCTGATAACATAATTATTCTTTATAACGTCGCAAAAAATATTGAAAATGTTTCTTTGGAGACAAGCAGTAATCTGCAGTACAACTTTGGAAGTCTGATCACAATTGTAAATTAATATTTCTTGTAACTAAAGCATTTTAGCATGCATAAATCAACTACGAAAGACTACACCAAAACTGGCTCTTGCGTACAAGGCGTTTTGGAGGATCGACTACGAATGGACAAGACTAAACTGTCTCGTCCGGTTATACTACTACAGCCCGCCACGTCGACAGGCCATTCAGTCTACGGCGCGCTCCGCAACGTAATATAAACGGGCACCTCTTACAACTAGTTACAAAATCATAACAGAACTATGACTTAACTTGGCAAGTCTTATTACAAAATTGGATAACGACACTTATAATTATCAACACTATTTCTCGACTACTGTAATTGGAATCACTTAACTTGGTAAAACTCCGATCCATGGCACCCAAAATCATAACTCGCACATCCACCCCCAAAAAACCCTATATACTTACAGAATACCAGAAACCTAATCCAGCACACCTTTGACAAATACTTGGCTATGATAGTTTCTAACCATTCTTCAATAAGTTTTACAATTAAATTGTTATCTCAAACACCATGTAATTTAAAACAAGATTGTTAGTCCCACTTTCACAGTCATAAAAAATAACATAAAAGTATGTTTGTACTAACAAGCTGGCCTCTAAACACCGTTTAGGCCTAGGCAGTTCTAGTGTGATATCCAATTTACCGTTCTGATTTGTTTGGGTTTAGATACAGGAGAAAAACAAACCAATTACTAAAATTAGTTAATAGCATATACAACTAGGATGTTGTACTATAACCTAATAGGTTTAGTTTCCCACACAAGACTGAAAAAAATATTCAGCCGTGTAAAACGTTGTAGGTACAAAAACTTTATTTAGCCTTTAAAAAAGGTTGTATTGGCGTTAAAGAAATTGCTAGATAACTTATAGAAAAGATTGTAAAACAATTATTACCATACTGTAATGTGTTTTCTGAGTTAATTAAATTATGTTTTACATAAAAACATATAGTATGGTCTCTATGTAGGCCTTTTATCTATCACCATAAATGTCACATTAAAAGGAAATAGTTTCTTGTAAATACTATCAATTAACATAAGTTTAACTTAAACTAGAGTTAAATTGTAAATGGATTTAACAAAACTAACAATAACATTTAACAACCATTATGCATAGTAAATACACATTTAATAACAATCAGAGGTCAGGTCAGACTTGGTCTTCGTATCATGTATTGAAAACAAGAAATTTTATCTCAGTCAATATGACTGGTCATTAGTTATAATATTTTTTAAATTAAAAAATTGGTCCAAGAGTAAAAATATTAGATTTTTTACCACAGCAAAATAGTTGTGAATTGAGAATAAGTTACAGTGAATTTGATCACAGTGTAACTTCTGAATCAAAGCCACTCTTGATATAGAAACAGAACCAATAGTTTTGCAACTAAAATACATTGTTTAGTCAACATTAATAATTATAAAACGAAGATTTCCAACTGACCCAAGACATAACAATAACAAACTAATGATGACGAGATTTATATTTTACCTAAATAGAATTAACTATTTGAACAAGCAACAATCAAGATAGGCAAAAATTGCACAACAACTCAAAGTTGTTGAAAGTTGAGTTGAAGAAAAATATGCAATGAATGGGCAACCCTTTGATCTGATTTATATTTAGAAAAGTTTCACAAATAACCAAACACCCTCCAAAAAGAAATATGATTTAAGTTTTGTCCCTCAATTTTAGGCATAGAAAATCTACTCCACTTTGGCATTTTATGTACTGTAAGATCTCAATCCACCAGTATTGTAATGTAACCTAAACACAACAAATGAGAATACTGGTGCATTAAGCTCCGACTGATTCCTTTAGGATATAACACTCAAAGTGCCGAAGTGGAAACACTTAGATATTTCATTTCAAAATGGAGACTACAGGACATCAGATAATCATGAAAGATTAAGAAAAATAACAATGCCTTATGTCTTAAAGAACGATGAACAGATAACAAAGAATCCCCGGTATTTACAAAATAGGCTATTTACATATTCACATCTACGCCTAGGAACTATCGAGGCCAGAGCCCTTTACATATATACAGTGTATTTACAGAGCTAAGCCTCGCTGAGACTCACTAGGAAGGAGAATCGTTCAGTAGAGTGTTCACTGAGCGAGTCTGTGTTGCTCTCAGGGGATGGACTTGGTGATTGTGTTGAACAACCTCTTGCCCCACCAAGACTCCAGGTCAAAAGGCTTGAAGTCTATAAGAATGAACATTTATTAACTGCATAACCAAGTAAACACTGCTAATCTGGTATCATTCAGAGGAACTTATAAACACAAACACATTGAAATATTTCAGGCTTGTTTGACAAAATTTGGACCCATTCAGCAGAATTTTCGCGCAATCATTCAAGTTTGGACAGTTTCAAATAATGGCCTGATAACTATTACAATCCTTTTACTGTCTACTCTAGAATTATTACGATCATACCTATTCAATGGATAGCAGCACACAATAGTAATAAACAAATCAATAAAATATTATTCTAACTGGGCCAGCTTTACATATGGTGTTCCACAAGGTTCCATACTTGGACCTTTATTATTTATTATATTGATTAATGACTTGCCTAATTGCCTTTCCACAAATTCCTGTACTTTCACTTTGTATGTCGATGACACAACTGCTCTTTAAAAAGAAGAACACTAAGTGAACTTAAATTAACTATTGACAGCACAATTAAAAAATTAATGAGTGGTTTGAGAGCCATGGTGTGAAATTGAATTAATGTAAAACTAACATTCTTTAATTTAAGCTCAGAAATAGGGTTTCAGATCCCACAATCAGTAATACAAAAATTGTAAAGTTTGTGTTTAGGTCTAAATTTAGACTCAAAATTAAGTTGGTCCAATCACATTCATCATCTAAATAAAAAATTAAGGTCAACAAGGTATTCATTGAGTGTACTATCCAAAGTCACACCATTCCATTCCATTTTGTTTGTGTCGAATGAGCCAAAGCCCCTCAACTGCAACCCAGTACCTATAATTAAACATACCCGGGCCCCATGGTGTGGGCCGGAGTATACGCACCAACCTTAGTCACACCATGGGTGGATGACTTAAGGTCATCAGGCTCACCGGCTGCCGAAGCAACCCTTCGGAAAGAGGGTTGCCCCTCAATCCTAACCAGGGATACCGGTTACTTGGTCTTACGTCCCTCCAACTGGGTTCCCCCAGGGCCGAAAACCCCGACAGACCATGATGGAGTCCATGGACGCAACATAGTGCAAGCGACACTCGGGACCTGATCGGGATCTAATCCCTGAAAGGCCATAACCCGCCATCAAAGCCAGGATGAAGGGGACTGTCAGCGAACACTAAACCCCTATTTACACCACTACCCGATCGAGGCCATCCCATTCACTGGGAAACCAGGGATAACTAGGGCGATAGAGCCCCAGATACCCACAGCGGGCTTGATCCCAGCATCCGATCTACTTCGTTTGCCCATCTAACCCAACATCACTGCCGGGCCATCAGGGTTTCCCAAAAGGAGGCAGGTATAGAAGTGGGACCCACCCGGATGAACCTATCCACCAAAGGTGGCGACACCCTTAACTCAATTGAGGATCCATGGAGAACCCCCCACACTCTAGATAACCATACCTTCCGGGCTCAGAGACAGGGATTGGCTGATGGAGTGCGCCCAGCCGTTGCCCTCACACTGCTGAAAGTTCCGTTCTCCTAGAGTGTCCCCGTGAGCTTACGGGTACTCCCCCGATTTCACCTCCAGGAAAGGCTACTTCCAAAGTCGAGGATTTGCCACACAGAATGTTGGTCGCACAAAGCAAGCAGGCCGAAGCCCATAGAACCATAGTCACAGGTAGATGGGAGATTGATGGCGCACTTCCACCTCTCCGAGAGCTAAACACCCCACCAATCTGGATGGAGGAATGTCACTGGAGGCTCCCCCTAAGGGGCTGGCGCTACCCAGACGTCCATGACTATGGCCTACTTGAAATGCTGATTCCAACACCGAACAGTTACCTCCCCTTTGGGGGCTTGGCAATTGCCCGTCTTTCACCTCCCAGGAAGAGGCTACTTCCAGAGCCGAGGATATGCCTCACAAAATGTCAGTCGTACACAACAGGCAGGGCAAGCCCATAGAACCACAGCCACAGGTAGGTGAGAGAATTACACTCTGAGAGCTAAACACCCCACCATCCTGGATGGAGGAATGTCACTGGGGGCTCCCCTGAGGGCTGGCGATCCCAGTCGTCCATAGCTGTGGCCTTACCTGAAGTGCCGGTTCCAACACCGGGCAGTTACCTCCCCTCTGGGGGCCCAAAGTCACACCGATAGAAGTTTGCTTGACGGTTTATCATGCATATGTTTACTCTTTGTTTGTTTATGGCGTTACTCTATGGGGTAACTATGTAAAGGCCAAGAAAGTGTTCACTTGCCAAAAGTCTATTCTCAGAACTATTTTTCACCAGAAGTCTAAAACCAGCTGTAAACCTTTTTCCAAAAAACATAAGTATGTTCATGCAAATCCTTTCTTTTATGAAAAATATAAAATAAATCATAACTATCAAACGAGAAATAATAACAAAAATTTTCAATATCCTAAACACTGTCACACAAAATTTGAAACTAGACCTCTTTACATGAAATCATTTACCTAATTCATACAGAACTTTATCAAAATCAAATTTTACATGTAAGCTGAAAGAGACTTTGAGCCTGAAAGCATATTACAAAATTCATACTTTTTTTTAAGATAAATTTTAATGGTTTTTCACTCTTATTAGGAGGGTATAATTAAAATTAAGGAACCTAGATATAAATTAGCCATGTACCAGCTTGGGAATTATTTTTGTAATTAGTGTATTCAGGCATTATGTACAATAAAGCTTTGTCTATTGTCTATTTCAGCAGTACACATGCTATCTAAACAGCGTTTATTACTGGCACTTAGTACTCAGACATACTCTCGGTAATTTGGCAATTAATTGTTTTCAATATTTTTTGTTGAATAAATTTAAATTCCTCAAAAGCCTCTTAAATGAATTCCAATGTTAGATTTTAAATTTTAGTCAAATTTACCTTGAAGGTGATGGTTGGGTTCATTCTCCTTGTAGTATACTATTGAAGGACCTGAAAATGACAATGAAAATCAAGATTTAGAAAACATTTGAGTACAGAATATAATGATTCATTTCCTGATAAACTTTGTTGTATGATTAAAAAGCTTATGTCGTGTTTTGAGTTATTTATATGGTGATTATTTATAATTTGACAAAATATAATATTGAAACACATGTTAATTAATGATTAATAAAGATTTGATTTGAACACGACTTTGTATGAAACTAGGTGTACAATGCTGTCGTCTGCTTGCAATATTGAGCGGAGCTAGCATATTAATCCAATATTTTCTAAATTCAATGCTACATCTGTTTCTCGTAAATGAGATATATAAACTTGCAGTATCCAATGTCAATGGTATATTTTGTATACCAGTATCCGAAGTCAATGGTAGGCTGACTTCTGGTTCACCTAAATGGAATGTCTATTTGCAGTACTCAAAGACAATGTCGGGTTCACGTAAACAAATTGTTTAATTGCGGTATCGTATCCTAAAGTCAATGGTTGATTTGATTCACATAAATAGAGTGCCTATTTGCAGTATCCAAAGTCAATGGTATGCCTATATTTGGTTTAAATAAATGGAAAGGCTATTGGGAGTATTTGAAGTCAATCTGGAGCCTAATTCTGGCGACCCTAATTATTGGCTATTCATTTTGTGGTAAATTATGCTCAATGATATTAATATTAATTGATTTTTCTTCCTTTTTTCTTTGTACGGTATTTCTAATTTGATATTTTAGATGATTCGTTGACTAACATATGTTGCGACTCTTGTTTACCCTTTTATTGTTATCTTGAAAATAATATCATGGCGACCAATTAACCCATAAGGCCCGTGTTAAATTACTAAAAGTTTAAATTTACGTAGGGAAAATGTACCATTTCAGATTTATACCTTCCCATGGTTAGTTACTATGACTGTACTAAATTTTGTGCAGATCGCTTAAGCCATTCAGGAGGAGTATTTGTAAAACAAAAGCAGGAGTGTAGTATAAGAGCTTTGCTTCGCTCCGATCAATTAATATGTTTGTGATCAATTACAATTCGGAATATATTTTACTGAAGGCTGCAAAAGAAAATCTTACTTATGTTTATCTCCAAATTGTTAAAATATATGAAAATCGTTTAAACATACATAGGTATTATTTAACTCTAAAGTAACCATTGTAGTAACAGAATTGTATCAATAATAAACTAATATGATTGCCGTTACATTAGGTAACACCATAGACTAACCAACACAAGTAGACTTCTCATACCATTGTAAATTTTTAAGCTCGTTTTTTGTGTCTAGATCATGTCTGGTGACACTGATCGCTAGTGTCGACGAAATTTTGTTTCTATTATTTTAGGGTTAGTTTTAAGATTTGTGCTTTACTGTTTGGTTATATAACAAGGGAATGGGTTATTGTTTATAATTAGATTGTTTTATTTGGTTATACGAAGTTTTAAATTACTGAAATAACAAGAAACAAATTTTAAACAAAACAAGGCCTCTACAACAGTACACCATCGGTCATAACTAACAACAAAATTGGCTTCAGCTGTTCCATAAGGATGATAAATCTACTTAGGTAGTATGTTTTATCTATGGTAGGACTATGTTTTAATGGATTATTGGTTTGAAATAAATCTTGAAAATTTATTCAACTGCATTTTTTCCACATGGTTACTGCTACTGTGATTCAGGTTGAACAGGCTTTCAGCTAAATAATACCTGGAAAGGTTTTACGTAAGAGAAATGCTGCAAACTGGTTTAAGTGAATAACTGTGTAAATATTTTAACAATTTGTTTCTGAGAAAAGTGTTGACTCAAAGTTAATTAGGCCTTAACAATGTAGAAAAACAATGACATAAGAACCAGTTCTAACAACAATGATACAAGCTTAGGAAATGTAGAATCAAGCAGAACATTAACCCTTTCAGTGCTAGGCCAATAATTCATATTTTGTAAAACTTTTTTGTTTGCCTTTTAATTCCATTACCCGTTGTTGAATTTTAACTGTCATGTTGTCACTATTTTATTAATTAGGCTAATTTTGAATAATAACACAATAAGAAAATATATAAGAAAGATAAATCCCGGTATTTGTAGTAAACATCAAATAAAACTTAGTTTTTGTTGTAATTTTCCTGGTTTTCCAATAAATTTTTGTGTTCTGATAGCATTATTTGAAACCGAAATCTTACAAAATCAAAAGACATATAGTTTACAATGTAATATTGAATTTAACCCTGATTTAGTTGGACGAGGTTATTGTAATATAGCAATTTTAGGGAAACTAATGTTTTGCAGCAAAGTCTCAGGAACACATTTACTACTACTAAAACTAAAAGATTGCATCTAAATAGTCCGTGACTAGCTGGTGCTGCTACCTAGTAACGCATTGAACAACCATCTGCAGCGCCATCTGTTCGCAATCGGTGGCGACAGCTTAAATACCGGGTTTTGACTCCCCAGTCTTCAAGCACAGATAGCCGAGAAGGCTAGGGCGTGTGTCACTTGGCCAGTGGCATTCGTCTGCTCGGGTTCGAATCCCGTCCTATGTGGCAAATAATTGGTGACCTGTGTGTTTGTAGCGATATACTACAACCACTGGGGCATAGTGAGGTGTTCATAATCCTTGGTTTAGACATACACCTCGAAATCATCGGATTGGGCGAATCTTTTAGCTAAGTGGTTGGTAGTGTATCCTATGAACATGCAGGTCACCAATGGCCGTTTTGCTATTTTTTTTTTAAATAACCTTCCTCTCTATATCCCTTAGGTTTTTTTTAAAACAACGATATATCGTTTCATAGCACTGAAAGGGTTAATGAAATCCTTCAATAACAATACATTTGCACAAACGTTTGGTTATAAAAATTGTGTCTCCTTGATCTATTTATGACTTAACAAACATTCCTAGCACAATGAAACTAAAAATAAAAATAAACGGTATCAGCAAACTAACACATACTTTCTCCCATAAGCTTGTAAACAACCTTTATCGTGGGTAAGCGGTGCGAGTAACTATGATATTCTATAGGGATGAATCACAAAAGTTGCAATAACTTTTCAACCGTAATTCTAACAGAAATGGGAGGTTGCACTATTTGTGTTTAGAATTATAAGGACCATAACAAATTAATTTTAATAAATCCGGCTTTTTCCCAAAATCCTATATTTTGTTATTTTATGGGGTTTTTATGGGAAAATAACATAAGTTACAATAACTTAAAAACCGAAATTTGTTTTTTGCAATTTCACAGTCAAATCTATCTACTAGTTTTATTTCATATTATTGAATGACGCCATTGTAATTTCTTGACAAAACTGTAAATAAAGAATAATTTGATTTGACAATATGGCCTGATATCAACTAATTTCACTGAAACACTATTTACTTTAGCTAACATTCAATGTTTTATGCATAGAGGTTTTGAAAACCAACAACATTTTGTTATAACCTTACTTGAATCTATTGGTTTTTTATAAGAGGTTAGAGGCCTCTTTTTAACCTCACATGCCTCAAATGTCTGTGCATGGAATGAATCTAGCAAAGCAAGTGAATCTAGAAAAGCCTGTACAGTAAAAGAATTACACTAAACAGTTTCAAGTGGCAGCATCAGAACGCCCTTGGTTTCACAGTCTGTCATTGCTGACGACTCACTGATTCCAGATTTTTAAAAAATGCCTACAATTCAACAGAAACTGGACCCATATTTTAAAGTATCTGTTTATAGCACAGTAAACAGAGTTTCATCAATATG
This sequence comes from Macrosteles quadrilineatus, assembly GCF_028750875.1. Lineage (NCBI taxonomy): Eukaryota > Metazoa > Arthropoda > Insecta > Hemiptera > Cicadellidae > Macrosteles > Macrosteles quadrilineatus. The sequence continues at coordinate 17,340,526 of NW_026542602.1, forward strand.
TTATGGCTTAAAGTACACTTTTGAATCATATAACAACATATAAAAAAATAAAAATATCATCTCACTTGGCATATGTGATTCCCCATTCACTTGTTCAGATTGTGACGATTCTCCATTCTCCTTATCACATTCCTTACAAACCGAACTCCATGCTGTGAAAAAACCACAGTTACAAGATCCAGTTTGAATTTAATATAAATCCTTTTGATGATTAAAATAAATATGACATAAAACTACACTGCTAAGAAAACCATACTATTATTATTGGTGTTAGAAACCATGTTAAGGCATAAAAAATAAATATGTGTAACTAAAAAGAAAAACAGTAAAAAATTAATGGCCCAGACACCTAATAAATTGATTATATACAGGAAACTTAAGATAAAAAATGAACTTTAGATAACAATATTGCAAAAAGATAACCCCAAACAACTACATTCTTCCTGTGACACTTATCTTTTGAATTACAGTCAAAGCAATTGTTTAACAAAGAAATATTACTTAATAGATAACAAGAGGCCAAGGTAGCCTAATAATCTATTGTCATATATTCATGCAGTTTTAAACCCTCACAAAAAACAGAATTTTTCCTTTCAATTGGCATGACACTTTTTCAATCAAATATGTTTCTTTTATAGAGTGAAAAGTTCCAATCAAGCAAAAATATAAAATCTTTATAAAGATTATATTAATATGATTTTCTTTTTTATTACTGGTTTATTCACAAATGGTTCCCAATTTTGAGGAGTTGAAATTCTGGAACTAAAACCTACAAGGATGAATTAACTTCTCTACCTTCACTCTCATTCTCTTCCCTCACACGCTATATAGGTGGCGAGTCTGTATGGATCACTTATATAGTGCTAGATTCAAAACATTTTAATAATTGCTGTCTAGGCTGTACATAGAACCTTAGGGAGCTATATAAGGCTATGACCCCTACTTTCCTTCCTCAACCATTCCTATAACTCCCTCTCCCCACAGACAATTATTCGTGATATTACAAAGCAAAAGGCAATAAATTAATGTACAACATCATTATTTCTTTCAAAATTGTTTAAAAGTTTGAAATGAATGAATCTTTCTTAAATGAGGTCCTGCAATCTCCTTCAAATACAGTGGACTCCCTCTTATCCGGACTCCTCGGGACCGAGGCCAGTCCAGATAACGGGTTTTCCGGTTAAACCGACGTCCGTAAAAACTCATTAAAAACAACTGTTTACTGCGATATTCGACTTAAATTTAGGAGAGCATTGTATTTAGACACGTGATCAATGGTCTCAAATCTTTCCCACGAGAACAGTCGTTTCAGTACTGCCCACTTCCTGCCGATCTAGTCTGGTTAAACCAATGTGCTGATAAAAATTGTCCGGTTAAAGAGTTGTCATTTCCGCCAAGTGTAGTCCAGTTAAACCGATGTCCGGTTAAAAGGTGTCCGGATAAGAGGGAGTCTACTGTAGAACAATAGGCCTTGTGCCAACCAAATCTTAACAATATAAACAACAATGCAATTTTGTAAATCATTAAACTTGTGTTTCATGAAAGGTGAAATTTTTTATCGATTGATAAACACTTCTTTTTGCAATATTATGTTTGGCTTCTGAATCAGGAATTGTTTCACAATTAATTAATAAGTATTTCATTAAAACAATAAATATCATCAACTAATGTTAAGTTACTACTGCTTAAGTTACATGATATGAGGATGCATGTCCTTACTCACATTCATGAATGAATTTAATGATCTCTTCATGTTGGGGGCTTATTGCCTCTTGTTGTGCCCTCATTCCATTTGATTTTTTGTGGAACACTGGTTTATCGATTCTGTAATAAACATACATTGAATCACAAAACAAATACTTCGATGTAGGTATCTAAAAACTTACACATATACCAGTCACAGTTTTGGAGGCTAGCATAATGAAACATAATTAATGATAGCCTAATTTAATGAAGCAAGACGATGGGTAGTTTAGGTACCACGTATCAACCTATTAAAGGGTTCCACCCGCCGGCTGTTTACCACGTAAACATGGTCCTATAAAAAAAGAACCTCGTGGCATTATTAAAGTGTTTATCGAGTTAAAATAAACTGTAAAATATTCACTATGCACTGGATGAACTGAAACTGCGTAATTGTTTCTTTGACCCTTTAGGTGCTATGGAACAATTTATCGTTCCTCATCTTGTTCCCGAAAAGTGCTAAGGAACGATACATTGTGGTTCAGAACTTTTTTTATTGTAGCGCTGATTTTTTAAATATCGAAACGCAAGTTGCATTAAATTCAAGGTAAATAAATACTTTTTCAGAATATAATATACATTTTGACATTTTATATAGTACAGTTTTGTCATATTTACAGCTTTGAAATACAGAGCGCCGTGGCCGCTGTGGCGTCTGTTGACTACTACGCTGTTGCACAATACAGCTGTTACTATTGTTTCTGTCTCAGTTCAGTTGTTGTTTGTGGTTATGTGAATTATTACTTTATGCTTTTTTGGAGTAAATTAAAATAAGTTATGAGTAATTTACGTTAAAATTCACCTGTCAGTGAAAACACGTTAGCAAGTTTTGTAAGAGAAGCCGGGCTAAACATCAATTTTGAAGAAAGTGGCAACAAAGGAAACAACTGTTAATAGTTTGGCCTCTAGTCATTCTGTAGTTGATGACACTGACGAGGACCCTTCATTCAATCCTGATTACCCTCAACCTTGCTCATCATATAGAGGTAACAGGCGTTTGCCTTTGTTTAAAACCAGACTTGCAGCTCATCATGATAGTTCCGATTCTGAAGCAGATGAGCCTTTACAACCAACTAGGCCTATGTCAGCAAGAGGTTCAGGATCAAATACAAGAGGGTCTAGGGGCAATAGAGGGTCTAGGGGTAGTAGAAGGCCTAGAGGAAATAGAGGTAGGGGTAGGAATGCCCCTATAAATACGCCTGGACAAAATTAATCTGAAAATGACGATAGCACCTCTTGAGATGAAGAAGAAGAAGGCAGTGACGAGCCTTATAACCATCGAATTCAGTTTGCAGAAATTTCTGGGCCCAAACATTGTCCTCCAGTAAACTCAAGGCCCCTTTCCTATTTTAGTTTGTTTTTTACTACCACCTTGCTCGAAACATTTGTTCGTGCAATTAATCAATATGCAACAGACTTCATTGCAAGGGAGCAGCATGGATTGTCCATTCAGCCGTACAAGTAGATGGATAAATGTTACCGTTGTTGAGATGAAAGTCTTTTTAGCCATTATTATAAATATGGGACTAATAAGTAAGCCCAGTATAATGAGTTACAGCTCGTGACATCTAAGCTGGCACTTGGCCTATCTTTCCTAGTAGCTAGTTCAAAAACATTATGTCTTGTCGTGAGGGTTGCATCAACTGCCCTCGCGACTCACGTGAAGGCGCTGAAGTACACAATACACGGGGAGTCAACCCCGTGAGGCAGCGGAAATGTTTGCAGTCCGGTCTTTTCCTTGCTTCCACCCTCCTCCCGCCTACACTGTCCCCACTAGGCCAAGTGCCAGCTTAGATGCCTCGAGCTGTACTGGGATACTCATATTAGCCAGGCCACACCTTTTTCAAAAATGATGCCCCGTGATAATTTTCATGTTTGTAGCTCACCTACATTAGGGGAGCCTGGGTATGCATGACCCTTGTAGCAGGTTCCAGCTAGAGAGCACAGAATAGAAATAGAGGGGCTACGTATCCAGCAAGCATTGCGGGAGTGTAGCCAATCCCCCACCACTTAGACGGGCAAGTGGCGGCAACTGCTGCATATAGCGATAGATCACCTTTAGAGTAGACCTAAAATTACCAAATTTGGCACAACTACTATAAATTAGTGCTTCTCACTGACAGTAAGGTAGGAATATTAAAAATAATTTTATTGTAATTTTAACAGCCGTTAAAACCTAAAGAAATTATTAAATTATGAATTAGAACATAAAAAAGTAAGTGATCTAGATTTTTTAATTTTTTGGTCAGGAAAGTTTTGTCAGCGGCAAAGTTTGAGAGCTTGAGTTGAATCATAACATATATTTTTTGGAAAAATTAATGATGAACAGTTTTGGAAATAAATCAGGTAGAAGAGGAAGCAAAATTTGGGACCCGCCGACACTCGGGCGCTGCCTTGCGACTACAGGTCTCTCACTACTACCATTGACTATATATACCTACAGGTATATATACTATATACTATATATACATAGGTATATATAGTCAATGCTACTACCCTACTACGCATACAGTGATTGATGCATTCAATATTCATTCTAATTTATACATTTATAATATAAGCACGGTAACATTTGTATACATACAATTGCTATTCACGTTAATTTAATTATTATTTTGTGTAATAATTAATAACTAAATGATGACTAAATCGGTCCTATATTGAACAATACATTGAAGCCTGTTTACAAACTGTTAATAAGGATATTAAAACAAATTTATTTTGTTGGGTAAGTTTAACTTTGCTCAAACAACTACAAATCATGTATAAATGGCAATGAATAAACCAATTACACATAACAATAATACATAATTTTTCACGGTAAATTACATTAATAATACATTAAACATAAAACATTTGACAACAAAATGCTGTAAATCTGTTCAAAAATACTTTTACTGTCCCAAAAATGGTGCAACGTTTGTTAGATGGTGCCTAAATCGACTTTCATGAAGGCTAACTTAAAAACAAAAATATGCTTTTGTGTTTGTTTTACTTTGCTCAAACAACTACAAATCAAGTGTAAATGGCAATAAATTAATTACACATTACAAAAACACAGGATTTGCACTCTAAGTTGATTTTGATATAAATAATATATTTATTTCATAAAATAGCTATTTTATCCGTGTTAATATTGTTTCGTCGCGTACTTAATGACTATTAACCACAAAATATAAACCAGAAAGTTGACTAAATCATCATTGTTGTGTAACTATATGAGCTTAGTTCTATATGGTTTAAAATATAACGATTAGAGAACTTTCTATGATATTGCAATTTCTCTAAAGCTTGGTCCCATATAGTATTAGTTCATAAAATAAAACAACGACAATAATGGGTTTTTTTACATTATTTTGTTATATTTCAAATATAACACATGTACGAATATAAATAAACTTCATGCTTTTGAATGTTTTTTTCTGTACAGTACTCGATCTATATATATATTAAAAATCGTGTTAAGATGCCAATGAAACAATTACACATTAAGAAAACCCATTAACCACGGTAAATTGGATATTTTACAAATATTTTTACAACATAAACACGTTCACATAAATAATTTGGAAAATAAACTACATGCTTGGTTTCCAACACTTGTTAATATTATAAAAATGTTGTTTTGTACCGTTCCTGACTCCAGTTACATGCATCAGTCTATGAATGTTGCAGCAACTGGTAGCAACTCGCAGGGAACTAGGATGACTCATTGCTCTCCCCACCACTTATACGGGCAACGCCGATTTTCAGGTGGCTTCACTTCAGTTGCCCGATGCCCTCTCTATTTCTATTCTGTGCTCTCTGGTTCCAGCCAATAATTAATCACGCTAATAGACTGTTCAAGCTCTATTACTATCCTTCTCAGGCATTATCTGTAGACGAATCTCTGATGCACACTAAAAACGTGTTTCCTTGACTCAATACCTCCCCAAAAAGAAGCACCACAAATGGGGAATTAAGTTGTGACCATTAAAAACATAAAAAAAATGATTCCATTATTTCAAAAATGGACGCCATTTTCCTAAAATGGCAGACAATTTTAAAATAAGAAAACTATGTATTTTATGGGGTTTTTAGAATGTAGATGCAATTTTAAGACTTATTTACTCTTAGCTTTTTAACTGGTGGATTAAACAATTTTGGATCAAACGATCGGCAATATAAACGGTGGATCAAACGATTTTGGATCAAATGAAATACTCCCTTGAAAGAGGCCGAATCCTAAGACTCAACAACGAACTCAAAAGGCCTTTTACCATCCCCACCTTTGACAACAAAATTAAAGAAACCAGAAAACTCCAAATAAAAAAGATAAATACAAATTCTTCTTCTCCTATGTCTAGATTGTGCAGGATTACGTGCGCCAGGTTCGCTAGTAGTTCATAACTAAGTACCAAAGTAAAATATTAATTTACTCACCGTATCGTCCAATCATCTGGTGAGGAAGGCTCACTCTGACTTTCAACCCACTTTTTGGAGAAATCTCTTGAATTTTCTAACCTATCAAGGTTTTGGGATATACCTGGAATAAATCACACAATGGTTAGGTACACTCCTACAAAAATGGTAGTATTTCTACTGTTTTTTCTTAGACAGTGATCCTAAAATGAAAGCCATTTCAATGAAAATAAAGGAGGTTAAGGATTATGACACATTGTGTGATCATATGACAAAAATTTAAGAAAAGCCTAATACAGTCTTGTAAGAAGAGAATAAAACAGGTTTTTATTTATGGTTACTCGTTAGAACCTTAAATTAGGAAATTTTTATTATTTTTAACGGAATTTTCCCTAAAGTTGTAAACGTGGTTTGAAGGCACTAGAGAACAGATTAACCCTAGCAGTGGCCAACAAGCGTAATACGCTCGTTCGCCGTGACGCCTAGAATGGCCACCAGCGTAATACGATAGTATGGGCCGAAATTTGTTCAACGGTTAAAAAACTGCTTATAATCAACTCTGATATGAACAATATACCGGTATACCATTCGAAATATCACATTCTGAACTTTCATTTTATTATATAAACAAACCCTGTAGCAGGTACCTATATCAGAATGTCACAACGGTTGGAAATCAAATGAATTTTTGGCGTGGCACGACTTTTGCAGCTGACACTTGGGAACTGTCAAAACACGACTTGTTTGGCATTACCCTGCTTGGGTAATTTTCGTCTTGGGATGTTGCGGAAGGTACCACTGGATAGCCATTGATTTTATCTTCATTGTGGTATTGATATTTAGAAAAAAATATTGATTGCACACTATTGTACGATTTTATAAAAACAGCTGTTTTAGAAATGTATAACAAATGGCCATATACCAAGTACCAATACGCTAGTACGGAAAAACTAATTACATACAGCGTAAGTTATTATTACTAGTCATATAATATGTCATTTTGAAGAGGAAGAAATGTAGCTTGTGATAGTGGCAGCCCTGCGCTAAGGGATATTTCCGTTTTCTCTCACTAAGACGACGAAAGTGCGTCACTACTGTCAAGGTCTCATACACCAAGTGCCTTGTATTTGCCATTGCGTGTTGTTGCCGGTGAGTTTTTGCTCTCGTTTTAACCGCGATTTATTACTAAATTCATTATTATTTTGTATCGTTAGAGAAATGTGTGTGTGTGTATACAACAGTAATCTTCATGCATTTTTTATCTATCTATATAAATAAAATTAGAGTTTTGTCTGTACTTTGCTCAGAATTATATACTTTTAGGTTATTTTTACGTTTTATACATTAAAGAAGCAGAAACGAGTCTTATCTCTATTTCTGTCTGTCTGTCTGTCTTTCCCTTTGTCTGTAACACTCAAGATGGCATTTTACGCAATCTTCTCCGTGAAAACCAGAGTACCTATCAAGATCCAAGTCATTTTAATGTATTCACTGGATTGGCAAGAGTGTCTTTAGTGATTTAAATATAGCCTCACTACTTTGTAAATAAAATTACGGACGTTCAAAAATGCAGTTTGTGCGATTTTTGTCAAATTTTCGTTCAATTTTTATCACATAATCGTCTATGAAATAACGAACAGCTGTTCGGATCAAGATAATTTTTTCTAGCTGTCAATGATATGTTTACAAATACCGCAACCATTTCGAATCACGTTTTGAAAGCAAATCCCAACCAAGTGAGATTAAAAACGTTTTTCTTACATAACGGATTTAATTAATCGCAAGTGCAATAATATAGTCTAATAGTGTAACCGTAAATGAAATTAAATAACTAGACATCATCCAAATCGGAACCAGAAATTCTTTGAGTATAAAATGTTTCTTGAGTTTTGACAACCAGAAAGAAGACCTTGAATCAGTGTTGTATAGGGCTGGACACTGAAATGATCGTCGCCAATAGCTTACAAAAAAGGTTTCCACTCATTGACGGCGCTTCAATGGCGGTTGTGTAAAGTGTAAAGTAAAAAATCACAACTGCAGTGGGTGATTGTAACAGAGGTTTAACAGAGGAAGTGCTAAACTCGCTTTTCCAATGTGTCACTTTCTGTTTCTACTCACCGTGTGATGCAATCGCTGGACCATACAGCCAATAGGCCCATAGCTCATATCTTGGGTACGTAAGCCTACATATTTATTCATAACAACCTTTTTGACGACGATCCTTGATACCGGTACTTTTCCATAGAATACATGGCCTACCTACTTAAGAAATATAATTACAAATGACCAAAACCCCAACATTGTGTGATTTTCGTCACATTTCCTTCTAATGTTAATAGATATACTAATCATTGTTTAGAGAATGCGTAATCTATTAAATAACAACAAGTTGTTTTGGGTAAGGTTGTTTTTTTTTTCAAACTGACACCGATAAGTTTACGCTATAACTTTTTACAAGAAAATCCAAAAGTAAGAGATCAATAACCTCGGGACTAGATATTAATGTATTTAATTGGTCGGATGTACTATAGTTCTTAGGTAGGTTCTTACGTAGGTACTGGTTCTTTTCCTTAGAACCGTTGGTAGCTGCTAGAATCATTTTTACGTAGGTACCAACACATCACTGTAGTTTACAAATTAGTTATCGTTGGTGTTGCACCTTATTTATTAGAGCCGTCCGTATTCAATTTAAGTGATGTCTTAACTCTGTATAAGTTTTGCTTTTTCTGTCTGGATTCCAAATCTTAGCTTACCCGGTATGCTAAGAAAATGATAACCTATTTGAGTAAAACATTTGATGGGCAAACCATCATGAATTGTTTACGCCTTTATATTGTTTATGTATCAATAGTTCGTGACCTTTTTTGGATTGTTGTGTGTATGTCTGTTGGTAACGCATTAATGTCCTTATTTCTCAGTGTTTCACGGAATGGACAAGAGCACCTTTGATACTGAAAATGTCAACCGGAATAAAGTGTTAAATGGTGAGGTTGAGGTAGTACTTTAAATACGTTGAAGTTAACCGATGTGGAAAGTAACTTTCAATTAGAGGCCTACTTTAGGGCTAGACGCTTCATGGATCTATAAAACATTTTTTAGTATAATCATTGGACATATGGACCATAACGATCCGGGTGACATTTAATTGCGAAGCATTTATTTTGGCTTGAACTGTCAGATACTGTATTTGCGAAGGTTTATATATAATAGTTTTGCCAGCATATCTTCAAATATGCAAACTAACTGCTGTTCTTAATCTTAATATAAGAAGGTTTCAACTGACTACTATAAGATCCCCGTGCGTAGAACGGGCACACAGCTAGTTCATGAATATTTACTGAATAGTGTGAAATTGTGTTTATAAAAGGTTGTATTTTTCTTGCGGTTGTATTTTGAGGTTTTCCGTTTATTTTTTTATTATGTCCCCTAACACGTAAAAACAAAAATTGTAACCCAACATGTTATAGATTTCTATGTAGGTAATTGAATACACTACAAAATTATTATGTTAGTTTGAAGTAAAAACATTTTGTACAAAAGTTTTATACTAAATACTATGATTTTTTTTTCACAAAATCGCTAAAACACAAAAACATTATTTTATATTTATAAATAAAAAATTATTTTTATCATTAACTTTATGACTTTTTTGGATTCCTTACTTAATTAGCTCTATACAAACATGTATATATCATTATGTATACACATATAACTTTTTACAACACAAACTAACACTGTACGGTTTTCAATTTTTTTGGTTCTCCGTTTGTTATTATGTTTTGCCCCAAAAACTTATAAAAAAATATTTTTCTAACATGATATATAGGCCTATTTCTATGTAGGGAATTAGATTGTCTAAAAATAGTATATAATGAATTTCCCATAAAAATCTGTAAACAATTTTTTTACATTTTTGGCTGCTTTTGAAATTTCAAAAATAAAATTCTAATTTTTTTATTTTTTCACTTTAACAAAAAAATGCACTAGCCTATCTAAATCATTATTATATTGCTATTTCAAGATTATCCTGTTCTTTCCGAACAAAATGAATATGAGGTTGGGTAGGTTTACTTGTACAGTTGAATTTGTACAAATTTTCTAAAAAAGTTCTGCAAAATCACCAAAATGGGTTGGCCATTCATTCCCCACTAACATTGGCCACTGCTAGGGTTAACTGGCTGAGTAGCTGAGTGGTTATAGTGCTCGCTTAGTAATCAAAAGGTCGCCGGTTCGATCCTGAGAAAAGTCAGTACCGTAGCTTTTTGATGGTTCGAAACTGGACCCAGCTGTTCCTGATCATTGGGCTTTAAATAAATGATCCTGACTTATGAAACAGCTGATCTTAGTCAGTAACAAAACTACACAGGTCATCACACACCATTCTACACTCATATTTGGGTTAAAATACGCACCTAGGTGGCGTCCCCATCTCAATGATTGATAATTGATAATAGATAGTTTGGCTTAACCAGATTAAAAGAAAACAATCATGAATAAGCTAAGTAAATTAGCATAGCCTATACCTTCGGAAGAAAGAATGTTGATGCCCACAGCCATGTCTTCAAAAATGTATTAGCTAACTTAAGGAAGAAAATAAAGAAATATAGATCCTGCAAAGCTGACTACAGGACTTAAATATCTGAGGCATAAAAAAGGGGTACAGTTTCTTAACTGGGCTACACTACTATCGATTGAAAATATCCATTTGATTAGTAGGCCCTAAACCTTCATTAGATTTTTTTTATTCAGCAAGTTTGGTTATTTAGGTTATAACAGTTTCATTTTATAATTGATATAGGCCTAGGCCTAGTTTTAAGAATTTGAATGAAGGTTTAGGAATCGAATCGATATATTCAAACGATAGATAGCGTAACGGAATGAAAATATTGATCGATATATCGAATGGTTAGTTCTAGGTAAGGTTAACCTTAAACGATATAAGTTATCGAATGAAACAATCGAGTAATCAATATTTTCATTTGGTTGTTTTTGCCAACAGATACGGAAGTCTACCCTATGGATGAAATACAAAATGTATTTTTGCCCAAAGAATAAAAAGCCAATGCTTATAGGCCTAATGAACCCTGCGACTTTACTACAGAATTTGGCCTAACCAAAATAAAGCCTGAAAGGAAATTAAGTACGGCGGCCATTGGGCATTGATAACCTTAGCCCTACAGCAGAGGAAGCGTTTAATTGTTATTTATTTATTATTGCAATTTATCAGTTCCTACATTCCAAATAAGTAGTTATTGTAGCTCATGCAAATATTAGTTATAGAACTTACCTCGACGGGTTTTGTGGACAATCTTACTCGGACCTTTGGAAACGGTGTACATTACGTAACAATTTATAAAAAATCACTGAAAACTATTTGAACTGTGAATTTAATTATTACAAATCGAGTTATTAATAAATTCTGAATTACTAAAACCTGATAACCGGACGAATCGAATCGGTAATCAGTAATGATATTGATAATGGAAAGAAAAGGGCAGACGAAACTGAACTCATAGAAGAAACGAAGAAATTTCAAAGGCCTTGATCTCTAATTATTATTGTTATTTTTCCGACCAAGACCAAAATCGAAAGTCACATGGTCAACAGGATTGCCAACAGTCTGTTGTAAAACAATTAATTGACTGATTAAAGAACACTACCTAGAACTAGAACAGAACCCATAGAACCATCGATAAAACATATTACTAGAACGATGGATTATTGATTTCAGATGTGTAGATTTTATTTTATATATGTATACAGTATTACTAATTGAGATGATGACCACCACCTAGGTGCGTATTTTAACCCAAATATGTATAAAGGTACCTAGTAGAATTTAGTGGCATGTCTTGTGTGTGTAGCTTTGTTGCTGACTAAGACCAGCTATTTCATTGAACAGCCCACAGCCGGATCCGATGAAACAATATTATTTCAATATATTATCATTGACTTTATATCTACATATTGTGTAGATATAAAGTCAATGATATAATTGCAATATTATTTATATTGCATAATCTTAGCCCAGACTCATGGTGGAAGGAACTTCCACACTAGGTGAACAATTAATTCCGCCACCCACATAGCTCATCAGCTGAGGTTTACCAAAACTTCAATCAGCTGATAACCTACATATATTAAAAAAAAACTAGTGGGAGAACTTCACCTCCAACCTCCAAGTTCCTGGTTCTCCAAGTTCAGTCCTGGAAGTTCCTTCCACCATGGCCCAGACTAATTTATTTTGTCATCAGATCATAGACCTACTCTGTTCACAAAATTTAAGTGGTTTGAGGTGAAGTTCTCCCACTACTTTTTTTAATATATGTAGGTTATCAGCTGATTGAAGTTTTGGTAAACCTCAGCTGATGAGCTATGTGGGTGGTGGAATTAATTGTTCACCTAGCGTCTCATTTTCCTCGATTGAAACTGATTATAACCTTTTCTGCGAAGGAGTGGGGGATTGTGGGATAGCCCCTCACGTCAATTTAAGAAAAACGTTAAATTTATTTTATAATTTTTCAGTTATAAATTTAATTGGTATACAATTATATATTAAATTATAAAATTAATTTTTTAGTTATAAAATTAATTTTTTAGTTATAAAATTATTTTTTTATTATAAAATATAATTTTTTTAATATGAAGTAATTTTTTAATCATAAAATTAATTGAAAAATTTTTATTGTAAAATTAAATTGTCATAACCTAACCAACCAAACTTGCTGATAATATAAAAAAAAATCGAGATAAAAATTTAATGAAGGTTTACTCAAAATTTTTAATTATAAAATTAATTTTAAAATGTTTTATTATAAAATTAAACTGCCATTACCTAATCAAACTTGCTGATAATATAAAAAAAATATATAAAATAAAAATCGAATGAAGGTTTACTAATTTAAAAAAAAAATAGTGCTATTCGTAAATAAAATTATAAATGCCTCAAATTCTAACAAAAGATGATCAGTTAAGTATTTGCATTCTAAGACAAATTTTTGACAAAAAGTCTGTGTCCCCGCCGGGATTCAATCTGGAGACCTCCAGAATACCAGTCCGAGACGCCACGAACACCGATGGAATCATATCATCTCGTTATACGGTAATGGTGTTCCCTCAAGGGAAGAGTGACGTCATGCCCCCCACTCCTTCTCTAAAGAGGTTCTCATCCATTCGTGACTAGGAAAACGAGGCGCTATACAATTGTTCCCCCCTGGAATTGTACACCACCCAGGTGGCGTCACTGTCTCATTTTCTTGATCAAAACATTGCCAGCACAGAATGTACCAAGGCGGGTCGGAGTTGTACCTCTTAATAAAACATTGATATTGGTATGCACTATTGGTTTCATTATATCCATCGGCATACCATTAAAAACTGGACGGCCCGCGGAATTGTCTCCCCTAATTTGCAACGAGGCTTATTTGGTCAGTGTATGGGGTGTAATTGTATCCCCCTAGAATTGTACCCCCTGTCAGTATACATAGGTGCATATGTCATGGGACATATGACATAGGTCCCATTGCACTTAACCCTTAGGCCGGGGCTACACGGGGCGTATCGTCCGCGCGACAATGTCCCGGCCACACGGAGCGGATGAACCGCTTCCGGTTGGGGTTTCCCAGCCTACGTACTGTAAGATTAGAACAAGGTTTAATTAACTCGTTCTCATGGTAGTCATGGACGAAACACTTATGTTAGTTTGTGCATTAGAAGCGTGTGGTGAGCTAGAGCCTAAGGTTAACCGAAATCATTGGGTCCATCCTTTCACAACCGATAAGTTCCAAACCTTTTATGAGGACATGCGAAACCATAATTCAGAGTTTTTTTGGTTACTATCGCATGTAGATAGCATCGTTTGACGAGCTACTTCAATTGCTTCGACCGCATCATATAACTAAGGAAGATACACTCATGAGAAATGTACAACATGAAATACAACATGATAAATCCCACAGACATGGTTTGTCTTTAACAAGTTCTATTAATTTGTCTGTATCGAACATTTTACACCTATAAACCGAAACGCACAAGCACAAACAAAAAAAAAAAACAACTACAAATGCTTGAAAATGAGCTCCAACCGCGCGGACAATCCGTACAGTATCGTGTGGCCACTCTCATAAGACTACGTGTGTCATCCCCTCCAACGCGACTTATGATCGCGTGGACAATCGACGACATGACATGGACAATCCGCCCAGGCGGCTTAGGATCGTGTGGCCACTCTCATTTGATTCAATGTGTTGTCGGACCATGTGGATGATCCGCGCAGATCGTCCGCGCGGATAATCCGCCTTGTGTGGCCCCGGCCTTAGATATAGTTACATTAAATTATGAATTGTAAAAAAAAAAAAATTGGTTTGTTTGGACCGGAAGCAAAATAAAATAAAATAATAGTATAGTTTACCAGTTTTCCTTCTAGGACTGGAAATACTCCCCTCGTGTGCGCAGAAAAAAATTATAATGTCGGGAATTGTTTACCCCCTTTTGAGTCAGACCTCTTAATGCTCTGAACATGAAATGGACGTGGTAGCAAGACCTATATAATGGGATGCTGATTTCAAACCTAATAAGAATTCAAAATTCAATTAAATAATAAATTAAATTAAATCCATCTGATCGCTATGAAACTCTGGAAAGTTGATCTATACACGGACGAGAAAGTTTTATTTCTACTTGAACTCCGTGAGGAATCCAATTTAATTTAAATAAATAGTAGGCCCTAGAACTCACACATGTGACATAAGTCAAATAAAAAAAAAAATAGTTTACATTTACATAAGACACAAATATTAATATTTTCCCATTGTCACACTAAAGTTTAGGGGTTTTAGCCCAATTCATTCCACTGGGTTATGAGAAAAATATTACAAACAAACAACACAGACAAAGCTCATATTAACTTAAAGAATTGGATTCGCTACTATTTCATTTTAGTGAATTTTCCATTTAGGGAATAAGCTATTACCGTAGGTCTCATGGTAATACCTGGACTCAGGACCGATTTACTTTTACGTTTTGATGTGCCCAAAGACCAAAGACACAATCCGTTCCAATTCATATATATGTGTCCATTAGCACTAACTCAAGCAAAAATGATCAGAGTTCGATGAAATTTGGTAAACCAGCTTGATTGGACCATGGGAATGGGGGGGGATATATTGGGTAAAATTTAATTGGGGTTTTTCATTTATGACCCTCAAATCATGAGCTTTTTAATTTCTTCAAACCATTTTGGAGAGCTTAAAACAACAAACAATTTAGTTAGTTTATTGAAGCATTTATGTACAGATATTAGTTACGGAAACTATTTTAAAGATTGTAAATTAAAAACTCCCATGTTATGCTTTTGGAGAATAAGTAAAACTATTTTAGTCTGCTTGTTAATAACTTGCTAATAAGATTTAATTGGTGGTAGATTATTGTTGCATTCTTTACAATTAAGTCAACATATCAATAACACACACTATCAATACACTATCACAATTGTAATAGACGGAATTATAGAATCATGATAATTAATTGTGTCGGTGGATATAATTGGTGGTAGCTTATTTTAGTATTCTTGACAATTAGGTCAACATATCGATAATGTACACTAACACAATCTGACTAAACATCTGCTTATTTCCGTTTTAGCAAAATTGAAAACAATTAACTGAAAGTAATGTTATTTTTCATGAAAAGTATTTTTGTTTTCTAACTTTCTTAATAAACCCCTCTCTCATTTTCTGGCTTCACAGAGCTCGGGTCGAAAAATGCCCTGGTGATGAAATATACTATTATTGCCCTCCTGAAAATAGTTTCCACATTTCCTACTGTAAGAACTGAGTCATAGAAGATAGAAAGCTAATAACCTCCTTGGGATAGTTAATGCTCAAGCAATATAACACACAAGATAAGAGTGATATGGAATTTATTAAAGAAAATATAAAAAAATAACATTGAAAACATTTATTCAAGTTTTGAACAAAGTATTGATCTCATAAAATATATTTTATACAGGTAATATATTAACAATAAATAAATCTAAATTAGTATAAAAGACTAATTAGGCATTATAATTTAAAACATTTAATTAAAGCCACATGTATTGTTAATAATACAATATGTACAACATAGGTAATAGGACCTACAAAAACCTTGACTTTTGTAAAATCTAACGATAGAGTCTAAGTTGGTCTTCTAATTCTTCCATTGATGAAACTTGATATTTTTCTTGCTGATTTTGAAGGAGCTGGAATATTGCCTCTAACTGTTGTTTCTCAACTCTGAAAAAAACCAACAAAAATTAGTTTTCTAAATTTTCTTTGAGAATACATTTTAATGTAATATATGAGGGTTATCAGAAGTATAGTCTTGGCCAAGCAAGCTGCTATTGGCAAGTTTACCTGAAATAGGAATTTTATCACAGAAGATGAATTATTCTTGATAAGAAAGCTTTGATCTTCCAACACAGTGTTATTAATATAACGGCTGTTTTGCCCTCTCTTTGCTTGGGTAAGCTTTTGACTAATAAAATTAATTTGTCACATGTGTAGCTGTAAAACTTTGGAAAAATCACTAGATTATGGAAATAAACTTCTAATTAAATTATAAACATGTCCTCGCTTTTTGAAAGTAGACAAGTGGGTAGATACAGGGGAGGGGGGGGAGTTAAATTGGATTTTTGTTACCCAGTTCTAATTGTTATAAAGAATATGTTCTTAATCAACAACAAAATTTGGTCTGAAAATTTAAAAGCAAGTTAAACTTTATAAGTAAATGTGTAAAATTATGTTGCGGAAAGCCATGATAACACACTAAGCACAATACGACATTTCTGTTTTCCAATTGACGGTGCCACCAGCTCCCGCTATGACAGTGAGACGTAAAAAAATACACATAAACCCGTGGGTAGACTTAATTTATGAAACTCACTAAGAAGGGGAGGTGTTCAAGATTCAAGAATTTGATAGGTGCATTAGGATTTCTAAAACAAATCTTTGCTAGATGCCCTATATTGGCGGTGGTATACGGTACAGTGATAACAGTGCAATAGCAGTGTGTAGAAACCGAAAGTGACACATTGGAAACCTCTGTTACGATCACAATGAAACCGTAACGATCTTCCGAGATCGCAGCAACATCTACGATCAAACTGTTGTTGTGATTTTTTACATCACACAAAAGCGCTGTAAATGAGTGGAAACCTCGTTTGTAAGCTATTGGAGACAATGATTAACAAATATAAGTTTCCCAGCCGTATTCAACACTGATTCAGGGTCTTTTTTCCCGGTTATCAAAACTTGAGTACATTTTGATACACACACGCAGAATCTCCGGTTAAGGATCTGAATGATAACAAGCAGTTTAATTTCATATACAGTTACACATTATTGCACATTATTACAAAACGTGATCGGAAAGGTTGCAGTATTTGTACACAACATTTAATGTAAACATATCAGTGACAGCTAGAAAAATAATCTTTATCCAAACAGCCGTTTGTTACTTCATAGATGTCGTAGTCTACAAACAGATATTACATTAATGACGTACCATATGTGGTAAACACTGGGAGAAAACTTCACAGAAAAAACGCGCAATATTGGGTTTTTGAACCTCAATTATTTTATTTCAAAAGTAGTGAGGCCATATTTTAATGGCTAAAGACACTGTTGCCAATCCAGTGAATACAAAAAAACTAGCCTATTTGAATCACAATCGATGCTCATGTTTTTCAGGAGAAGGCCACATAAAATGCCTTCTGGGCCGTGACAGACAGACAGACAGAAATTGAGATAAGACTTGTTTAGGCTTCTTTAATTTATAAAACGTAAAAATAACAAAAAAACAATATAATTATGAACAAAGTTCAGACAGAACTCTAATTTTATTTGTATAGATTTTGTGAACCAGCAAGATTGGGTAACAGGAACAAAAGTGTTATAGGGTTTTTAGATTTTCAAAAATTGATTTGTTATAACTTTTACTAAAAAATCATGAAAAAATGCCTAATTTTTATTGCAGCCATTGAGTAAAACTTAAAAATAAAATAAATAAAGCGTTGTTGAAGGCTTTATTGCTAAGGAGAAAATTCCAATAAACTGTACATTTGAAATTCCTTTGTTATTGGTTTTAGTTGCTTGGTCATAGGTTTATTTTTATAAAATTTGGAAAAATTGATTTTTTCCAGACCATACTATTAACATTTTACCAAACAGCAAGCTTTTTTCTTCAATGTAGCAAACCTTACTCATGAAACATAATTTTATTTAAATAGGGAATGATTCTGATACATTTAAGGAAATATTACAGTAAGAATACAATCAGACAAATGAAAATTCACCTTTCTGTGGGTTGCTGTGACAGGGTATTTTATCTTCAAAATTGATGCAAATTGTGCAAAATTGATGCTTAAGTTACATGGAATGGCTTTCTTTTTTCTTACATCGTCTTAACCAATACACCGTCTGTTATTACAGAAGATTAGTTCTTGAGGTTTTTTTTTCAAATATGATCAACAAGTTTTCAAAGTACTTTGGAATAATATTCAAAACACTTTGATTATCATACTTGAAAATGAATAAATGGAGCCTCACAACTATTTAGGCCTATGTGTAGTATTTCTCAGTGAATTGACAACATCAATACATTTAATCAATTATTTCACACGTAGTATTATAAATAAACTTACTCCATTTCTTCCTCAAGTTGTTGCTGAGTCAAGTTTGCAGCTACTTCTTCTGCTAAGGAGTGTCTTTTCTTAATATGAGACATGATATTTTCATCTATTGAATCGTCTTTGCGTTGGGATTCCTGGAACAGTTAAGGAAGTTTAAATGGGGACTGTCTTGAAAAGTTATGAGCATTAAAAAATAAATTCCCACCTCAAAGCATTTTCAAGTCGGTCATCACTTGCAAATTACAAAAGTAGGCTATTATTTCAGCCAAAGATCGGTGATTAGAGAGACAGTAGAAAATTCTATATTCTGTTTCTAGGTGACATGAGGAAGGAAATGCATACAACTAAAATGGTAATATTGGAATATGAAGATATAATACACGAATAATGACGCATGTACTGTTCTCAACGAACATGCCAATAAACATTATTGTCTATTGTCTATAGGCTATTGAATAAATGTTGTCTAATTAAAGTAAGTTATAATGACTTTTAAAAGATTCCCAACTTTTTGTCAATCATTTGCTTTCACTTCATTAATATTAACTTAAAGTTAGCCTATTAGCCTGCCACAGAGCAGTTTACTGTCTTTAAAGGAATTGGAGTGAACCTGTCATGGCTGGTGGTTACAACGATGATATTTGTCCAGTCTGTAAAACTACTGTTTGTGATGATATTTGTCCAGTCTGTAAAACTACTGTTTGTGATGATGGAAAAGGAGTTTGTTGTGAATTCTTCTGTTTTAAATGGTTTCATTGTGAGTGTGTGAATATAAGCAGTGAGGAATACAATTGTATGAGTCTGTAAGGTAACAAGTCCAAGTGGGCTTGCAGTGATTGTGAGGTTAAGTTTGACAAAGTCATCAAGAACGTTGACTATATTGAGGGCTTAATTGAGCTGAAATCCACAGTATTGAATTTGATTCAAATTGTTAAGGGAATAGCATCTGATAATATTGCTGTCAACAATAAACTAGACTCGATTCTTAACTCGCAAATTAGGCTAGTTGATCCTTTAAATAGGCCTAAGACTAATGATAAAAACTCTGATACAACTGGCACACTGTCTTCCACGGAGGTTGGCATTGCATCTGCTAATAGTTTGGAGCTAATAAACAGCGAGGTTGAGGCTAAGTCCTTTGCCCAGGTAACAAGAGGTTCAAGTAACAAGGCTGTTTCTGATTGTGCTTCCACCTCTGGACAACGTGTACTACATAAGCAGTGCTGAACAGTGGCAAACAGCTGGTAAGAAAAGACATTTAAAGCGTGATGGACTAAAGCCCAGTATTAATTCTAAGCATATTGGTTCCACTAAACAACAGTCTCTACAAATCATCGGGACCAATAAAACTCTAGACTCTACAAAGGTTCGTGCGGTAGGTAAACTTTCATCGATTTTTGTTTCCAGACTCGCCGTAGATTGTGTGAAGGAAGATATTTCAGACTTTCTTAACAAATCTGGTATTCAGGGTGATGTGGTTCCTCTCAAACCTAAACACAATACCTACACTTCTTTTAAAATAGGCATTCCTGCCAACCTAACCTCAAAAGTGTTGAATGAATCCTTTTGGCCAGAGGGTGCACTCGTTAGAGAATTTGTTACTAAGCCTAGATTTCAACGTAACTTTATAAACTCTCAACTTTGTAAGGGAGTCGGCAGCCAAAGTTGGCACAGCCCTAAACAACATGGAATTCCTAAACATTTGCTTACTATTTTTAAATGTCCAGTGTCTATGCTACACCCGTGTTATGGAACTTGAAATGATGCTCACTGATAACAAATACAAAATATTATGCTTGTCGGAACACTGGTTGAGTGATGAACATATTAAGCTTGTGAACATTAAGGGTTATTTTTATGTTTCAGCTTTTTGTCGTTCTCAACGCAGGCAAGGCGGAGTTGCTATATTTGCTTCCCAAGAACTTAGTGACTCATTTATTTTTATCAATGTAAATAGTTTTTGTTTAGAGTTACATCATGAGTTTGTCTGCGTTCATTTCCCGGCTATGAACATTGTCCTTATTGGTGTCTATAGGTCCCCTGATGGTGATCCAGGAATGTTTTTGTCTAGCTTTGAGAACCTTATTTTGTAGGCAACAAGAGGGCAACAAACCATATTATCCTGGGTGGTGACATGAACATTAATGTGTTGAAAAAAAACCGTTTGTCTGAAGATTTTATAAACTTGTTAAAATCACTGAATCTTTACTGTACTGTCTGGGTGCCGACTCGTGAGAACTCTTGTCTGGACAATGTTGCCACAGATCTTCCTCGTGAAGATTTTAAAGTAGAGGTGGTGAAACATGCCATAGGTGACCATGATGGCATTCAGTTTAGTCTCGGTATCCCTCTGTCCAAGAATAAAGATCCTTATATTGCTAGGACTTGTCGACCGATTACTCTTGATAAAACATATCACTTTATAGTTGCTCTCAACTCAGTTGATTGGAATATTTTACTTGCGGGTAATGCTAATGTTATTTTTAGTAATTTTTTAAGAATATTTATTTTGCTCTTTCAAGAATCTTTAACTAAAAAAGTGTCTAGACCGAAGAATACAAAGCATCCACTGGCTCCGGAGTGGAAATCAGAGACTATTGTAATATTGAGAAGATGGTTGCTTCTTTCTTACGATATTTATGGACAAGAAAAAACCCTTGATGCCAAGAGGAGGTATCAAGCGATAAAGAAAGATTACCAGGTGAGTTTAGTACGGTCAAAACAAGAATACAATGCCAATTTCATTGAGTCCTCTCAAAATTCTTGTGCTGCCGCTTGGTCTGTCATCAAAAAAGAGGGGGCCCCTGCAAAAGCAAAACCAACTACTAGACTTTCTGCTGAGGAGCTGAATGATTTCTTCATTAATTCTGTCCAACAGACTCGGGATGCAATTGGTAGGCCTACCCCACCAACCCCCGCTGTAAACCTCCTAGCCCAGCATCCTAGACCAACATGTTCTTTTAACATTGAACCTGTCTCTTGTGAGAAAGTGCTATCTGTTGTACATAAGTGAATAGCTCTAGAAGTATGGATGTTTTTGATATCTCTGCAATCTTAATTAAGAATGTGATTTATCATATTGTAGTTCCACTCACCTATTGTATCAATCTTTGTATCAAGGAGGGTGTTCTTCCAGATGTCCTAAAAACAGCCAGAGTAGTCCCTGTCCATAAAAAGGGGAACCATGTGCCTGAAAATTTTAGACCTGTATCTATTCTCCCTGTGTTTGGTAAGATTTTTGAAGGTATAATTAAGGATCAAATGTTACCTTATTTTGAAAGTAATGGACTGCTTGTGTCAGCCCAGTATGGTTTCAGATCAGGTGGTGAGAGGTAAGCGTAAGCTCCTCAGGGAGGGGGAGCTGTCTATGACAGCTCCTCCTCCAAGACCGCTGTGAGTCGACTTTGTTCAGCAAAGTCGTATTGTGCTATGCACAGCCTGCAAGGGGTGCCTCTGCACTCGCTGAAGGCAGCGGATCTAGCGCTGGCTGTGTCGTGACTAGACAGCCCTAGGGTAGGGAGCGGCTGCTCTAGTACTGGCCTTGGGCGGAGGTGACAATCACCAATCCGGCCAAGGCCCAGATAGCTAATGTTACCGCCAACTGTTACAGGTATGTGTGCAGCTGTGACAGGACTGAGCTGGAGACGATGAGGGGTCCTACCCCGAAAGGGTCCAGTCTTGGATATTAGCAGGCGTAGTGAGTGGGTCACGGTTCGGCTGCTAAACTGCTAACTTTTTTGCTTTTCTTGTTTTAGTAATGGCTGAAAGTAAACGAACGGAATCATTACCCCAGGTGGGTACCTGCTCAAGCGGGGAATCCCACTCCTCCTTTTTGGAGGACAAGCCCATGGATTCTGGGGAGGGCAACGATCAGCTTTCCTTTAACAATGATAATGTTACTGTGCAGAACACCGCTATGGAGACGGAACCTGGGGAGATCCTGGACTCGCCAGAGGTCTTCTCGAGAAGTTCCTTAACAGCAAGAACTCCACCCAATTCATCTACTGATGTGCTTGAGCTTTGCCACAGGTTAGATGCAGACCTGAATAAGCCACTAAACACCAGCAGTGCTGGCGACTCTCCATCTCTGGCGGATGTTTCGTCCGACTCTGAGATCACTTTTACAGTTATGACCAAAACTGAGTACAATATGTCTGTTAGAGAAAAGAAAAAGGCTGAGGGCACGTGGATCCCTAACAGACAGTGGAGAAAGAGGAAGCGAGAGTCCTTGAGTTCTCCTGGGGAAGGTTCAGGCGTATCACCGATGCGTAGAACCGGATCCGATAGTAACCCTGGGTCGTCTCAAAATCCTCCTTCTAAGAGAAATAAAAACTCTAATCAATCAGCAGATGGACTCGTTGCAGGAAAGGCCAGCTACAGAGATCAGCTTGTGGGTCACAAGTTGGCAGTAGCTCCAGCGGCCTATCCCGATGCGAGATTCTCTGTTGAGGAATGTGATTTGTTGCAGGACAAACTGATGGAGTTGGTGTTTGGTGATGACGGCGCCAACATTCCTCATCAGTTTGAAAAAATTTACCATGAGAAGGGTGCTCTTGTCGTAACTTGTGGTAATTCTGAAACAACTGACTGGCTAAAGAGGGTGGCACCGAAGCTGGCGCTGGGAAGTGAGGGGAGTATGGAGGTCATTGTAGCAGACTATAAGGATCTGTTGCGCACGACCAAAGTGCTCCTACGCACTGACAGGCGCTTGGCCAAGGTCGAAGCCTCTAAAGTGTTTGTTCAGATTGAGCGACAAAATCCTGGTGTCACGACAAAGGACTGGCGCGTCATTGGTGGGAAGAGGAAGGATGATCATCAGATTCTTGTTCTTGCTATTGATGAAATGAATGCGCAGGTTCTGAAAGATCGTGGCTGGATTATCTATCTGGGTCTGGGGAAAATACAGCTCAGAGTTATCTCTGGTGCTCCCTCTGATGACTCAGGTCCTTCAAGCGAACCTACAACACAGTAAGGCTGCCACGGCTGTGTTCTGTCTGAGCACGGTTAAGCAGTCCTTAGATTATGCCTTGATTCAAGAACCCTGGATCAATAATTTTAGAATTGCGGGGATGGGAACTATAAAGGGTAGCATCTTCTCTGCATCTGTACCACACCCTAGAACTTGCATTTGGGTTAAAGAGGGGCTAAAATGTAATCCAGTTCTAGAGCTTTGTTCGAGGGACGTAACAGTAATTAAGACTGTATGTACTAAATCCAACATAAATCTGCTGCTGGCCTCTGTTTACATGCCACAGGGCGACGATGGACTGCTCCCATCGGCCGAGGTCAGAAGATTGGTCGACCTCGCACACGAGTCTGGATCTGAACTCGTGATAGGCTGCGACTCCAATGCCCATAATACGGCCTGGGGATGCAGGGACACTAACAACCGAGGTAGGTCACTTCTAGAATACATAGCTTCTTGCGGCCTACTTGTTGCAAATGTAGGCTCAGAACCAACTTTTTTAAGCAGGATAGGCCAATCAGTAATTGATCTTACCCTGTGTTCGGCGGGTATGGCTGACAGGATTATTGACTGGTCAGTGTCCCTTGAGCCATCCCTGTCTGATCATAGGCACATTGTCTTCGGGTTGGGGAATTTCTGCGGCGAGGTTCGCTTATTCAGGAGCCCAGTTAAAACCGACTGGGCATCCTTCAGAGCTGATCTTCGGGGCAGAATTGCCTCGAACCTGAACACATCTCCTATTAACACAGTTGATGCGCTTGACGAGGCGGCAGATCGTCTAACTAGGTGCATAGTTACATCCTTTGAGGATAATTGTCCTTTTAGCAAGGGAAAGAGCAACAGGGCTAGTTGGTGGGGTCCTGAACTTGCCTCTCTTAGGAAGAGAGTAAGGGCCCAATTTAGGCGAGCAAAGATAACCAATAATTGGGATACATACCATACAACTCTCACAGAATATAACCATGCAGTACGTAAGGCCAAAAGGCTCTCATGGAAAAATTTTTGTGGAAATTTAGAGAGTATCAAGGATACTTCTAGAATACATAAGGTACTTGTTAGAGACAGGCATGTTACTTTGGGTGCCGTTGAGGGACCGGATGGTGTAATGGCTTTTGAACCTACCGAAATACTAAAGGTTATGGTAAAAACTCATTTCCCTGGTTGTATTGTTTCTGAAGTGCAGCAGGAGGAGGTGAGTCCAGAGCGGCCTAACCTGGGCCGTCGTGCCACTCATTCTATGTGGAGCACTGCTTGCCGCATAGTCACCTTCAGCAAGGTAAGATGGGCTGTTGGCTTATTACGACCCTTCAAATCGCCGGGTCCTGATGAGGTAAGACCTGCTTGTTTGCAGGAGGGTCTTGATACAATTATACACCCACTCTGTAAACTTTTCAGAGCCAGCTTAGCGTTAGGACACATTCCCTTAGGGTGGTGTAATTCGCGTATCGCATTTATTCCTAAACCAGGAAGGGATAGTTACACTGACCCTAAGTCATTCAGACCCATTTCTCTATCTTCTTTCTTTCTTAAGATCCTAGAGAAGTTGGTCTCAAGATATATGATGGATACAGCTCTTAGGACACATCCTTTACATATTAATCAGCATGCGTATGTCTCAGGAAGATCATGCGAGACTGCGTTGCACCAACTTGTAAGCAAGATTGAGAAAGCTCTAGAGAGCAGTGAAGTGGCCCTGGGTGCCTTTCTCGATATTCAAGGTGCTTTTGACAATACTGGTACTCCAGCGATTCTTAATGCGGTGAGAGCAAGAGGTTTTCACGGTATAATATGTAGATGGATTGAATCCTTGCTTCTCAGTAGGAAGGTTAGGCTCTCACTCCACAATGATACGATCGAGGCAAGAACTACTCGAGGATGTCCTCAGGGGGGGGTTCTTTCTCCTCTACTTTGGAATTTGGTAGCAGACGACCTTATAAGGACCCTCAACGAAAGTGGGGTTTTCGCCTTAGGTTATGCTGATGATGTTGCAATCCTTGTGGTTGGAAAGTTCCACGGAACCATAACTGACCTTATGAATAGAGCTTTAAGGGTAGTGGACCGTTGGTGCCAGGATGTTGGGCTCTCTATAAATCCCAGGAAAGTTGTAATGGTACCCTTCACAAGAAGGAGGAAACTGGACGGGATCGGCCCACTAAGACTGCAGGGTACTGTAATAGAGCTGCAGAATCAGGTGAAGTATCTTGGTGTAATTTTGGACAGATCACTTCACTGGGGACCACACCTTCAAAAAGTCATTGAGCGTGGCAAATGGTCCCTTATGGCATGCAGGCGGATGGTAAGTGGCACATGGGGGTTACAGCCTAAACTTATGCACTGGCTGTATGTATCTGTTGTTCGACCCGCCCTTACATATGGTTCGCTTGTGTGGTGGCCAAAGATGGAATCAACTATAGCTGTCAAAGCTTTAGCAGGAGTTCAGAGGCTTGCTCTTATTATGATAACTGGGGCAGTAAGTAGCTGTCCTGGAGCGGCACTTGACTGTCTGCTTGACATGCTACCTATTGACATTTATATTAAGGTGGTAGCAAGTAAAACAGCCCAACGCCTTAGATGCGAAAACTTATGGATAGCCTCAGGGAACAATAAAGGGCACTCTAAAATTGTTCAGGTGGTACATAATGATGAATTGGACTTACCTTCAGATCACATGTCCAAAAAATACTCCTTTGGAAAGCCTTTCAAAGTACTAATACCAGATAGGAAGGATTGGTCTGGCGGAAAAGGACCCATACCCACAGGTGACTTAGAATGCTATACTGATGGTTCTAAGATCAAAAATGGGGGCACTGGAGCAGGTGTGCATTGGATGAATGGAGGCACTGGTATTTGTCTTCCAATGGGGGTGTACCCAACTGTCTTTCAAGCGGAGGTCACTGCCATTCTAGTTTGTGCTCAAGAACATCTTAACAAAGATATCAGAGACAAAACAATCAATATCTTTACTGATAGTCAAGCGACCTTAAAAGCATTAAACTCTTACGAATTCAACTCCAGGCTCGTGTGGGATTGTCTTGCTTCTGTGTCTGAGTTGGGTAGGAGAAATGACCTTACGCTTTGCTGGGTACCAGGACACTCAGGCATTGAAGGAAATGAAGCTGCAGACAGATTGGCAAATACTGCCTCTGCGACATCATTGTTAGGCCCGCAACCCTTCTGTGGCATCTCACGAAACAGTGTATGTTCTGCGATTGCGTCATGGGCCAAGGAAAAGCATCGCAAACGCTGGGTCGATGTTCCCCTTCTTAGGGTCAGCAAGCTTACTCTGTTTAGGCCTTCCAAAAAGGTTGCCTGTGACCTCTTGAGACTAGACAGACGAAGAATTAAATTAATTGTTGAACTGATAACTGGTCATGGAAGATTCAGGAAACATCTACAACGGATGGGCTTATATGATGGTGAACCGATCTGTAGGTACTGTGATAGGTCAGAAGAGACAGCTGATCACTTACTCTTTGATTGTATTGAGCTCTCTGACGCTAGATTGATAACTCTTGGAAATATGGCTAGAGGTAGATTTCTTCCTGAGGATGAACTAATTGGGAAGCTACAGGCATTCATTGGGCGCCTCAACTTGTAGGTCAACAAGAAAGCAATTAAGTATCTGGGGTGCGCAATAATTCGATTTCGGATGAAGTGCTTTAAGGTCTCGACCTGCCCCTGTCAGATAAGATAAGATAAGATAAATCACTGAATCTTTACTGTACTGTCTGGGTGCCGACTCGTGAGAACTCTTGTCTGGACAATGTTGCCACAGATCTTCCTCGTGAAGATTTTAAAGTAGAGGTGGTGAAACATGCCATAGGTGACCATGATGGCATTCAGTTTAGTCTCGGTATCCCTCTGTCCAAGAATAAAGATCCTTATATTGCTAGGACTTGTCGACCGATTACTCTTGATAAAACATATCACTTTATAGTTGCTCTCAACTCAGTTGATTGGAATATTTTACTTGCGGGTAATGCTAATGTTATTTTTAGTAATTTTTTAAGAATATTTATTTTGCTCTTTCAAGAATCTTTAACTAAAAAAGTGTCTAGACCGAAGAATACAAAGCATCCACTGGCTCCGGAGTGGAAATCAGAGACTATTGTAATATTGAGAAGATGGTTGCTTCTTTCTTACGATATTTATGGACAAGAAAAAACCCTTGATGCCAAGAGGAGGTATCAAGCGATAAAGAAAGATTACCAGGTGAGTTTAGTACGGTCAAAACAAGAATACAATGCCAATTTCATTGAGTCCTCTCAAAATTCTTGTGCTGCCGCTTGGTCTGTCATCAAAAAAGAGGGGGCCCCTGCAAAAGCAAAACCAACTACTAGACTTTCTGCTGAGGAGCTGAATGATTTCTTCATTAATTCTGTCCAACAGACTCGGGATGCAATTGGTAGGCCTACCCCACCAACCCCCGCTGTAAACCTCCTAGCCCAGCATCCTAGACCAACATGTTCTTTTAACATTGAACCTGTCTCTTGTGAGAAAGTGCTATCTGTTGTACATAAGTGAATAGCTCTAGAAGTATGGATGTTTTTGATATCTCTGCAATCTTAATTAAGAATGTGATTTATCATATTGTAGTTCCACTCACCTATTGTATCAATCTTTGTATCAAGGAGGGTGTTCTTCCAGATGTCCTAAAAACAGCCAGAGTAGTCCCTGTCCATAAAAAGGGGAACCATGTGCCTGAAAATTTTAGACCTGTATCTATTCTCCCTGTGTTTGGTAAGATTTTTGAAGGTATAATTAAGGATCAAATGTTACCTTATTTTGAAAGTAATGGACTGCTTGTGTCAGCCCAGTATGGTTTCAGATCAGGCCGTTCCACAATCGATGCAGTTGAAGTTCTGACTGGGGTTGTTTTAAAATCATTTGAGAGTGGAGGCTTTGCTGGGGCCACGATGTGTGACCTCAGCAAGGCTTTTGACACCGTGGACCACAAAATTTTGCTTGACAAACTCCATTTTTATGGAGTTAGGGGTAAGGGTTTGGACTTACTGGGATCATACTTGGGCGGGCGCAGACAGTTTGTCTCTGTAAATGGTCAGTCCTCTGTTGTCAAATCTTTAACTCATGGCGTCCCACAGGGGTCTGTCCTTGGGCCCTTGCTTTTCAACATAATGATAAATGACCTTCTTTGCATTTGGGAGAGGGGGTTGTTTGCTATGCAGATGACACTACTCTGATTGGGGTAAATGATAACTTAAATGTCCTGCAGGGCACTATGTCTCAGGCTCTCCAAATGGCCTCGGCGTGGTTCCGAGCTAACTTTCTCTTCCTGAATGAGAGTAAGACTCAGTCCATAATATTTAGTCTTAGACAGCATAAGCAAGATGTCATAAGCGTTAAACTACTTGGATTAATGTTGGATCCTAAGCTGGATTGGAATAGTCACATATCTTTAGTATGTAGTAGACTTTCCAGGGTTATTCACTTGCTCAGGAACTTGAAGAACTCTGTACCCACTGAATGGCTAAGAACTGCCTACCTTATTTTTTTCAGAGCATAATTCTTTATGGTTTAAGACTTTGGGGTGGCACTCCGGGAGTCGAGAGGGTTTTGACGCTCCAAAAGGCGACAGTCAGAATCTTGGCAGGTGCTGATTTTCTAGACCACTGCAAATCTATCATTATTTCTGAATCCGTTATGACAGTGTACAGTTTATATATTTACCAATCTCTTCTGTATACTAAGCAGGAGTCAGGCTCTCTCGAACTCCGAAGTGATATCCACCCTCAAAATACTAGGAGGAAGGACGACTTGAATGTACCCTATGTTAGATTAAGAAAGGTCCAATCTAGCTATTGTATACAGAGATACAAGTTGTTTAACAAACTCCCTTGTACAGCTCTGAACCTGTCGGAAGCAAAATTCAAAAAGGGGATGGAATCTCTTCTGTTGGCAAATCCGATTTACTCATTCAAAGAGTATTTTGAAATTTCACCTGGCCAAGTAAGTAAGTTTTTTAGCCAATGAGTGCCAATGTGTGATGATAAATAAGTTTTGTTTTTGTTTTTCAATTCTCTGCATGGTGTGTTGCAGGCTTAGGCTAAGATTGATGTAGCCTATTGACGTTTCCTTGTACATATTATGCTTTCAGGAAATAAATCATTCTCATTCTCTCATTCTCATTGCCCTAGGGAAGTAGCTATTACCGTAGGTGGAATATTAAGACCCAGACCCAGGACCTATATACTTTTTCATTTTTATGTCCCTAGCCGCCAAAAGCACTATTAGCTCACAAATAAGTTCACAAATCAGGAGACGGAATGAGACCAATTGTTTCATGCATTAATTCTCCGACTCATCTACTCTCAAAATAGTTAGTACCTAAATGGTTAGTAGAAAATCTAAAAATTTTAGAACCATTTCCCTCATCTTATCTTACTAATATTATAAATGTAAAAGTTTGTGTGTTTGTTTGTTTGAAGTTCAATCACGCAATAACTACTGGACGGATTGGGCTGAAATTTGGCATGATGATGGCTAACACTCCCGATTAACATACCGTATATGCCTATTCTTATCTCAAAAAAATTCCTATTCTTTCAGGGCCAAAAATTATAGTAACCCATTTTTACCCCATAAAACCTCCAATAAAACCCTGTTCCTACGTAATATTAAACGTAGAGGTTAACTGTAAGATAGGACCATGAGGTCCTAAGTTCGCCTCGAAGGATTTTCATTGCATTTCGTTTCGTTTCGTTTCTTTCATTTCCATTTCATTTCATTTTCATTTTCATTTTCATTTGATTTCATTTCCCATGGTCCGATCATGCTGGTTTGCGCGCTCATTCTAGTTTATCCTGCTCTACACCTTCAAACCAAATTTTATCAAAATCAAACCAAAATTACTCAAGTTATTGTGTTCACGGACACATCTTATGTACGTATGAAAGAGGATGTTTGGTTTGTATAGGTACCGGTAGCCTATTTGTTTGTAGGCCTATATACAGGGTGGGGCAGGGTCATCCCTAATTTTGAAAGTGCATTAAAAGATAACTAAAAATGTTAGAATCAAACTTCATATTGTGATTAAAAGGTTAGATCTGGGAGTTTATTTTAATATAACTTTAGGCTACTTGATTTTAAACAGCATATCCTGCAAGTGGTGTCACTAATCATAAATGCACTGCTGTCTTCTAGTTCTGGAGTTCAACATAACTCTGTGAAGCATTATTTGTTGTGGGATGCGGCCAACTTCTTGGCAAATTGCAACCTTCAATTCGTAGGCCAGTTTCTTAACTAAGCTACGCTAATATCGATTGAAAATGTCAATTAATAATTGATATATTTAACTAAGTATAGTATCAATTATAAAATGAAACTGTCATAACCTAACCTCACTAACCAAACTTGCTGGAAAGTTAAAAAATTGAATGAAGGTTTTCAAATTGAATCGATAGCTTCAATGGATATTAGCGTAGCCTAGTTAAGAAACTGTACTCGCAAAAAGAAAAACATTATTCAATTCCATGTAAGTAAGTTTCCATGTGGCTTCTAGTTGATAATATGGAAGTAACTTAACCCTCCGAGTGTCATGCGTCGCTGCAGCAACGCGTAACACACTTTGTGTAGTGTCATGCGTCGCTGCAGCGACTCACGAACACTGTTTACGGCAAAGGCTCTATGGCTGACTGAATCGGATTGAACTGGATCGAGTTAGGTATCGTTCTTTTCCTTAAAATTTAAGCTTTCTCCAGAGGTCTGTCTCAGCGCTGTATGTTCTCCGAGCCGATCGTAATTGTAGCAGACAGCTGACGTGCGTATTCGTAAACAGCTTGGTTATCCTCGGACCGATGACTGATGTGTTTTATTACGTTTATCATTGTTTTAGTGTTAAAAATCAAAAGTAGTGATATACGTGGTGCATTATAAGAAGATTTAAGTGATTTTGAAGGGCTGGTTGATGATCCTGAAGAAGTAGGTAGTGATATTGATGTAAATTATCAGCCAGATTCCTAGCTATGGTTAGGCTATGCATTCTTAGCTAAACGCAATGTACTGAAATCTGTTTTTCACTCATAACTTATTTAAGTTATTTGATAACTTACCTCACTATGTGATTATATATTTGTAATCCTCATAAAATTTAGAACAAAGTGGCTATTTTCAAATATTTATAGGCCTATAATTTATACAATTTCATTGAGCGCGAACTTATTTTTTTTTGAAAATTTTCCAAAATTTTTCTTCTACCCAAAAAATTCTTTTTAAACAAATGTTCTTTATGTTTTATATATAGGCAGAGGATACGCGTCCGGTAACCGGACGTGGATTAGACGTCCGGCAATTACTGTCATAACCTAACCTAACCAACCAAACTTGCTGATAGTGAAAAAATCGAATTAAGGTGAAATTCTTTCTCTATAAAAAAAATTATTAATGCCAAAAATTCTAATAAAAGATGTACAGTTAAGAATAAATGGTATTCAATGCAAAACTCTTCGACAAAAAGTTAAAGTCATCAATGGGATTCGAACCCTGGACCTCTTGTATATCAGCCGAGCACCTTATCCACTACACCACGAACACCGATGGCTGGTCATTGTATTGTTGTGGTAAAGGCGTTCCAGGCTCCCGCAACCCCATGACGTCATTGCCGTACGCCTTATCCACGTCCGGTTACCGGACGCGTATCCTCTATGTTATATATAATATTGAAGCCCATGATTTTCCAAACAAAATGGTAGGTATATTAATGAACAGTATAATTAACATTGTTTTTAAGCTTCTCAGATCCGTTTTAATAAAACCTTGCAAATGAGCTAAAAATAGGCAGACATTAAGGCCAAAACAAGGGACACTCGGAGGGTTAAAAGCAATAAACTTAAGCTTCTCACTTCCACCTTGGAATCGATGAGATATCACTGTTTAGAGTACCAGTATGCCTGATAAAGCGTCGGTAGGAATTTGGTTAACTTTTTATAAGTCAAAAGAAAATCTCACACTGGTTATGGTTTGGCTACAGGGTAGGGCTGGATTTTACCTAATGTCCCTTACCTTGAGATCTGAGGTTTCCTCTTCAATCTGTCCCTCACTAATGCTTGAATTAACACCAGAATCTTCTAGTTTTGCCGATGAATATTTTTGATACCACCATGTAATAATAATGGATAAAACTGTAATTAAAACACTCGCAATATAATAAACTGACAAATTGATATTGTGTATTGATAAATTTTCAAGTATTGAATCATTAATCATTCTATAACGTAGGCCTAATGTTAAAATAATATGTTTTATTTGATCAGAGTAAATAATTTCTGGCTAGTGAAAATTTGAAAATATCTCGGTAAAATAAACATTAGGCCTATATTTGTGTTAAGTACTGTGTGACTGTGAGTGAAGACTGAACTCTCGAAGAGTGAAAGTGAAGCTCAGACAGACGACAGAAGCAAGCAGATGCTACCTATAAAATAAATAAACAAAGAACAAAAAAAAAGTCAACAGCAACAAAACTAACTTAGCAGAAATATAGAAAATCACAAACATATGACAGCAAAAAAGCGCTTTACTCTTTTCTAATTGTCAGCAGGCAATAACATATACCATGAAACTTAAGAACATGCAGGTATGTAAGTAGGTAGGTCTCATGGTCTAATTAATGCAGGTTCATGGTGGAAGTTCCACCATGAATGCAGCAATGCAGGTAGTAATTAGCATAGACTAACCAATACTAACTTAAGGTTGCCTTGGTACATGCAGTTGTCTGCTTCCAATATTGAGTGGAGCTAGCATATTATTGAAGGTTATTATTAATATGTGCAATATAAATAAATGCTATTACCATTACTGAACAATTAAAAAGCATTTTACATTTTTTGGCCTCTGGGTCTGGTCCCCTTTTTACTTTCTCCCCCTATACATAGTATATGGTGAAAGTATTGTTTTCGTCAAAAATTTTGAGTTTGAGCTTTGAGTGGATATATCCGTTTTGGGTCCCCCTGGACCCCCAAAAAATGTTTTCACCACACTATGATGTTTTTAGCTGTTTTACATACGTAAATTGGTGGCTGAAAGTTACGATTTGCTGGCCATGCCAGCTCTGTCATCGGCTTTGGGGACCGAGCAGGTTTTTACATCCCTATGGCCGCAAAATCAGCTACCCACATACTTTCTTAAAACATGAATGCATATTAAATACACAATCAGTATCCATAGCATTGTAATAGAATTTTTTTATTGTCACCGCTGCCTAGCAACTACTGTATTTATTATTTATTTTGCTAATTCCTCAAATTATTTCTTCACATAACCTTAAAGTTGTAGTTGTGTTGACTGTTAGTGTACATTATTATTGTGTGGAATAGTGGTAATAGGGTATAGTGTGGTGAAAAAAATTATTCGTACCACGGGCCGAAATGGTTTTGCAGCTCTCGATCGATTTAAGTTCTCGACTTCGTCTTGAACTTAAAAAACTATCTCGAGCCGGCAAAACCTAATTTTCAGCCCTAGGTACGAAATATACTATTTCATTACACTGTCTCAAAATCAGCTGTCTTACGGATCATGTTGAGTCCCTAAAGATAGCTTTTTGCGGACTAGTCCGTAAAATTTTACGGACTCGAATCATATGGTTATATTTTCACGTTCCATATGGTTATGTCTAAGCTTATTATCTTATTTCAAAAACAAATCAGCTGTTCTGATCTTTTGACATGCTTCAACAATATAAACAAACTTTGTTTGTTTCTTACATAACCTAATTCATAAGGTGTTGGTTATATTTTGTATTTTCTGCTATAATATATGACAATGTAATGAAAAATATTGTTCGTGAACTCGTCCTAAAATTCTTTTTTGCGACTTAATCAAATTTCCGGACTCGACAAAGCCTCGTCCGTTAAACACGGTATCGTCCCAAAAAGACCTATACTTTAGGGACTAGTAACGAAAACTACTATTTCGAAGTGGTGGGGAGTGATGTCTGTGTGTGTGGATATGTACAGAACTACCGAACCTGTGGTCCGATTTTGATGAAATTTGGTATGTTGGTAAGGTTATCTTCAAACTTTTTTAATTTTGATTTTTAATGGGGATTTTCCCATAAAAGCTCATAAAATAACGGATATATACAATTTTCTCAAAAATGGCCTGAACAATTTTGATAAAAATTTAGTATGTTATAGTCCTTTAGATTCTGAACATAATGGTACAAATCCCATTACTGTAAAAATTACGGTTCAAAAGTGATTGTACTTGTGTTACTTTCCCATAAAAATCCCATAAAATTACTAAAAATAAGATTTTAGAAAAAAATCCGGGTTTGATTCAAATTAATATGTTATGGGCCTTATAATTCGAAACAAAATAATGCAACCCCCATTACTGTAACGATTACGGTTCAAAAGTTAATGCAACTTTTGTGATTTCTTCCTACAATATTACCATAGTTACTCCCACCAAACGCTTCCTCTACACCACCGAGGCCGATGACTCAATACCGTATCGTTGCGGTAATGGTGTTCCCTCAAGAGAAGAGATCTGACAGCTGACGTCATCGAAGGCTCTTCTATACCTACCTTGAGTAAATACCGTGAAAAGTCGTCATATAAGCAACTAACACTAACTTCCAAATCAACTGATATGCGGACGTGTGTAGGTGTGTAGCCAGAAGGTGAGTCAGCCATCTGTATGGTCAGACAGGCCTAAGAAGGCACTTGGTAGATTAGGTAAATAGATAGAAAACGCTCTACTATTTTCGTAATAAATAATATATACGTAAATGTGTACCATAGGTACGATCAGGGCAACTCTCATGTAGCTGGTGTTTCGGTGGTAATGTTTGTAAAATGGATTTTTCACCCGTAATAAGCCCACTTTCCTTAACCGTCCATACCGAGCAAAAGAGTGCATTCAAGCAAAGAAAGACCCAACTAAAAATCACACAATCGACAACCGGAGCCGGTAAACCGTAACTGACAAAGCAGTCGCAGAGACAGTTAAACGTGGTTATAAACACAATGGAATTAATGTGGTTACATCAATAAAACTTAATTCTTATTCTACATGCACGGCATTTGTTCAAATTCAAATCTCTTTATTTTTGACAGTGAGAAAGTGGATATAATTGCATCAATAAGTATTTTTCATAAAACTAGTAAAACAACAGATTCTTATAGACAAAATATAAAAATACAAATCATTGTTACAGTAATATAAATCACAACAGACATAAAAAGTCCACGGCACTGTAGCAACATCGTCATCGTGACCAAAGAAGAGTCCTATAATAGTGTCCTTTACCAAAATTTTCCGCATGCTGTAGTTTCTATCTCCAGAGGAACTGGTAGTGCATTGAACTGTTTAATGCCATTGTAAAATAAATGGTTTTCAAAAAAATCTATGTTTAGGATGTCTAATATTGAACCGGCTTCTTATATCAATGTCTAGGTAAGT
Source organism: Macrosteles quadrilineatus (assembly GCF_028750875.1). Lineage (NCBI taxonomy): Eukaryota > Metazoa > Arthropoda > Insecta > Hemiptera > Cicadellidae > Macrosteles > Macrosteles quadrilineatus. Next base: position 17,376,723 of record NW_026542602.1, read on the forward strand.
CTGAGGTAAACCGCAGGAGATAGAGTGAGACAGATTTTGGAACAGGTCAACATTTTTCTGAACAAATACGAGACGGTTCAAGTTATACATGTACGGAAAAGTAAGAACTTTATTCTTAACAAACGTTTTTTACAGGAAAATTTACGACGCTTCTTAAAAACTGTTCTGATGGTTTTCTTTTGCAATTTTAAGACTTTTAAATCACTCATGTCCCCAAATCGCAGCTGCGTATGATAGAAGAGGTAAAAATTCGTAGTAAGTCTCTACTAGTACTTTTCTTTTATCCCAAAAATTTAGGATTTCTGGACAAACAGATTTTATATTTCAGAAAAGTATTTTTCAATAATATTATGGAATTGAGTCGTATATCAATGTTTCGCCAGATTTTATATGGTATTATATCAATATCATACTACTGGCTTTCAAACATCCAACCCCTTTTGATTACCATCTCATTCTCGTGAATCATGATTGGTCTCTAAACAAAGCGAATGTCAAATTCCCTCTAAAATGCCATGTTTGAATTTGCCGCTGAAAATATTTATCGAACAAATTAACGTCTAGAAAACAATTATTACTAGTTTTATTTATTGAAAACTTAAAATTTTTTTTATTCATCTATATAAGATGTTTAAACTTAAATCTTCAATTCTTACAATTAAAAATCAACTAAGGTGTAAGTTATTTTTTTTTGTAATTGGGGCTAGCCTATTCTTATTCGTGAAGGACACGGACATGTTTATGTTATTTTCCCTCTACTAGTTTTCTTTCTTTCATCGTTTCATTTCATATTCCATTGGCATCAACGACACGTTGTATGCACCATTAGTTTAATAATTTAGCTACCAAAACTAACAGTTCCTTTTCATCTAGTTTCTTTTTCTTACTATTACATCCTTCGTTAATTATACTTACAAAATCATGCCAAACGCTACTGTTGAAATGTACATCCCCAACAAGGAAAATGCTAATCTAACAGAAGACTGTGAAATGCCTCTCTCAACAAAGAAGGTACGTAGTTGAGCAGAAAGGAATGGCAAATTAAGTCAAAAAGATTCAAGTCTAGCAATATTACTTTTTTAATGCTGTAAACTTAAATACCATACTTTGCATTGTTTCAGGTGGACCCAACCTTCAGTCCTAGTAAGAGTGTGGCCAGTCTTGCCCTGAGAGACACCACAAACATTATTAAGACAGACAAAACCAATGTAAGTAGCCTAGGAAAGTTGTAGTTTTGTAATCAAGTGTCCTGGTCTATAGGCCCTAACTTTTGTGGTTTCTGATTTATTTAACATAGCCTAAGTTACTTGTACAGTAGTAAGCCCGTTCGTAGTAAGCTTCGCACCTTGGTTGTCATCTTGTACTTCTATCTTCATTCTTTCAAGTGCTCCTTGTCCATACTCTCATTGTGTTACCACCTAGGCCTAGTAAGTTACAGAATGGGCGCCATTCTTATTAGGCCTAACTTAGTTATTAAAAGTCGCCAAATATAGGCCTTAGTGTTGATTTTAGGAAAGTTCAATATACTTTCTTATTGCACGGAGTAGGCATACTTTAATACTTTTCGGTGAAATGGCAACCATACAAAGTAGGTAGGGCCTAAATATGTTTGTAGGACTTTTCTTGTTTTTTTATGAATCAAACGATACCAGAAGAGTCATACAAAATCATGGTAACCTAACTGCTGTAACACGCTGTATAGGCTAAGGGTTGCCTCCCGTATAATACGAAAGTACCAAGTTCAATTAATTCTAAACTCTTGTTGCTCGGGTAGGGGATTAACCCAAACCTCTCTTACCTTACCCTCACCACTAGGCTGCACAGCCTACCCATTTCTTCTCATCCAGGCCGTAATGAATTTGTTCAGGCGATGAGCGCATTTATTGTACATTGTTATTAAACTTAATAGGGTGATTTAACTAAGTTACTTCAACAACACTTTTTTATTGTACGACAAATGACAATTCTTTATTGCACATAACATCTGATTCAATTATTACAAACGTAATACACAGGCAGGTACATTGTCAAGGTTTCTAATAAATAAGGAATTCTAAATATATAAAATACCCCCGCCGCAGCAAACCTGCAGACTAAGCGAATTTCCATTTCCCTGAATGGATTTACACTAAAATGTCTCCTTAAAATTATCACATTTATTCCCTATTTAAATAGAATCAGTTTAAAACATACTTAGGTTTGCTGCAACAGGGAGGGTAAAAGTGTTTTTTATGTAAAATGTTAATAGTTAGTAAGAAATAAAAACATTTTCCAAATTTGGGCAAAATATGTTTATAAACAAGCAAACTACAACAGTTTACTTATTCTCCATAAGAATAACATGGGAATTTTAAATTTACAATTTTTTGGAATTTTCTCCGTAACCATTAGGCGCATTATAACGCTTCAATATACTAAATTATTTGTTTTTTTAAGCTCTACAAAATAGTTTCGAAAGAAATTGCAAAATTTTATGTTTTTTGGGTCAAAAATGGGAAAAACCCATTTTTACCCCATAACAGCCCCCATAAACCCCCGTTCCCATGGTCCGATCATGCTGGTTCGCGAACTCGTTCGAATAAACGTAGGTTTACACGTTTGTACCAAATTTCATCAAAATCGGATCATTTTTGCTCGAGTTATCGCGCTAACGGACACATATATATATATATATATATATATATATAAATTTTGTTATTGTATACATCAATGAGGGCTACTTTAAATGTTACTAAGCAAATCAAAATACCACAGTACCCTAAAAACATTTTATTTTATATTACTTACATGTTTCGGACATTAATGCCATGATCACAGTATAGTATATAACCTATATACTATATATATTATATACTATACTGTGATCATGGCATTAATGTCCGAAACATGTAAGTAATATAAAATAAAATGTTTTTAGGGTACTGTGGTATTTTGATTTGCTTAGTAATATATATAAATATATATATAAATATATATATATATGAATTTGAACGGATGGTGTTTTTGACCTCTAGGGACCTCAAAACGAAAAAAAAAATCGGTCCCGGGTCCAGGTCTTACCGTGAGTACTACGGTAATAGCTTATTCCCTATATGGGAAATTCGCTAAAACCTAAGATTTAGCCAGGAAGATACCCCTACAAAAGCTACAACATGGTGGAACTGTTTATGTTAGGAGAGGTTGATTAGAGAACGGGTGTCTGTTACCAGGAGTCATTGAAAAATTCCTTGAGAGTGTAATATGCTTTTTCTATTAAATTCCATGTTGATGGCCCCTGGATTACTTTATATGACTATAATAATGGTATACCTCGTCAAGTAATCCAAATGTTGTTTGAGGTTAACAACCTACATGTTTCTAAACTAAACACGTTAGAGGAGTTTGAAATTTACAAATTGTACCACGACAACACTGCCAGTGGACATATCCTCAAACGAAAAACTGCAGTTCCAGTCACACTCTATTTTCAATGTGCTAATTCACCAAAATAACCGGCCACCTGACCTTTGTCCTACTCTACTGATAACATGGACAACAACGAGGAAGGAGTCTGAGACTGCAGTCTATTACCTGCGCCGGGACCGTCCGTGTCGTGTGCGTGTGATAGGCCTATCAATGTCAATTAAATGTTTACTTTGTCTTTCCGTAATTAAATGTTCGTATTCGTGTATTTATTGTGTGCGTGTGACATCGATGTCTTCGTTTTTGTAACCCTGACGATGCCGTATTTACGGCGAAACATGTAGGTTGTTAACCTCAAACAACATTTGGATTACTTGACGAGGTATAGTACCATTATTATAGTCATGCTTTTTCTGCTAGAACAGTTTTGATTTTGTCTGTAAATTTTGCTAAGTTTAATGCTTTGACAGTCGGTCGCCAGTTTTTAGCCGTCCACGCGCCTTAATGTTTTTGTGTCGTGTCCGTGTTTTGTATTGTATGTACTATTTATTAAACTTTGACGCAATGAAAATGTAGAAACCACGTAAAAAATGTAAATAGTTCAGATTAGTGTATGATGACTACGCACCCGACGATGGAGTTATCTCCAAAATGGCCGTAGTGCTCAATTTACAGGATTGCAAAGACTGTAAGTAACCTTTATAGTTATATTTTTACAAACATAGCTTCAAGGTTAAGAGGGGTTACAGTAGAGTGCTTCCCTATTATTCTGAAATTGATGTTTTGATTGAAACTGGACTCAGCTGTCCTTAATCCTCCAGAAAGACTATTTTTAGGCGGTTTAATTCCGTCATGTTTAATTCCGATATGGTCTGCTGTGTTGGCCGAGGCTGCCTTTTGGTAATAGTAACCTAGGTCTTTAGCAAATTAAGTTATAGGATATTTTTTTTTTTTTTTTTTTTTTTAAAGAGGTTGGCGGCCTCTTTTAACCTTGCATTTGCCCGTCCACATAGACTATGCGCCCGTGCGTGGATCATTTACAGCAAAGCAAGGAGTGAGCCGGTACAGTACAAAGGTGAACTGTACTGATAAAATGTTATCGGCAGTGACCAGGATCCGAACCCACGACATCGCTGCCTTGGGCCCGAAGTCTGCGACGCTACCGACTGAGCCACCGACTCACTAAAGCCATATTAAGTCACAGCATATTACAGGGTGCCTACCGCCCCTACCGGTCACGGAAATCATGGAAAAAGTCACTGATTTTATTAAGGGTTCATGGAAGTCACTGAAAAGAAACAAATTTTCACTGTTTTTGTAAGGTCTCAAAAGTCACAGAAAAAAATCAGGCCTTGTTGACATAAGTTCTCTAGGCCTGTCTTTTGTTTTGTCCCATGCTACAGTCAATGATAAAATTCATTATACTGTACATAATCAGTGAGAGTGAAAATATTTTAGGAGCAGGCAACCAGCTCAAATTGTTACAGCACAAAATATTGTACATGCTTGACTATCACATGTTCATAGAAGAGAATTTGATTTTGGTTCCAAAGGTTGTGCATTTTCTTTATTGTGTGCGTTGTCCCCCCCCCCCCCCCCCCCCACCCGAAGTCACTGAAATTTTGCGTGATCGACTGGTAGACACCCCCCAAATTTGATTCCAAGTGTTAAAAGTTGAAATAAAAAACCGGATGAAATGATATTCCTCAGGGAGAATTTTTGGAAAATACCTTCGAGGAAATAAATTCAGCAAAATTTATTTATTTATTTCCTTAGGGAAATAAATTTGAGGGGAACTCCAATCAGGTAAACGTAAATTCGCGTATTATGTGCAGGTTCGCTGCAGCGGGGGTATTTTAATTTAAAAGCAAGTACACTAACAATCATATTTTAATGTTCAGTCTACATTCTTTTAAGTTACTGTACCGCATGTTTTATGTAGATCTTAGGAAAAAGGTAGTATGCAATCCAGTGACCCTGCCTCAGTTGGTTTCTTAGTTATCATGAATTTTTTTTACTAAATCAAGATAAAAAAAAGATGTCAAGTTACATCTGATGTTTGTAGGTTAGATATTGTTAGTATAGTTTTAGGTAGGTACATTTGGTAAATATTATAGCCTACAGCATTTGTAGTAAATTTAGTCAGCAAAATGATCTAGGAAGGAATTCTGTTGTTTAGTTATGTAAATATTATAACTCCATAGTAAGTTAAAGCTATTTTTTTAACAAGATGTTATGTAACTTAATTAGTTTTTGCTGTGTTTGGGAAGTGTATGAATAATTTACATTTTAGCTCAATAAATCATGTTTTTATTTTTTTCTTAAAGTATCATAGGTTATGCTATTTATTAACTAGCATCTGAAATCAAAATGCTCCAGTAGACTAGCCCTTACCTAAGATATTGATTCGGGCCTACTTCTGTCTGAGCCATACAAAAGCCACCACAAGGAGCCAAGGGCATTAATGAATCCATCCTTGACAAAATGTATTTCATAATATTGCAACCAAAACTTAACCAGCGGCATTTACACTATACAACTTGTTTTTTAAGTTGTTATGTGTTTTTCAAACATGTTTAATACAATTTTGTTTTAAAAACGATCGGGTTCAATACCGAAACATAGCTTTCATACATTCTCCTATAGCTAACTGCAATGACGTTTATCTTATTTACTAAACTTAACCTTAACTCCTTACCTATGGTGTTATTAAAGTGGAAAATGTAGAGGTTTTAACTGGTGGCCTAACATCTTAATGTACTCAGTTTTTTTGTCGTTTGTATCGTTGTTTATAGTCTATCACAGCATTAAGATAATGGTTTTAACGAGTGATTGAAATATATTTCTCTTGTATTTTTTATGTTTAAAAAGCTTATTGTCACTAAGCAAATTGAGACCATTTAGGCAAGTTAAAGTAATAACATTATGTAAGGCTATTTTGCCTTTGGTAGCCTCGGCATTATTCAGAGTTTTGATATGTTAATACCGTAACTCACACATAATGGCTGTTTTAATCATAATTAACTTAGACCATGGTAAAATACGCACATAGTGGCGTCCCTATCTTAAATAGGAATTGATTTTATTATAACTCAATAACTCCTTTATTCAACCAAAGTTAAAAAAACAGATTTGCATTGGTCATGTCAAACAAAATACATCTTTATGTCTAAAAATTGAAATAAAACAATTGTTCTTAAATCAAACAAGATAGGCCTATATTATTTTAAGTTAATTGATTGGTTGATTAACCAGAATATACTAAAAGTAAAACACTTAATATATTTCTTATGACAATTATTTTTAAATATAAAAAAATATATCTCACTACCCTTAATAGTTTAAACATGGACCCAAAATGTTTTAATTTGTAGGCCTACATTAATGTATCTTAATTTGTAAAATATTCCTCTTAATAGTCATATGCCCTAATGGTTTTAGTTACAGCAATTATATTTACAACACTGATAAAAATCTCAATTATTTTTCCAGTATTTAAAACAAGACTGGCTCATAAACTTGAAGTCACCCCAATTCTTCAGGAGGTTTAAGTCATGTGAAATAAACAAATCTAAATATTTTTGCAGGTAACTACTCACAGGCTACTTACTACAGTGCTCTTAAATGCCATTTGTCGTGAAGTTAACAAAACAGAAGATGAATTGTTGTTTAAATATTGCTGTAAGAAAGGTGTAGGCCCATAGTTTTTCTTGGTAGTTATTGTTTTAACTAGTAAGTTGCGTTGTCATGCAGGTTGTTAAGAAGCTGGCCACGAGTGAGCCGGCCTTTGACCCCCAGCTGGAGCCTTTGCTACGAGAAAATCCGCGCAGGTTCGTGGTTTTCCCCATCGAATATCATGATATCTGGCTTATGTACAAAAAGGCTGAGGCCTCATTCTGGACGGCAGAAGAAGTCGATCTTACAAAGGTAACTTATACAAACTTAGATAAGGTTTGTTTAAATAAATGCAGATTATTTGCAACTCATCTTCAATTATTAGTTGCTTTACTTTAAGAGTTTAAGATTAGTTTTTTTAAAGTTTAACAAAATGTGTCTCTCTATAACTAATTGTCTGACAGCAAAACCTTATACTATAGTTTTAAAATAACGCCTGCAATACTTCGCAATTGCTCGAATTCGAGCAACAGGTACACTAGTATTGATAAAACGAGTTGCTGTACCAATAGTAAACAAAGAATTCTTATTATTATTAATATTTTTGCTCAATATATAGGCCTACATATCTATATATATAAAAGGCAAAGCCCTCACTGACTGACTGACTGACTGACTCACTCACTCATCACTAATCCCACTTCCCATTTACCTAGGAGGCTGAAATTTGGTACACTGATTCTTTAGGCATTAAATAGGAAAACTAAGTAGTTTTTATTCTGATCGGACTCTCGGGCTCCGCCCCAGTGGCTCGGGAGTTTCCCAGGTTAACCTTATGAGTACTCATATTTAAATGGAATTAATGAATCTTAACAGCTGTTTCAATTAAACAAGTTGGTTCTGTTCTATGATGTGCAATAGCATTAAAGTTACGACGATTGCCAACAGGGTGCAGCACTATTATTTTTTTTTTAATTTATGACAGCTAATTTGCAACCAAAAGGTGATTGAGCGTAGCGAACGAACTTCAACCTGGAGGCGAGTTAGCGTAGCGAACGAGCTAACCTGAATCACAGAAAACGTACTACTATCCCTGAAGGCAAGTGAGCGCCTTTGGGATCAACTTCAATGCAACAAATAGAGAAACATCACTCAATAACGGCTGAACGCATTTCAGCCAAACTTAACAAAATTACTTAGACTAATAGAGAGATGGTTTTTAAACAAACAAATTTCAATTAGATAATGCTAATGCAATTTAAAACGAACTTAAAATTTCCAATTTTTAACATTAGGCTTATGGGACTAAAGTAGCCATATGACAGTTTTTTGTTTACAAGAAAAATGTAAACAAGAAAATCATAAGGTATTTCTGAACTTTCTAGACTTTTCTTTTAAACGTTTTTAAATCATTCCTATGATCTTAATAAACAAGAAAATACCATTAAAACATTTTTTAAGGCGCGGAATTCACTACAAATTGCGAAAATAGACGGAACTAATTTCTCAATGCGCGGAGCATATCGAAGTGACTACTTACTCTTGGGCACCTATTTGTGTTGCCAGCTGATTAGAAACAGTCAATGTTAGAAATAAGGATTTAATAAGCGATATATCGAACCGCATCGAAATCGGAGCTCCAACCTAAACCTTCAACCAGGACGTGATTGAACCATGCGAACGAGCTCACTTATGAAGTAAAACGGGGCAAAGCCCGCGGGTACAGCTAGTCAATATATATATTTATAAAATATCAATAAGCTCTGCTCTAGGTATATTTTATCATATATTTTTTTCAATAGTAAAAATACACATAATTATAACAACACACATTTCAATTCAAAATTACAACATATCTGTTTATTTACACTTTTTATCTTGGAGATTACGTGAGTGATAGTCATTGAACAGCAAGCCGCTCCATTAAGATTTACTCAATGATTTATTACATAATGTAACGTAACTTCCCATTTATTAAAGTTGTTTTCTAGCGGCGAATCTTTTTTTAAAGTACTGAAACATAAATAGTAGTAATGTATTATTTATTTTTAGTTTATATTATAGCCTAAACATGTCTAAAAAAGACTTATTTTAGCCTTTTGTTGTTTGTATTGTGTAGGTTACATCTGTGTAACCACAAACATGACCCCTAACACATGATCCAGTTTAGTTAATAGATACTTTGTTCGATCAGTAGTTATGCAGTAAAAACTTTTTGATTGCTAATCATTCCTAGTCCCAGTTTTTATTGTATATGTCGCTTCTATGTGTAAAGAACGGCATTGTAAAATCCCAAGAATTGTTCTGTCTCAAACAATCTCACTGTGCCATTTTATAATAATAATTTATCAAACATGTAAGTTTTGGCAGTATGATATCTAACTAAATTATGATTTTTACAGGACATACCCGATTGGGAGAAACTGAACGAAGGAGAACGCCATTTTATCTCCCATGTGCTTGCTTTCTTTGCAGCTTCTGATGGCATCGTCAACGAGAACCTTGTTGAGAGGTAATTACACTTTTCCATTTATTTGGCTGTAAAATTTACACTTTTCATCAACTGTTATATAATCTTATAGACCTATCCTCTGTGATTAATGGTTGAGACACAAATTTGGGTTGTTGACAGTTGTGATTGTCTACTGAATAAAACCAAATTACAATTAGCTTTAAAATTGTTGGTTAGGGTAGGTCAGGTAATCTACCCTAACCAAACCTAACTGTATCTATCCAAAACTAGTTTTTGAATGAAAAACCGTTGCATTTTCATTTACCAAAAATAAAAATAAAAATTAAACTATTATAGCCTATTCAAGTTCTGATTTCCTAAATTCTTAAGGAAAATTGAAGACGATATAAGTATTTTAAATAATTGTAAGAAAAGCAGTGATGAATACTTATGAAGAGTCATATTTATAAGGGAAAATGTGATTATATAAATACTAGCGAATTAACGAATAAATACGTTTTAACTCCAGTTGTACTTTTTAGAAACTTCTTGGCCCGAATTTTTGATAGCTAATAAGTAGGGACACCATTGAGATTCTTGTCATTTTCTTATTGGGCTTGAAAGTGTTCAATCAAAATCAATCATCACTACCATATTTTGTATACAGGGTGTCCCACGAAGAGCTTTAAACATTTGATTTTATATTACTTGCCCATTTATGCACCAAAAATGTTGAAACCTTGCACATTTAATGTTAATAAAGTAAGTTTTGAAAATATTCTGGGAAAATTTCAGCTCCCTAACCCTTGTAGAAACAAAATCGTTCAAAATGGTGTTTTTGGTTTTGTAAACTAATTTTATCACCACATTCTAGGGAAATGAGGCTTTTCAATAAGGACACTAGAACACAGGCTAATGAAAAACCTAAAATCCTAATGGTTTTCCCATTTAACTCACACGATACCAGTTTCCTATCTGCGTTGTATATGCAATTACGATAAACAAAGGTCAGGGACAAACCTTTATGAAGGTTGCACTGAAGCTCCCAAAACCGGTCTTCTCGCAGCATGGGCAACTATATATTGCACTCAGTCGTGCAAAAAGTTATATTCGACGCAACAAGGGCTTTCATTAGGTACAGAAACAGAGAAACAATTTGTTGACGGTGAAAGTTCCATCCATAAAACTAATGTCGTTTTTAAAGAGATTTTGTAAACATTTATCTTAATTATTTAAAACATGTTTTATATGTAGCTTTATTTTTCTGTCATTGATTAGCTTTAATACCAAATAATTTTCATTCAAACATTCAAAATATCCTAATTTATTATTCTTGCGAATTAACACGGGTTCACCTAGTTAGACTTATTTTATGTACTTTCTATTAAAAAACTATTACAGTCTAGATGTATTTGTTCAGTTCTTTCACCTAAGTTTTCTTTAGCCTGTTTTGAACAGCTGATGATTTTAAAATGATTAATAATATTGTAAAAATAAATATTCCTTTCTGTTCTTCTTGTTAACATGGTTTAATTTTTTTTTCTCTCTTAATATTTCATTAATACTCACAAACACTCCACATTATTGGGCCTGAAAATTAGTTTTTCTCTGTGCCGTTGCTGAGCGCCGAGTTTACACTAACATTTTTTTTTCAAAAGGTTAAAAAACTGTAGTAATAGGTTCTATGGTAGGCTTACATGGTAGTGATAAAGTTAAATTGTTTCAGTGCAATTTCACTAAAACTTTATAGACTAAAATAAAACATACCTCGTCTTGCAGTTCAAATAGTGTGTTTTTTTAATCCACTACATGTTTCGCCATGTTGGCATTTTCAAGTAGTACACAGAAACATTGAAACATTATACCATCCGAATTGGACTTGTCAAGTTGTAGAAATTTACATTTACACATAAATTTACACATAAATTTCTACAAGTTGACAAGTCCAATTCGGATGGTATAATGTTTCAATGTTTCTGTGTACTACTTGAAAATGCCAACATGGCGAAACATGTAGTGGATTAAAAAAACACACTATTTGAACTGCAAGACGAGGTATGTTTTATTTTAGTCTATACTAAGCAGTTCAGGGGCTAAAAAATGGAATTTAAAACTTTATAAATCACAAAAATATTTGAGTTCATTTTTTTCCCTACAACTTCACCAAAAAATAAGAAATAATACTATTAGAACTTGGGAATTTATCAATCCTCTCTCTGTTGGATTGGGGAGAAGCAATTTTCTGCAGTAAAAACAATGATTTTTATTTTTTGTAGCAGTGATCTAAGTTCTAGTTTAGCCAGCATTATTTAAACTATTCATGATATGGATCCAACTCCTTTTACCATAAGATAGTTTATATAAAAATCTAAAAAATTGTCTCTAAATTTATCTAATCTGCAGATTTGTAGCAGTGGTTAGAAAAAGTAATTCAAGTGTATCCATCAAGATCATAGATTTTTTAATTCCTAGTAAAAAAACTATATCCCTTTCCTACCAAAACCTCTCTTCCCAACTAAACCTTCCATAGTTAACGATTATGTCAGGGACAGTAAATTATTCTAACTGTTGTGTATATTGGGAAGTTGTTATATTTCTTGTGCTTGGGTGGACTCTCCTAGTCAAGTCAGGTAAGCCTGCTCCAGACGACACGTTGGCCTTTGTTCTTTACGTTACATCTTTAACCTACGGATTTGTAATGTTCTAATTTGATCCGTAGGTTCAGTCAGGAGGTGCAGGTTACTGAAGCAAGATGTTTCTACGGCTTCCAGATCGCAATGGAGAACATACACTCCGAAATGTACAGTCTACTGATCGACACGTACATCAAGGACTCCAAGGAGAGGTGAGTGCAGTTAAAGAAGAGACACTGTCACAACTAAACCTTCCTGTTGACTGATAACTAGTGATGATGTGTCGATACCAAAATTTATCAATTCTCGATATCAATACCATTCTTATTTTTAATTTTACCAAATTTTCTAGATGAATTGGTTACTTTAATAACCCCTCTCTTCCATTGGGTAATTTTGGGGTAACGGGGTGTTTTTTCAGTAAAGAAAAAAATTATGCAGCAATTAAAAATTCCGATTATCCCCTGTGTTCCTGTATGTATAACGTCTCTGGCAAAATTCTGACCTTCTCCCACAGTTGTATGGACTTCATCGTCTCCTGTGATCGCAGCAAATCCTAATTGTTTCCTACGCTCATGTAGACATCATCGTCTTCTTTTTATCGCAGCAAAATTCTGATAATTTCTGGTGCTTGTCTGGACATAGTGGACATATCATTGTCTCCCGTGTTCATAGACAATAAACTCCTGAAGTAATGTATATATTTATTACATATTGTAGTTAGCGTCAAACTAGACGGTTTCAACATATAATTAATTAATTAAGTAAATTTTCTGGCTGGTTAATCAACTTAAAAATATCAAAGTGGAGGATGGGAGGACTTTTTCTATTTTTTTCTTTTTTTAAATTATTATTGCCTTAGTAGATGATCACTTACCTAGTTCAAAACTATCCTACGTCATTTTTATTGCCTACATATTTTTAATTTCCCAATAAAACACCGGTTTTTGGAACTTTTTGCGACATTACAGTACAGATATTCATAAACATTATAAATGTATTCATAAATTTATTCAAAAATGTACAAGTAGGCCTACAATGAATTGTCTATTCACAATATTTTAAATTGTAAAATCCCTCAAAGGAGTAAATTGCTTTTTCTACTAGGAATTTCTTTAGTTTAAAGTGAAACATCCTACTATTACATTCATTTTTTATATCTTTTGGTAAAAATATCTTTTGGCTTTGAACTCACAGTTTTAGCTAATTCACATTTTCATTGTCTGTTCTAAATTTGATTAGGCTACTGGTTCTCATGATTTCTTTTGCTCTAGGGAGTTTCTGTTCAATGCAATCGAAACAATGCCTTGTGTAAAGCGCAAAGCTGACTGGGCTCTGCAGTGGATTGCCAGTGATACGGCTACGTTCGGTGAGCGAGTTGTCGCGTTTGCAGCTGTCGAAGGGATTTTCTTCTCCGGCAGCTTTGCTTCCATCTTTTGGCTGAAGAAACGAGGGCTCATGCCTGGTTTGACCTTTAGCAACGAACTCATTTCTCGTGATGAGGTTTGTACCTTATTCTTTTTGATCTAAATTGTAGCTGTGGAAATGGTGTTAATTTAGTTCACATTTTATATGGGTGTTGTAAATATACATTTCATCCATTTTTTAAATGTTTTTTTATCAGGGTGTTACAATCTGTTGTCCTACAGTTTATGGACAAATTTAACTAAATAAGTTTAGGAAAATGTATGTCTTTACCTCAATAGTAGTTAGTGGGACAGGCTACAAATGCGTGGCAGAGGGGGTTTACGTCCTAGTGCCTGCGACTAAATTTTACCACTACACTTAAGTCTTGTACCATGCCACTTTCCCCTTACCTTTTCTTTCAAAGGCAAAGTTAAAGAGGCCAACCTAAAAATATATACATTTTCATTTTGAATGTATAACATCTAATTAAACTTATTTCCAGGGCTTGCACTGCGACTTTGCCTGCCTCATGTTCAAGCACCTGGTTCAGAAGCCGTCCGAGGAGCGAGTACAGTCTATAGTCAAGGAGGCTGTGGTCATAGAACAGGAGTTTCTCACGGCTGCGCTTCCAGTCAGTCTCATCGGAATGAACTGCGACCTCATGAAGCAGTACATTGAGTACGTGGCTGACCGCCTTCTCTATGAACTCAAGTGCTCAAAGGTTAGTGAGATATTTCACTTTAGTTGGATTTTTTACTGTTGTATTATAAATATCACTTAGTTTAAATACAAAGTTGGGAAATTTGTTAAGGGCCATAGTTTTACAAGAAACAGTATCAACAAGTTCAAGTTTATGGATTGAATAAGTTTATCATCAAGTTTATGGCTTGAATTGCTGCTTATTTTGTTCACAAACCAATGCATTAGGCCTAACGTCTTGTTCGTAGTGTATATTTTGAGTTATAAGTTTACTTAAAACTTGAAAAGATGATTTTTTTTTTCAAGTTAATTTAGTATTTTTTTACACTTAAATATCATTTGTCTTTGACTAATTTTGGAGTACTTAAAAAAAACTAAATTAGTTTAACTTAAGCTAGGTTAACTTATGAAATATTTATTTTTCTATTTATTAAGTAACAAACAATACTTAGTAATTGTTTCAAATAATAAATCATGTTGGTTCTTTGCAGGTCTACAACTCAGAAAACCCATTTGACTTCATGGAAAACATTTCACTGGAAGGAAAGACAAACTTTTTTGAAAAACGAGTTGGAGAGTACAAGAAAAGTGGAGTGATGGATGAGAGAAGCGAGAACGTCTTTGCCACAGAAGCCGATTTTTAAAACAGCGTTCCACCATAACATAGTGTCTTTCAAACAAACCAATGCTGCCTTTTAATTATTAAGTTCTTTATTTTAATTTGAAAACAAGCAATAACTTCAGTTGTGTACTTACAACCTGAGTTGCGAATTTACTATTCCGATAAATTGTATCATCCTCGGTTTCTTGAGTCTTGTGTTTAAACATGAAGTATGATTCCTGGGAATAATTAATCTATATAGTTAATCTGTAAGAATAGTTAATCTGTGGCCAGTTAATTTTGTCATTTTATTTTTCAAATTTTTCTGTTGGAGGAGTTAATTTAGCAAATTTGTAATTTTGTCTGTTGTAGTTGTAAAGTTTGTGAATAATGGTCAATTGTCTTGTATGTAATAAATAGCAAAGAACACTAATATACATAATAATTGTAAATTAACGTGTGAAGTTATATTGTAGTACGATCGCCTGACAGCGTAGTATGTCAGTATAAAACTATGTATACTTTCTGAAAGGAAACTATACTTTTCAGTATTTTAATTGTGATTTGTATATTTCTCTATATTAAAGAAGCTTTTGTACACAAATTCTTGTATAAGTTTTATTTTCCTCCAACTTAAATAGTTTTACAACACTTGGTTAACAAAATTGTACAAATACCATTTCCGCAAAATTTACGATTCAAAATTTATTGTGACTTATATTATTTTCTCATTTAAAAAATCTGATTTTAGAAAAAAACCAGTTTTGATTACAATTAGAATGTTATGGTCCTTTAAATTCTGAACAAATTGGTACAAATACCATTTCCTTAAACATTACGGTTCAAAAGGTATTGTAACTTATATTATTTTCCCTTAAAACACCATAAAAAACAGAAAATTAAATTTAGCCATGAAACCGGTTTTAATTAAAATTAATGTGAATTGATAATTATAAAAATACCCCTACCACAGCAAACCTGCAGACTAAGCCAATTTCCATTTGCCTTAATAACATTAGGTATAATGATTACCTAGGTTTGCTGCTACAGGGAGGGTAATAAAGTGCATTTTTAGTAAAAAATTAATAGCTTAGTATAAAAGAAATAGATTTTACAAGCTAGATCAAAATATATACATGAACAAGCAAACTACAACAACAAAAGTTATTTACTTATTCTCCATAAGAATAACATGGTAATTTTAAGTTGACAATTTCTTGCATTTTATCCAAAACCAATAACCATACAAAAACACTTTAAAATACTAAATTATTTGATTTTTAAGCTCTTTAACTCTTTGCAGCACGGAAAATACTGGTGTTGGGTGACCCCAACCGGCACGGAAAATTTTTTGTTGAAATGTTTGTTAATACTTTATGATTTGTGTTTAGAACTATATAAAGTCCTAAAAAAATAAATTACAATTTTTTTTTGTTATCACTTAGTGATAAAAGGGAGTTACACATATGTAACACCGTGCAGCAAATTGAACATATTTTATTGAATCCCCTAAATATTACAAACCAATTTAGAGGGTTTCTTTGGGGATATCATAAATACAAATGCAAATTATAATATAAGAAAGTATATATTTTACACATATACAATATAAAGCGTCAATACATCATATAGAGACCTGAATAAATGTAGTAAAAGAAAATTCACACAATGATAAATGTAAAAAAAAATTATAAAATGTAAAAGTTACTTAGCCACAACAAAGTAACATAAAGGCCAATTTATATTTAAGTAATATAAACATAAATTTAAAGGCGGGTATCAATAAAAAATGTTCCAATATGCCCAAACTTTATCCAAAATTGTATTGACACAAGAAAAACTATCAATATCGAGCCAAAAATATGACAAACCTATTTATAATGTCATATTATTTATAAAAATTCATGGATAGATATATTTGAAACGCTGAGCTGCATGGTGTTACATTTGAGTAACACACTATGAAAACTCAAAATACATTCTAGTTTACTGATTTTATGACTAAACTATTACAAGGGACGCTATTATAACAGTACATTACAAAACAGCATAGGGATTATATAATCAATAACAACATAATATCTTCCATTTGCATAAAAATAAAGACGGGATCTTGGGCACGAGTCTATCACCAGGAACAGCTGTTTTCTATGAGTTATTTGTCAGAATGTAAACAAATGGATGGTGCTGCCACCTAGCAAAGGTCCATAGTACTAACATTTAAAGTTTCCAGATGCATAGCGCTAGTAGTCTCGTTTACAAAAAATAAAATGTCTTGCGTTACAAAGATGTAACACCGTGCAGCAAAGAAGTCAAAAAGTCCGTTACATAAATGTAACACTGTGCCTGAAAGAGTTAAAATGGTCTATAGAGAAATTGGGAAATTTCATGTTTTGTGAGTATGAAAAACTAGAAAAACCTATAAAACCCCGTTCCCATGAAAAACCCCGTGATCATGCTGGTTCGCGAACTCGAACTCGTGTCCCGGGTCCAGGTCCTACCATGAGATACGGTAATAGCTTATTCCCTATGGGAGATTTGCTAACAATAGTGCAACCCCCCATTGCTGCAACAATTACAAGATTTAAAATAGAAAATATTAACTCTTAAAAGCTTTTAATTAGAACCAATAGTGTCCTAGTCTTATTGACAGTAAGGCCGGTTCACACGACAAAGTTTCTGTGCGCGCGACCAGATCTGGTTGAGTCTAGGCGAGGGGGTTGGCGGGGGTACTTTTGTGAAAACATTTGTGTCTTGCTACTCACTCCTTTCACTCGCCACTACCCCTAGCACTGCTAATAGCCGGTACCCGTATGTTTTAGTTCGGCTAGTATAGCAACCCGTCCACGCGCACAGTAGTTTTGGCCGAACTGTAGCTAGCCACGTTCGAGCTTGGTGTCCCAAAACATAGTCGGGCCCCGATTCCCAGTCACTCATGGCAGCTACCCAGTCACCCGCTCTAGTGGCTTAGCAGTACATGTAGCCTTATGGGAGCGTTCACACGAGCGATCGGGTAGTCGCGCTGCCACTGAGCTAAAATGACTGGAGGTAGCACTGCCATGGCAGAAGTCTGTCAAAAGCGTGTCGCTGATTTTGTTAGGTTGGTATAGCAGCGAGTTTTCTTATCATAGCAATAACAAGGCTTCTATAACTAGGTTGGTATAGCAGTGAGTTTTCTTATCCAATAACATGGCTTCTTATAACTCACACCTCACGCAAACATGGCGGCTGGCGACACGCATCTTTGACATTCAGTGCTACCTCCAGTTAGAATTATAGCTCAGTGCGCGCTGCAGCTCGCATTCTTCCCTTTGTTCTCATTGTACACCAGTGATGGATCCGAGTGGTTTTGATATCGATATTTTCATCTAGTCCGTGGACAATGGACATGTCGCTCGTGAGAACCGGTGTATCCCGTGGTCTCAGTGTTGCCACTTTTAGGGTAATTACCCTTTTTTAGGGTAATTTACTGGTCTTAGGGTAAAGTTTAGGGTAATAGTAGATTTAGGGTAATTTTAGGGTAAAACTATAAGTTAGCATAACAATGGAAACTATGCTAAAAAAATGAAAAAAACTTCAAAATTTGGCAAAAAACGTTCATTACATACTATGGCCAAACCATCATATTCGATTCAACCGGTTTAAATCGATTGCTATGATGAATTTTTCATAATAAAAAGTTATCCTAATCGATCTTATCAATAGTTGGGAATTATCTGTTTTAGAATGTATTCGATTCTATAACACATTATAGGCCTAATAAAATATGAAATATTATTCATTACTGGGTTTGATATTTAATGATGTGATTGAATTGCTGGATTATTTTACAAATTGTGTCAAGAATTTACTACTTAGATTAAAGCTTTGGTGGTACCGTACTGTATTTTAAAGATATGATTGTTCAAAAACAGTAGTAATGGGTCGATACAGTAAAAAAATACGACAGTTCTTGATTCGATTTTTTCGCTATACGATAGTCGATAGGCTGTCAAAATCAACATTTTGTTCTTCATTCGGGTGGGTTTTTAGAATCGAGTATAATTTTACGTAAATTGATTGATATTGGAACTTCATTTAGTATAATTAACCACCTTATGTAAGATTTATATGATTTTAACAATGTTTTATAGCATTAAACACAAATATTAACATTTAGGGTAATTTTTAGGGTAACTCAAAGTAGATTTAGGGTAATTTAGGGTAATTTTAGCCCGCCTTTAGGGTAAAATCGCAACAACGCGGTGGCAACACTGCGTGGTCTGCTACCCACACAGCCTTAGCCTAGTCAGCTAGATAAGTCGCTCGTGTGAACCGAGCCGATGGCTAGATGGCGGACCTGGCGGCAGCTGCTTGAAAGCTTGAATCATCTTGAATGTTAGTTAGTGTTAGTAGTTAGATAGGCGTGCCCTAATTGGTCTTAGAAATCTATGTGATCGTTGCTCTTGATAAACGTTTTTCACAAGCTGATGGGAGAAAGTATGTGTCAGGCTGCTGATGCCGTTTATTTCACTCCGTTCTGATCTGCTGAATCGTTCCGTCCTAGTTGAATTGAATTGAGTTAAACAGCAGGAACTAAAAATTTGTATAAGAAAAAAAAACGTTTAATTTGAGGTTAGGTTAGGGTTACATTCAGAATAATCAGAATACAGATCAGTGTGTCCACAGCTTGTACAATTGTACAAGATCTAGTACATTTTGATATTTCCTTGTACCCTTGTACATTGTTCACTGAATCTTGTACATTTTCCTTCAAAATCTGTTTTTATAAAAATTGAAAAATACACGCAGTTTGGGGGATTTTTAAGTTAATAAATAACAGTTGGCAACTCCGGATTTTCATATCTTGGTTGAATTGTAAAGACCACATGCCATAACTTACTCTATGTAATTTTATAACAATAAATTACCGGCTATAATAAAATACATAGATAAGCAAATGTACTGCCTTAATGGATTTCTCATTCTTATGGAACAGCTGATGAGCTGAAGCCAATTTTATTGTTATTTCTGCCGCGGTGAACTGTAGAGGTGATGTTTTGTTTATAATTTGTTTCTTGTTATTTCAGTTAGTTTCTTTTAAAACTTCGTTCAGCCATTAGCCAAATAAAACGATCTTATCATAAACAATAGCTTGTCCCGTAGTTATGTCAAACAGTATAGCGCAAATAATGAAATCAATCCTAAAATAATAAAAAAAAAAAAATTTCGTCGATACTAGCGGTCAGTGTCACCGGACATGAACTAGACACGAAAAACGAGCCTCAAAATTTACAATGGGATGAGAAGTCTACTTGTGTTATGAAAAAAGTCAGAATTCTGCATTAAAGTTTAGTAGGCATTCACTTCTGAGATTAAAGTCAAATTTAACAAGAGGGCGTTCCTCTTTATCAAATAATTAGAACAATGAGTTTTATGTTATTAAGTGTGAAGGTGAGAGGAGACCTGATTAATTTAATGGTTTTATTTCTATGGGGGAGCGTCAAGGTGCCACCACAAGGATAAAAACGTCAAAGAACTTTGGTTAATCTCTATGGTATAACACAGAGAGCCATATAAAGTAGCATTACTCTATCTTTTGTAAGATCTTGTACCTACATTAGGAAATCTTGTACATTTTTCAGGGAAATTTAGTACAAAAAAGTGGTACCCCTGTGGACACACTGATACAGATCAAGATCAAAATCAAGTCAAGTCAACCCAACAAACACAACAAGCTCAAAGCCAAAGCAAGCATGAACATTAATAAAGAAGTTCTTCAAACCGTAAGAGAGGACGATTATGTTGAATATTATATTTTCCCTAAGACATCTCACTCTACAGAAAACATAAGAGAATATCTTCAAAATGTTTTAGCTGAAGTAAGGTCTGTGTTTGAAAAATACAAATATTGTACCTACATCTGGCAAAAAGATGAAGTCAATCTTGTACCTCGATTTGAGTGCGAAATTGCTGCAGTTGATACCTCAGGTAACTCTAATTTTACCAAGTGTTGACACTATTTAGACATCCTATGATAAAAATATTATAATGATAGGTAGCCATGGGTCTTTGCAACTTAACCCTTCCCGGACGGGCGAAATCGTGATATAGGCCTAGAACGGGAAAAATTAGGCCTATAGGAAAAATTTTCCTTATTTGTGTTTTGTTATACAAGTAGGCTATACATAAAATAAATAAACACAATAGCGGGGTACAGTGTCTTAACTGGGCTACGCTAATATCGATTGAAACTATCGAATTGAAAATAGGCCTATTGATTAATAATCGAGGCTGCACTTTACTTTAGGTCCTACACTCATTCAAATGAAAATATTGATTAAATTGTTTCATTCCGATATATCATTTGGTTAGTTAGGTTACGTTAACCTTACCTAACTAACCAAACGATATAACAATCGCACTAGTTATGAACTAAGCATGAACTCAAGATGGCCAGTCATGACTCATCTTTTGCCGGCTACACCACGCACGCTACCGTACCAGTAACCTATTATAATTGGCCAATTTTTGTTAAATGTTCAGTGTTTTCGTGTTCGTGTCTCGTGTGTTATAAGTTAATAACTTCACAGTAGGCCTAATGAAGAGGATTGCGTGTTTGGAATGCGTTTTCAACTTGGTATCAGCTTTAAAATGAACCTTTAGGTTCAAATCCTGGGTCGCTGACCTAAATTCCAGGATCACTGACAAGTACTAGAGGTAACCTTTTTATTAGACTAATTCGGTTATTTTATCCTGATTCGGTTAAATTAGTCTTACCGAGCGTTTTGGTGATTTAACAAAAAGTTTGTTAGGAGCCTAGGTAGGCCTACTTAGGCCTAATTTAATTTATTTTAAGATTTTTTTTATTTTTACCTTTTTGATGTTATATCTATAAATTATTACAAACTGATATTTTTAACCCTAAAATTGTTACAGTAGGCCTGCACTAAAATATTACTTTTTTAAATAAAGCAGACATGTGGTTGCTTTATTGTGGTTGCGATACTGCAGTTCCGATTTGGCAGACTTGGGAGTAATGATTACTGTACAGTAATGGCTACATTTTTGAGTAACGTCTGTAACTCATCCGTTACATCTTAAAACAAGTAGGCTAACTTGTAATTGGTAATCGTTAAAAAAAACATTAGTAGGCCTAACGTTAAATAGTAGTGGCAAAAAGTTACTTTCGTTACATTGTATTGATCTTGAAAACTATTTCAAATTTCAAATTTAAATTCAGTACAGCGTTCAGAGACAAGGGTAGTTGGAAAGAAGAAAAAGCGGGCTAGGCCAGTTTGTTGACCCCAAGCTCCTAACCATTCCCAGTAGCGAACACAATAACATTTGTTTTGACTCAACCCATCCCTTTGTTACACTTCTGTCCGTCACATCAGTCCAAAGTCCGTCAACGTACCAGTTGTAGTGAACTGAACAGTGAAGTCAGTGAGTGTAAATCCTGACACTGTAGTCTGGTCCTTGATTCCAGTTCCAGTCTCTTTTGGTGTTTGTTGTGGTCCAAAGTGTAGTTTAAAGTTTATATCTAGGCCAATACTAGGTCTATTTTATATGTTTATCCGTTCAGTTGTCTCAAAGTTTTATTAGTCATACTGTAGTTTGAGAACATTCAATTATGCGTGATTGTTTATTGTTTATTGTGTTGTTGCGTGTATGTTTTGGTGTAGGTAGGTGTGTTTTGTACAGTCGAAGTGCGCAGCAATAAAGCACGGCTAGTTTTATAACGTTATGACACAATTTTATGACAAAATTCAATCAGCATGGAGAAAATTCTTTCATCAACAATAAGAAACGTATACAAATACAAATTACGTTCCAGACATTCAGAATAAGTGAATAATGTATTTATATTTTGCTGAAACGTTTAGTTAAGCTCAGTTTTGATTTGCAAATGCAATAATTTTGTAATAAGTGTGAAATTGAGTTTTTATGTGTTTATTTTGCTTTACTAACACTAAATATTATAGGCGAATAAAACTTATAATGTAGGTCTGACTTGGATCCAAACAATTGCATTGTATTTAGGTAGGCCTAGGCCAAGACCCCCCCCCCCCTACACGGCCTAAAGGGCTGAATTTTTTGTTTGCCGAAATGGTCTATTCTAAAATTTATAACAAGCTTGCTGTACTAATACTAAACTTAGTGTTTTTTTTTATAAATTGCATTAAACCACTGGCTCTATACTACAGTATTAATTTTACGTTTAAGAGGTTTTGAAAATAATGAAAATTAGATTTATAAATATAAATTCACTTTGTATTAAAAAATTTTACTGTAGGCCTATCACAAAAATATATTTTTACCGATCAAGGAAGTAAGAATTAACTAAATAAATCCAGGGGCCATCAAGATGGAATTTAACAAAATAAACCCTCATTTATTGATTTTTTATTAAAAATAAAATAGGGTACTGTAGTTACAAGCTAAAACTTATGAATCACAAAGCAGTTTCAGTAAGATACTACCATCAAATGAACTAAACTACTTCAATTAGTCTACCTTCTCTTTATCCCTATCCAGCCTGTCAAAAACCAAAACACATTCTATCTCCATAGTGGTCTTGCACCAACGCTTTTAACACCCACCTTTTAAAATTATTGTTTTTCCTCTTGTAGTATTTGTATTCAAAGTGTGGAAAGTCATTAATAAATATATACCAAAATTACTGTTGTATTTTTAGTTAGTAGTTATTTGTAGAGGGTCACCTAAAAACGCTTTAAAAATCTGATTCCCATATACACCTAGAATCTATACTTATAAATGGCAAAGCCCTCACTGACACACTCACTCACTCATCACTAATTCTCCCACTTTCCATTTACCTAGGAGGCTGAAATTCGGTACACCGATTCTTTGGGCATTAAATAGGAAAACTAAGTAGTTTTTATTCTGATCGGGCTTTCGGGCTCCGCCCCAGTGGCTCTGGAGTTTCCCATGTTAACCTTATGATTTTTCATATTTAAAAGGAATTAATGAATCTTAACAGCTGTTTCAATTAAACAAGTTGGTTCTGTTCTATAAAGTTCAATAGCATTAAAGTTACAAGGATTACCAACAGGGTGCAGCACTATTAGGTATTTTTTTTTTAATTTATGACAACAGATAATTTGCAATCAAAAGGTGAGTGAGCGTATCGAACGAACTTTAACCTGGAGGCGAGTTAGCATAGCGAACGAGCTAACCTGAAGCTAACCTAACCTAAAGGTGAGTGAGCGTAGCGAATAAACTTCAACCAGGACGTGATTGAGCCATGCGAACGAGCTCATCTTGAAAATTAAGAAGTTAAATTTTCGGGCAAAGCCCGCGGGTACAGCTAGTGTTATCTATAATTTTACCTTAAACAAAATTACTTTTTTAACTATTTTATTCCATTTTGGTTCAATAGTAAAAATGTATATTAGCAGACTCAAGATCTCCCAGACAATTCAGATGTTGTATTAACAGGTATTATTTTATTAGACCTATAGTTTAATCTAATTCATGTGTCTTTAATATAGCCAAAACCAAATATGTTATAAACTTTCTGAGCATATCGGTTTGGTTAAAAAAAACTTCAATTTTATTTCAGATTTCAGAGATCACATCCCTTTAAATTAGAGCATGTACCTTGCAACTGTAATCAGTTACCCTACATTTCTGAAAGAGCGAGTAACTTGTAACTGTAACCAGTTACATTTTTTGAGTAACTTTCCCAAGTCTGCGATTTGTATCGCTATCAAGTACTGTTGGAAGGTTGGTGGTATCGTAACAAACCTACCTAGGCTCCAGCTCCCCCAACAGGACCTGTATTCATATATTTGCAGCACCTTATTTCACATTAGTGTGAACTAAGCGATTTACTTCCTTCAGAGTCATTGATGTAAAAATGCTTTTTTTCAGTGGAGAAACTCCCCCCTCATCTGTATGGAGTCACACACTATGGGGATAACATAGAAGATGAATGGTTCATAGTGTTCCTATTGATTAAAGCTACTCAAGAAATCCCTGGACTTATAGCAAGGTAGATTAGCCATTAGTAGTTTTGCTGTTTACCCATTTTGTGCTATAGTTCTTAACAATAATGCTAAAAATAAGTGACATTATTGCATCTTGTGCAATGTAGTCAACGTTCAAAAAATTGTGTAATTCTTAAACTTTGATTATACCTAACTTTCTATACCATGTATTTTAATGAAAATAGGTACAAGATAGGCGTATCTTCACTTTAATCAGCAATAATTAAAATATATTTTGTTTTGAACTTTCTACACCTTTTATGTAATGAAAATTTACTACAAGATGCAGTTAATTCAGAGCATATATTTCTGTAATATTTCATGACAATTTTAAACAATATTTGGCATTGAGTTGAGAAATTATCTTTTTTTTTATTGCTTTTTAGGATGGTGGATGTGGATGGAGAGTTTCTATTGATTGAAGCCGCAGATCATTTACCTAAATGGGCCAATCCTGAGACATGTGACAAACGGGTATGTACATAATTTATATCTGTATTTATTAAGAATACTCCTAAATGAAAGATTGAAGGTAACCTAATATTTTGATGTACAGTATCGTACATTAGGTTTGTAGGCCTACTCATTACTTTACTCGTTATGCTTGGTAAATTTTTGGCCTTAAAATATTATCTTCGAAATGGGATTGAGTTTTTAATTTATAGGTGCCTGGAACAGTTTGTATAGAACATATTTTGTTTTCAAGTACAGTAGAACTCCAATTATCCGAAGTCCATCTATCCTAATCACCAATTATCAGAATTTTCTTACAACAGAAATAATTTAAAAATTGAAAACCACATTTATTTAATAGTCGTTACTCGTTATTAAAGAAGGCAGAAGCCATGATCGTGGCAAAATCCAAAACCCGTCTCACGATCGTGTAGACACTGTCATCGTCTCCCGCGGTCACGGTTACATTGTCATAGTTTTTAGCTATTGTGTCAAAATGATAATTATATCCCATGGTCGTGTTGACACCATCATCGTCTCTCATGGTCATGGAAAATCGTAATCATCCCCGATCGCCGCAAAAGCGTAAATTTCCGATCGCAAAATCTTCCTATACACGTTCTGTGATCACAGTAGTAAAAGCTCGGCAAGACTCTAAATTTTGGTAAAAATCCAATCATCCACATTTTTTATTATCTGAATGTAGTCCGGTACCAACTGATTCGGATAATTGGAGATCTACTGTATGTAGATACATTTTTTAAAGCTTATTCTGTCTGACCTTTTTAACCCTTTAACTTTCAAAGGTGAAACCAAGCTAAAATCTGAGAGTGTCTCTTGGCACTCTGAGTAATCGAACAGTGTTTTTTTTTTAAGTTTATGCAAAGCTATACATTTGGGAATAAAATGTGTACTTTATGTTCGTCAATATATAGTCAAAGGGGAAACAAAGCTGATGTCTAAGAGCATCTGTTGACGGTCAGTGTACTTAAACAGTTTGTTATCTAATACACTTTCTGTACAGGTTTACCTACACGGGGGATCTGTCCATCTGATACCAGGAGACGCGACGTTAGAAGTTGATGAAGCGATCCAAACCATCTGGGACACACCTGAAGAGACCAGAGCCTCCACTGGCATACAACAGGCGATATCTGCCAGGATAGAGGGGTATTTACTTTTATTTTACTTCATGATTCATTTATCACCATTGCTGGGGATAGGTGGTAATCGCTCAGCATCAAATCTGTCAGTCGATTTCAGTTTAGTTCACAATTTAACATTGTACTTTTGGTAATGACTGTACTTTTGGATCATCCAATCTTTGGATCTTGTGATTTGCAATATAAACGTTGGATATTCCGATGTTGGATCTTCTGATCGGCAATATAAACTTTGGATCTCCTGATTTTGAATCTTGTGAAATGTTCCCCCAAAACCATCCAAGAACTCTTGAGTAGGGGTTTCAAATCTTACCTGACACAAAATTTGTGGTTTTCAGTTTTATCATGAACAATCTTGGACAAAACTCCTAAAATGTGGTAAAAAAGTTCTAAAGCTCTGTGACATAAAAACTAAAACTTTTTTAAATTCATCTTCACTACATTCGGCTTTCACTCACTATGGCTGTGAATGAAAAATCCTCTTCTGCTTACACGTACGAAAGGCACGAGTGTTAATGGAAACAACTTGTTTTGTTACTGTTACTGTATATAGACAAATTCCGAAGCCAAGATGGTGGCTCTATTCTACACTGATGCTCCTTGCCAAAACTTTTACTGCTTCTTCAAAATACTGTTTAATTTTTGTGTATTACATGTAGTAAAGTAAGTTAGTCTTCAATATGACCACTTCTGCTCATCTCAAATTACAAGCTAGTGAATTTACAGCACCATTGGCTAGTGCATGATTTTGACTGTAAAATAAATTTTAACGTTACCTTTATTTTCTGCCTCAGGTATCCTGGGCGTATTGTGGACAACCTGCACAGTTGTAATGTTTTTGTGCCCGTTGGAGTGGCAGCATTGCTGAGAGCTCGTCCTAGCCTAGTGGCACCAGCTGTTACAGCATTCTGTCATCGCGATCCTATTGACCTTAAGGTTTGAAATTTATTCTACAGATCATAATTTTTTAAATATATTGATATCCCTGTTAGTCCAGTCAATAAAAGGGTTAACCTCCGAAAAATTGCAAACTGTCGGGGTGCGAACAATGGTGCAAACTAAAGAAGTTATTTCGGAGAAAAAACCCCATATTTTAGCGCCCTATAACTCAGTAACCATGAGGAATAAAATAAAAGTGTAAATATCATTTTTTTTTTGAAAATTTAATGATCTTTCATTTGGTATACAGTCACTTTTAACTCTGACAGATGGTTCTCGAGATTTTAGCCAAAAACCAAAATAGGTTCCCTGTTTTCGCTAATTGCCTCTAGAGCTCGCCTCATATTTATGAGGACTTTTGGTATAATCTTCCCTAGGTACCTAGAAATATGTGTGCACAGTTTCAAAACTTTCGGATTTTTTCGGAGTTTGGGTCATTAATTTATTAATTTTGACTGGACTATGTTGTAGCAAACCTGCAGATCAAACATAGGCCTTATATTATATATTGTTGCCTTAATGAGTTGCTATTCCAACCTCAAAAGTACATGCATTTTAATATCCCAGTATTAAATAAATTCACACCCAGTAAAAATTATATTGGCTCTATGACTATACAGGATTTTTACTTAAATTTCCTCCTATGAGGAACTAAAAATGAATATAAGAAACATCTTGTTAAATGATAATAGGCCTACACATTATTTTCTTATGCTGCACTCAAGCTTTTGATTTACAAATACTCATCCTGATCGGCCAAAGTTTCCCTGTGTGAAGAGCGGGTGAGTGAAAATTTAAAAACGTACGTTTTCATGTCCCTGGCCTTTTACTTCGTAGATACTGGATTTGTAGTTTATTATTATGTGTTTTAATATTTTTTGGGACGGGGGCAACATGTTATACACATTTATTTGGTTGTAAATAGGTTCTAGGTATTTTTTTCGTATTTTTAAAGTCTTGAAATTCACGACCATGACGTGTCCCTAGGGTACATTTTCCAACTTTCACGCTGTTTTTGGACTAATTATTCATGCCGAAATATATAAAGCCATATTTTTATGTCATCAATAGTTATTGAACTTACAAAAAAGGAGCATATTATAATTTTATTGTCATTGCAAACTGACTACCATGACAAAATAAGTCTGTCCCTCGATTTGGCGTCACGACCATTTGGAAAAAATTTGCAACTTTGGAACACGACAGTGGCAAGCCTGGCGTCGATTGCGTCAGTTCGTTTTAGAGACTAGTTCGAGGTGTACGTCAAGTTTGTTGTGCCGGTTGTTTTGTGTTGAAAGAAGTAGTTACAAGATTAATAAAGGCAAGTTTGTGTTTTTTGTAATTTTGGTGTGTCCATGACCGTACGTAGTCATTTGATGAAGTAGACGTGGTTTTAATTTTTGTTGATATGATATTTCAATTGCTACATTAACCTAGAAGTCCACTTTGTATCCTCGAACATGAGGTGCAAGGCTACCGCCAGAACAGAGACAAATAATACGTAATGTCACGACAAAAGTTTCACGACCATCGCGGGTTTTTTCACGACCAATCCAGCCTTATGGATTATACTGTGTTTGGTCGTGACAATAACTTAAATATCATTGTAAATTGAACAGTTTAGTTCAATTGAAACACATATTTTTATTATAACTAACAGCATAACTGAAAGATTGTTTAGTAAAGATTTAGATTATTCCAGACAATTTACGACCGTACCGCTTGTCCCTGACCATCACGTTGATGATTTCTATCATAAAAATTAAAAAAATTAAAATAT
This sequence comes from Macrosteles quadrilineatus, assembly GCF_028750875.1. NCBI lineage: Eukaryota > Metazoa > Arthropoda > Insecta > Hemiptera > Cicadellidae > Macrosteles > Macrosteles quadrilineatus. The sequence goes on from NW_026542602.1 coordinate 17,405,859, forward strand.
CATCATATTTAAATGTTTTATACACAAAAGAAGCACACCTCTATAAAAACATAAAGATTTTTCAGGTCTCAGGTTAGTTTTTTCGGAGTTATACAACTTAAAAGATTTTATTGGCTTTTTTTAAATTTTTTTCTTTATTTTTTATTTTTTTCTTGAAAGACCAAATATACCAAAAGCTTAGTGAGCTGTTTATTGTATAAAGGTCATAAAAGTAAATTAATTTATAGCAAAACATAGTTATAAAAATAATATTAACTATTTTTAATATTCAGTTTTATGTCCGTGATTGTCGTGACAAAATTTCGTGTTTTTCCATCAAAGATGCTCTATTTATAAAAAATCACTTAAGATATTGCGTTACCATGGACATTTAATGAAACTTCAAATGTCAATGAAATCTATATAAATAAAATCAGAGTTTTGTCTGTACATTTCTCAGAATCATACATTTTTAGGTTATTTTTACGTTTTATACATTAAAGAAGCCGAAACAAGTCTCATCTAAATTTCTGTCTGTCTGTCTGTCTGTCTGACACACTCAAGATGGCATTTTACGCAATCTTCTCCAGGAAAACGAGAGTACCTATCAAGACCCAAGTCATTTTAATGTATTCACTGGATTGGCGAGAGTGTCTTTAGCCATTAAAATATGGTCTCACTACTTTGTAATTAAAATTACGGCCGTTCAAAAATGCAGTTTTGTGCGATTTTTGTCGAGTTTTCTTCCAATTTGTATCACATAATCATCTATGAAACAACGAACAGCTGTTCGGATCAAGATTATTTTTTCTAGCTGTCACTGAAATGTTTACAAATGTTGTTTACAAACACCACAACCATTTCCGATCACGTTTTGAAGGCAAATCCCATCCAAGTGAGATTAAAAACGTTTTTATTACATAAAGGATTTAATTAATCGCAAGCGGAATAATATAGTGTAACCGTAAATTAAATAACTAGGCATCATCCAGGTCAGGAACCAGAAATATGTGTATAAAATTGTTTTGGAGTTTTGATAACCAGAAAGAAGACATTGAAACAAAGATTGAATCAGTGTTGTATACGGCTTGGAAACTTAAATTTACTAATGACCGTCGCCAATAGCTTAGAAACAATGTTCCACTCATTGACGGCTCTTCAATGGCGGTTGTGTAAAGTGTAAAGCAAAAAATTACAACTGCAGTGGGTGATTTTAACAGAGGTTTACGGATGATGCTGAACTCGATTTTCCAATGTGTCACTTTCTGTTCCTACCATTGACTATATAAAGTCAATAGTTCCTACTCACTGTGTGATGCAATCGCTGGACCATACAGCCAATAGGCCCATAGCCCTTCTCTTGGGTACGTGTGGTACGTATGCTTACCCAATTATTTATAACAACCCTTTCGACAACGATCCTTGATACCGGTACTTTTCCATAGAATACACGGCCTACCTAGGTACTTAAGAAATAAAATTATAAACGTCCAAAAACCCAACGTTGTGTGATTTTGTCACATTTCCTTATAATGTTAATATATATACCAGCAACCATTGTTTAGAGAATACGTAATCTATTAAATAACAGAAAGTTATGTTGTATAAGGTTTTTTTTTTTAAACTGACACCGATAAGTTTACATTAAGAGTTGTGTACAAATAAAGCAATTAATGGGAAATAACTTTGATTGCCGATAACTTTTTACGAGAAAATCCAAAACCAAGAGATCAATAACCTTGATTAACGCATATAATTGGTCGGCTGTACTACAGTTCTTAACTGTAAACGTTGGTTTTTGGTACGGTACTGGTTCTTTTCCTTTTAACCTTTAGTAGCAGCAAGAATCATTTTTACGTACCAACACATCACAGTAATTTACAAATTAGTTATCGTTGGTGTTGCACCTTATTTATTACAGCCGTAGGCCTATTCAATTTAATTGATGTATTAACTGTATAATTTTTGCTTTTTCTGTCTGGATTCCAAAATGTTATGCTAAGAAAACTATAACGCATTTTAGTAAAACATTTATTCAGCAAACCATCATGAATTGTTCAAACACTTTGAACGTTGTTTATGTATCAATAGTTCGTGGCCTATTTTGGTAATTTTTATTACAAATTACCAATCTAAATGGTCTATAGTAGGCCTACTGTACTTCATTTCATATAGCAAACCGATTCAGATAGCATTTCGACAGAATTTCGAGTCATCTCCGGTCCAAGCAAATATAAATTGTTATGATCAAATTTTATGGCATTAACAAAGATTTCAAGTACTAATTTTATATGTACCTTTTTATGCTTAAAGCGTAGCAGATTCCCTAATTAAGTTCGGTATTTTTGTGTGTATGTATGATGGTAACGCATTAATGTCCTTGTTTCTCAATGTTTCACGGAAAGGACAAGAGCGCCTTGATAATGAAAATGTCAACCCGAATAAAGTGTTAAATTAAGAGGTTGAGGTAGTACCTTAAATACTTTTCCATTATGTTATAGTCCTTTAAATTCTGAACAAAATTGTACAATTCCCATTTCCGTATATTTACTCTCACCGCTTACACATGATAAAGGTTGTTGACAAACTTATGGGAGAAAGTATGTGTCAGAATGCTGATACCGTTTATTTAGTTTAATCATTGGATATAACATATGGACCAACAAGATCCGGGTGACATTTAATTGCGAAGCATTAGTTTTGGCTTGAAACTGTCAGATACTGTATTTGCGAAGGAATAGTTTTGTCAGCATATCTGAAAGTATGCAAACCAACTGCTGTGCTTTATATAAGAAGGTTTTAACTGACTATGATAATATCCCCGTGCGTAGAACGGGCACACAGATAGTATAAAAAATAAAAAAAGTTTCAAAAAACGGAACAAAAAATTTTAAAAGTGCTTTTCCTGAAAACGTAGGTTTTTAAATTTTTACTCGGGTATAACAGCTTGTGTTTTATATTTTCTAACCTCCCAAAGAAATTAAACACCACCGAGTAATGCTTGGTTCCCTGGAACTTACTTATTAAATAAGTATTATTTTAGGGAATTAGATTCTTTTTGGACTAGGACTTACACTTTTTATACTTAGCCAAAAATGTTAAACTAAATCATTTATTAAAAAATGGATTTCTATCCATTATATTTTAAAATTATAACATTATTTATATGTTTTATAATTAATATTATTAATTATAAAATTATATTTTAAAAAATGGATTAGAAATGTATTTCTTAGTGTGGATGTTTATTTGGATGTAATATATTTTTATTTTTACCAATATGTGATATCCAATTTAGCCTACCCCTGGGTCTATACGCTAGCCATAGTTTAACTATGTACCACTAGAAAATGTCAATGATTTTGTGGTTTGTGTAGGCCTGTCGTGCCATGAGATACTTCCCACCAGAGCATTGCGTTATGACTAGAGTAACATTCACTAAGTGTTTGTACGCCATGTTGACACATCAGAAGTACATGCCTGATCGACGAACTGGTTGGAATTTGCCTCTTACGACTGATGCTTCCTATGCTTCCAAACTGCTCGGTCTCAAATTGGTGAGTATTATAAACAGCGTTTGTACTTTAATGCATCAAAGTATTGATTAGCTATAAGCATTTTCTGTAAATTAAGGTCCCTATCGGGTTTCTGTATTATCAAAAGACAAAAATTCTAAATTCAAGTGGACTCAGACCCATGTGTCTGTGGGGTTAAAACTCTGACAGGGTGGCTATCCCTGTCAGGTGGACCTGGAAAACCTGGAAATGTCAGGGAATATTAAATATCTGGAAAAGTCATGGAAAAGTCAGGGAATTTTGTCATAAGTCAGGGAAAATTATATGTTTAACATAATTTTAATAATTTTTAGGAAAGGTTGAGAGTATGTGTGCCGTGTGGGTGAAAACTAAGAAATATGTCTCTACAAATAAATTTTGTGTTTTTGTACAAATTAAATTTTATTATAACTGCGTATCATCTTAACTCAGTTTAATTTTATTAAGGTTAGTTGCAAAGTTTGAATATAAGCTAGCCTGTATCTATAGATTTTATGTATGTTTTTCATGTAAACAAACATAAGATATTCTTCAGATAAAGATTAGTCCTTTTGAAGAATTAGTTAGGTAGTGTTAAAATTGTAATTTTGAATTTGTCGATCAGGGAAAGTTAAAAAAAAATCATGGAATTGTCAGGGAAAAGTCAGGGAATTTTTCAATGTGATTTCACTAGCCGTCTGACAAAGCCACATATGATCAGAGTGGGCTAGCTGTCATATAACCCAGATAAAGCAGCACTAACCTGGATTAGCCTAGAAAAAAGTGTGGAAATTAATTAAAACCATTTTTGTTTCCTTTGATGAAGGTTAAAAAAAAATAATTTTATTTGTTTAAAATCTTCATGAATTATTTAAGGCACCTGTAACACTAATAACTGCAGACTGTAAGCCTCAGTTTAATAATGTTATACTTGAACAGTTAGGAAAAATAGATGCTTATAAAAAATAACGGTAACCAACTATTGTAACAAAAATTTAACTTCAAGAAAAAATGTAAATAATATTGGTCAAAACATGCTACAATTAATTGTGAGTTTCTGTTTTAGGCTTGTGGTTTTGAAATCTTGGTCACTCAGAGTAAAAGTATTGGACAGACCGATGATCTCAGCAAAGAATGGCAAAGTTACAAAGATTCCCTGAAAAACAAAGGTTATTTCAAGGTAGGTCCTTCAAACCTTCTTCTGATGAGAATATTCTATTTACTTTATTGACAAATTGTGCTATGACAAAGATCGTTAAATTGAATTGTCAAACTATAGGGTAATGTAGCTTTTGTAAGCTTTAGCAAAAATGGAAGGTTAAAACTGGTTATAAACTCCTATTGAACAAAAAATTAACAATTGCCATAAGCAACAACATACAGTTTTCCTAAGATTAAGATTTAAATGTTTGCCTCGCAGGACTTGTTAGAGGGATCTCAAGAGTACAGCAGACTTGAGGAAGAGGCCAAAGAGTATTTCCGCTCACATTGTGTCCAATCACAGCCAGCCATTGGACAGATCGTTCTTGACCTCCTGCGAGAGATCGACGTGGACATTGAAGAGCTTCGGAAAAATGAATCCACCTTGCCTCCTTCCGACGGTAGTACTCTAGTGTTTTCTTTCATTATGTTTTGTCCCAACTAGGCAAATAGTTTTTGAGGGAAAGAGCACTTGGCTTGGAAATAAGTTGAGGAATAAGAAATGGGTAACACAATCAATCAATCAATCAATCAATCAATCAAAATAACTTTATTCATATTGCACATTTTGTACAGAATGGAGTCAGTTATAAAAACACAATATTAAACTTAAGACTACTTACAGTAGACTTACAGACTACTACAACTAGCTTAACTTAAAAAAAGGGTTCGAGGCAGTTGACAGCACACAAAAGTTGAAGTAATATTTCCTTCTGAATATTTTCCGTTAAGTGGTAAAGTATCAAATTAGTAGTACTGTAAACTGTGTCTGTGCTATGAACTCTTTTCTTAAGTAAGTTAGTTGTATTATATCCATTCCTTTATTCCCTAATATAAAGTAGTATATTAGGGAACCCCATGGTGTTTGCTTTTATATCTGAAGGTTGCTGATGCTTTGAAAAAGATCAATTCTGAACCCATTTGCCACGACATTTTGAAATATTGATTACTGATGCGCTTTAATTACAGGTTGCGTTTAGATAGTAAAAAGACTAAAGTTCCAACTGTTTCCTTTAAACAAATATTTACAAAATGAAATGCTCCTGGGTGAAATCACCCAAAAAGTAGTGTTACTCTTATAACTTTAAATCTCTATTGTTTATTTTCATGCACAGTTTTTAAATGAAATTTATTTTTTTATCGATTCCGAAAGATTAAATTTAAATAACATGCTCCTTTATAGGGATAACAATAAGCACACATATATGTGTTGTAGTGCCTGACGACTACTTACCTGTATATAAATCTTTATTTTAACAGATGATATTTATTTGTTTACTAATTCATTCAATTATTATTGTTCACTTTAACTTTTTACTAAATACACGTATTTTTACTCTTGTCTAGCATTTGTGAGTTCACAACTTCAATTGGTGACCCCGACGCGATCCGAAATGTCAAACGGAGAACAATCAGTACACAGAATTCAAGTCAAGATCCCTCCTTTCTGGCACTCAGATCCAGAATTGTGGTTTGCACAAATCGAAACCCAGTTTTCTCTAGCGGGGATCACGGTCGACGAAACTAAGTTCTATTACGTCTGCGGTAACCTAGATGCGAAATACGCAGCGGAAGTGAGGGATATCCTCACCAACCCTCCAGCAGAAGAAAAGTACAACAAATTAAAAAAAGAACTTATAAAACGGTTTACCTTGACCCAGGAACAGAAGACGAAACAACTTTTGGAACGAGAAGAGTTAGGTGATCGGAAACCATCACAGTTCCTGAGGCACATGCGTACTCTAGCCGGAACCATGATACCTGATCCACTACTGAAGTTTCAATGGCTTAGCCGTCTTCCTTCAGCAACACAAGCCATCTTGGTAACACAAAAGGCTGCGGACCTCGATACACTGGCGGAGCTTGCGGATGCTATCCATGAAGTCAGTCCTCACCATGAAGTATCGGAGGCGTCCTTATCAGCTCCCTCGATGGAAGAAATGATGGAACGCTTTACAACCACGATGACATCAAATATTAGAGAAGGAACAGAAAAATTTCAACAAGAAATAGCAGGAATCAAAGAAGACATGAGACGTCCAAAATTCCACAAGACATCAGACACATATCCTCGTAGACGATCATGGCAATGCTCCAAGAATCGATTTGATCGCCATGACGTCTGTTGGTATCACTGGCGGTTCGGCGACGCAGCAACGAAGTGCACCGACCCTTGCAGATTCAAAGGAAGCAGATCGGGAAACGACCCAGGGAGTCTCTAATGGCGACAAGCGACTCCGACCTCACATGTTCCCGTCGCCTATTTGTCACCGATAAGGTAACCAAACAACAATTTCTAGTTGACACGGGAGCTGATGTATGTGTCTACCCTCGTAATATGTTAGATAAAAAAAGACCTAAGACTGACTATACTCTATATGCAGCTAATAATACTGAGATTACGACGTATGGTCTTGTATCTTTGCCTTTGGACTTTGGTCTACGCCGCTCATTTGTTTGGCGTTTCATCGTAGCCGATGTATCCAAACCAATAATAGGGGTAGACTTTCTACACTATTATGATCTGCTTGTTGATGTACGACGTCAATGTTTAGTTGACCAGTCAACTTCGTTTTTTTCCAAAGGTCAACCTCCTTCAGTTCATTTAGTGAGTAGTGTTAAAACTATTAAGTCTTGTCAACAGACAGTTTTCTCTCAATTACTTCATGAATACCCAAACCTCACCAGACCTTCAGGTAAACCTGATTGTACTTCCAAACATGACACAAAACATCATATTGAGACAACACCAGGACCTCCGGTGTTCAGTAAACCCCGCCGCCTGGCACCGGATAAATTTAAACTCGCCAAAAAAGAATTTGAATCCATGGTTCAACTAGGTATAGCTAGACCCTCTTCTAGTTCCTGGTCTTCTCCCCTTCACATGGTTCCCAAAAAAGGCGATGAGTGGAGGCCATGTGGAGATTACAGGGCTTTGAATGCTAGAACTATCCCTGATCGGTACCCTGTTCCCCATATTCAAGATTTCTCTCACCAACTTCATGGTAAGACAATATTCACCACCTTAGATCTTGTTAAGGCTTATCACCAGATTCCGGTTGCTGCTGAGGATGTCCACAAGACAGCAATTACCACACCTTTTGGCCTGTTCGAATTCCCTTACATGTCATTTGGACTATGCAATGCTGCTCAAACGTTTCAACGCTTTATAGATGGCGTACTTAGGGGCTTAGACTTCTGCTACGCTTACATCGACGATATCCTAGTAGCTTCAGAGTCAGAAGAACAACACGTATTACACTTAAAACAGCTCTTTGACCGTTTTTCTACTTATGGGATCCTCATTAACCCAAGTAAGTGTGTTCTAGGAACATCAGTCGTTAACTTTCTAGGGTATGAAGTATCTGGAGAAGGTATCAAACCTTTGCCAGAAAAGGTTAGAGTCATCAACTCATATCCTAAACCTAAAACAGTTAAGGAACTAAGGAGGTTTATTGGCATGATAAATTTTTATCAAAGGTTTTTGCCTAACACGACGGAGCATCAAAGCTTACTAAACGAACTCCTGAAGGCTAATGTGAAGGGAAATTCACCAGTCAACTGGACCACGGCAAGTAATGAAGCATTTGAGGCTTGCAAGCAAAGCCTTAGTAAAGCTGTGATGCTGTCTCACCCTGTACCAGATGCTCAATTGGCCATTTTCTGCGATTCTTCCGCCCATACTGTGGGGTGTGCGTTGCAGCAAAAGATAGGTGATAGTTGGCAGCCGTTGGCCTTTTTCTCAAAAAAATTAACCTCTGCTGAACAAAATTACAGTGCCTACGACAGAGAGTTGACAGCAATATATTTATCAGTAAAGTACTTCAAACATATGTTAGAAGGTAGGCAGTTTACCATTTTCACAGATCACAAACCACTCACTTTTGCATTTAAGCAAAAAGCTGACAAATGCTCTCCCCGCCAATTTCGTCACTTGGAATACATTGGGCAGTATTCAACGGACATCCGCCACATCTCTGGACAAGGTAATGTGGTAGCTGACACCCTCTCCAGAATTGAGACGATTGCCGTTCCATTGGACTATCAGGCATTAGCAGACTCACAGAGCAAAGATGAAGAGTTAATACGTCACATGCAGTCTGATTCCAGCCTGAAACTTCGACAGATCCCAATACCAGGAACACAGGTTTTGCTTTACTGTGACATATCTACTCCCATCCCTCTCACACTCCCATCTACTCTCGTCCCTTCATCACAAGGCCATTTCGACAAACCGTTTTTAACAGTTTACATAATCTCTCCCACCCAGGTATTAAAGCTTCATTGAAACTTGTCAGTCAACGTTTTGTCTGGCCTTCAATGAACTCTGACTGCCGTCGATGGGCCCGTTCTTGTATGGCATGCCAAAAGTCCAAGATATCACGTCACAACTGGACTCCTGTAGGTATGTTTGCTCCTCCATCTTCCAGGTTTGAGCACATACACATTGACCTTGTTGGTCCGCTACCTGTCTCCGAAGGTTACAGGTACTGTTTGACCTGTGTTGATCGTTTCTCAAGGTGGCCAGAAGCAGTACCAATCGAAAACATAGAAGCAGAAACTGTAGCACGAGCACTTTTTACCACTTGGATTTCTAGATACGGAACACCACTACGAATTACAACAGATCAAGGTCGGCAATTTGAGTCAAGCCTGTTTAAACACCTAGGAGATTTGTTAGGTTCGACTCGTCTCAGAACAACTTCCTATCACCCATCGTCAAATGGACTAGTTGAACGTTTTCACCGTCAACTGAAGGCAGCCATCAGATGCCACGCAACAGCACGATGGACTGAGGTATTGCCCGTCATACTTTTGGGAATACGGACAGCATGGCGTGATGATCTACAAGCTTCTTCAGCTGAACTCCTGTATGGTCAACCACTTCGCCTACCTGGAGAGTTCCTTACACTTAGCGATTCCAACCATGAACTTGACCCACAAAGTTTTGTCAAAAATCTGCGTCAACATTTCAACAACTTAAGACCAGTTGATGGAACAAGACATGGAGGTAGGACGCCATTCGTGTTCAAGGATCTCAACACATGCACTCATGTCTTCGTACGTACCGACATTTCTAAGGGTGCACTCGATCCCCCCTACTCAGGTCCTTACCTCGTCATTAGAAGATCTGACAAGACTGCAGTAATTCGGATTCGAGGCAATGATGTAACCATTTCAATGGATCGACTTAAGCCAGTCTATAGCTTACAACTCGACCATGATGACACCAGCGTTTCCAGAGGCACCATAACTACTACTGCTCCCTTTTCTCATTCTGACATTCAACAACGAGGTACATTGACATCTAAATCTATTCTGAGATCTACACCATTAACTACGCGCTCTGGGAGGCAAGTTCATTTTCCAGTACGGTTCCAGAGTTGATTTTTTTTCGTGTTTGCTCAACTACACAGCTCAACCACTGGCAAGGGGGTACTGTAGTGCCTGACGACTACTTACCTGTATATAAATCTTTATTTTAACAGATGATATTTATTTGTTTACTAATTCATTCAATTATTATTGTTCACTTTAACTTTTTACTAAATACACGTATTTTTACTCTAGTCTAGCATTTGTGAGTTCACAACTTCATGTGTTATTAAATGAATTAATAACAGGTATCGGTTTCGAGTGCGGAATCAAGAATTGAAACTAAAGTTCTGGAATCGGAGTTGACCAAAGTTCTGGAATCGGCCCATCACTATAAGTATGTACTAAATGTTATGTCAATACAGCTGATGTTGGTGGTTGCATTTCCAGATGACAGCTGGTTAGATGTGTCCCCAGCAGAGTTAGATCGTATGATGGAGCAACGCTACGGTCGCAAACTGTCTCACCCTGCTACTGACATACCAGCCCAACTGGCGCAGTTCCTTAACCATGTCAGCTCTGTGGATGGTGCTGAATTCCCTCAGTAAGTGATGCTCATGCTAGTCTTGAAAAGTTAAGAATTCCTATACACAAAATGTGTTATATAATTTTATAAATGATTATCCATTTACAATTAATGGTTAGGGTGTTGGACTTCTTTGCTGCAAGCCTGTGTTCAAATCATGCCAATCACCAACGAGTCTACCTTAAGCTGCATCTACCTATATAAAAAATCTTCAAGGCAAAATTAAATTTTTTCAAGCTTTGCTTGCACAAATAGTAGTACATACTGGTCAATCAAAAGTCAACTTTACACAATATGTTAAAAACAGCAACTGACCAATACTAACGATTCTCAACTCCTCACTCTCGTGCATCTTTTCAATTACTCCCAGAGAAAACACCTTAACCTTATCTTTGCTTATAATTAAAATATGGTTTATTTTACAAAATCTTTGTCTGCAGGGACAGTCTAGCAATGGACTCACCACCGGTGAGGCCTCGAAGAGGGGTGAAACCGAGGAAGGCTAACTCAGCAACTACCTCGACTTCAAGGGAGAAGGAGTCCGAGGAGGACAACCGAGTGTCCTTTGATCCTGACTCATTCTCCTGTGCCGTGCAGAATATCCTCGGTACATTTAATATTCATATATTTTTTTTCTTTTCTTACTATTATATTTTGTCAAATAGTCAATATTGAAAACATGTGATTTTAAGAGTATGTTTTTAGTTTTCATGTATTAATTCCTTCTGTTTAAAGTCCTTTGTCTTATACATGCAATATATTGATAAAGTAAAATTATTTGTAAGATTTACAATACTTTATTGTTACATTTTGTTTTGTTTTTCTTGTATATAAATTTGTCAATAATTCAGTTCAAAATGTTTTTCCTGCAGGGTTGATGTAATGGCTATGATGAAATAAGCTACATACCTTGTTGTCATCAATTCACCATAGAGGTCTAGTTTTAGAGCCTCACTGCAGGTCAATGTTTAAATGTTATTGCCAAATCAAATGTCGTCTTTAGTAACCTTAATAAAAATGCATATGTTATAAAGGACTTGAAACATGATTATTTTCAAAATAAATTTGGAGGCTAGCCAACAAAAATAATACAGATACCTTATCGGATATGAGGAAAGCTACCATTCGTCTCACTATAAACAATGACTAATTAGTAATTAAGTCCATAGAGACACATAACACATCACAAAATTAAAAGTAGAAATTTTCGTGGTCACTGACCACTTTTTCAACCACTGGAGATTGGAGAAATGGCAATGGCAGTTTTACAGTTTGCCATTTCTCCAATCTCCAGTGGTTGAAAAAGTGGTCAGTGACCACGAAAATTTCTACTTTTAATTTTGTGATGTGTTATGTGTCTCTATGGACTTATTTAAAGGTAAGCCTGCTTTCCTGTCAATTTCCTTAATAATTCCTGGCAAATGCCCTATCTTTTTATAAGATAATTAGTAATTATATTTTTCTTGTGTCCAGATTTTGCAGTACCTGAAGACAACTGGGATATGGAATCAGATGGATCAGGAATGAGTTCTTATGAAGATGAAGAGGACATGGATCTCGGAAACAAAACCGGTAGGTATCTTAAACGCTTAGTGTTTCTAAATACAACTGATCACTTTTAGCGAATTTTCTTATAGGGAAGTAGATTACCGTATGTGGCATGGTAAGACTTAGGCCCGTGTTCCGGGACCAATTTACTTTTTCATTTTGATGTCCAGAGGCCAAAAACGCCAACAGTTCAAAATGTTATATACCTTTTTTTTATGTTATATGTTAAACATGGGAATGGGGTTTTACAGGGGGTTTTATGCGATAGTTTTTTTTTATAAGGGTTTTCTCATTTTTAACTTTCAAAACACAAAATTTCCAACTTTCTAAACCGTTATAAAGATATTAAATACTAATAATTTAATGTATTAAAGCATTTTTGTATGGTTATGGGATACGTAGAAAAAAACTGTGAATTTAAAATTCCCATGTTATTCTTACGGGGAATAGGCCTATGTGTAGAATAGGCCTAAATGTTGTATTTTGCTTGTTTATGGATATATTTTGATCAAACTTGGCAAATTTATTTATTTTATTCTAAGCTATTATTATTTTACTAAAAAACACCCTGTATTAGTCTCTCTGTAGCAGCAAACATAGGTACTCGTTAAACCTGTTATTTAAATAGATTGCATTTAAAATCAATTTAGGCAAATGAAAATTTGCTTAGTCTGCAGGTTTGCTGGAGCGGGGGTATTGTTTATACTTTTTGTAAAGAGGGTTTAAGTCATTTCTCATACTATGAAGTAATGTGACAGCTTTGTAATCAGCTGTTTGTCCTGAAATTTTAATACTTTGTTGTACCGAGGGACAAAATCACCACCCAAGCTGAAGTAAAAATTGCTGTCCTGCAGATATGTAGTAAATAGTATGCTTGAATGTGTACTGTTTAGGTGATCAACAAGAGACTCCCATCAGTGAACTGAAGCAGTACATGGACCAAATGGACAGAGAACTGGCAACCACAGCTGTGGGCAAGAGTTTTGAGAAGATCCAGGCCACTGACAAGAAGGTAATATTATTGACTGGACATTTGTAGCTCTCAGATGATTTTCAATTTATAGTTTTACTTTCCTCCCATCAAGTAACAATTATTTAATGGAACAGCAGTAGCAACGATAAGGTCCCCGAAAACTCAGCAGAGTCAGTTCCTTGAGGTCGAACAAAAAAATTATGTTAACAATTTTTTATTGGAAGAGTTTGTAAAAATTTCCATTTTTACCTGTAAAGGTTAATCCTTCTAAGCATTTGATTGTGCAATTCTTTATTATTGCTAATTGATGAATGGCTATCTCGGTCTATTGGAAAACATCTTGCCGATTTCAGTTCTATTGTTTATGATGCATTACTAACAATGTTTGTGATTGTGGCATGATAATACATAGAAACCATCAAAATAAAAGTGTTTAAAACATACATTCACTTATTCTGTCAGCCTTAAAACTTGTACACTCAACAAACAGGACAACAGCCGAATACTAGCTTAAAAACAAGACAGGACAGATTCAGACAGTTTAGATGTGACAAAACAATATTAGAAAAAATCGGAATGGCAGGACCAGAGTGGTTTGTTCGTGTTAAATTGATATATGAAAGAAAAGTAGTTAAAATCTGGTTTGGGAGAAAAATTTGTGGTTGAGAAGAATTTTACGACCACAAAAGAACTGAACTAGCAAGACATAATCGAAAGTACCTAAAAGAGGATGGAAAGGAGCTTTATTTTGTTAGAAAAGTATTGGAGAGGCTTATGAGCGCACCCAATAGACTGGAGTTGTTAAATCAATGATGATGATCGTTACAAATTCAATGCTCTTTCCCTTACTAGTGGCTAAGCTTTTGATTGGCTGCTGTACATTCCAAAAACTCTAAAACACTTTCTTTGTAATCAAAATCTTGGGACATCAACGTTTTGTTTTGTTCAGGGTATGGAGGACAGCTTTTCCGAGGTAGAAAGCTTCGAACCAGTCAACATAGACATGAATGCTCTGAAGAACATTCTTGCCTCGTACCAAGCCCAGATGGGTGTGGCAGGTCCTGCGTCTACTATGCTGGGGCCGATGGGCGTCAAACTGGACGATGATGACCAGTAGAAACTACATGACAGCGACAGCACAACAATAGATCTCGTAGACTACAGTACTTTGATGGCATCGTTTTTGTTCAAACCAAATCGGTCAGTTATAAATGTCCAACCTTTTTTCTTTTTATCTGTGATATTTTTTTAATGATTGAAGTTAAAAACGCTATATCAATTTGTTAAGCTTAGAGTGGGATTATATTATTTACTAGTCCTTTAGTTTTACTGCTTTATTAGTTCACAAAGTTTGGCAAGTTTAGTTTCTACTTTTTTTATCTTGCTTTTGATAATTTATTAGTTTGTTTGAAATCCATTCTGTTTACTTAGTTAATAATCCTCCAATAGTGTTTTTGAACAAAAAACATTCAGGTTTATTTTCTTGTTAGATTCTAAATTAATTTGAAGTTGTCCAGTTGGCTTGGTTTTTATATGGATGAAGATTTTGCTCAATATTTTTTAATTGTTCTTGGATAACTTTTACTTAATAACTGTTTGCTATTTATTTAGTAATATTAAGTTGTACTTCAAGCTCTATAGTAGATTTCAAGATTATTCCAACCAATGAGTGCCAGCAGGGTTTCTAATTTTATACGTGTCATTTTCACTATTTTTTTACTTTTTAATTTGTAGTATAACCAATGTGCCATTAGGTACAGTTAAGCTTCTAACTTCACACAATTCACACAATTTATTTATCAATACAAACACAATGACAAAGGGCATTTAACACTACAGCCATAATAATGTGACATTTCTAACAGCAAACGAATAACAATTGAATGTAACACCATGATTTACATTATTGTGACAAGATTAGAAGACTAGGTATAAGTTTACAGTTAGAATATATTTGGACATATTGCAATATAGAGAATCACTGAGTTGTTTAGCAGCACCGAAAGTAGCCTATTTCAGTGGCGATTAAACATGGATTCCAAATCGCCACAACATTTTTGACATCAGCTGATATAATTTTATACCCATAGAACTAGCTTCATAATCTAGATTCAGAGGCAAAAATATAGATTTATTGACTCGCCGTATAATATTCCAACAGAGGTTTAAAGAAACCCCAAACTATACTTCGATCTCTTCAGTTTACAATAGATTTTTCAAGTCTTGTTCTAAATACAAATATGATTAACCTATCCAAAACTAGTCTTCGGGTTCTTACTGTAAAATTTCTTTGCTAGATTTATCGTAGAGCACAAATTGTGGTGTGTGTGTCATGAATATTGATAGTTTGTATTTTTATAACACATTTATTGTAAATACAAATAAATTATGTTGTATTTTTATGCTCTTAAAGCGATAGCTATAGTTTTTACTTTATTTTAATACCAGCACAGTTCTAGCCTGAAAGTATTATATAAAATTATTCACATTTAAGATATTGAATTTTCAGGTTAACTCGAGGAACAGTGGAATCCCAATTGCCCATTGTAATGAACTAGGAGGGACTTTTTGCAAGTCAATCAATGTTTACAAATGAACAATCAATTGATTTTTTGGGTCATTGAAGTCAAGTCTTTGAAGGGGTTTTAAAATACTACGCAAGTATATTATTGTAGGAATGTGAGATAGTATGAGATACCTTTACCGCAGCAAACCTGCAGACTAAGCGAATTTTCATTCTTCCAATGTTTTTATTTAATAAAAGTTGGGCATTTTAGCGAATTTCCCTATAGGGAAGTAGCTATTACCGTAGGTCTCATGGTAAGACCTAGGCCTGGGACCGATTTACTTTTTCATTTTGATGTCCCCAGAGGCCAATAACACCATTCGTTAAAATTTTTATATATGTATATATATATATATATTAGTGATGGTCGGATCCGGATATCGGACTACCGGATCCGCCGGATCCGAGCTAGAACCGGTTCCGGATCGGATCCAAAAAATTCCGGATCTTGGGCTGGATCCGGTTTTGATGGATCCGATTTTTTCAAATTTTCCCCCGATTTTTTTCCTAACAAAAAGCTGTATGTATCACTGTACAACCCCGATTTTTTTACCAACACAAAGCTGTCTGTATCACTGTACAACACCAATTTTTTTACCAACACAAAGCTGTCTGTATCACTGTACAACCCCGATTTTTTACCAACACAAAGCTGTCTGTATCACTGTACAACACCGATTTTTTACTAACACAAAGCTGTCTGTATCACTCTACAACCCCGAATGTTTTTACTAGCACAAAGCTGTCTGTATCACTGTACAACTCCGATTTGTTTACTAAACACAAAGCTGTCTGTATCACTCTACAACCCCGAATGTTTTTACTAGCACAAAGCTGTCTGTATCACTGTACAACCCCGATTTGTTTACTAAACACAAAGCTGTCTGTATCACTGTATAACCCCGATTTTTTACCAACACAAAGCTGTCTGTATCACTGTTCAACACCGATTTTTTTACTAACACAAAGCTGTCTGTATCACTGTACAACCCCGATTTTTTACCAACACAAAGCTGTCTGTATCACTCTACAACCCCGAATGTTTTTACTAGCACAAAGCTGTCTGTATCACTGTACAACCCCGATTTGTTTACTAAACACAAAGCTGTCTGTATCACTGTACAACCCCGATTTTTTATCAACACAAAGCTGTCTGTATCACTGTTCAACACCGATTTTTTTACTAACACAAAGCTGTCTGTATCACTCTACAACCCCGAATGTTTTTACTAGCACAAAGCTGTCTGTATCACTGTACAACCCCGATTTGTTTACTAAACACAAAGCTGTCTGTATCACTCTACAACCCCGAATGT
The DNA here is from genome assembly GCF_028750875.1 of Macrosteles quadrilineatus. Taxonomy (NCBI): domain Eukaryota; kingdom Metazoa; phylum Arthropoda; class Insecta; order Hemiptera; family Cicadellidae; genus Macrosteles; species Macrosteles quadrilineatus. Next base: position 17,422,876 of record NW_026542602.1, read on the forward strand.
TTTTACTAAACACAAAGCTGTCTGTATCACTGTACAACCCCGATTTTTTCCTGATTTTTTTACTAACACAAAGCTGTCTGTATCCATGTACAAGCCCATTTTCCCTGAGTGTTTGTCACTTGATGCACACAACTTATATGGCAAGGCCATGTCTCGATGTTTGTATCTAGATGCAAATAACTTGTATGGCAAGGCCATGTCTCAGTGCTTGCCTCTTGATGCAAATAACTTATATGGCAATGCCATGTCTCAGCGTTTGTCTCTTGACGCAAATAACTTATATGGCAAGGCCATGTCTCAGTGTTTGTCTTTTGATGCAAATAACTTATATGGCAAGGCCATGACTCAGTGTTTGTCTTTTGATGCAAATAACTTATATGGCAAGGCCATGACTCACTATTTGTCTCTTGATGCAAATAACTTATATGGCAAGGTTATGACTCAGTGTTTGTCTTTTGATGCAAATAACTTATATGGCAAGGCCATGTCTCAGTTTTTGTCTCTTAATTCAAATAACTTATATGGCAAGGTCATGTCTTAGTGTTTGTCTCTTGGTGCAAATAACTTATATGGCAAGGCCATGTTTCAGTGTTTGTCTCTTGATACAAATAAATAACATATATGGCAATGGCATGTATCTTTCCGAACTGAATCCGACCCGATTTTTCGGATATCTTCACACCTCTAGTTTTTAGTTTTGTACCTGGATGATAAGCTAACGGCCTATGATTTCGTCTCAAAAATATCCCGTTAGTATTTTAATCTCAACCGATGCTTCGTGATAAAAAATAATAAAAGTATGATTTAAATTGGCATTCTGTTAATTACGTTTTTTTTTAACCCGCCCTTATGACAGTGTGTATCTGGATCCGGATCCGAATTTTTCAAGATCCGGATCCGGTACCGACATTTTCTTGGATCCGCCCATCACTAATATATATATATATATATATCTATATATAGAGATATATATGTATATCCGTCTGGACGATAACTTGAGTAATTTTTGTCCAATTTTGATAAAATTTGGTTTGAAGGTGTAAGGCGGGATAAACTTGAATGAGTTCGCGAAGCAGCATGATCAGACCATGGGAACGTGGTTTAAGGGGGTAAAAATGGGGTTTTCAAATGTTTTGCCCTTAAAACACAAAATTTATCAATTTTTCTCCAGACCTTTTCAAAAGAGCTTAAAAAAACAAATAACTTAGTATATCAAAGTGTTTTTGTACAGTGATTGGTTAAGGAGAAGATTCAAAAAAATTTATTTTAAAATTCCCATGTATTCTTATGGAGAATATTTAAAATGTTGTAGTATGCTTTTTTATGGATATATTTTGATCAAACTACTTGGTTAATTTATTTACTTTATCCTAAGTTATTAATATTTTACTAAAAAACACACTTTTTTACCCTCCCTGTAGCAGCAAGCCTATGTACTCATAAAACCCAATGTTAATTAAATACATTAATTGAAAATCAATTCAAGCAACTGGAAATTCGCCTAGTAGGCAGGTTTGCTGCGGCAGGGGTATTTTACTTTTAAGGTAAAAATGAAAAAAAATGTTAATTAATAAACCCATAATATAACAACCTTGTTCCTACAACCCAACCTTTCTGGTTCGTGGAATCATTTAAGTGTACTCCTACACGTTTATGCCAAATTCAATCAAAACCAGACAAAAATTACCTGAAAAATTACACTTGAATGAATAGTAGTGTTTTTTATCTCTGGGGACATCAAAATGAAAAAGTAAATCGGTCCGTGTCCAGGTCTTGCCGTGCTACCAACGGTAATAGCTTCTTCCGTATAGGAAAATTCGCAAGAAAGAGAAAAGGATAATACTAGTCCAATCTTAACCATTGTTGATTTTAATGTCTTCCTTAAAAGACTTGAGTTTAGGAAATATTGGATGTAGCTAACATGCCTTTGCATCTTGCAGTCAGTTTTCTTACGTAATATTTAAAAATATAAAAGGTTTAGTTTAACTGTTGTGTCAATTGATCCTTGTGTTATAAATAAAATAACTACAATTGTTTCGTGCTACTAAGCAAGCACATCTTCAGGTCGGAAGAACGTTTAAAAAACAGTTTTCTCATCCGTGAATAAGGTCGTCAGCACATTAGGACACATAACTTGAAACGCATATGAAACGACATGTAGTTATTTACAATAAAAAACTTGGCCAAGTAGTCCGAAAACAAGGTGCGTAACCGGTTGATGATGAGTTATGACTTATCATCAACCAGTTACCCACCTCGTGTTTGGACTACTTGGCCAAGTTTTTTATTGTAAATACCTAAATGTCGTTTCGTATGTGTTTCGTGTTATCTGTCCGAAATGTGCTGACTTATCATCAGCCGGTTACGCACCTCGTGTTTGGACTACTTGGCCAAGTTTTTTATCGTAAATACCTAAATGTCGTTTTGTATGTGTTTCGTGTTATGTGTCTTAAATGTGCTGACCACCTCATTCACGGATGAGAAAAGCTTTTTTTCTCCCAACCTCCAGCATTTTTGATGCATCGCACACCCCTACTATTTTTAAAGAACAATTTTGAGAAATTCTGGAAAAATGATGAATTATGTGAGAAGAGTTATGATTTGAGAAAATTACAAATATTTTCTTCTACTTTCCACAAAACAAAGTTTTATGAAAAACATCTTTATTACAATGGAAGAAAATTATTTAACAAATTACCATCTAATAATCAAAACTTAAAATGAAAAGAATACAAAAAAAAATTAAAACAAATACTGAAGATCGGATCTACTCTATTGAAGACTTCAATGAAAAATGCATCAAAATTTAAAAATGAAATTATAAAGCGTTTAATTTAATACTACTAAACCTAAGTTAAAAATTAATTAATTGTACTGTCGATGAAATATTTATTGTCAAGACAATTAAGTATTTATTTATTTATATTTTCAATTATCTTGATCCAGAGGCTAACCCATCATGTAATATTTTATCCAATTACAGACCTAAAACTATGTTTTGTAAGGACAAATAGTCACAAGACAAAACCAAGGTAGATTAACCTCTTATTTATATGTTAAGTGACTCAAGACACAAAAATGAAATCTTTTGTTTTCAATTAAATTTGATTTAGTTTTATGTAACACATGTTTCAGTATTGGCTCCTGCTTTTTTTCTGTCTTCCAACACTACTAGATATATTGACATTTATTCTGAGACTACCAATAAGGTGGTAAATGGATGAACATATTTGGTGTATCGGCAGCTCATTCGGCAATTAGCAGCTTTCTGTACTATAAACAGTACAAGGAAGCCAACTTTGTCGGGTGACTGTTGGAAAAGGAAATTTACTGCCAGTCTTTTACAAAAAAATAATGTTTGCTATCACTCACCATTGAATGGTAACACTAATTATTAAAAGCCATGAATGTATTCAAAATGCAAGCCTGTGTGACTATCTAAAAATATATTGATTAGTGTTGGAAGAAATTGGAATTTTATCTATATTCAGCTCAATGCTAATCGAGAAGTTATTTTGTTCAGTGTGCATATTAAGTGATTTTCCCCTTCCTCGCATAACAATTAGAATAATATGAAGCCTTTATTATTGTGAATGCAACTGGGAATTCATGACAGTTGTAAGAATAAGTGCCTGTATATACAATGTGTTAGGTTATGTTTATATTTATATGTTAATGTATTCCTATTTTCATTCAACTGTAAACATCAGTTACCTTCTGAAATTTATTTTAAGTCTTTGTATTGTAGAATTTAATTGATAGCTTGTATTAAGTCTTAAGATTTCTTTTCTTTTACATATGTTATATATAAATGATTGAGATAATAAAAATATATCAAACAAAATGGAGTTTTATTATAATTTCGTATATTTCCATAGTGTGGTTTTAAAGTGTTTGTAGGAAGTATAAGTTAAGATTTACTAGTTCTCAGGTGAAAAAGTTAAATTTGTTCTCGCCTTGTGGTCCAAGTTTCTACTTGACTGATTTTGCGCATTTCGGCACTTCAGCCATCATCACATCATTGTACAAGAACTAATCTTGCCTGAAAAGGTGTGTCAGAAGTTCAACAACAAATAAAACACACTAATGTTATTCAACACGTTCGCTACCAGGCGACGCACATTTGTGTCGGTCCAGTCACTCCCACAGACCAAATGGTGTAGGAATAGCATTACCGACAGACAAAAAAAGGATTTTTTTTTTAAATTGACTAATTCACTACTATTAACATAAAGTTAATAAGGAAGCAAAAAATATTGCTTTTATTTATCGTTTTGAGCAACTTTTAAAACACCCCATATACATGTCGGTCAGTCTATTTAATGAAAACCAGTAAAAGAGATTGAATTTCTGTTTCAATAGACCAAGCAACGCATGTATGCGTTGTTGTGATTTGCTTGTTTAGGCTTGTTTGAAGGTAAAGTTCAAACAAATAAATACTGTTTGATATAAACTACAAAGGTTAGCACGTTTACATCTGTTCAGTGATGCCCTGGAAAATACAATACAATATTCTTTATTGTTCATTCGTTAAGAATTACAATAGTGTCAATACAATAGTGAATACAATAGTCAATACAATACAATAGTATGTGTTAATTTCAATAATTTTTGTAAAATTCCTTTATTGTGTAGAAGGGTCTTGCGATTAGCCACTTCTTCAACTCCTGGTGTAGCTTGTTGCCAGTCAGGTCTCTCAGGTAGTCAGGTAGATGGTTCCTCAGTTTGCAGCCGGTGTAGGAAGGTTTTTTTCCCAAAGAGTGAACTGGTAGGGCAAATTTGGAGCCATGACGGGTGTTGTAGTGGTGCAGGTCTTGGTTTCTTGGGGGGTTTATTTCATCCACATACTTTATGGTTTCAAGTATGTAGAGAGACACCACTGTGAGAATTCCTAGGTTTGCGAATGCTAGTCTGCAAGTCTGTGGTGGGACAAGGTTGGCGAGGGCTCTTATGGCTTTCTTCTGAAGAACAAGGATTCGATTCATATTTTTTGTTGAAGTTCCTCCCCACACTGTCAAGCCATATCTAATATGCGACTCTACCAGTTCAAAGTAAGCTGTTTTGGCCACAGAGAGTCCGCCTATGTAGTTTATTCTTCTGACGACATATATTCCGGCACTGATTTTTTTGCTTAGGTGGTTGATGTGCTCTTTCCATATTAGTTAAAGTTTGTTATCAAGGATAACACCGACAAATTTTGTATGGTTTTCTATTGTTACATCCTCTAATTGAGGGACTCTGTCTTTTTTCTTACTGAAATTCAGAGTTGTAGTTTTTGTGGGGTTTATTGCTAAGTCATTGTTCTTTGAGTAGAGGATGGCTTTATTTAGGATCGATTTTGAATTAAGGTACAGGCTTTGGGCTGTGTTGTCCTTTATCAAAATGGTTGTGTCATATCTGCATACATGATTGCAACAGCATTTTCACTCTCAATTTGTTTGGGGAAGTCATTAGTCAATAGGATGAATAGAATCGGGCCTAATACAGAGCCTTGTGGAACTCCTCTTGTCAGCTTGCTTTTTGAAGATTTGAAACTTGCTGTGACTTCATTTGATGAGTTTTTCAGTTCCACGACTTGTGAACGTCCTGTTAGGTAGCTTTTGAACCATTCTAGCGCTGAGTTTCTTATACCGAGTCTTTCGAGTTTCTTGCATATCAGGTCGTGGCCCAGGCAGTCAAAAGCCTTACTGTAGTCAAGGAAGATGGCGGAAATGTATTGTTCATTTTCTATCTGGTCTAGGACGAACTCAATTAGGGCTATTATAGCTGAGGAGGTGGATTTATTCTTCCGAAAGCCATGTTGGTTGTCAGTTAAGAGTTTGTTATGATTAAGATGTGCCATTAATCTAGCCAGAGCTATTTTTTCTATGATTTTAGAGAAACTGGAGATGAGAGAGATGGGTCTGTAGTTTTGAGCATTTTCAGTTGGTCCTTTTTTATGTTTGGGATATATTTTACTGACTTTTATAGTGGATGGGAATTTGCCTTCCTTAAATGATTTATTTATAAGATAAACCAGAGGAGAGATGAGTTCTTGGGAGCAGTGCTTTATCATCTTAGAGGAAAACTCATCTATTCCTCTTGAGTCTTGATGTTTTGGATTTTAGGGAGTTTATTATCGTTGTAAAAATACAATATAAACAACAATGTGGTCTACTGTTGTGTGACGAACCAATCATCATATCCACTGACCAAGCAATGCAATCCCTCTGGTCCGATACAAAGAGATCAGGGCTTTAAAATAGACTGTTGCTAAGGAATATGCTGCGAGGCAAATATGCGTCGGTGGTCTACTGTCAGGGACAATTCAACGCACAAATGCGTCCATGCGAATGCAAATTCTGTATAATTGTGGTAGCAAACATATTTTTAAGGTTTTTAAGGTTTTTTAAGGTATTTAAGGTGGTTATTTTTGTTAACATATTTTTTTATAAGGCTTCCATATGATGGGGGTTATTTTATTTTATGGGTTATTTTACAACCAATACAATTTACATGTATGATTGTAACAATTTATACGACTATACAGTGTTTACTACGGTGGTTGAATAACTAATACTTTATCTTGGTATTGATACTGAGGAAAGAGAGGACCAACATACATACCTTAAGGGTTTCAAAAACCACTCCTCTGGAGGTATAACTGTTTTAATTTTGTTTTCTGTTCTACTCCTAAGTATAAACTTGAATTTTAAAATTGGCTCGAGGCTCAGAAATAAAAATTCCTATGTTACTTTTCAGGTTTATGGGGGCTAAAATTTTAAATTGACGTGCCCTGCCTCGTTCTGTGTGTGACAGCAGCATGACAGGGCTAGACGGGTGTCTTGTTGTGCCCTGTCGCGCCCTGCCCCGCCCGGTTCTGTGTGTGGTTGGCCTAACAGCTGGTTGTAATGTTTAATTTGTTTTTCATTTTGGTTATGAATAAAGTTGGTTAATAAGGCCACACACAGAACCGGGCGAGGCGGGGCGCGACGAGACGCCTTACTAGCCATGTTGTGCTGCTGTCACACACAGAACAAGGCAGGGCACGTCAAGTAAAAACTTTAGCCTCCATAAACCTGGAAAGAAATATGGGAATTTTCATTTCTGAGCCTTGAGCCGATTTAGCCAATTTTTAAATTCAACTTTATACTTGGGAGCAGAATAGAAAACAGTCATAACTCCTGAGGAGTGGTTTTTGATACCCTTAAGGTATGTATGTTGGTGCTCTCTTTCCTCAGTACCAATACCAAGATCAAGAATCAATTACCGTACTCAACCACTATAGTAATAGCACAATATTATAGTTGTATAAAATGTCACAGTCATACATGTATATTGTTATCTTTTTTTCTTTACGAGGTGCATTTGTCTGAACTGCTTATTCTTTACTTATTTTACTGTCTGGAAACCTTTAAACCAATTGTCTTTCATGCTGTAGGCCTAGTCATATTTTTGAGGTGTCTTTAAGGTTTTTACTTTATACATTTTTGAGTAACTCATGTTATTTAATGATGAATAAAGATTTGATTTTTTATTTTTATTTTTTTTTTATTTTTTTTTATTTTTTTTATCAGTTGGAAAATAATCCATATCAAAATCTGCCTGTGGGGGAATAAATTACAACGTGCATGGGCCGAAAGTTCTGCCCGGCAGCACAGATAATATAACCCCTACTACAGATATCTGACTGAGGCCGCTAGGCCGCTGCGGCTGAGGGACGTGCGGGGAGGGAGGAAATAGTTAAATTTTTACTCGCAAGATGTCGTGAGCGTCCTCGGTGCGGTGGAGCGCTGTGCCGTCGCCGTAGCCGTAGCTTACGTTGTCAGATGTGTTGTCACGTCACTCTACAACTGCCGCGAAGGTGCTGGAGAATATCGGTACAAACATCTAGCTTGCTCTTGCTGATAACAAGACGATAACTGAATAGAGATATTGTGTTCACTAATCTCTCTACATGACACTTCATTATGTCCTAAGTTTCGAATATAGATATACAACTTGTTCAATCTCTATTCGAAATATAAAATAGTTGTTGTACGCGAACCTTTTGAGTTCATTATTTATTTTAAGTTTTCATGTTTTTATTTTGATATAACATAGGCCTACATAAGGTACTAATTTTTAAAGCTACTATCAGTTACCCGGCGTGGAGGAATATATGTAGGTGGAGAAATATATAGGTTTTTAGGCGTAAATAACCACCACGTAAGCACGCAAAATACAAATATCCGTATAAAAAAAGCAAGACGCAAATATACGTACAGTACATTCTCCTTTAAACTTACCACTGATGACTGTTGCTTCAATCAAGTTTGGTGTTATTTTTGTAATTGACAGTCTTAATTCTTCCATTGCATAACTTGGGTGGATTTAGGTTTCGCATTATTATTATTATTATTATTGAAGGTTCTTTCTTGTAATGACAGTAATGTGGTATGCTAATGAAAAATTGGAAGATATTTGAATACCTGAGATAGGAGACTTGATCGTTATTCACTTAATAATTTATGTGATTGATTACATTATCTTTGAGTAGACTGACCGTCATTCTTTTTGAAAAAATGCCGGTTATACTTTACAATTGCTCGAATTCGAGCAACAGGTGTACTATCTGTTTATAATAATTTAATGGTTTTTACTTTTTATGTATACATATTTAATAGTGGAGAATTTAAACGTTGTTGAGTGCACAGGTCCAAGAGGTCCAGCGTCTTCATATCCTTCAATCATGTCAAAATTTGTGATATACTCCAGGGCCTGTTTAATGGACATTTCGTCGAACATTACAACGCATGCCTTTTCCATTATGTTCATGCTGGTAACTTTCAACTTTATTTGCTTCAAAAGTCGTGTATTGAAACCTGGCGTAAAGCACTCTTTTGATGCAATCCACGATTTAATGGTTGAGACTCCAGGCAGTGTTATGGATTGCGATAAAAATCTGTAGCAAGACGGAGACCTCAGATAAAGAGATGTGGCAACGCGTTTTTCTTCTTTTTTCCAAGGCTGTCTTTTCTTGTGAAATTGCATATTAATAAGGATAGATCCCTCCACACTTTTAACAGGTACACTATGCAATGTAGATGATGTCTTCAATACTTTTTTTGTTTTTAACAGTGATTGCTTCAATCTTGATATAGCTGCTCTTTTCACGGCAAGTTTTTTTTTCAAAGCTGAAATTTTTTTAGAAGGGGACGGTAATGTTGAAAATAAATTTCGGTTGATAGATTTCTTTGAGGTCTGTGGCTGGCGTTTTGGGGAAGAAGAGCTGTCAACTTGCGGTGATGCATTTGATATCCAAAACCTAGACGATGGTGTTGTTACTGTAGGTGACTGGAGGTTACTGAAAGATTCAAATGGCGGTGGTGAAATTAATAAATTGCACGAAGTTGATGGTTGGTATTTTCTAGGAGTAGTGGCTTGACGTAATACCACAGGAGATGGAGAAGGTGGTTCTAATTGAAGTCTCTTTGAAGGAGTTGGTCCAGCTTCGGTAGACGTAGCAGCAGGATGTGGACGTTTCAAAGGGGTTGTCGGGCTCGAGCTCCCGGGAGGGTTCGTCTCTATTGAGTAGCGAGATCCAGAGCTTGTACTGGCGATAACTAGCGGGGAAACACATGCTGGTCCTGAAGTGAAGTCAGTAGAAGGATTGTAACATTTGGGAACAGCATTGAAAACTAGCCTGCCATTAGGAAGTATGTCTTCTCCATTAAAGTGATGTTCGCATAGTCTTTTAATTTTATTAAGTCTCATTGGAGACTGTCCAATGAGATCAGTATTTCCTACAAAAATACAGTAGTTTAGTGACGTATTGGTAATTTTCTAAATATTCGAGTGTGTGTAAGAAAAAATACGCCCGCCGCAGCAAACTTGCAGATTAAGCGAATTTCCATTTACTCGGCTTGATTTCAAGTCAAATATTCCCTAAAAATTTTCAAATTTATTTTTTATTGAAATAACATTAATTTTAGTGAGTACTGTTTAGGTTTGCTGCTACGGAAAAGATATTGAGGTGAGTTTTTATTATTGAAATGACAGCTTAGTATGAAATAAACAAAATTCGCAAATTACAAAAGAAAATCATTATATATACCGGGTGTCCACAAAGTCTTGGTCTGATAAGGAAACCGCATGGTATGAAAACGAGTAATAGTAGGATAAATATTTATTAACCTTCCCACTTAAATGGATAGTCGTTGAACTGCTATAGGGGATTGGGTTTTGTGAAACAACAACACAAACTGTGATTCCTCACCATTTTTGTAAACTCACCATTTCTGATTTGTTATTATATTGAATCATGATTGTATTGTTGTCAATCAGCTGTGTTACGGTATTACCAATTTTATTAAATAAAACTTGATTAAATTCCCTTCAAAACAAGGCATACAAGTTAAGTGTGGCTCTAATGGTTTTCGTACATCAAAGCTATTAAATCAGACCAAGACTTTGTGGATACCCGGTATATTTTTTTATAAGTCTAAGAAAGTACAAAGTGAAATAATGAATGCTATCTGACTGTTATTATACTGTTTACGAATCATGATAACGGTCCGTATGAAATTGTACGGAGCGAGTATAAGGGTGAGCATACTGCGTTGTCTGTCTGGCGTCGATGAGTCACTAGGACGGCGCTGGCGCGGCGTCAGATCACTTCCACCCCCGGCAACCACCTACCCTTCCGCTCCCCATCTCTCACACCAGTCAACACACACACATACCGGTACTACAAACACAACACTAACACATCGACGCTCGCTGGTCTGAAACAGTTCATACTCAATGTCAGTTGACAATCAATGTCAACTAAGCTCTCTTGTAAAATGGCGTTTGCCGTGCATTAATGAATAAATAAATAAATAAAAATACTTCATTCTACTCGTAATCAGTGGTTCAGGACACGAAATGTGGTTGCGGCGCTGTTTCTTTGCGTGTTACTAGCAATATTATTTTCGTAAATGATTTCGTTATCAAATAAACAATTTGTCTTTGAAAATACGTACAGTACTGTATTCAATTATTTACCACATATATCTAGGCCTTAGTACTTTGAACTTGAGGTTAAGCATTTTAATTTCCTAATGGTGTCAATTGAAGCATTTAATATCACAATACTACATTTCACACCATAAGGCAACTAATTAAGTAAAAAAGGGCCAAAACTACTAGAAACGTATTCTGCGCATGCGCAGGCCCAAGAGACAAGAGACATGTCTGTCCAAACACCGACCGGTTGGTTCGCTCGAGACACGCGTCTGTGACACCATAAGTTAACATAGGTTTGTTTTAAAGGGGCATGTCGCAGGCACAAAAAATATCTGCGACATCATGTCGCAGATACCGGGGTGTAACCCGCCTTAAAATAAAGTTTCCTGCACAAGTTCATGTTACGCTTTTTCCATTGACACCAAAAACATGTCAATCGGTTTAGTAGTTTTGGAGGTGTAATTGTCAGAAAACCCCTGCTTGCGTATTAAATAAGTACTAAGCACTAGTGTCCCTGTTGCTCGAATTCGAGCAATTGCTAAGAAGTGTTACATGTGTTATTTTTAAACGAATAATAGTCATAATTTCTGATGACTTTAAAAAGTTTTGGATCAAAGATTATTTTTAGCAAACTGTTAAAAAATTAGCAAACTTATTGACGGTTCACAATTCACAAAACCTGCTTACGTATTAAATAAGTATAGATAGATATAGATATAGATATATAAATAGATTAGCATAATAGCGTTGGAAAATATAATTTAAAAAACGTTTGCAAAACCAAATTTAACAGCTCTTTCCTCACTTCAGTTGTTAATTTTTAATAACTTCAAATGGTTTTCCAGCAACAAATACACTCAACTCACCTGAATTTTTAATCCATAGTTGTGATAACATACTATCTCGAGGAAAACGAAACATTTTAAGACCTTTTAACTTTGCCGAACTGTTAAAACAGTTTCTGTACGAGCACGTTGTTCTTGACATAATGAATAGAAGAATGAAAATACTAAAATAAAAAATACATACTCTAACTTACTACATATATACAAAAACACACAAATTAATTAAATATATATCACAGTCAAATAACGTTATCACAAAATAACTTTTTACGGTACTGATATTTTTAAACCCGGCAACAAGGCTTAAAATTCAACAACACGCGTGCGTGGTGTAGGTGTACTCAGTAGTGTCGGGTAGGTCAGTTTAGCGCGACCGCACTTCTTGATTTTTTGGCGAGGAACGGAGACAGAAGCAGAGGCGCTACCCTCACCCCTCCTCTCCACAACTACCCTGTCTCTCCTCTGCCCCCGTACCCCGCGTGGTGTGCAGTGCTAGCAGCGCTCCTAGATGTTGGCGGGCAAACTACGCTGTCCTAGCGCAGCACGTTGCCGCCATCAGCAAGATATCTGTAGTAGGGGTTATATTATCTGTGCCGGCAGTGACTTGCCTCAGGGCATAATTTTGGACAGCTTCGCATTTTGCCCTTCGGGTGCCCGGGGGCGTCTTTTCTATGTGCCCTGTTTCGCCCGGTCCTGTTCTTAGGGTCTTAATTTCTTAATTGAGGCCTTTTCCGAAAAAAGGGCACATAGGCCTATGTGCCCTTTTTCCGGAAAGTAGCTCAAACGAACCGCCATATTGTACTGTGTAACCACAGTCAATTTTGTTTAGTTATCTCAACAGTTGGCTCCCTGGAATATTTTTTCCTAACAATGTGTACAGCATATAACACATTTTGTTTATCATATAAAAACATAAATTAACGACAAATTTTGAGTAATTAACATTTTGAATATCAAAAGCTGAATAATAACACAATTAGATCTAATAATTAGATCTAAATTAAAATTATTTTAAGGTAATGTTAGGAAAAAATGTTGATTATGCAATTACAAGAGGAATACTTTACGTCTCAAATACTCAAAACTGCATTTTGGCCTATGTGCCCTTTTTCCGGAATAGGCCTCAATTACGTTGCCCGGTTGATACCAAAAGCCTTTAAGCAATGTACCAATGACTGTGCCATACAATCCTACTTTCTTGCAGATGGATGTCTTGACATCTAAAAATATTGATCTTTAGAAAGTTCTTTGTACTTATTTAGCACAAGATGTACAATTTGGTACTGTTCTATGTTGACAATTCTTATCAGGTTTCAATGTCTATTGTTCTTCTCAACAACTTTGAGTAAAAGGTAGGAAGAGGAGTGAAAAAAATTCATTTTTAAAATTTTGTTGGATCACTATTCACTATCATCATACATACATAGCTGATAAAAGTAGATAACCAAAATCACACTCTTGCATGTATGTGTGGTTTATGTCAATAATATCTAATTAACAATTCATCAACTTGAACCCACCCTATGTCATGTGAAGTGGTCATGCTGACAGCAATAATTTGGCAAGCAGTGATTTTATTGTTCCAGAGCTGTGTGTATGCATTATGTTCCGTTCTATATGTGCAAGTATTGGAAAGTAAGTTAAATTAATGCAGGCAATTGTTTAATTATTTTAAGATGAAGGCAATGCAGAAATATGCATTCCATGTTAGGGTTTTTGTCAGTAACATTTTATATGAAATAATCATAAACACAGTTTAGGGAAAAAATCTAACATAATTAAGCTTAAAATATTGCGGGGATTGAACTAAAACAAAATATAAACCAAAATTTTGTTTAAGTAGGGCTTTTTTTAATTTGTAAGAGGGTTGTCATCTTCCATAGCCCAAGGAATTTTGATATAATTTTTTCAAATAATAAAGACCCTTGACTTTTGAATCAGCCACTAAATATATTTTTGCTACACTACTGTGAAATAACCTGTTTTCGATACATGTTTATCACCTGCAAAAATTCATCCTTACATATTGTTTACTAGGGAAAAAGAATGTTTAATATGCAAAATTAATAATTAATGTTTACTATCTCTTTTGGATTTGGCCGACGTGAACAAAAAAGATTTGTTATTGTTTTGTCAACTGTTTCAATTTGCAACAACCAAACCCTAGTGGAAGAGATCAATAATCAATACAAAAATTGTATATTGATACGTATTGATACGTATGTGTATTTGGGCCAATACACATCAATACACATCAATACATATCAATACAAGTAAATATAGGATCCGAGTCATTAGCTTAATTGAAAGTAATTTGTAGCTTGTTAAAAAACAATTTTTAATTTGTTTCAACACATTGAATCACATCTACTATGCACTAAAAATAAAATAAAAATGAAAAAGTAAAAAAATTCTTGTCAAAAAGCTCGTGGTGATCCCGTGATTTAAACCTGGGACTCCAGCATGGTAGCCGGCCGTCTAAGCCATTACGCCACGGACGCTTCACATCTGACTAAGTAATGATAGCAACTTTGAATGCGAGAAGCTGTGTTAGGCCTCATAATTAAACTTAAAAGATTTTTCAATGGCATTGTGTCATTTCAAGCATGTACCTGTGCATGTAATTATGCTTTAACATGTTTCAAAACTGTTTTCTTGCTACTTGGGTGATGTGAATAGTGTCAATACAATTTATTTTTATTGACTTCTAGAAATAAGGAATTCAATGATGAATTTGTGAGCGATTTTTACCCCTAACAATAACCCATTAAGAAAGAAATTGTTAAAAGTTGTCGAAAGCTGTATTACAATTGTTGTATAACAATTTTAAAACATGTTGATTTAAACTTCATATTACAACAATGTTGATATAAGATTGAAACAATTTTAAAAATGTTTAACAATAAGTTTTTTGCAGTTGAAAAAAATAAGTTTCAATACCAGCTGTAACTGTTTTACAACAATTTTAAAATTGTTTTACAATCAGTTCAAATGATTCAAAATTCAAATGATTCAAATGATTTATTAGGCCATTCAGTTTGTACAGACAATAGGCTAAGTCAAACAATAACAATGCAGAAATAAACACATGCAGGATCTCATTTATATAAAACATGCAAAACCAATGCATGCATACTAAAAATGAAAAAAAATGAAAACTACAAAAAATAAAAAGTAAAGTTTTTTGAAGTTTAAAAAATAAGATTTAATACAAGTTGTAACTGTTTTACAACAATTTTAAAATGATATATTTTTAAATTAGGTATATTGAGTTTTAGGTACCTCAGCTAACGTCTATGACCTAAAACTAGAGTTTTTCCTTTTTTCAAAAAATAACATTTTTATTACTGTTTATTTAACCATTTTACATTGATATTTTGTATAACCCATAATGCTCATATGTGATACATTTTAGAGATATTTTGAATTTTATTTACCCGTATTGATGTCTATTGATTTATATTTACATCTAACATATTAAAAAAATATTCTCTATTGATATCAATGAACGATTTGTTTGCTCTAATGATCTATATTGATATATTTTATGTTTATAGATGTCTAGTGATATGTATTGACTAAGTTTTCAGTGATGTATATTTGTTTGTATTTACTTGTAATGATATCCATAAACATCTATTGATATCACTAAGCATCTAGTGATATCAATAGATTTTTTCTATTGATTTCTATTGATGTCTTCCACTAGGGAAACCGTACAACCAATGTAAATATTAAATTACAATAAAAGGCATAACCGTAAAAGTTGCGTTCAAAAAACAAGTGAAAGTGGGTCCGTATGTATTCACATAATAATTACAGTGTTGAGGGTTCACTACACAGTTTTTAAAATGAAAAATATACATCCCTCTCGTTTTCCTGCAGAACGCTGTACCTCAGCTCTTACCTTATATCATTGTACATTGTTGGAGTGTTCTGGATGGATCATGGATCCTACAACAGTGTTATGCTACATCCAGACACATACTATCTACGCTGGACCACCAGACTACCAGCTGTATCTGTCTGTCAGGCAGCAGGTTTTAACAGGTTCTTGCTATTAATTTACATTTTAATTAATAAATCTAATTATTCAATTTTACCTTAAGCAAATTGCTACTAGTTGATTCTATTCTTGAATTTAGTAGACTCGTTCTCATTCAAATCTGACTGGTTTAGACTTCTGTATCATCTCTCACACACACAGGCACGTTCACTTATTCCACAACCATGTTACAAACAAGTCTCGGCCTGTGTTTCTAGGGCTGTTGGTTGGCTGCATGGAATATATATATGTTTATATAGTGTACCCCAGATGTTGATTTTTTAATAAATATACTAGACCCAACACAGTACAAACTTAAAACTTCACTGCTGCAACAAGAACAAACGCTGTAAAAAATACCACCTAGACCCACTTGATTCCAACCAATCAGAAAAAAATTGTGGAACATAAAGTAAAAGTGTGTTTTTGTTAAAGTAATTTTACTTGCAAAACCATTTAATATTAATTCTTGACGTTTTGAAATGTTACATAAGCATAAGTAAAACTGAAGTAACTCTAGAGATAGGACAGTGTTTCTGTGTATATCTAAGCCATTAGAATTTTCTAACTGTACTTTTTTTGTAAGGTTAGGCTACAGCCACACAGGTTTTTTCATGTACTAAATACTCTATATTCACAGTGCTTGACTGCTTGAATTCCCGCTGGAAGGGTCACATGTGCGTTTTTATACATTGTGTTGGTATAATGCATTCATCATTGCCTCCAGGATTGATTTTTTTGACAATATCAAAATAGGTTTACATACTGCTGAACAGTTGACAATGAAACTGTGTTGTTTCGAAACTAGTCACAAACACTAAAAATTGCGATTGATGGATGTAATCGAGGTATGTAAACCTATTTTTATATTGCCAAAAATTAATCCTGGAGGAAATGATGAATATGTTATACCAACCCAATGTAAACCTATTTTTATTGTATGGTAGCTTATTTTTGCACTGGTTAAAGACCAGCAGCGACTGGTGCATTTGGATTATGTTGCATTTCTTCCTTATGGCAGTTTTTGAATAGTTAAAGAAGAAGAAAAATGAATCCATTAAAAACAAGTCTAAACAAAAATTCAGTAAATGCCTTTTAAACATTAGGTACTTAAATTTTAAACTAATTTCAATATTAAAATCAGTCATGCTGTTTAAGTAGTGATCTTGATGTAAATGCAATGGACTTCTCAGATCCATCCTTATATTCACACTTCAATAATGGTGCTTTTTATAAGGTGCTTTTTACCAAATTGGCACTGATAAATGCCACATAATTTTCTCAAAACAAAGGAACATAAGCAGTGCATTCTTTTTGAATTATTTTTAATACTGTATTTTTAACCTATATGACCATTTTTTTTAAATTTTTAACCACTATGACCAGGTTAAAATTATTTTTATAGTTCTTCGCTTCATTTGAACACCAAAGACGAGCTTGATTTTGTCCTTGGACTCATAAAACCAAGAAATCTCTTATGCAGAAAGTGTAACAGCATATTTCCAAAGTTAACGCCAACTTCAGGATTTCACCAGCTTGCACTTGATGTAAGTTACATAGTAAAAGTAGGAACCTATATTTATTCATACACTTTTGTGGAAACTAAAATTAATGGATAAGTTTGATCTTACAAACATTTATTTGGTTTGAAGAGTTGAATGAGAAAATAGTAAATGTTGTTTATACATGTGTCAGTAAAATTACAAACGTTTCTCCACAGATTATTAATATTATGTATACAGGCCTAAATGGGGTGTTATATGCACCAATATTATGGAAAATGAGGAATGATTAAGAAATGTTTATTCACACTGCAAATAGAATAACCAATAAAGTGGACTATATAACAGCATCACCTCGCTTGTTAGGACAACAATTTCAGAGACAGCGAGGGAGGGTCGGTTTTAGTTCCTTCGTAAGAGAACAGTTTGGAATGACTTTCTTAAAGCCGACAAGTGTCCTTAGCAAGAATGTGTAACTCAATTTGCTACTTGGAAATTCTAAATTCTATTCTACATATGAATGATGACAATTGTAACAACCTTTTACAGTCTTAATGTGAAGCATTTTTCCCCATAAATTTGTTACAGATGATTGCAAGCTGTAAAGAACTTCTTCACAATTGTAGTTTCAATGGAAAAAACTTTGACTGCTGTGAAAGATTTCAACTGTTACAAACAAAGAAAGGGATCTGCTATAGTTTTAATTCTGAGATGACAATGTAAGGCTTATTAAATAAGTTTTCCTTTTATAAAAATGCCTTAAGCTTACAAACATGC
Source organism: Macrosteles quadrilineatus (assembly GCF_028750875.1). Classification (NCBI taxonomy): domain Eukaryota; kingdom Metazoa; phylum Arthropoda; class Insecta; order Hemiptera; family Cicadellidae; genus Macrosteles; species Macrosteles quadrilineatus. The sequence continues at coordinate 17,441,013 of NW_026542602.1, forward strand.
TGTCAATTTGTTTTTTCGAGTACCATAAACAAACAAACACATGTTCCAAGACACTAAAATGACCAATTCATTGATTAGCAGAAATAAAATTTTCAAAAATACGTAATATGCTGATTGGGAATTCTACATTCTACCATTGGTTAATTATATTCCCCTTTGGCCTCAATAAATAGTCTTATCATCCTTACGGATCAACTGAAGAACTGAAGACAAATTTAGTAAATGTCCGTCATGTTTCAGTGTGTTGAAGTATTTTATTTTTCAAAATTAAAACCTATGTTTATAGCTCCTGAGCTGTTGGATAATGTAAGATTAAATTACTTAGGCGATTCCTACCAAATTTTTCAAAAACAATGAGCGTGTTCTGGAAACACTAACCGGTGTAGCGGTACAGGACCGGTGCAAAAAATGTGTCGTTTTGGGAGACCGGTGAGTTTACCTGGCAGACAGCTATTTCCTGTTTTTTCCTCCACCGGTGCAAGATTCATGCACCGGAGAAATTGTACGGTGCATATACACCAGCGGCCTTTGATATTGATCAGTTTCTTGGACACCAGTCTGTAGCTACGGCTGATTGCAGTTCCATAGAATAAATGATCAATTGTTTATCAGTTTGATAGATTATATTACGTAATAAGTGAATAATATATCAATAACTTATTCTGTGAGGGCAAGTTTGTTCAATTTTAATATTATTAAGTAAATAGTAGGTTGATGTGTAAATTACAATCCGATGAGCACCATTCAGTGACTAACCGTTCTGGGATCCCAAGACTCTTGCCTTGAGGCAGTACCAGTGAGTAAGTCACCGGATCATCTATACCTGTGCACCAATACATATTCCCAGAATGCACCCAATATGCTTACCCAGGGCATTTTTCAGTGTTATAACTATAACATTATTTATAAACTAACTAGTCAATGTCGCCATACAGGAGTTAGGACTAGCTGGAATAGTTGTGAAGTGCCGGTATCAGTATAAAGGCGAAACAGCTGATCTTAGTCAGTAACAAAGCTACACAGATCATCTCACACCATTCTACACTCATCCTTCACTCATATTTGGGTTAAAATATGCACCTAGGTGGCGTCCCCATCTCAATGATTGATAATTGATAAGCTTGATGCTTACTGGGTTGGGACTCGAAAGACCCTAATTTGCGGACAACCCTCATGTGTTTATTATCATATACAAAAATAATTAAATATAGACCGCCGCTTGGAGCACCATGTAGTTACGGCGTACGTGCTACGTAAACTACAGCGGTGTGCGCCGGAACCTATGGTAACCATGGTAACCACAGCACGGCTGACAGTCTATATTTAATTCTTTTTGTCTATGTTATTATTTAAGCCTTAAATTGATGTATTTTCATCTAATCAACATGCAAATTACACATGTTTTGTTTAGAAATCCCTTCAAAATGTCAGTCAGCCAATTTGCAAAAGATGCTGCTCTGCACTTTTCTGTAAATTTCCCAGTTCAGGTAAGTTTTCTATTTTACTAGGGGACCATAGCAGCAATTACTGCTTTTTAGTTTTGTATACAAATTGAAATTATTCAACACACTTTTTTACATATTTAATCACCGTATTCCCCTAACACAATACATTTTCAACACCATTCTAACCTAAAAATAGGACACTAATAGCATAAACATACAAATATGCAATGTTTACATCAGCTGGTATATTTAAAACAGAGAAATTTGTATGCCTTAGAATGATATAGCTGGGCTGGGTATTTACTGTTTAGTGTTTAGGGTTCACCTAACAATCAGAAAGTCACTGATTCTGTACTTAGAAAATTCAGTAGCTTTTACCGAATTTCCCTACAGGGAAGTAGCTATTACCATAGGACTCATGGTAAGACTTGAGCCCGGGACCAATTTACTTTTTAATTTTGATTTCCCTAGAGGCCAAAAACACTATTCGTTCAAATTTTTATATATGTACATATATATATATATATATATCTATAGCCTATATATATATTGTGTCCGTGAATGCGATAACTTGAGTAATTTTTGTTTGATTTTGGTGAAATTTGGTTTGAAGGTGTAAGGCGGGATAAACTTGAATGAGTTTGTGAGCCAGCATGATCGGGCGATGGAGACGGGGTTTTATGTAGCAGCAAACCTATAGGTACTCGTTTAACCTATAATGTTATTTAAATAGATTTAATTATGTATATCAGTTCAGGCAAATGGAAATTCGCTTAGTCTGCAGGTTTGCTGTGACGGGGATATTTGATGGCTTAAAACTGGGCCCAGCTCAGCTACATTGGGATTATATAATAAAATGTCCTGGCTAATGAAACAACTGATCTTAGTCAATAACAAAGCTACAGCACATTCACTAAAAACTACACAAAGTGTGTTGTTGTCTACTGAAATTATTAGAAAAGATCTAGTCCTATTGTTTTGTATATTTAAAAACCTAATTTGTTCACAGCATAGGATCAAAATTATAATGCTTTTCTAAAATCTGCGAGGATTTAGTTGATGCAGATCTTAAAGCCACCTAATGTTTGGGCCATGTGAATAAAAAGAACTGCTATTGTATTTTGTAACAAACTCTGATTTTTATTATCTGTTCTCTTGTTGAGAGCGATTGATTCAAAAAATTAAATTTGAAGAAAGAGCTCTGAGCAAACGCAACAGAATGTTTGTAGTCGGCTGTTAACATGGATTTTTGACTACTGATAAATCAAATCAACTTTTTTCTCTTTATAAACTTGTAGTTTACGATTGATTACATCTAGGTATTATTGCATTTCTGAGTGTGTCTAGTGGTTGGAGTCCATGCCTTCCCTCCTAAAGGCACAAGGTTCTAATCCCGCCAATCACCAATGGTTTTGACCTGAAAGATAATGCCGAAAAATGGTGATTTGGAGCTACCTGTGAGCTGTAGGTTCACAGTAACAAGATATCTCTCTGTATAGAAATTCCTCCACTAAAGGAATTTCCAGCTTATTTTGTCAGTTTAGAGTTAAGTATAACATGATTTAACATTGTAACTAACTAAAGAATACATTTCTTAGCAGTATTTTTCCATATCCATAACACCTGCTGCTACTCAAGTGTTTTGTAGGTGTTTATTCACGATGTCAAAGAAGTGATGTTTCTAAACAGCAAAGCCCCAGTCTTAGACCCTGACAGCTCTCTAAGGTTGCTCTACAGTGTGAGAGAAACTGTGGTGGACATTTCAGCAAGAGAGCTCTCTACTGAACAGAGGTATCCATACAATCTTGTATGTTTATGATTTTATACAGGCGTTTATAAAAAAGTTTTAACAATTAATTTTTAGTTTTAGAATTATGTATAAAACATATCATAAACACTCTCAGGTGTTGGGGTTTTCACAATTAAAACCTCTCAGTATTTCCATGAGAATCTTGTTTAGGCAGCAGAACTTCTGAGAACATCAGTATTGAGAGGTGTAGTTGCACACGTCTTTACAAACTTACTTTAAAACTAAACAAGGAAATGTATGAGTCAAGAGATTCAAGAGATTTATTGTACCATTAAGTAACAAATACAATAGGTAACATCAAAAACTATTCTAAAATAAACAAACCAATGCATAATAAATAATGAAATGTTCATCATTACAAACCATGCTGAAAATTGGTTAATTTTCCTCGCCCACTGTACATGTAAGCCTGCTCTTCCTGTCCAAAACAAAATCAAACCTTTTCTGGCATGGATACATTGATCATGTGCATTTAATACACTTCGATACTTTCTTTAAGAGCCCCTTATGTAATGTTTCAAGAGGGTGTGTGGTGGAGGGGGAGAGAAGTGTCCAAGGTTACCCAGTGTACAGTCGCAGCAGCTGTCAGACGGCTTGTCTAGCTCAACATCAGCTGTCTGTGTGTGGCTGTCATCATCACCTGCTACCAACACCAGGTCAGGTAGCATTAATCTATATTTCGTTTTTAAATCAAACTTACAGCTATTTTAAATAGATATAGTAGATCCTCGTTTACACCACACCTCCAACTACAAGGGCACCTTAAAAGTCCCCTTGAAAGTGCTGTTTTATTAAACTAAACCTTTAAACATGACAATTTCATTCAAAACAACCTCAGTAACACACCTTTTTTCTAAATCACGAAGCAATTCAGAACCTTTTGAGAAGTCAGCCTTAATAAATAACAGTCGTTACGAGAATTCACCAATATGTATGTTTTGGAAAAAACTCCATAAATTCAGACTCATAGGTATTAAAACAAGTCTGGGCTAACGCAAAAATTTATAGTCAGTACAAATAGATAGGAGGTACAGTAAGACCCAGACCCAGGACCGATTTAATTTTATGTCCCCATAGAAGCCAGATCACTATTCGTTCAAATCCTATGATGCCATTGTCCTTCAATGTCACTGGTAAATCTTGCCACTGATAAGTCATTTTATGGTTCTGGTCAATCATTTGCATTCATACTCAGTTTAAATATGTACACAAGTTACACAACAATTATTGGCTTTTTTAGTGAAGTTTGAAGTGATCTAACATCAACTTGTTCCTAGAAATCGTCATAAATAGCATTACCAACACCTTTACATGAAGGTTGTTAAAGTGAAATCGATGAAGGTATTTATGCATAACCAACTCTGTCAATGTGTCAATTATTTTATTGATTACAGATAACTCCAGGTATTGTGACCTGAAAGGACTTCAGTGTATAGATGACGATTTCAGTAAGTCCCCTGTTGGTTATATTTAAAAAGGAATTTAAAACTGAAAAAATGTAGCCTACAGTCACCATAATATTTATTATTGGGATAGTTTAAAAGTTTACTGAAGACATAATATTTTTGATATTATTTTATTTTGTATGACCTTTAAACCAGGACTCTAAATTTTCTCATATAAGCTAGCCAAACTTTGTGTCCCATAAAAACTATTAAATCAGTCCTATGGCTTTTCTTTAAAATCTGTATAGTGTAGCTCAAATTGTTTTGGACTGCCTAAATTAAAGGTGTAACTATATTAAGCACAGTGTTAAATCTTTTACAATTAAAGATGAGATTTTTTTTGAAAAAAAAGCTCTTTCTATTCTGAACTAATCGATGGGATCATACGTTGTTCAGTTTAGCAAAAGTTTGGAACAGATGGATTTAATTCGGATTAAAATAAATGGTAGCAGGGAACTGACACATACTTTCTCCCATTAGCTTGTCAAAAAACCCTTATAATGGGTAAGCAGTGGGAGTTACTTTGATATTTTGTGGGTAAAATCACAAACATAAAAATAGTGTTTGGAGAACCATCATTTTTAGATACTTGGGGTTGTACAATTTTGTTAAGAGGATTTGTTAAAAGGACCATAATTCTAAATTTGAATCAAAATTGTTTGAGCTGTTTTATGAAAATCTGATTTATGAGTTTTATGGGGAAATCACCATTACAGTAGACTCCCTCTTTTCCGCCGAGTGTAGTCCGGTTAAACCAATGTCCGGTTAAAAGGTGTCCGGATAAGAGGGAGTCTACTGTATAAAAAAAAAAAAAATTCCCTGCCCAAAAACCTGCAGACTAAACAAATTTCCATCTATCTGGCTGGAATTACACTAAATTATTCCCTTGAAATTGTCAGATTTATTTCCTATTTAAATATTATTAATTATTATTAAGTTTGCTGCTACAGGGAAGACATAACGTTTGTTTTTTATTTAAATATTGATAGCTAGTATGAAGTACCGGTAAACAAATTTTCCAAATTCTATTAAAATATGTCCATAGACAAGCAAGCTGCAACAGTTAATTTATTCTCCAAAACAATAACATTGTAATTTTAAATTTAAACTTTTTTTCTATTTTTTTCCGTAACCATTAGGCATACAAAAACGGTTCAATATACTAAATTATTTGTTTTTTTAAGTTCTACAAAATGGTTTGGAAAGAAATTGCAATTTTTTTGTTTATCTCCATAAAACCTCCCATAAACCCCTGTTCACATAGTCCGATCGTGCTGGTTCGCGAACTCGTTCAAATAAATGTAGGTTAACATATTTATACCACATTACATCAAAATCGGATCATTTTTGCTTGAGTTAACGTGCTAACGGACATATATATGAATTTGAGCGGATGGTGTTTCTGGCCTCTGGACACCTCAAAACGAAAAAGTAAATCGGACATGGGTCCAGGTCTTGCCATGAGACCTATGGTAATAGCTAGGGCGGGGCAGGACTACAAGATGCCAGACTTGCACTTTCGTGCTGCTGACACACACCGAACGAGGCGTGGCACGAAAAGTGAAAAATTTAGCCCCCATAGACCTGAAAGAAATATAGGAAGTTTTATTTCTGAGCTTCGAGCCGACTCAGCAAAATTTTTAAATTATTGTCGGATGTCAATTTTGACATATGACTTAAAAGTTGAGAGCAGAATAGAAAAACAAAATACCAACAGTCATACCTCCAGAGAAGCGGCTTCGTAAGGAATGTACTTGTATGTTGGTCCTCTATTTCCTCAGTGTTAAAACCAAGATTGAGTTATTAGTTATTCAACCCCCACTGTAGTAATAGCACTGTACAGTCATATAAATCTTGCCTTACATGTATGGATCATCAGTAGCCATACATTGTATCAGCTGTAAAATAATCCATATCAAAGTTAGCCTGTGAGAGAATAAATCACGTGACCGTGCATGCGTAGAAAGTTTTGCCCGGCAGCGACTTGCCTTGGGTATAATCTTGGATAGCTTCGCATTTTGCCCTCGGGCGTCTTATCCACACCCTGCCTCGCCTGGTCCTGTGTGTGGCGCTCCATAAGCGCCCGTACAATTCCCGTCGCACAATACGCCCCAGGGCAAAATCCCCTGTCGCGCCCTGCCCAGCCCGGTTCTGTGAGTGGCCAGCCTAAACATTATTTAAAATTACTTAAATGGAAATGTCTAAACCATATATTAGTGTTATTAGTATTGGATTCAGGCCAGTTACGTCATGTGTTTGTGTTTATGATCCATACCGGTTTATGTTCTAATATTCGTGCCGCAAACCAAAATGTTGTTTGGACCACAGGGTTAGGCTGTAGCTCTGTACACATCCACAAATACAAAAACCACTTTTTGGGGTTCAGGGAGACCCAAAACAGATATTTCCACCAAAAACTCGAGTTTTTACTAAAACAATACTTTCTCTTTAGTTCATACACTATGTGTAGGGGGAGAAGGTAAAGATTAACTTATATGTATAAAGTTGTTTGACATTGTATAATAAATGCTAGGACATCTGATAGTCAGATCTGTACATTATCACAATAACAACGCTGTGTTAATGCAACAATGGCGGAACATGGATATTATTATTATTTATAGTCTGTGAAATGGAGCTTTCATTTTCATTGTTCTTTTGACATCTTTCCTAAGCATAGGATAATAAGATGCTGCTAACTATTTTTAGGGAATAAAAACCAAACAAAAACAAGGAAAAGATCAAACATGTACAAGAAATGTGAGTGTCTACAATCCTGCGACCAGCAAGAAGTTAAAGTTATATGGGGCAGATTGAAACGGTACCGTAATCACTTTTTAAAATTTATTTTTACAAAAGTTAAGTTCAGATATATATGAAACAACTCATTTTAACTCCAGTAGGTTTATATCATCATTGAAGTGACTGATGAGACTAATCTATTTGGTTTATAGTAGAACTTTATAAAAATAAACTAATTATTATTATATGTATAACAGAATAAAAAAATGTAAGGTCACATCTGATGTGTAATGATTATCTGATTTAAACCTGATAATCTGATTACAGTATAGGACTTCTGCCCTGGAGGCTCGGGTTGAAATTTTAACATTCATTTATAAGTTTTAGCTATGTTAGACTGTTCTGCAGATGATCGTAAGAAGTGAAGTAAGTGTAGAGTAAAATATCCCATGATCTATTGAACACTCATCCTTCAGTAATCTTTACCTTAATAATCCTGGTATGTAGTCGTACAAAGCTAATAAGTTATAATGCCTTCACCCAGGAGTTTAGATCCACCTTAAGCTGTAGTTTATCCATCTAGCAAACAAAACAAGGATAGGGCTCTCAAATGAAGAGAACTTTTTTAAAGAGGTTGGTGGCCTCTTTTAACCTTGCATTTGCCCGTCCACATAGGCTGGATCTGTGCGTGGAACGTATTGTACCGATTCAAAATGAATGACCAAATGAAAATTCAAATCAAACTGAAAACGCGCGAAGGCAAGGACCAACAACGGCCAATCACGTGAGCGCGGAGGAACACCAATTTGCTGACTTGTGCGGACGTCTTTTTCTAACGGTCACTTGGGACCAAGCTCTGAGCCGCGATGTACGGAAATCTTTAAATTCTCCTTTTCAATTTGCAAAAATCACTTTTGGTAGTCGTAACGTGTATTTCGTCAACGAATCAATTGTTCGATCTCCGGAGTGCATTGATATCTAAAACCGTGAAACAGCATTTACTAAATTACGAATTGAAACAAAACGAGTCTTTAAGTTCGACGTCGACCGGCAAAATTCGTCAGATTTGACCATTTTCGTAGAGCCTATCCCAAGTACAGTGTCGTAATTATATGTTTATGTGTCGTCAAAATTGTCTTCTGTGTATGTAAGTAAATGTTTTGTGTAAATTGTATTTATATCATTAGGAGAAGCCAATCTGTCCACATTCATATTTGTTTAATCATGTTTCTTGCAGGTTTCATGTCTTAGTGTGTAAATTCAGTCACATTGCTTTAGAATTATTGCCATTTACTTATTTTAAAATACATACTGTGATACATTTGTAGATATTGTTATATTAATAATTTGGGTAAATTTTTATACCAGTTAAATTTCATATTAGTTTCGTGCTTAAATTCAAATTATCTTGTTAGGGTAATCAGCTGTCTGTCACGTAAAACTGTTACAATTTGTTCTTGCTTTAATATTTGGGTTTGAAATCACTTCAAAAATACATAAAGAGATCACTGAGAGTATTTGATTGGGTGCAAATTCAGGTTTCAATCAGAGCATTGTCCCGGTTGAAGGTTAGGTGTCAATACAGGCTACAAGGTAGGCTTCCATTAACGCCATAAAAATCATACTTTTAACTTAAATTAAACAAACGACTCAGTAGTCGTTTTGGTCCAGTTTGCTACTGAGCAACAAAGTGTGCTGTACACAGATCTACGAATAGCCCCTTTGCACATAAGATCAACTGGCCAGTTGTAAGTAAATACCATACTTTGGGAAGCCTAATAGCCTAAAACAGATTGAATAAATTAAACCTAGGTTCCCGAGGCTCTGCTGTCAATATTTCAGGAAGGAAAGTCAAAAAGACCACAATCAATACTCTCTCACATTAAATTGAAGTGTAATTAGTAGAAATTAGAATATTATTAATTATAGCTGAAACTTGAATATTATTAATTTTAGCAGAAACTTGAATATTAATATTGATTATTTGTAATATTTGTATTATTTATAGTGATAATACACAAAGCTTATTCTTTCATCAATTTTATTAATTCTCCTGTGTTAATCTTTTCAAGGTAATCGGCTTAACCGAACAATTGCAATAAAGTACAGTATCATTAAGTAGTCAATTGACACATAATTTATTATATATTGGTTCATCAATATTTCGCATAATCGTTTCAATATTTCAGAGTCAAAACCAATGTTTTAACAAAGTTTCAACAAAGAGTGTAATTTTGCATTCAGAATATTTGATATACTTTTTATTGCATCTTAAGAAGTGTTACGTTTAAGATTATTGAAAGCACTTTCAGGAGGACATATCAGACCTCTCAACGGTCCATAAATCGGACTTCTGGGATACACAATTATCAGGGCTCAATACAACATCTTACTTCCACTGCCGGCTCTGTGATTGGTCCTCAGTTGTCTGATCAACTAAATTAAATTCATTGAAACCCCACCAGGGGGCAACTTTTTGTTGTACTCACACCTATATGGAATAGCCAAATTGCATTACATAAAGGTGTGAGGCGATTTTAGTGATGGAATGATCAATTAATGTAAAGAGTATATTTTGAAGTAATAAGTAAGTAAAGAACGTTTATTTTTTTCTTTACAAAAAGTGATAGCACTAATATTGAGAGGTCTGGTAACAAGGCAGATTGGCTCTTCTACGGACAGATTGGCATAGATAAGATTGATATTGACCCTCAGAATCTTGTTATCTTGTCACTTGTTATCTTTAAGACAGATTATACCCGTTCATATTGCAGTGTTTACTTGGTTATTTATTATCTGTGTATATTTGTCCGTGATTGTTTATATTTATTTATAGGGGAAATTGAAACATTTTGTGAATTTATAAAACTGAGGTCGATTGCATTTTTGCGAATTTGATTTCAAAAAAAAAAAACTTTGCAATTCAAAATGAGACGTCAATTGTACGGTCCCAATTACGTAACTACGGCAAGCGATAGGGCTCAGAGGATGGCAAGCAGGCGTCATGTGTCAGACGAAGGGCTTGTGTCCGGTAGGGTTGGTGCGTCACACGCAGAAACAGGAAACGTTCGTAGCAATCATGTCTCTCCCCCCCCCACCGATTCGTTCCGCGCTGGTCACGTCACATTTGTAGGAGAAGAAGTAGAGCGTATTGCGAACAATGTAGTCGGCGATTTGAACATGTCGAACAGTGATTGTTTGTTGGATTTAGATAATGACGTGTTGGAACAAGCTGTGCACTCACGTTCGCATCTCACTTTTGATTCGACCGCAACAGAATATGTCACGATTGATGAGGGAACCTTTCGAGATCGACGATCGTCAATTCGCGCGATTGAACCAAGGGTTGAAAACAATGCAATGTCTTCGAATTTCACATCGTCTCCTCGTGCAGCGAACCACGAACAAATTCGTTTCGTAGCTCCAGTACCGGCGAATCAATTGCAGGGTAACTTCGTTCATCAGGGATTGTCAAAAACAGATTCTATTGTAATAATGGAACTTTTGAGGAAGTTGAAGGACGTCGATGCATCGAATGAATTTGAGTTGGTTACATTCCTTAAAGATTTAATGCCGATTTTTAACGTATCTCCGTCCCACGACAATGAAATAATTAAGTTGCTCTTACCAAAGGTCAAAGGTCAGTTGTTTCAGTTATGGATTGAGTCCGTAAGTGCTCAATCAGGGTGGAATAATTTGCACGTCGAAATTCTAGACAGATTTATCCCATCAATGCGACGAAGAGAAATAGAGTCAATAGAGTTAGATCGTCCACAACGCATCGAAGAAACTTTCTCAGATTATTGTGAACATTTATTATCTACTGCGTTTGCTCTTAAAACAAACTTGTCTGAAAACGACGTCATAGAAATAGCGCTGAATAAATGTAGGCCGGAAACAAAGTCTCATTTTTCGTTCGATTCTAGGCCACACACAATTCAAGAACTTCGTAGACTAGCTACAAGAGTCACAAGTGCCGTCAGGGCGGAAACTCGATATTTTGGACCGACGATTTTCACACCACAATTTCACACACCCCCACCCCAAATTATTCCTTCTCAGAGACCCCGACAACCTTTTCCCCGTCGTAACGACTCCAACGATCTTAGGAATAGACCCGCCGAAAGAATCATAAAATGTTTTCGTTGCAATCAGGAAGGACATTTAGCCAGAAACTGTAGGAGCTCTTTAAACTGGTAAATGACATCGACGAGGGGGCCCGGTGTCATACAAAACTCGCGACCATCCCCAACAAAAACAAAATGGAAGCCGTAGATTTAAGTGGTAAGTTGCCATTTGCGCATGTTACGTTCGACAGCTCATTAAAATGCATTGCTTTGATCGACTCTGGTAGTAGTAGGTCATTAATTAGTAAAGAATTATTCAATATGTTGAAAGATAAACAACTGGTGTCAAATGTAAATAAGGTAAGTCATTCTATGGGTACTGCGTCACAGCACAAAATCACCGTCAGATACGAAGCTACAATTCATTTGAAGTTAGGCGATTTTTCCTGGAACTACGAATTTTGGGTTGTGAATCAACTGCCGTTCAAAATGATTTTGGGTTATGACTTCATGACTTTCACAAGGATGTCCATAGATTTGAATAAGTCAATAATAAAATTCAACTTTGCTGACAACGAACACTCTCTTTGTTTAGTAGGCGACGATGAGATTCCGCGTTGCGAAAAACAAGATTTAGGCGATTCTCCCCTCACTCCTGAACAGAAAACAAAATTTGACGATTTATTATACAGCTTTAACGACGTCATATCAAATAGAATAGGCACAGCGAAAACAGAACCGTATAAAATCAAGTTCAGCGATAACATCGTTCCGTTTCGTCAGAGACCTTATCATTTACCACCAGATAAGATGGTTATAATGAGAGAGACAATACAAGAGTTATTAGATCAAGGTGTCATTGAGAAAAGTGTTTCTGAATTCAGTTCTAGTGCATTTCTACGTCCAAAGAAAGAAGCTGGTAAGTATAGGCTAGTTGTCAATTACAAGGAGCTAAACAAATACATCGAAATGGATAGTTTTCCGCAGCCCGAAGTTGATAAAATTTTTCAATATTTTAAAGGTGCTAAATATTTTACTACGCTCGATTTGAACAACAGTTACTATCAGTGTTTGTTACATCCTAACAGTCGAAAATACGCAGCTTTCAATGTAGGGTACGCATTGTACCAACCACGAACTTGTCCCCAGGGTATTAAAATAGGTAGTCAGGTGCTAGGCAGAATTGTCGACGAGGTGTTAGGAGATTTGAAATTCAAGTGCGTCGTCAATTTTGTAGATGATCTTTGTATTTATAGTCCTGATCCAGAGACACACTATCGCGATCTGAAACAAGTTTTACAACGATTGCGGGAGGCCGGATTGACTGTGAAACCAAGCAAGGTCACTTTAGCGAAACGCGGCATTCGATTTTTGTCACACGTCATCAAAGACGGAAAATGTTATGTCGACGAAACCAAAGCCGAGGTGATTAGTAACTTCCCGCGACCACGAAATTTAAAAGCAGTTCAACGATTTTTGGGAATGGCAGCGTATTACGGGAAATTCATTCCTGATTTTTCCAGTGTTAGTCGTCCACTCAATATGCTAAGGAGGAAAGGTGTCCGTTTTAAATGGGGTAAAGAACAGGAAGAAAGTTTCAATAAATTGAAGGAGTGTTTGTCTTCGCCTAAGGTGTTGCATTTGCCCGATTGGAGGCAGCCCTTCGTTCTGTCGTGTGATGCAAGCGAATTTTCCGTCGGATGTGTCCTTGAACAGATCAGAGATGGTAGAGCTGTCCCCATAGCGTTTGCGAGTCGTACTTTCTCAAACAACCAACTTAGATATAGCATGTATTTAAAGGAGTTTGCTGCCGTACTTTTTGGTTTAGAAAAATTTAAAGATTATTTGGCAGACAGACCATTTGTCATTAAAACTGACTGCATGGCTATTACGTATGTGATGGGTTGCGATAAAAGTGTCGGAATGTTAGCTAGATGGAAACTACGACTCTCACAATTTCCTTTTGCCAAGATCGAACATTGTAGGGGCACCCAAAACATTGTGAGTGATACTCTGAGTCGAATGTTCGAACCTGAGGAAGCTATAAAACAAAACAATACTCCAAAACCTGATCAAGTTTGTTTTTTACAACATTTTCCAGAAACGTTCGAATCACTCAGTGATAAGCAGAGGGAAGATGAAACCCTAGGTAAAATCATCACTGATCTGGAGAATGGTATAACTGTACCTCATTATTGTATAAAAAAGGGCATTCTAAGATTCCAGAGAAACATCAAATGTTCCCCAAAGATTGTGGTACCTAGTTCAATGCGTGTTATGATGATGAAATATTTCCACGACATATCCATTCACTCTCATTGGGGCATAAAAAAGACTACAGCACGCCTAATAAAGAATTTTACATGGGATGGAGTTTTTAACGACGTAAAAAATTACGTACGTTCATGTGAACTATGTCAACTCTCGAAACCAGCCCAGAATTTACAGATAGGTTTGATGAACTCAAAACCACCCCAGAAATGTTTTGAACGACTCCACATTGATATGTTTGGTCCACTAGTAAGATCTGTTTCAGGAAATGCTTATGCTTTTGTATGTATTGATTCATTCTCTAAGTTCAGCTGGATTATTCCAATGAGAAAAGCAGATTCAAAGACAATAATTAATGCGTTAAAGGATAAGATTTTTTCACAACATGGGTTGCCAGAAACCATTGTATCGGACAATGCATCCATTTTCAAGTCCGAAATGTTTAGGAGTTTTTTATTTGGTTTAGGGGTGAAACACATAACTACATCAGTGGCTAGGCCTAATTCAAATCAATCCGAGAGATTAAATAGAAATCTCAAAATGATACTCAAAATCTATCATTCTCAAACCCAAAAGAAATGGGACGAAAATATACCTTTCCTTTGTATGGGATTGAACTCTGCATTACACGAAACTACAGGTGTGACTCCAGCTTATGCATTCCTTGGTAGAGAGTTAAACCATTCACTCAAACTACACTGGGACCTTGGCGATGAATGCTCGACTGAAACAGCCGAGGATAGAGTGAGTAAAATATTAGAACACTCTAAGAAAGCTCATCAAAAGATAAAGGAGAGATACAATAAAAATAGAAAACCGTCTCCATATACTGAAGGTGATCTGGTATTATACAAAAAATATACGCCTAGTAACAAAGCAAATAAAATCAGTCATAAGCTAACTCATACCTGGGATGGACCGTATACTGTAATTAAAGTATTAAATCAGGTAAATGTAAAAATCCGTCTGAATCGGGACCCATCCATTGCGAAAGTAGTTCATGTATGTCAGATAAAAAAGTATTATTCGAGAGATTAGAAAAAAAAATCATTGTTGTTAATGCCTACGTTTGTTTGAGGGGGTACCGACTCGTTTTTTTTTTAACACAATATTGTTAATTTTAAGGCGGTAACACCAAACCATTTTTTTCTCCAACAGTGAATAGTGTGAAGAGAAATGTCACCCGTCGCTGTGAGTGTTTTGGGAGACTCGCAAGGGGTCAGGCTGGTCAGAGTGGGCGGCGGACAACAATCAACTACACAACAATGGTCGATTGAACACAGTGTTGCTCACGGCGGATGGACTACTCAAGATCTCAAGTGCGCTATCAGAAACCAAGTGTCAGTGCTAAAACCCACATGCATAATTTTCATTGGAATTAATGACATTTTCAAATCCATTGCCCCAGAGAAAACCAAAATCAATATAAAGACAATTATCCGTTTACTGAAATCCCACAACAAAACCATCTACATTACCACCCTCCCTCCCACTTTACATACCCCCCATATTCAACCCAAAATTAAATCCTTAAATATTTTTATCCAGTCTTTAAATAATCCTCCATCCATTCAATCAATAAAATTCCATAAACTATTCCCACCATTCGCACCAATGAATCTATCATTATACAACAAGAAGTATCGAAATGGGAAGCCAGACAACGTACACCTATCAAGTACAGGTTTCAAACAGCTGGTGCGCCACATCTCGATGACCACACTCGGCGCCACACACGAGTCGATGACCTACTCCCCACCCCACCCGCCCCACTCTATCGCCAACAGCTGATCGCCGATAGTGAACCATGAATGAACTGCTGCTGTCTGCTTCATTGAGTGCTAGGTAATTCTACAGTGTGGTTAAGCGTGCGCGTTTTTCACCACTCGTGTGGAGTAGATGTAAGTGGTAATTTGTGAGACACTTTGGTGTCAGGTATTGTCAGCTCTCCCATCTCAAATCGCTCTCGCCCTCAGTACAAATAGAAATAAGGCAAACAAATGAAATGAAAAAAAAAAAAAAAAATGGAAAATGGAAAAAAAAAGAGAAAATAAATGTTAAAAAAAAAAAAAATAGAAATAAGAAAAAATGAAAAAAAAATTGTTTTAAAATAAAATTTTTCCCAGCATGTTTTTCACACTTTGAAAATATTAATATTGAATATTTATTATATGAGTATTATTCAAAAAAATGTAAATGTGAAGAAATTGTTTCGTGTTTAAATGTATGTAAATTGTAACTGTGTAAATGTGAAACTGTTGTGTAAACGTCTCTCCGCCGTCACAAGCGTCGCGTCGCGCCGCCGGTTTGAAAATTGTCCCGGGTTGGACGAAGTCTTCTTGCGGACCTTGTGGTCGCTCGGGCCAATTTTTTTGGCAAGGGGGCATCATGTACCGATTCAAAATGAATGACCAAATGAAAATTCAAATCAAACTGAAAACGCGCGAAGGCAAGGACCAACAACGGCCAATCACGTGAGCGCGGAGGAACACCAATTTGCTGACTTGTGCGGACGTCTTTTTCTAACGGTCACTTGGGACCAAGCTCTGAGCCGCGATGTACGGAAATCTTTAAATTCTCCTTTTCAATTTGCAAAAATCACTTTTGGTAGTCGTAACGTGTATTTCGTCAACGAATCAATTGTTCGATCTCCGGAGTGCATTGATATCTAAAACCGTGAAACAGCATTTACTAAATTACGAATTGAAACAAAACGAGTCTTTAAGTTCGACGTCGACCGGCAAAATTCGTCAGATTTGACCATTTTCGTAGAGCCTATCCCAAGTACAGTGTCGTAATTATATGTTTATGTGTCGTCAAAATTGTCTTCTGTGTATGTAAGTAAATGTTTTGTGTAAATTGTATTTATATCATTAGGAGAAGCCAATCTGTCCACATTCATATTTGTTTAATCATGTTTCTTGCAGGTTTCATGTCTTAGTGTGTAAATTCAGTCACATTGCTTTAGAATTATTGCCATTTACTTATTTTAAAATACATACTGTGATACATTTGTAGATATTGTTATATTAATAATTTGGGTAAATTTTTATACCAGTTAAATTTCATATTAGTTTCGTGCTTAAATTCAAATTATATTGTTAGGGTAATCAGCTGTCTGTCACGTAAAACTGTTACAATTTGTTCTTGCTTTAATATTTGGGTTTGAAATCACTTCAAAAATACATAAAGAGATCACTGAGAGTATTTGATTGGGTGCAAATTCAGGTTTCAATCAGAGCATTGTCCCGGTTGAAGGTTAGGTGTCAATACAGGCTACAAGGTAGGCTTCCATTAACGCCATAAAAATCATACTTTTAACTTAAATTAAACAAACGACTCAGTAGTCGTTTTGGTCCAGTTTGCTACTGAGCAACAAAGTGTGCTGTACACAGATCTACGAATAGCCCCTTTGCACATAAGATCAACTGGCCAGTTGTAAGTAAATACCATACTTTGGGAAGCCTAATAGCCTAAAACAGATTGAATAAATTAAACCTAGGTTCCCGAGGCTCTGCTGTCAATATTTCAGGAAAGAAAGTCAAAAAGACCACAATCAATACTCTCTCACATTAAATTGAAGTGTAATTAGTAGAAATTAGAATATTATTAATTATAGCTGAAACTTGAATATTATTAATTTTAGCAGAAACTTGAATATTAATATTGATTATTTGTAATATTTGTATTATTTATAGTGATAATACACAAAGCTTATTCTTTCATCAATTTTATTAATTCTCCTGTGTTAATCTTTTCAAGGTAATCGGCTTAACCGAACAATTGCAATAAAGTACAGTATCATTAAGTAGTCAATTGACACATAATTTATTATATATTGGTTCATCAATATTTCGCATAATCGTTTCAATATTTCAGAGTCAAAACCAATGTTTTAACAAAGTTTCAACAAAGAGTGTAATTTTGCATTCAGAATATTTGATATACTTTTTATTGCATCTTAAGAAGTGTTACGTTTAAGATTATTGAAAGCACTTTCAGGAGGACATATCAGACCTCTCAACGGTCCATAAATCGGACTTCTGGGATACACAATTATCAGGGCTCAATACAACATCTTACTTCCACTGCCGGCTCTGTGATTGGTCCTCAGTTGTCTGATCAACTAAATTAAATTCATTGAAACCCCACCAGGGGGCAACTTTTTGTTGTACTCACACCTATATGGAATAGCCAAATTGCATTACATAAAGGTGTGAGGCGATTTTAGTGATGGAATGATCAATTAATGTAAAGAGTATATTTTGAAGTAATAAGTAAGTAAAGAACGTTTATTTTTTTCTTTACAGTATCCAGCAAAGCAAAGGGTGAGCCAGTACAGTACAAGGTTGAACTGTACTGATAAAAAGTAGCGGCAGCCTTGGACCCGAAGTCTGTGACGCTATCGACTCACCAAACTGACATTCTTTGTATTGGAGAAATCGCACCTCTACAAATCCTAAGATATTAGTTCTGTTTTCCTGTTGGTTTCCATTTGAAAATAATCATTTTAGTAGACCAAAACTGGATATAAAATATTTAGTAGTAGGAAAACAAATAATTATTCCTAGTTTCTTTTTCATGAAACATTGAGTATGGCTAAATAAATTAGACGCATATCATATTTCTTATTAATTTCAACTACAGGACATCCAGTGGTCGAAAACTCAACCAAAAATATGTAATGTGCAGACTTCTCTATTTTAACCCCACTCTGTAAATAAAACATGTGATTAGAACATCTTCCATTGGTTTTGATTTTCTGTTTATATTTCGTCACCAGCATGGCAAACCATAAGGCCCATGTAAATTTTTTTAAATTTTAAATTCATTTTTTGTGCATATTTTTTAGTCTATTTTAATTTATAAAGGGATTCTACACATCTACAGCAAAATATATTTCTAACAGTATGCGTAGATTTTCTCTGCATTGCACACGAGCAGAGAAAAAAGGTTTTCACGAAACATGTTTGCCTATTAATATTTAGGATAGTTTTTTAAAAATATATTTTTTGTTTAGAAATGAATCTGATGCCACCATCCACATTCAACTAGCTGCCCCACCAACAGAGCGTTTGGTTCTGAAATCTAGAGTTAACTTCTTAGACATTCTGGGTGAGTTAACTTATTTGTCAGTAACAGTGTCAACTTTGATCACCAACAGATAATTTCAGGAAGCACTACCTTGACAAGGTCACAACTGATATCACAGATATCACGGCTCTTATTGCTTTTCATATTTTTCACTATTTTAGCCACTTTGTCACTTGACACTGGTCTAAGCGTGAAAGTTCGAAGACCGTTGACAGTAGGCTTCTCGAACAGCTGGGACGCCTCGGTTACAGATGTAATCTACCGAGGAGAGGTCAAAGAAGTCATTAAAGATCTGGGGTGTCAGCGAGTCAATCGAATGGGATGTCACTCTGCACTTAGACTTGTTTATTAGCTCCCAAGCCCTTTTCCACTGGTTCAGTGCTGAAGCAATCGATTCCGCATTAAATTTTAATTTAGCTTGCTCAAGAGCTTTCTTATATCTGGTTTTGGCTTCAGTGTATCTTCGCTTCATAACATCGACCAATACATTATAATTCAGTGCCCACTGCCAAAAGTCATACAACTTCTTGGCTTCCATGCACATTTGAGAAAGTTCAGTATTGTACCATTTCACTGCTGATTTCTTGCGGTACCCCAATGCCTCAGGCCCAACGACCTATTTCTGAAAACAAACTTCCATGGCATTTAGGAAAGTGGAAAAAAATACGTCAAAATCAATGAAATTGCAGTACTAATTCCAGTATATACTATAATGCTAATTTGAAGTAGTTGACATTAGATGAGTTAAAGCTTCTAATAATCTTCGTCTGGTGCTGTTTGGTACCACTCATGGTGTTATTGCTATCGACCAAAAACAAGTCAAGAGGGCTTTTTGGTCCGACAAAGGGGAAAGAGAACAGTAGTATTAATGTTCCCCGCTGGTAAGTTGGTGAAAACGTCTGGGCAGGTCGACCCTCTAGTAAGTTTCCAATTCAGGCACTGGCAATCCAGGGAACAAAGTAAATCAAGAAATTGTAAAGAGTGTATTTAAAAAATGTTTACTTTATGTTTGTAAGCAGGACAATTACCATTTAAGGGTATAATTCTTCTATTCTGTATTGTACTTCCCGAATATTAATTCTAAAATTTTAATTAAATGTTTTTTTTTTTACTGTAAAAGTTAACTTTACTAGTTTCAACTACTGAGCCTAAGACTTGGACATTAATTCTCCACAGTTAAGTTTTAGACACTACTCCACTAGTTCTCAGATGCTAGATGCTCTTGACGTATTGAACTTTTTTTATAAGGTTGGCGGGCCTCTTTTAGTCTTGCGTTTGTCCGTCCACATGGGCCAGTGCGGCGAACGTATCCAGCAAAACAGGGGACTCGCGGGTACAGTACAAAGGTAAACTGTACTGATAAAAAGAAGTGGCAGGTATTAGGATCCAAACCCACGACATCTCTGCCTTGGGCCCAAAGTTCGTGGCACTACGGACTGAGCTACCGTCTTACCCCCTCCTGTTGTAACAAACCATTTAAAATAAACCCAATTTACGTTTCTGTTTCAAAGGCATATGTTTTTTAACGTTATAATTGTCTGTTGCAGTTGGGTTTGCTTGTTTCACGCGCCTGTTCACTAGCATCAGTTTACTTGATGTCATCTTGCTTCTGTTCACATGGATGTATCCTAGAAAAGTGTGTGTGTCTTACAGGAATGTTTTATTTTAATTAACACTAGCTGTGTACCCGTTCTACGCACGGGGATCTTATAATATTCAGTTGAAACCTTCTTATATAAAGAACAGCAGTTGGTTTGCATATTTTAAGATATGCTGGCCAAACTATTATACATAGCTTCATTTTATGTTGTTTTTTGTTGTTCCGGATCGGTATGACAATCAATAAAAGGTTAAATTACCTCTGTGTCTGCCGGTCGATCCTATAACGGTAGGCTTACTTTTATTTTTACTATCTGATCTCGTTTGCATGGCTCAATCACGTCCTGGTTGAAGTTCGTTCGCTACGCTCACTCACCTGTATGTTGGAGCTCGTTCGCTGCGCTCACTTTCCTTCAGGTTAGCTCGTTCGCTACGCTCACTTGCCTTCAGGTTAGCTCGTTCGCTACGCTCACTCGCCTCCAGGTTGCAAATTAGCTGTTGTCATAAATGTAAAAGAAATAATAGTGCTAGTGCTGCACCCTGTTGGTAATCCTTGTAACTTTAATGCTATTGAACATCACAGAACAGAACCAACTTGTTTAATTGAAACAGCTGTTAAGATTCAATAATTTCATTTCTCATAAGGTTAACATGGGCTTCCAGAAATTCCACGTCAAAAATCGACAAAAACTTGATTTTCAAGGGTTTACTGTTAAATATCTAACTGTCTCATATTCGATGAAATACGTCTAAAACCATCTCATATATGTATAGTATTTGGAAAATAAGTTTCAGGCGGGACAGTGCTATAGTTATTGAGGAGTAGTTGTAATAAAGTGCGTATTTTAGCGTTACCAAGAGAATGACAGATAGACAGACAGACAGACTGACAGACAGACAGACAGAAATTGAGATAAGGTTTGATTCGGTTTCTCTGACCTATGAAATGTAAAAATAACCAAAAAGTTCATTATTCTAAGCAATGTACAGACAAAACTCTAATTTTATTTATATAGATTATCTAATCTATACTAATAAATAAAAAATAAGAAAAACCTTTTAAGAAAAACCTATTATGTATATACATAGATAAGTTCTTAAGTGATCAGAATGTGTAGTAATTAATTTGTTTTTAATTTTAATCATAAATTTATTTGTTGTTTTTTTACTAGAATTCATGGAAATGGCAATTTTTTTATGTGTCAAAAGGAGTAAGTCTTAGAAATGAAATATAGGCTACCATTAGACAAATTTATGATTTTGTTCAAATATAGATGACAATTCCCTTTTACGGAAAGTAAATAAAAGAAACGTCTAAAACACTTAAAACATATATTTACGCTTATACTGTTACTCACAAGACGGTACATATACAAAAAAGATGGTAAGTGGTGATCGATTTTGACCCAATAGGCGACAAACTACATTCGCCTATTGGGTCTGATGATGATTGGAGTGTCCAATCGAAATCGATCACCACTTACCATCTTCTTTGTATATTTACCGTCTTGTGAGTAACAGTATAAGCGTAAATATATGTTTTAAGTGTTATAAGACGTTTATTTTATTTGCTTTCCGTAAATTTAATAACACGTACAATGCTGATCAAGAAGTTATTTAATTCCCTTTTCAAAATAGTCTTCATATTACTCCACATTTTTGTCAAATAAACCAGTAACAGTAGATATCATGAAGTTTGTTTAAGTAGAAAATGTTTTCTGTACAAATATTTTTTTAAATGGAGTTTATACTCAAAAGATTAATAAGACTATCATGTTAGAAAACAATGGCTGGTGGCTTTTCTTTTTTGTTTGTTTGTACATTTTTCAAATATTATAAAAGAATTCATATGCTGCTTAGCTTTTTCTTTCATGACTACCAAGAAAAATATATAGAGCATGTTCTTTAATAACTTGAAAACAAAAAGGTACATAAATGTAAACAATACTTTCTCCATATACTATAGGCTAGTACTAGTGTACATGTTGCTCGAATTCGAGCAATTGCAAAGTATTACAGGAGTTATTTCAAAACGAATAACAGTCATATTTACAATGTGTTTAAAAAGAGTCAACTCAAAGATTACCGGTGTGTAACTCAGACCATGTTTATCTTCGTTATTGATAAACCTAAAGCATTCCGGCCGGTTTTCTCCTTCTCAAAATGCCTCGCTATACAGGCAACACAGGTCATTAAAAGGGGGCCAATTGAGAACGAAAAGTCGTTTTGAGGTAGTGTTAGGGCGCATTTGTAACCTAATAGTTGAGATTGTCCAGGGTCAGGTGCTGACTGTGATGAGTTAAGCCTATTACGCGCCACTGTTCTGTAGTTGCGGTCGTTATCACGATTACGCCTCCTGTCTATGTTTCGTTGTTGTCGCGTCGGAGGCATTAGAAAAAAAAAAACAACAAATAAACAAATTATAGCTACACAAAACAACGATAAATGCACAAATTTAAATTACAATCATGCTAACGATAAATACACAAATTTAAGATACAACCATACTAACACGATCCGTCTTGGGGGTTATGTTTACACAAACTCAAATAGTAAATAAATGTACTCAATGCGTTTCATTGAATTTAAACAAAAATAACAGCAATTAAATTATACAGCTGATCAAAATGTAAACAATTATGTTCTTCATAAGGATAACATGGGAACTTCCATGGGAACAAAGCCACTGGGGCAGAGCCCAAGGGAATTTTTCAAAAATGTAAGGCCCGTTTGCAAATATACGCGACACGCTCTTTCCAATGAGACGTCAATGGATAAAATCGGTTAAGAAATGGTTGAAGTTTCATGTAGTGCATTAATTACATAGATAGGGGGAGAAAGTAAAAATTAATGTTTGAAAAGGATTTGTAAATAAGAATAAGTAAAATGTTAAGTAGACTTTATTAATACTCTGGACCTGTACAAACTTTGAACATTTTTAGCTGGAAGCTATCTCTGGCAGTTTCAAATCACTATAGAAACTTTACGGTATTTTATTGTAAAATAAAACAATCTTGGATATAGCAGCTGGAAAATGATCTTTTCGTCATACTGCAGCAAAACAAACGTTTTTAATGCATGCGTTTCAAGTCTGAAGTAGCATTTTTTACACTCAAGGGAGTAAAAAGCAATTTTAGCCCATAGGGAGTAAAAATCTGCTGTTGTCAACTCAGTTGTAAATTTCAATTGTAAACAATTTGTATCAAAAGTATGTATCGATTGTATAATCGATTGTAGTTAATTGTTGCCTTATTGTAAAAATTTTGACATATTGATACTGTAGTATAATAGTACACTAACACAATCGTAATAGAGGAAGCGATTGAATCACTTACTAAACAGCTGCTTGTTTCCATTAGCAAATTAAAATGAAAACAAGCTGGAAGTAGTTTTGAAAGGTTTATCTATCTTTGACAACTATTTCAGTTTTGTAACATAGTTTGTTCAAATTATGGTGCAATATGACGAAAAATATAGTTCACCACACGGGCAAAAAGTGTCTTTTCAACATTCGCTTATTTTACGGAGCTCGGGTCGAAAAGAGTCACTTTAGGCCCTAGTGATGAAATGTCTGGCAAAGTACAAAAAGGAATCAGCTGAGTTTCTAAAACATGTGCTGAAAGGCTGGTAATGTTGTTCTGATGAATTGTTATCAGAAATACTGTATCAAGTATTTTTTGCAGTATTATTTTGCAAAATATAAATTCAGTAATTCCTTATAATACACTCCCAGACAATAATAACATAAGTAACACAGAAAAATAAATAAATAACCCAATTTTCTCACAAATTTACTATATGGAAATTGTAACCTATGGGAGTCAGACAAATCCTTACAGTAAAACGCTATCAAGAAAGCGGAAAATATTGTTAACTGTTTCAAAAATATGTGTTAATTGAAAAATGAAAAATAGTTACAAACTAAAGTGAACAAAAAAATGTTTGTATTTTTATTTTTTATTATATATGTATAATAGCAGCAGTTTTTACAGTCAACAGTTTTTTTTTATTTAAAGCAAATTTACATTTTTTTTTTCATATAACAGCCATTTCAATTTTTTTTCTAACCTCTACGCCTGAAAACAAGACTTAACATTAGAATGCCAGCTTGCAGTCATTTGTTGGTAACTTTTGACTGAAAATTTGAAAACACAAAGCTTACTTGTGACTCTACTGGGACCACCTAATAATTCCTCAAAAGAAGGGAAAGGGAGGACATTTTTTAGATTGAATTGTAATCCAAAGCAAAGTTTTGTAAACTTCAAAGAAAAACATAAATAATTGAAAAGTAGTTTCAAATATACAGAAAACGCCTTGCCATACAAATGCCAAGATTACGGTAACTGGCCAAACCAACAATATGCAGTTCAAAACTATCTCTCTCTAAGGTAGTTAGAAAAATAGTAATTAGCGGTTATTTGAACATGTCTATAAAAATATTGTAATTATTTTGATAGCTACAACATAATTTACACAAAACATTTGTAATATTAGGAAAATATTTGAATCAAGAGGCACAATTGTTTAACACAGCTTACACAATAAAATATTCAACTGTAGACATTTGCAGCTATGATGTACAGTACAACCATAGTTAAAACTACACATATATGGTGTTTATTATGCAACTATAAATTGGATCAAAGAGGAGGAAGTGGTAATATAAAAATGAGTATGGCACTTATTAATATATACAATACACAAAGCAAAATTGAAATTAGAATTTACAGAGACAGTGGTAGTCTAGGACGAATTTGCTAAGTATTATATCAAATGTGTTTGTGATTCTAACAAGCGAAATTCAATA
The DNA here is from genome assembly GCF_028750875.1 of Macrosteles quadrilineatus. NCBI lineage: Eukaryota > Metazoa > Arthropoda > Insecta > Hemiptera > Cicadellidae > Macrosteles > Macrosteles quadrilineatus. The sequence goes on from NW_026542602.1 coordinate 17,466,293, forward strand.
GACAAGTTTGAGGTACTATACTCCGAACAAGAAACGTAGGTGGTTTTAGGGGAAGAAATCTATCCCCTACAGTTGATACTACTTGCACCACTTGTCAATCAGCTGCAACATAATACATTAACCGAAACCACCTACATTTCATCATCTTGTGATTAGAAAGAGTGTATATCACTTCTATTAAAATCAAAGGCAATTGTAGTGGGGGATCTAAATACTAATAACATTCAACAACTGTATCAAGGATTGAACAACCAGGTACAAGCAAATCTGAAGAAAAATCACTTTTGAACCATTTGCAACTTATCTTGTAATTTTTATTTCTTTAACTTTTTAACCTATCTACATTAATGAAGTGGTTGTACAGGGAATGTTTCAAACACAGCATGGAGTGAGATGAAGCAAGGACAAAGAGGAGTGAGCATTGTGTCTGGTTGCTATATACACACAGGAATTTTGCTACCAACTTTTTATATCAAGTAAAACAAAATGTAATATTTCTTATTTATCCTTCCTGAAATTTGTAAAGCTTGTATATCTTGCCCCAATACACCCCTGATGATATGGTTAACTTCCATTTATAAGAAATAAAAAAAAAGTTTAAGCCTTTTCATAGTCGCCTTAGTTGCGTTTTGTTAAAAACATGGTCCAGTGCCAAGCATTTAAATAAAAAAGTACAAGCTAAAACAACAACATTAACAATAACAAATTGCAAAACAATAGTTAAGCAATATCCTAAATTCTATAAATAAGTGCAAATACTTGCTGTTAAAGTAAAAGAAATAAAACCAAGCAAAAACATAGAATAAAACCAATATCCTAAGTATAGAATAATTTTGTTTCCCATCAGAAAAGAAAAAAAACTTCCAAAATATTACTTATTTTTCACCTTACAGCTCTATTGCTTAGTAATCAGAATACAATGTAGGAAATGTTTTAGGTGTAAACACATGTATTATTACCAAATTAAACTGGAAATATTGTTGAAAATGTTTACATTAGAATGAAAAATTATTAAACTCATTAGTAAGTTTACCTAATTGGGCAAATTTGCCTAAGACTGGTTACACGTTGACATAGCATTCATGCATAACAGTGCATTTATAGCGCCATTGAAACTACTCACTGATTCAATGCAAAGGTTCTCATTCATAAACAATTAGACACTTGCAAGATGAAGGAGCGTAAGTACATATTAATATGCTAAGGACTTATACCCATTCATCTTGCAAGCGACAAATTAATTGTCTAGCATGAATTCACTAGCACTGCATGCTATTCCTTCAACATGTTATCTGACTTATACCATTGTATTGTGTACCTAATATACCTTTATACTTTCTTTAATAAAAAAGTATAAAGTATAATCTAAATAATCTTACCGTACACTAATGTAAAAAAATAAGTGAATTAGTAAACAAATATTTCGTAATTAAGTAGTAGTCCTACTTTTTTTTATGGATATCAGTTTTTTGATACGCTTGCTTTTACTTGCAGCATAAACTAATGCCCCAGAAAAATGAAAAAAATTGATCTTATCTTCTACTTGTACTTACATGTATTTACATCAACACTACTGACTAGCAACAAAAAATGTGATGGTCGACCTAAGCAATGCAAAACGATTCTGTAAAATATGCAACAAATAGAAATAACTGACCAAGTTAGTTGGGGGCCAAACTTTTAAGATCCAGAGGATGAGAAATCTATGAGTATGTTTAATCCAAGGTATTATCATTGACTATTGGATACTGAAGTATGTAGACATCCTATCTATATGAACCAGCTATGGCCAATTTTGTATTAAAAAAGAATGTAGTTGTCTTAGCTAGTCACAGAATGCCTAGTGTCTAAAATTCAATTTTCTACCTTATTTTTTCTTGCTGACCAAGTTGGGTCATAAAAGTTGCTATAGCTTACAAGTAATTCCATTAGTTTGAATTGGTAAAAAGGTCTGTGTATTCGTCAGAAATTAGTAGTTTGGATCATCACAATCTGTCTGTGGCTCACATCAACTATGCCGATTTTGATAAAAAATCTGCCGACAAATTGAACATGGGGATGTTTCTAATTATGTTGCTAAAACAAATGTTAACAGCGAACTAGGGATTTGTATGGGCTCAACACATAGTAAACAGAAGTACTGAAACACAACTGCAATAGTACAGTTTGTACTTTGTCTGTGAACGTGTTGTAAATTTAAATAGCAAAAATTAGTGAAAAAATAATTTTTTTCATTAACAAACCGATTAATTTTGTTTCCAAATTTTGATGTGGGAAAAACACAATGGCAATGAGCCATGGTAAACAGCTTCCAAAACTTGACCATGAGTTGCTGCAAAACGATAAGTTTCTTCTTAGATTTGTTACTCTGTATTATCAACTGACGGTTGATGACATATTATTGGTCTGATTATGCCTGAGATTATAAATCTCACAGATATTTCATCCGACCTACAAAGTTTTAAGTTTTTGGATCAACAAAGGTTTCTAACATACTCCACACCTACCACATAACAAAGTAAATAAATACCCACACAACAGAGTGATTTATGTTTAGTTTAACTACAAAAATATACTTAACACAGTTTAACATTTAACAAGAAAACATTTATTTTAAATAACAGATTTTGAACATTATCACACATTTGGTGATAAAAAAACAATAAAACAATAAAATATACAGACTAAAAACATCCCAAAATATTGTATGACACAATGAATATATCTGAAAATCATTAGTGCAATGAAAAACAATATTAGAGACAATACTGTGATATGGTAAAAAAAATTAAAGTTAAATAAATATTGTCAGTAGTTTTTTTTTTAACAAACTACATACAAGTTGAAGACACATGTTGATGTGTTAACACTGTGGCTTGGGATTTTTACTTTTGTGTTCAAAACAATTGACTTATTTCAAATCTCTTCTTGATAAAAAATTGTTTAAAATCATAATATTTTAATTCAGTACAACATAATTGAAAAAGCCACAGTTTAGTTTGAACTTGATGCTCTTACATTTAACCTGATGATGTCTCCACGATTGCACTAGATTCTCAGATAAATAGGCTATAAAGCAGGGATTTATGTACAGGTTAAACACCAGCAAAATCTGACAGAAAATCAGGTACAGCGTACCGCAACACCGGAACATCCACTGAAACACTTACGTCTCTTTAAACTGTTAGTTGTTTGAATTTATAACTCTTTACATTAGATCAGTACTATACACTTATGACTTGACACACTGTAACAGTTCTCAAAACATTCTTTTTACACTGTAACGGTCCAGTACTTACTCTACACATTAACAGTTCTATACACTTACGACTTAAAAACTGTAACAGTTGTTTACTTACAACCCTACACAGTAACAGTTCTTTACACTTACGACTCTTTACACTGCAACTGTTCCCGGAAACACTTTGAGCAGTAGTTCTGTGTTTGAGGATTGCCGAAGAACGGACATCCTTCTGCCCGACACATCTCGCTCGGTTGGTAGAACGTTGAGTTACAGAGGTACACAGTGTCGTCAGAATTGGTAATTGGCTTTACGGGAGTCAGTTGACTTATGCGCTCGTGAGACTCTAGGTCTGCCTCTGTGTAGAACTGGCTTTTGCCTGCGCCGTAGCGTGGTGCCGTCGCAATGCCGCCGTCCTTGTACTGCAAGAAAACGTAAAATATAATACATAGTCAATCAAGTATTTTGTTCCTCATTTGTAAAAGATAACAGTATGGAACAGAGTAGAACTTGTATTCAACTCTCGGACTCAGATATACAGTTCATCATTAACTATGTAGACAATACACAAACATGTAAAATACTGTGAAAATATTTTGTTATTGACATTACATTCATTAAAAACTCAGACGCATGCAAAGTTTTTCAATACTTCCTTTTCAAATATACTGTACTTGTCGTGTAAAAATGAAATTATGCAAAACTATTGTGTCAGTGTCATAACTGCACCAATTTACTGTGTTGCATACAGTCTGTATCTTCTACAACACCGTTCTGTACAATTTAATCTAAAAAAAAATAAGAATATATATGGTACGGAAAAAGACATACACAGTTAAATTAGTACAACATTGACTTTTGTTAATGTATTTATTAATTATGTTATAGCAATATGGTACACGGTTCCCGCGGACAGTCTGGAAAGTCAGGGAAGGTAAGGGAAATAGGTATAGGGTCAGGGAAAATTTAAAAAAAGGCTATGTTAAGTTAGAGAAATTTACTAAAAACTTCTATAGATTGCGTTAACTTTTTTTATGATTAGTTATTATTGAAATGAGATAGTTGCGGAACAGATTACATAGTTCTGAAAAATCTGTGGTGTGTATGTAATTTTTATTTCCATTTTTTTGTTTTATTTAGAGCTGTAAGTATTTTGAATTTTATTTCTTATTTGGTATTGTATTAATAAATATCCCCGCCACAGCAACTTTCAGATTAAGTGAATTTCCATTTACAGTAGGCCCCCTATTAACCGACCCTAATGGGACCGGACCTATGTCGGATAACTCAAAAGGTCGGTTAAAACGGGCAATCCCTTAAATCATAACATAAAGAAGTGCTATTCATTTGGAATTATATAATCATTATTTTGAAGTCATACTTGATAAAATAAACTACTCTTATCTCCTTTTTCGTATTGATAGAAAAGTCACAAATAAACACCAAACACGGTTAAGTCAAATAGGCCTACTTTCAGTGGAATATATTATAGTACTAGGCAAGAGTCAATAAAAATTCCTATTTAAAAAGATGTAGTACCGTACTGTAATGTATTAATTGATGCTTTCCAAATCCATTGTAATACAGTACAGAACCTTTTGTCAAAGATAAAGATACAAGCAACCATTTTGTTACAAGACAGGATATTTATTTATAGCCTCTCACTGGAGGCTCGAGGCACAAAAACTATCTTGACCTTGGAGTTGTTAACCCCCCTTCCCTGCCCTCCCTACAAGTTGCGTTGTTTGTTTACTCCAGCGATAAGATAATCAGTTCTCAAAATAGTAACGCACTTTACGATGTTATAAATTTGCCGCACAGATAACAAATTAGATCAGATAAGCTCGCACTACGAACGATGATGACAAACTGACAATATGCTATTTTTTTGTGATCAATATAAAATAACTTTTTCTTAGTCATATCCTGTAGAGATAAGCGTATGGTTCAGTTCTCATCACCCAGCGTGGGAGCGGAAATGTCAAGATTCCTAGAAAGCGGCGGTTAAACCGAACTGCTCTCAAAGCAAGGTCGGTTAAAACACACTGTATTATTTTACGACCGAAGGCGGATAATCCGATTATCGGTTAATACGAGGTCGGTTAAGAGGGGGTCTACTGTACCTGGCTGGATTTTTAAAATATTCCTTTAAAATTATTTCCTATTCAAATAAAATTAATTTTAACAAGTACATTGGTTTGTTGCTACAGAAAATATAATAACGAGTGCTTTTTATTAAAATCTTGATAGCTTAATATGAAATAAACAAATTTGTCAAAACAAAAAAAGTAAATCGGTTGGCGGTCTAGGTCTTATTATGAGACCTGCGGTAATAGCCTTATTTCCTATATGGGAAATTCACTAAAATTTGGTGTAATGGCGGCTATGGGGATGGTGGAGGCCGTATTAAATAAAAAGTTGTTTTTTTAAGCGATAAACTTATACCTAAATATTAAGAAAAAACTCACAGTACTTAAAATATGCTGTGGTCAGGGAAGGTCAGGGAAAGTTAGGGAATTCACTTGGAACCCTGGGTAAACCCCTATTAAAACTGACTCGGGAGAGCCATTTCATAGCAGTTAATCAAAGTATTAATCAGCTATGCTAGAACTGCATCACTTGCTGAAAACTACACATTATTGGTCCGTAATATTCTGTTTAATAGTCATGTGTGTGTGGATTCAACTGTACGATTGAGAAGAGTTTGCAGTAGGCCTACCTGCCTTCGTCATGGTTACTATAAACTAAAATGTTGGACATTTACTTTAAAATATTACTGTTTGCATTTTAAAATTACAAATACACTAATATTTTTGTTGTTGTAAAAAGTATTTTACTGTACAAATGTGTTTACCCAAACAGTCAAAAAATAGTCCCGATGTTTGTCATAGTTACGATTATTCTATTTAATCCTAAATTAGTCTGCATTAATAATAGAGTTTACTGTATATTAGTTTTTAAAACTAGAAAAATACCATTTCAAAACAGATTAAAAAGTAAAATAAATTTAAATCTATATCTACAAAAGAGGAACTATGTATGTATGTATGTATGTATGTATGTATGTACCTTATGGACTCCGAAACCGCTCGACAGATTGTAATGAAACTTTTAGGCATTATTAAGCATTATTCAAGGATGGTTTGTGTGAAGTTTCGTGCAGATCCGTCAAAAGGGCTCTGCCCCAGAGGGTTTTATGTGGGCCATTGTCAGACTTTTTGAACTACAATGTTTACAAATAAATATAACTAGCTGTTACCCGGCAACTGTTTGTAGGTTTGAATAATCACAACATGCTGTATTAGTCATGATTTGAAATAGTGCCACAATGTTTCCACAGAGTGCAGCACAGAAACTATTTTACTTTTGATTTTTTTTTTTTACAAGTATTTATTTACAATTTATTCTATACTAGAACAATAAGTAAATTTCATGACAGTTTAACATGGGTTAATTACACTCCATCAAGTGCACTAACGTAAAAAAGCTTATACAAAATTTAATTAGAAACAATTTGGAAGGTCTATTGGATTAACTCTTTTGAGCCTATATGTAGCTTCACTATTACCGAGGAGGTCAACTACCAGGAAATTTGGATGGCTTTCTAATTTTCATTGATATTTTTCGCTTTGTTTTTTTATTTCTTCTCTAATATAGGGTAATTTTGACATTATTTCTGTATTTATATACAATATGAATAATGGTTTTGGATTCTGATTCTTTTGAGTTTAATCAACTTGCGAAGATACATGTTCATAGGATCATCTATTAGTCTAAAATTAGCCAACAACCAAGGTCAACCATCCACCTTTCACAATCACAACACATTTCCTCATCAATTATTGTTCTTTAATCTTAATGGAACTTATCTTTGCTCAATGAATTCACAAAACACATTTTCATTTAATGTTATTGTAAATTTATACCTGTTGGATACTAATATTGTAATAATAGGATAATAGGTTAGGTACACAGTTGTTCACTGTGACATACACCTTGAAATTGTCTCAAGCTGTTCTGTAATGATAATAATTCATTCTATGGGGACGTGTGTTAGAATCAGCAATCACATAAGACCAATAGTTGGAGCACGCCTCTAACTAACATTCAAGCAGCTGAAACCAGGTCCGCCATCTTACTGTAGGATAGAAGCTTTAGATGCTGATGAAAACAGCAGCAAAACTCAATGTCCCACTTCAAAATAACTTTACATTTAGCCTACTTAGACTAAAGGTAAATCGTTGAAACTTCGTATGAAAGATGTCAATAAGTCTCTATTTTAAATCTTCAAATAAAGTCGGTTCTTTTAAATGAGTTTTAAAATATGACATGAAAAAGTTCGTCGGCTGCTAATTTTTTTATTTATTGGTCAGGTAAGTTAAAAACGGTGGATTTTGTAGCTAAAGAGTTGAATTTTTTTGATCATGTTTATTAAATTTTTAGTTGGCGTAGTTTGGTTGTAATTTAAATTGTACTATAGGGGCTACCCGCCGTGCCACGTTGCGTCATGAGGGCAGATTCTATCCGATCCTGCCTACAACCTCACTTGTAATACAGTTTAGATACTCAAGTTTGGAAATATACAAAAAAATTACTAAACTAATTAAAAAAACACAGAGTTCATATAAGTGTTCTTCGTTTTATTCTTTGTATTCATCTAAAAATTTTAGCTCTTTCAAAAAAATTAATACGACAGTCAGAAGATAAAGGAGAGTTGTATAACGAGTTTTTGAAAATGTCTTAGACTTTGAAAATTCGTACATTGTAAACGAAACGCCAGAACTTAATCAAACTTTAATACGAAATAGGTATATTATAAATTAATTTGTAGCTTTTCAGAATTTTTCTTTTGCCCAAAAAGTTTTTGTTGTTAATTATGTAAATAATTTTTTCTAAGAAAGGGTAAACGCTACAAGAAAAAGCGTATTTTGAAAGTCATAGTGTTAGTAATAGAAATATTTATAATACAAAGGCGTATTGTCACGGATATCATTGATATAAACTAACATTTAATAAGTTGTGCCTGCTATTAGGGCTCCATCTTTAGCTAGGGCCCCCATGTTTAGCCGTCATCTTGGTGAAGAATAGTGAAAAATACTGGCTTCACGTCGCGGCCAAGGTGCTCCATCTATTGGTCTTATGTGATCGTTGGTTAGAATATATGGTTTGACATAGAATTATCATAAAAACCTTTCCCAAAATTTACTTTCTAACAAACAGAAAAAAGCAAAATTAATACCTGATGATTAAGTGTTCCAGTGATAAGCCAAATACTTCATAAATGTTCATCCAAACCCAGGCTCAAATGAATATCATACAACAAGGGGTTTAAGCATACAAAGATCAGATATATATTGCAAGAAGAAGGGCCGATGACTGAAAAGGAAAACATTTCAGGCAAGAATGTGTTATATTTACAGTGCAGTAAGCATGCTAGGATCTTTGTCTTAACACTTTAGAAGTTTAAGTACCGGTACTAACTTCAACTTCACACAATAGAAAAAATCAACTTTATTTTAAACTGCTACTATTTCTTCGTTATTACTATATTAACATTTGTAGTGAAATAAGAAATTTCAAATTTTCTTATTTAAAGATTGTGTAAGTAGAAAATTCTTTTTCTAGGCAATTTTATCAAATGGCTATTGGTTCTTCATTTTAGAACAATAAAAGAAAATATGAGCATAAAATAATTCTATGAGAGACATAGAGTTATAGTTACAAACCATTCCATTTAGCCGTAAACATTTAGCAGACATGGCTTGATCTCCATATCAAATTTTATCTTACACAAATCTTTCAGACATTAATATTACAATCAGGCTATTATCAGTTGGTGTTAAAATTACAAATTTCATCGTTAACTATCATTTGACGACACTACATTTCAAATTAAACTGACTCATTAAATTTATATTGGTAAAAGATTTTTGTTGGCTGAAATGAAAAAGGCCATAATAATATAGACCATTTACTTTTGAATTCATATTTTAATTTAGCATCCTTTATCATTTCTCAATTTTGAATCCCTTCTCAATCCTACATTTGTTCTACTAATACAGTAGACTCCCTCCTGTTTGAATTTGTTTTGTTTGAACTTAGAACAGAAAGAGGCATATGACTTGCACACTCACACATGCTTCTTACATCACCTTTAAAACCATCAATTCACAACCTTAAGTCCAACCTACATTTCATTGTTATTGTTAAGTATAAAAAAATAGTATAGCATGTGATTTTAAAACGTATCCATTCATTTTTTTTTTTTTTTTTTTTTTTTTTTGTACAGTAGAGCATGACTTTGAACTGGGATATGACCAAACCAACCTTAAATTATTTTGACTTACTGAAAAAATAGCAGAGACATAATAAACCCTTAATGTTTGCAGTATGTGCAATGGATTTTCAAATACTTTATTGCCACCATACTTATCTAACTCAAATGTTGAATTATTCTTAATATTTCTTGATCATAAAATTATTTTTCGGTTTTCAGATTCTTTATTGCCACCAAACTTATCTAATTCAAATTTTGAGTATATTGTTACAATGGTATCATGATGGTTGAACCATCCAAGTACCACTTTATTATCTTCTGATGGTTTAGAATTTAAACCATTCTGGCAAGGGTCTGGTACCGAAGTGTCGAAGAGGGAGTCTATTGTAGATAATTTTTCAAATTTGCAACTAAGCACCACAGTAAAATGTGACTGATTTGCCATGCAGTGTGAGGTTACAGGCAATACAAAGCTTCCTCATATCACCAACTTGATAATAAAAGGCCTACTTGATTTAAAGCCTACTAGTTGGTGATAAATGTTAAATTACTGGCAGTGAGTCAGGAGAAGACTCCGAATAAGCAGTTCAAATCCACTATGAAGTCTTCTTCTGACTCGCAAACTATTGCTCTGTTTTGCAATATTTAGTAGGATGAGGGTTGTGAGGAAGATAGAGTGTGGATGGTGACCATGCTACAAAGATGTAGAGGGTATGTTGCTGACCAACTGATCCTGTTGTTGGTTGAACCGCACACGCGCTGTGTGCAGATAGTTCTTGATCATAGTATCGTGGTACTCATGTCTCTTATCTGTGTGCAGCTGCGCACACAGTATCCCAGTGTTCTTGCAGCCTCTCTGAGAGTTGCTGCGAGTCAGCTTCAGCCGCAGCTTCTGCCCAACAGACTTTCCGATGCTTCCCAATTTCCCCAGGTTCTTCGCTAGACCTTCTCCTTCCTGCAGCAAAATATTCTCTTGTTGCAAAGTATTTTCTCCTTCCTGCATCAATGTAATGTTAGATATCATTTTAATTGGTAATAAAATAGGAAGTTTCTAAGAATTAACTAAGTACTACATACACTAGAGATCTACTAATCCAAACCACATGTTGAGAAAAATGATTGCCGTATTTAAATTAAAAACAAAGCTATATGTTCTGGATACTAACAAAGGTGTTCAGCCGACAGGGAAACCAGGTACCGTTTATTTCATACCATAGGAACCAGGAAAAAGTATGTGAATTTGTCATGGAAGAGAGAAATTTGGAATCAAATCAATCTTTATTCAACACATACAAAGAAAGAGTTCATGAATGTGTCATGTTATTATTATTTTTTTTTTGTTTCTAATAACAAAACTAATATATACAAGAATATTTACTGCAATTTCTTATACACAATATTGAACATCATATAATTTGTAGATCATTTTATACAATACATTAATTATATAATTTAAAAAAAAAACATGTTTTAAGCTATGTTTTTATTAGTTCTTCTAAATTATAAAATTCATGGCCAATCAACAATATTTTAAGTGTTTTTTTTATTATTTGTTGTTTTAAATTTTTTATATAATTACCAATATCCCATGGCCAAGTGTCCATCATTCACTAAGAGAGTTCCGTTGCGTTATCTGTCAAGTGATTTGGAAAGATTCTCTTTTAAGGTAATCATGCAGTAAAATAGCACTAATAAAATAGGAGGTGATGATATATTGCCAAGATTGCAGGGAATGATCATGATTTTGTCGTAATTCATTATGTGTTTCAATTATGTGTTCATAATTGTGGGATTAATTAATTATATAGGATATTTAAGGTCATATAATTTTTGTTTATGCAGTTTGACTGTATTTATATGACTGACAAGAACAATTAGGTTATCCAAGCAGAGTATGGTTCCGATAAGTTCAGATAAGCGGGACTTTAGTATACCATGCTATTCATTGTTATAGGCCATAAAACTGCAACCAACCAATACACCTGAAGTCAACAGTTCCAATCGGTGCACATAAGGGTATGGTACTGGAATGTCATCAGCAAATGAATGTTTAAAACACCAATGTTGGCATATAACTACTATTCTATGAGGAAACACAACTAGGTGTACTTTTACTCAAATATGAATGGAAGGCGGATGAAGGACGAATGAGACGCCTTGTATAATAGCTTTGTTCAGACTAATATCAATTTGGACCATTTAGTACTAATATTATAAATGTGAACGTATGGATGTTTGTGTGTAACTCTGCAGTTCCATCACATGAAAACTAATGGACCGATTATACTTATATGCCAACCCCGTATGAAGGACGGGTACTCTGCTAGTTGATTATATGGTAATTACTATTCAATGTACTACAACACCGAGTCACGCCAGGGAGTGTAGTCTTAGATGAGTATTGAAGGAATTATGTGACATCCTCGTTAAAGAGTAAGTTTAGTTCTTTAGGCTTGATTCAACAATGTTCTTTAAACAGGATCATTTATTAAAATCTTAATTTTTAATAACTACTGACTTATCCCATAATCAAACTGGCGTTTTGATAACACAAGTTAGCGTAAGTAACTTGTAGCAAAAGTAAATTTTCAAGCTGCCACAGAAGAAGGATTAAAATGTAAAATCTGCCAAAAAGACAAACTCTTCCTCAAAACCCAGTTACGTTAATTACAATACTAGTTTTCAGCTAAAACACTCACGTGCAGATCTATTGTGAGGACATCCAAGTATTCCTTCAGTAGGCCAAGACACTCTGCTTGGCCCAACTCCATCTTCTCTCCAAAGTCCTCCCTCTCACCAGGGTCGATACAGAACTGAATTGGCAACAACTCATGTGTTACGTCTACCAGGGGGATGGCTGAAGAAAGCACTGAAAAAACAGACAGTCAGAGAGACTATACACATACTGTAATAATATAAATCTCTCAGGGAAACTATTCCAAACTTTTTGTAAAAATTAACTGTATTTTTTATAAAATGATCAAAAAATACGCCAAGGATTACAAAAAAGAAAGAAAGAAAAACAAACTTTTGGATCAAACCAGGAATCTCTTAAACCTTGGTCTACTGGATTTGACTGTGTCGTTGAACAGGCTAAACAAAAATATTAACATCCATCAATTAATAGAAAGAAATATGCCTTTATCAGTTTAGGTGTAGTAACCTGAAGATGAATTACAGCAACGCATCTGAAGCGTCAATCAGTATTATTGCTATTTCCGTAAAGTGGTCAATCTCTGGAAGAGATGAGCCAATTTTTGGTTACCATGAAAGCCTTCTTTATTGTTCACGGTATATAACTATTTTCATAATTTACTCACTCAACAGCTAACCAAACTACTAACTACTAACTCAAAGATAGATCCTCTCATAAAATAAAGCTTACTAAGGGATTCTACAGTTAACTTTGACTATGAAAGTCTATAGAGAATCTAACCTATTTTTTTACCAAAAGATTGTTCCTACCATTAAAATAAACGCGGGTGTGTTGGTCATCAGCGTTGTTAAACCGGGATCAGGATCAGATGTACAATGTTGCAAATCTGTTAACTACTTGCAAATCTGTTAACTCTTGTTTTTTAACTAAGCTCTAGCTCGGGATTTGTTTTTCACATTACTTCAGGTTAGGCCTAGTGGTTGTGGCATTATCACTTAGATAGAATCCATAGTAAATTGTTGGGATTTGAACCCGGTATGCTATCACTATTTTTTTTTTTTTTTTTGTAACCGAAGTCCCATGCTCTCCACTGTAACCTACAATAGAGATATGCTTATTTTTCTCAGCATCTGAATGGTTTACTCACCAGTGGTGTTGTCAGCTGGAGTGTCCATGGCCACCAGAGCACTGAAGTGTCCTCCGTCGTAGGCCAGCAGCAGCGGGGAGCGATGACACTCACTCGGAGAACACTCCAGAGGCAGGTAGATGCCACCGAATGGGATAGGTGCTAGAGGCTCTCCATTCATGTCCTACAGTGATAAATGATAAACATTCCATCAGAACATTGAAAACTCAGAATATTGAACAGTATCTCAAATACAGTAGGAACTTGAATAGTTCAAACAACTATACCAGGGACTACAGTAGTAAGAAATATAAGATTGGTAACAAATAGATTGAAAATTAAAAAGTGACATTCTTTATTGCACAACTGTGCTGGCAACACAAGTGATGTGTAAAGTTAGAAGTTTAATAATTTGGCATATTAATATTCGTTGTCAATTATCAATGGTCATAGTATTTGAATTAACCAACATTATATTCAATTAACCCATGATATTTCTAGTTTCTACCCTGACTTTATATGGTAGTTCTAGGGACCAAGAGGAGATTAAAATTAAAATTGAAATAGTTTTTGAACTAGGGGGTTTTGAATTAAGCACATTCCACTGTAACAAATCAATGATACAAAATGTAGTCCTCAGTTAACACGTAGAAATGTAGGCTAACCAATATGTTATTGGCAGCAGCAAACAGTTCTTTGTTTGCAATAATTCCTTCTTTGCGGCACTTCATTGTAATATATATAATGAGAAAAACGAGAGCCACCCATAGTGCTGGTTTACATCTTTCATTAAGAAATGTGGAGGTTTAACACATTGCAATGGCCAATCTTAACTGACTGATACCAAAAGTATATACTAATATCTCAAGAATGCCCTCAGAATGCTACTATTCTGCACTCAAGTAAAATACAAATTCAGAATCACTCACCCTCAACATTGTGTCTGACACAACAATGATCGGACGTTTCAAAACATGAGCCAACGCTAATACATGGATCTCCTCCAAACTCTCGTAAATTGCTCCAGCGATCTCGCCACTATGGTCGCTAAACACACAAACCAACAGATATTACTAAAGGAGGTAAAGTATTAAAAGACAAAATGGAATTGTGAATATAAATGGGTTGCCTCAGAGTCCAGAAAATAAGGAATTGAAAGACTTCATTTCCATGTCATACTATAACCAGTAATCCATTTATATTTAAAAAATAAAAGATATCTACGTTATGACTCGCTACATTCTTTCTTTTAAATTGCTCTAGAATTGTAGCAGACAATGAATTGTACAATGAATGTTGTACATGTACATGTTTTGTACAATGGTACAATGAATTGAAGAATTGTACATTAAGGTAGCAGAAACAGATACACAGCTAACACAAATAAATCAAGAGTTCCATACAGCAGGAAGAAGAACTCCCCAAATGCCCAATAACCCAGTCCTGCCAATCTTGAGTTGCCAATACTGATTTAGACAGCTCAAACAGAGTAAGTGATGTAACGTACTGCCATGGTACAAAGATATCCAAAACCAATGTCACTGCCTTGAAGGGATAAAATATGTATAATCGTATAAACGGGTTTATTAACTATAAACTACTTTAAAATCTTTTCTCAGGTAGGTGACTTGGCTGTGAATCCATTCCTTCTTCCTTTATGCATTCGTAATTTTTCTTCCAAAAATCAAAGTTAATAATATAGTTTATTCTACACAATAATAACATCTGAATGAATGAACCTTAATAGAATGAATCACTGATGATAAATTTCCCTGTCATTCCCTCACCTGGCAACACTGAGTCTCCGCAACCTTGGCTCAGTAGAGGCCATGTTGACAATGGCGTTCCACTCCCTCCTCCACTCCACCTGATCACATCATCAATTAAAATATTTTTTTCAAACTCATATCTTTAACAAAACAAGTGTTCTTAGGTTATAGTGTTTGCCTTCAAACAGGGTTCCCACTATTTTTCTTCAACAAAATTAATGGTGTTTTCACGGTTCTCACGGTCTGCTTTTATAAATTTCACGGTCCCCAAACAATGTAAGTTATAATGACAAAACTTTATGTAATGCATTTTCTAACCAGTACACAAGGTTTTGTAGCCAATTAATACGACACCATTATTAAATTTAACATTGCTTGGATCTATACATGCAGGAAAACACAAGACCATGAAATCCTTTGACTACTCTTTGAAATGAAAAGTTACGCAATTACTTTTGACAAACGGCAAAATAACAGATGACTAATCGGTTACATCTTTTAACCTAAATCGAACGGTCGGTATACTTTATTTGGACGGTAAATATTATTATTGGTTATTTATGGTTGTTGTAGGTACACTTGTTAATTTTAAAATCATTGATTGATAGTATAGTCAGTGGTGGTATACTCTGTTAGACATAGACATAGACATATTTTATTTGCACATAACATTCTTTACATGTGTTGGTACATACAGAATAGGTGCATTGTCAGAGTTAAATTATTAGAATATAAATAATGAAATAGTAATCAAGAAGATAATTTTAATTGACGAAATTGAATGATAAAACTATTCTAAACTAAAGGGTTATTGTGAAAATCTTCAATTAAATAAAAGGCTCTGCCAAGTAAGTGTTCACCTATTTTATCTTTAAAATTATTTTCACTTAACAATTTATAGTTTGCAAACAGCACATTGTACAGCCTCAGCCCAGCATATAACGGACTTTTTTCATAAAGGGTTAAACGGTGCCTTGGAAATCTAAAAATGTTTTCATTTCGAGTATTATATCTATGGTTGATTTTAATTGATTCCGGGGGGAAGTTTTTAGCTGAATGAATGTAGTTTAGTGATTCCAAAATGTACAATCCTGTTAGGGTGTGGATTTTTAAATTTCGAAAAAGGTTTTTGCATGAATTACGTGGATGAGAGTTGGTCATAATACGGATAATGCGTTTTTGTAGCCTGAATATTGATTTGACTCCGGTAGCCTGAACCCATAAGATTATACCATACCTCAATACTGATTCTACATAAGCATGATAAACCATTTTCAGAGTTTCATTAGGAACACAGTCCCTTAAAGTGCAGAAATACAATTGACATGGATCTAAGTTTACTTTTTAATTGATTCAGATGTACATCCCATTTAAGTGATTTATCTGTGTAAACACCTACAAATTTATGAGACGTTGCCAATTTAAGGGATTCAATTTTATTACCATTGTTTCTGACAGAAAATTTTATTGTTTGCATTTTTTCAAGATTAGGTTTTAATCCATTGTTCAAGAACCAACCCTCCATGTCATGAACCACATTTTCAAAAGAAGATAGCATTTCAGAGGTACTATTATTTTTTATCAAGGCTGTTGTTTCATCTGCAAAAAGAATTAGTTCCTGATCAATAGCTTAAGGGAGGTCATTAATGTAAATTAGAAAGAATAGAGGACCTAAGATTGAACCTTGGGGTACACCTGCCGATAGGTTTTCCCATGGCGAATAGTACTTGATCTTATCCAGTGTTATTACAGTTCTTTGTTTTCTATTAGAAAGGTAAGAACTCAATAGAGAGTGACAACTTCCCCTAATACCATAATCACTCAGCTTGAACTGAAGGACTAAGTGATCAACACAGCCAAAAGCTTTGGACAGGTCACAGAAAACACCAGCTGTAGCCTGTTATTTAATCAAATTTTAAATAACATATTAAATACTAAACATCAATTCAATCCACAGTCGAGCGTCGTTTCGATTGGGAACCGTATTATGTAAATCGTACGTTGTCTGTCTAGAGTCTACACTACAGTACAGTTCCGCCATTGCTTGCTACACGAAAAACGAACACAGATAATAATAAATACTTATTGCGGTCAAGTCAATACCGGCAATAGTTGCTCGCACTGAACTAGGGCTACAACCGAAGGCAGTACTGAATGCGAGAATTGTGAGACGTTTGCTGCCCTTTGTACTGTAGGAATAGTACTTTGGAACTAGGATATTGTGGGAATGCAATTAAGCCAACAGCGAATGAGCTGGTTGATTCTTTTAGTGGTACCAACATAACAACATTTTACAGCGTCTCGGTTTTCTAGCAGAGTTGCTGTGCCAGTGCTACCTCAATTTTGATGTTTTTAGTCTATGACTATTTCGTTTCGTAAAAAGCAAGAGCGGTTCCCTGATTCCGTTTACTTATCAGACTTGGATACGATATTTAACTGAGAGTGCACGATAATTTTGGGCTGGCATGAGCTACGATCGTTGTCTGATTCAGAATTTAAACGAACAACAAAACATTGACCATGGCAACTTCCTCCTTAAATATGAGTTTTTATATGGAATCATTATCAAGAATCGTGGAGTAATATTTCAGAACTGGTATCAAATCGAGAAATTCTGTTATCGGCCTATCCCTATTTAAATACAACTAGGACGTAATTCAAGCCATGGCCTTGAGTTTTGAGACCACTATGAGCACTAAGCAACTAAGACTAAACTGTCTCCCTCTGGCACTCTCTCTCTTTCACTCGTTCTCTCTCTCTCTCTCTCTTTCTCTGTGTCTCTCCCACTCACACACACACAACAGTCTCGATATCACTGCATTCAGTTTCACAAAACTCGCCCCTTGTGTCGTCTCCAGGTGACATATTTGGGGTTTTAAGGTTTCAAAAACAAACTCACGGCTAAACCAAGGTCTTTTCACGGTTGACCTAATTCATGGCTAATTCACGGTTTTAAGGTTTTCACGGTTGAGTGGGAACCCTGTCAAATCTGAACATCGCAAGTTTGATTCTAAGTGAGATCGCTCCTGGACCCAGATGCCTTTTTTTTGTCATTGAACTATCAATTGATGACAGATGCTATTTAACCCTTTGGCTATTGTGAAAATCTCTGCCCTCTCCAGTGCTTGCTCATGTGACTTATCAGTACTTTTGCTGTATTCACAACACAGACTAATTGTCTGAAGTGCTGGTTGTGTATGTTGTTTTATTTTCTTTTTAAGAATAATGACACCCTTTGCTTTACCTCTGAGTAAATGAGGCCGGCTTGGGCGTTCAATGCGCTCTGTTGTCTTCTCCAGCGTCTCCATAAAGCCTCGTGACGAGGTGAGGATGACAAGAACGCATGTAGAGACTTGCGCAGAGTTAACAGTCGGTCATGGAACCCCCACATACCTTTGGGGCAAATGTTCACATAAAGCCTGAATCATTCAAGAACCAATAACCCTTACCATTAATCATTATGTTCTACCATTAACTCTGAAGAAAAAGTCACAGACAGTTAACATGCTCAAAAAGGTCACATAATATAACTAATATTTTCTCCTAAAGGTTTTTCTAATGTTAAGTGTAGGAGGAAATGTTTTAGAACATTTTTATAGAGGGAATAAGCTGTAGTTCTCATGATAAAACATGGACCCAGGACCGATTAACTTGTTTTGTTTTGATGTCCCTAGAGGCCTTAAATACCATATGTTCAAATTCATATTTATATGTGTTTGATAGAATGATAATCCAAGCAAAAATCATCCGATTTTGATTAAATTTGGTACAAACATGTAATTTTACGTTTATTCTAACCAACGCGGTCCGGGGCGGTGTTGGCCGCGCGGTCCGGCGCTCCGGTGCTCCCCCCCCCTCTCTACTGGCAGAAGCCGGCGCAGCCCATACACTCACCGTATAAAACACACCTTTTTAGATGCTGCTCTGTTTAAATATGTAGAGATGAAAAATTGGTAATGCATGTCAAACTCTTTTTACAACTAAAAACTTAATGTATGTTTTGTTTCTTGCATAGAATGAATAACCCATTTGAACTCTTTAAAACTACACATTCACAAAACTTGATTTTAGATGTTTTTTCACACAACTGTCATGACCAGTTCAAAACTATACATGGTAAAATAATAAGTTATTGCAAAGAAAGGATAGTAAGTACAAAGTTTGTAATTTCACACTCGATTAATTAATGAAAACAACATTAAATATTTTTGAATAAAATAATTTTGGTGAGTTTCTGTTGCAGACCTATGTTAGGCGTAAACGTGATACTTTTTCGTTTAGCTGAGTGGTGGCAATATATTTTAATAAAAAGGTCACAAACAAACTTCATTAATTGCTATCACATGATAGGTGTCTTCCCCAAAAGAAATATTCTCGACGTGCCTCTTAAAAATAGTGCCCACAAAATGGGAACAGGCGGCTACAAATAGTCTTTTTGTGTTCAAGTTTCCTTTATGTTGAAGCTGACGAGTTGATACATTGTAAACGTACTTAACTACCTTAAAACATCTTTGTGTGCCCTAATGAGCTTACTTTTAGTTACATAATCAGTCAGTTGTGTATAATAACTCAAATTGCCTTTTTCTTTTTTTTTTCTTTTTGAGTAGGGATATATTGCACAAGATGTGAATAGTACATTATACCTAATGAATATCATCCCGACCTAGCATCATATAACGTATAGTGTTGACTGACCTCTGAGAAAATGAGCCCGGGCGCAATTATTTCATTGTGCATGTTTTACAATGTACAGTTTTAGTTTAACCCTATCAACAAATTTCAGTTAAGTTAAACATGCTGTATCGAGTTAAGGAATCACTTACTCAGACATCTTGTTTATAATCTATTAGATTAGGTACTTTACACGTGAAACGAAATGCCACTGCCTTTCTGTACCTACTCTGTTGGTGCAGTTGTAAGCGGAATAAGACACAACCATTTTAATTTAAACACATACTTAGTGTACAATTAAAGATATTGATAAATTTTAATCACAGTTTTAAAAACCGCACACTGTTACATCAAACAAGTGTTGAAATGGGTGCACGTGAGGTACGCCGCCGCTATCTTGCCAGTAGAGAGTGGGGGAAGCAAGACCGAAAACAGCGCCCGCTACGCCACTGAGAGCGCAATCCAGTAGTTATTTACAACGTTGATTCTAACGAGTCTGTGAACGCGCATGATCGGACCATGGGAACGAGGTTTTATGGGGTGAAAATGGTTTTTACGTTACGTAGCTAATAGAAACGTTTTTATTAGCTCGCTTTCTTGTCTGTTTGGTACAAATTTTGCAATCGATTTTAAACTATCTTCCCGATGAACTAGAGACTTGAAACTTGAAACATAGCTCACAAATGGATGACAATGCAATACTAAATCATTTTATTTTAATATTTCCCTTGGGCTACGCCCCATGGGCTTCCAAATTTTTAATGTTTACATTTTGGATGAATGTAAATATATCAAGTGAAGTCAGATGTGAATACTTTATTAGCAGCAGTTCCACAAGATTAAATATAATGCCAAAATCAGGTCAGGAGAACAACAGCATGTTTGGAGGTTTGTGTTTTTAGTGTTCACTAAGATTACTAGGTACCTATATAAAAAGTACATAAAATGTAACAATATAGTTTTACCAAGTCTTCCTCATTTATGTTCAAAATAATTCAAATAGCTTTCTATAAGTATTAACATATTGACCAGATTTGTTTTGACGCATCCCAAATTATTTAATTTAATTAATTGTTTAATACGGCCAAACCGTATGATGGATGAGAATGAATGTGTGCAAAGTAGATATATTTTAAGGTTTCAAAGATGTATAGAAATGACAATCTTTTTAGAATAGAATTGACCATGGTAGTCCCAACTTAGGTGGCAGTCAATATTAATGGGGTGTAAGCCTATGACTGACAGACAAATAACTAGGGATGTTTGAAGTCTTGATACCACCGATTTGACGTTGGTATCAGATATTTGTGATCGCGGGAGACGTTGATAACGTTTCCATGACCGTGTGAGACGATGATTGCGTTTCTGTTACCGTTGTAGCAATATACAAGATTTTGCGGGTCTGCAAAATATAGTGATAATGTTTCCGTGATTGAGGAAGATATTCGGGATATGGCATTGATCCCAGAAGATCATGGTGTCACCAAGACCGTGTTTGAGATCACAATATTACCCCGAGTTAGACTTGACTGAAAATATTAGGCTGGCACATCTGCAGTTATAATAACATTTTCATTTTGACTTTAGTAGTTAGATCTTTATTTACCTTTTATATTGTTGGTTATGTGTTTATAATAATTAAATGTGTTTATAAAGGCTTAAAACTTCAAATGGCTAGTTAGTAATTTGTATTGCTTCATAAATTTTTTCTTGACTTGATAAATACCCCATTACCTCAAAAATACGTTATAGGAGGATATAAAGACAGTGGTTGGTGTAGTATATAGCCAATCCATTCAGAAAATTTTGTAAAAACTATAAAAAAAATTGTATTGGTATCGAGAAACGATTTTACAGGTATCCGTACAGTATTGGTATCGAGAATCAAAAGATTTTGGTATCAACACATCACTACAAATAAACTAAGTCTTGCTTGAGCCACCATCTTATGTAAACGTCCATTGTGTTTCTCTCTACTTGTATTAATTGTCGTTTTATTTCAGGATTTTATATTTCTTGTTTAGACTACAATTTAGTTCCCTGTGTTTTTTATTATGATTGTCCAGCTTTGACTAATTTTAAGAACTGATTGTTATGTTTTACATACTTCCTCACCAGAAGACAGGATAAGATTCCAGATTCAAAAAAAAAACACAAATCTTGTTTTCACTGATCATAAAATGTCCACAACAATCCCTCAAATAAGATAAACTTACCAAGAGACGCAGCATGCAACAGACAGTTTCCGTCACCAGAGGTAGACAAGGGCCACAACCTCTGACATACAGCCGACCACCAGTTTAGACGATTGGCCTGCTCCAGAGATTGCTGTGTTGACACAGCAATTAGGTCCTTCTCTAGGAACTGTCGAAAATCCTCTGAAGAAGAAGAACAAATTACATTGAAATTTTAAAATCATCCCTATAGCATTATTTGTCATTTATTATCAACCACTTCCTGTTTAGGCAAAAATTAAGACTTGTAGATTTTTTTCAAGATAACATATTTTACGAGACTTTGTCGATCACCGCTCGAAAATGTTACGCACACTAAATATTGTTCTAATTATGATAGCAGTTATATTGATCTGTGCTACTAGGTTCGTTTATATATGAAAATAAGAGCTCAGAATCTCCTCTTTCCAAGGTATCAAAATTATTACGCTTCTGGATAATTTTCATTGCGTAATAAGCGTTTGAAAAAAAAAGCACAAACTAACGGCAAACGGCAGTTGGGCACCGAGCGCACACATGAAACCGCCAGCTAAACGGCGGAAGGCAGTCCTAGGGTTAATCGGGAATGTGAGCTATCACCATACCAAATTTCAACTCAATCCGACCAGTAGTTAATGCGTAATTGAACTTCAAACAAACAAACACATAAACAATTACAAACACACAAACTTTCACATTTATAATATTAGTAAGAGCATAAATAAATAATACCTTCACTTCATACATAATAATGACTAAAATATTATTTTTATTTAGTACATTAACCCTTTGGCCGCCACGGTCCGATATATTGGACGTTGAACAGTGATCATGTACGTTTGTAGATAACTTCTCAAGATTTATTAGTTGTTCTGAAGCGTTTTTAGTTAGTAAATTATGACTAAACTTGGTCGAAATAAGTCGTCAGTGAGTAGAGACACAATATTTCATAACTTGACAGAGATTGGTGTGCAATTAATTGGTATGATGGGTTAGCCTCTGGATCAAGATTATGCAAAATATAAAAGGTTTAATTTACCTGTTGCGTCAATTGATCCTTGTGTTATAAAATAACTATAGCTGTTTTGTGCTGCTAAGTGAGCCTTGAAACTGAGCCTACCTTGATACTGAGATAAACACGTCCTTACATTTTTTGGACATCACAATTACAAGAACCGACCATTGCCTGGATTTTAGAATTTATAGAAAACCTACCACAACAGACCAGACAATTCATTTTACATCCCATCATCCACATAACCACAAAACAGCTGCTTATAACAGCTTTGTACATAGGCTATTATCTATCCCACTCTCACCAGAAAACTATAACAATGAATTACATATTCTAAAATATATCGCAGTATCCAACGGATACGAGAGCTCACTAATAGATAAACTTATAAACAAACAGAAAAATAAAATTAAAGAAAACCAAGAAAAAGACCCCAAGAAATATGTCTCTGCAGAATACGGAGTTGTACTTAACAACACACTGAGGAAAGAAATGGCGAAACATAAAGTACAAGTCGCATATAAAACGCCAACTCCTGCCCTAACCTACACCCTTCCCCAACCCCTACTTCTATTAGCTAGACATCTTAGGCTACAGTTACTTATCCAGTTAGATGTACAGCTCCAGGCGCTCGACACTACACTGTACTCGTCTCTTGGTTCGCTGCGCGTGCCTACCCGGTTCGACTGCGCGCGCATCGTGGTCACGTGACTTGCGCTATTGTAGCGGTCCGCTACAAAACTCCAAATCTGCTTTTGCTAATCACCTCATTAATTCAAACCATAACTACACTGATCTACAAAATATGAGTAATTTAGAATCATACATCTGCATAGGTCGTAGACGATGTTAGACCATTTAAATTTGTTAGGCTAAGTGTATGTATATAGTTTTATGTTGTAAATAGTCGGTGTTATCTTTATTCTTTGGCATAAAGAAAAACTGTAGGCTTCTTTCCTTTTCTTGTGCATGATATGGCATTAGACGTTATATAGCGCATTTGAGTGACGCGAAGACATCAAAACTCTCTGAAGACAATATATTTCAAACCTTGAAAAGAAACTTATTTTTCAAGGTAGGATTTTCAAATTTTGTATGCTTACTAGCAAATGTGTGAAATAATAAAAATAACAGGAATATTGATAAACTATTTTTTATTTATATAGTTACCTTGGTTGTACTCAAAGTTGTATTTATTTATTTTTATATTTTTTACTTATTTGGTAACATAAAAAATCCATTCAAACCTTTATAAATATTATATTTTTATAAAGGCAATTTTATTACAATTCTAGAAGAAAAGTGTTATCAAAATATTTGCAAAAATAAAAAGTTATAAACATTGCGTTTAAGTACAAAATGGCCTCGGCGGTTCTTGATTATACAAATGAAAAATGCTGGCAGCGAAAGGGTTAAGTAGATACAGACCACACTCACTCATACCAACAAATTTAAATGAGACACAAAATCATCCTGTTATGAATTGACCCTACTAACCTGCATATACTGCAAAATCTGGCAGTGTAAATGTATGGATAGGAGTTTCAATGAAGAAATCTTGTTCAATGTTGTCCAAGACAAGTTCGCAGCGCACTTGTGAAACGAGATTCACATTATCTGTAGCACGGGATATTCCTCTGTTGAGCTTCTTATCTGGAAATAGTAAAATTTTGAATTTACAGAAATTAGCTAGGCTAAGTATTGTTACCCTAACTTAAGTGTTAACCAATTTTTTAAATTACTCTTGACGCCATTCCTGTATCTATGTATTGTACTTTAATGAATAAAGTTATATGAAATGAAATTAAATGAAAGTGTGTCATCAAGTTTTTCAACAAGCTTCCTCGATATGATTTGGTTCTTCAAAATGGCTGTGAAAGATAGTGATAAAAAAGACCCTACATCACTGCTGAGTAAGCTGGAGCAGGGCAATTAACTATTTATGGCTGTAGCTCAGTGGTTTTAATGCTCCTCCGGGATTAGAATAGAGAACAGAATCCCTTGCTCGTAGTAAGAGTCGACTAAAAAGGGGGGAGCACCCCCATTTTTTTAGTGTCCCCTCTGCATACCAACATATCCCATTTAAAATCAATAGACCAAATTTTTCCAAATCACTCTGGTATATTTTTGCGTATGGCTCTGTGTCCTTTTGTCTCCCAATGCGTTGGAAGTCCGTTCAGGTAGAGGATACAGCTTAAAAACTGGGTCATTCTTGCACATCCCAGGCTGCTGGATAGTACAGGGGTCCGGGTCAGCTTAGACCTGGCTGCCCTATCATCCGGCAAAAATTTCTTTGGCCCCAGTAGTGCCGGATGGCAACCGGATAGGGCCTTGCTGCGGCCTTGGGGGGGCTCTGCCGAGGCCACTGCCTTGTCTGGAGCGTTCTGGGTTTTGGGGGGCGCAGGGCATGGAGTATTGCCATGCACGATGTGAACCAGGGTAACATTCTCACGAGGGCACAGCATAGGGGGGAAACAATTGAAAAAATGGCAGAACACAACCAAAAAGAAAACCTTTCGGGTTTCCTAACCCAAAAAAAGAGGCAGAAACGACACCTGAAGTGGACTTCGACCCGTTCAGGAAGAGCTCACGTTTGAGTTGCTCCCCTGTTCGACCCCGTTCTTTCACCCTGAGTGCCGATCCATTGTCGCTCTCAGAAACTCTGCCAGAGCAGGGCAGTGAGAAATCGGCTTCGCCATACGAGGCCGTGAACCTGGCCAGGCAGGAGGAGGAGGACCTCCTGACGAAGTGTTTGAGTTGACACTCTCAGTCAGAAGAAGTCTGCGACACGCAGACAGAGACGTTGAACCAAGACGTTAAGACTGGGATTACCAAGCTGGAGTCCTATCTTAACCACATCCTCCACCTCCGCAAGTCTTGGAAGTCTTCTTGTGAAAGGACCCTCGTCTCTTCGTCGACGCAGACTTTGCCACGACAACAGACGACAACCGTCCTCAACTGCGGCCAGCTCTAAGCGAGCCACCTCAAGCCCAGCTGAGCCTGTCACTAGGAAGAAAAAGAAGGTCGACAAAAAAAAAACCAGAAGAGTGGGTGACAGTTGCCAAACGGAAGGGCAAGCAGAAGAACCCTCCTCAGCAGTCAATGTTGTCCAGCCTGGTGATGGTGACGAGACGGCAAAGAAGCCCAAGAAGAGAGCCTCTAAGAAACGCCTTGACGCTCTTCTAATCAAGCCGACAATACGTCAAAAGGCGAAGCCCGAAGAGAAGGGAGCTGTCATCAAATCGCTAAAAAAAACCAGAGCGTGTGACCCCCTAGTAGAGCTTGGCCATTCCTCCGGGACGAAGGCAGATTTCGGAGCCGATTTGCAATCCATCCTTGGTGCAAACGTCTCAGTACGAATTCTCGAGCCAAACGTTGGAAGTAAGGGACATCGACAAAGTCACGACTGAGGAAGAGGTCTCCACTGTAGTCAAGTCTGTCCTCGGGGAACCCACGGTGATGAAGATCTTCGTCTCGAAGACCAACTCTCGAGGAAGGAGATCGTGATATTGACGTTGGGAGCTAGAGATGGGAGAAAACTCCTAGCTGAAGGGCTCATAAAGGTCAGATGTGTGAGATGCCGGGTCTGCGAGAAGCTCGTAGCCCCCAGGTGTTACAAATGCCTGGGGTTCAACCACATAGCTAATCGCTGTAAAGGTCTCGACAGAAGCAATATGTGCTACAAGTGCGGCGGCCAGGATCACAGGGCCAGTGTTTGCAGCTCCGCTGAATCTCGTGTCCTTTGCACAGAGGCCGGCTTGAAGAATGATGCCATCAAGCACGCTGCGGGATCAAGCCGTTGTGCTGCTTAAGCACAACCTCGGACCCTCGACCCTGGGAAGGTACTGATCTTGGATTCTGGTGCAGGAAACGGTTTCGTGTGGGTGCGGAGCAGAGGTCTAACTTTCTTCTCCTGCTACCTCACACCCAACCAGCCCATTGCAGAGTACTGCCAGATGGTCGACTCTCTAGAGGACGAGATTCTAAACGTCGATGGTGGGGCAATTGTTTGTGGAGATTTCAACGCTAGGGCGGTGGAATGGGGTTTACCCCAAACAAACACAAGGGGACGATATGTTTTAGAGATGGCAGCCAGGCTGGGTCTTCATATCCTAAGCCCGGGCAATATCTTCACTTTTCCGTCGCCTGAGATATAGAGAAACGATTCCTGACATCTCTCTGGCATCTGAAGGCCTAGCCATTGGTATCTCTGACTGGCGAGCCTCCGAAGACTACTCTGCAAGCGATCACCAGGCAATTGTTTTTTGGGGTACTTCCTGAGCGCAGGCGTCCATATGCCAACTCAGCCCATCCGCCTTGACGTTGGAACCTCGGTCGTCTTTGCCAGATCGGCAAAGCACAAGGTCACCGGAGTAAGGTCAGGTGCTGGAAGCAACTGTGACAGAACGTCGACAACAACCCCTGGGAGATGGGCTACAAGATAGTAACCCAAAAGCTAGGGACTGGTTCACCAGCCTGTAGTCATGGAACCTGCTGCCATGGCTGCTGTCGTCAACTCGTTGTTTCCAAAGCACCCAGCACGAACAACTTGAGATTTCAGGGATCTTGTCGCGTTCCCAGCCTTTCAGGAAGAGGAACTTACCTCCGCTGTCCAATCCCTGAGAAATCAAAGAGCACCCGGTCCTGATGGCATTACTGCGGAAATCTTCAAGCTCTTTGTTGAGTACAATCCAAAGCTACTGTTGGATATGTTCAACGCCTGTTTGGCAGAAGGCGTTTTTCAAATGGCGAGGAAGGTGGAAGAGTGCACCGGGCCCCTCTTCTTACCGCCAACTGTGTATACTTGACACCGGCGGCAAAGTGAGGGAGAAGTTAATTTGTGTCAGACTGACCGAGGCTATTGACTCTGCGGGTGATTTGTCCCTGCAGCAGCATAGTTTTTGTTCTGGTCACTCGACCATTGATGCCATCCGAGAGGTAGTTGAGCAGTGCTGAGTGCGGTGAACTACAGTCATTGGTCGCGCCGCTTAGTTCTCCTCGTCACTCATGACGTGAAGAACAGGTTCAATTCCGCCAGGTGGAGTGACATGCTTCGGACGCTCGAGCACACATTCTGCGTTTCTCCTTACATCTTGCGAATGATTGAGTCCTATCTTTCAGACCGCGTCTTGCTTTTTGACACCACCGAACGTCAGCGCCGGATCTCTGTCACTTCTCGGGCTGCACAGGGATCGATCCTCTGCTAAGACTCGGAATGCCAGACGAGACCCGCCTCGTTGGCTACACTGACGACGTCGCTGCTTTGGTTGCAGGCAGAAGCGTGGAAGAAGCAGAGCTTAAACTTAGTGTAGTTATGGTCCGTGTCAACGAGTGGTTGCAGGACCACGGCTTGTTGTTGCGGTCAAAAAACAGAAATTGTGGTCATAACCAAGAAAAGATTTCCCACCGCTCTTCCTTTGCAAGTAGGCTATGCCCAGTTAGAGAACAAGCCGTATGCTAAGTACCTTGGTGTTATGATTGACAGAAAAATGTCTTTCGGCGAGTAGATTAAGCGAACTGTTGACAAAACCGCTAAGGGAGTTGTTGCTCTTAGTAGGCTTTTTCCAAACGTCGGCATCCCCCGCTCCTGCAAGCGCCGCCTACTGATGTCTGCCGTCCAATCAGTTCTCTTGTACGGCGCTGAAGTCTGGGCTCATGTGCTGGAGAGGTGTGTCTTCCGTGACAGGCTCTCCCGTGTTCAGCGTCGAGGGGCCTTGGGAGTTGCTTCCGCCTACCGCATGGTCTCCGAGCCTGCAGTCATGGTGATTGACAGTGTCATCCCCGTCTTCTATCTCGCGAGGGAGCAACAGGCGATCTACCGCAGGAGGCCTAAAGTATCTCTGACTGCTGCCAGAGAAGAACGCGACCGCAGTTTCGACCGCTGGCAGCGCGAATGGGAGGCCGAGTCTCGGGGACGTTGGACCGCAAGGCTCATTCCTAGCATCCGACCATGGGTGGAACGGGAGCATGGTGAGGTTGGGTGCTCCGTGACTCACGAGGGACTCACGGGGTCACGAGTACTTCCGGGCCTTTTTGCTCAGAATGGGGAAGGCTGCCAGCCCGGACTGTCTGTACTGTCCCGGCATTGCAGACACGTACCTTCTTCTTTTGCAACAAGTGGCATGTCCGCCGAGCCTCAAGATCTCTGAGATCGCCGTCGATATTACTCCT
This sequence comes from Macrosteles quadrilineatus, assembly GCF_028750875.1. Lineage (NCBI taxonomy): Eukaryota > Metazoa > Arthropoda > Insecta > Hemiptera > Cicadellidae > Macrosteles > Macrosteles quadrilineatus. Next base: position 17,495,432 of record NW_026542602.1, read on the forward strand.
GACAACATTGCTGGAGCTATGCTCCAGGGCGAGAGAACCTGGAACTGTGTAAAGCAGTTCATCGAGGCCATACTTTGGAGTTTTCTGAGGAGGAAAGGAAAGCGGTAGTGTAAAAGGCGTAGTTTAAACGGCCTAGCCCGAAGTAATGTGCTAAACAGTTCCAGGCTAGTGTCCTACGAGATGAGGGGATTGTATTAGCCGGTAGTCCGGGGACATTGAGCCCGCCGTCCAGCACTACTGAGAGGCCATTGAGCATCTCAGTGTGCGTAAATGCATTTTTACCTCCTCCTGCCTAGTAATCAAAAGGTGGCTGGATCGATCCTCAAAAAGTCAGTAGCTTTTTGATGGTTCAAAACTAGACCTAATTATTATTTTTACATAATTACATTTTTAATTATTTAGTTTATAATTTTTTGTTTATGTAAGTTTAATGGTGCTAATTAAGACATATTGTCTAAACTTGAATAAAGAATATTTGAATGATTGATTGATTGATTGATTTACCCAGCTGTTCCTGATCATTGGGCTTTGAATAAATTATCCTGACTGATGAACCAGCTGATCTTAAGGCCTATTTTTCTTGGAGCGATTGCAGCAATAGTCGCGTAGCGATAGTAGTTGAGCACTTTTCTAACGGAGAATGCGTTGTCCTGTTTTGCTTAGAGCAATGTTGCAAGAGTTGCTAGCTACAGTCGTGGACCACTGCCCTGGGTACCAGTCTTGCGATAATCAAGCCGCGACTGATACGCAGCGACACATGTGCAGAACCTCAAAACAGTGCTATTCACTTAGTAGGCACATTAATAATAGGGGTTAAAATAAGCATAATTTACTTTTTGTTCAAATTAATTTTTCTATTCATGTGCTATTTCGATTGTGCAGTTTTGGTTATATTTCCTTACACATTCATTTTGTTTTTTACATTAAATTGTAGAAGAAACAGGCGACTCTTTATTTCCAGCAAACTTTGCATTGGTCATTGCTCAAATGGTTGTTTTTAATTTTTTTTTTTTGGTAATCCTCATCTTTTCAAATTTAAATATAAAATGTTTAACTGTTTCAAGTTGACTTTGTGTTATTTACGTAGTGTGGGTGTTAATACTGTGTATCAGTTTTTTTTTGTATGAATAAATCTTTTTTATTTAGACTCCAGGTTTTATTTTCCGACATTCATGTACTCTTATTGATATCACTAATTTTTTAATTGATATAAATTAGGCTATATATTTTTTTTAATTGATATCACTACAGTTTTCTATTTATATCCTATCTAGTGACGTCTAGTGATATGTATCCGTCCCAAATCCTACGTATCACCATTATCACTATGTATTTTTTATCGATCAGCCTATTGATACTTCCACTAGGGTCAAGTAGAGCTTCGTCTTCTAACTCCTCACTGAGGAGTATAATTTTAAAAAATAGAAAACGGACTCAAAACTTCACAAATGTGAGTGCTGGTATTCAACAATCTATGAAACATCGGGCGGCGACCGAAAATTAATCGATCTAAGCAAAATGGACGCCGCAACAGCGATATTAGCTGAGCGATAATCGCTGTGCAACTATCGCTACAGTCGCTCCAAGCAGAATATGCCTTTAGCTAGTAACACAGCTACAAAGATCATCTCACAACATTCCAATGCACAACATAGAAATTTCTAATAATAATATAGGCATAAATCAATATGTTCCCATGGTCACAATCTCCTACATAATTACCACAGTTTTCCCCCACCTCCTCCTGTCCCCTCATATCCAGCCACCACAGGACCAAGCCCCTGGCCGGATACGGTACATAACAATTTGGCCGGATAAACCAAAATGCTTTGGTTTAAGAACCAAAATACTATGCCAATGACAATTCATACCTAATAATAATATGTAAGACAAAAGTATCATTCAAGTCTGCTCTATTTGTGGCACAAAATGTATATAAGTTAGAGTTATACAGTCTAACCTTAATATAACGAACCTCAATACAACGAATTCCTTGATATAACAATTTTTTTTAAATCCCCTAGAACTCTCCATAAGACACAATGTATATTTTACCTCTACATAACGAACAAACCATAACAACGACCTTGATTTGACGAAATTTTCATGATTTCGGCTAAAATAAGACACCTCAATATAGCGAATTTATCATTGTCAGAACCTCTACATTGCGAATTTAACCTCTGCATAACGAATTGTCTACGTCTTTCCCTCGATATAACAAATCCCCCACCCCATTATTGTTTTTGAAAAATCTGTTTCTTTATCAAATGAAATAGAAAGGTGACGTAATCGCTTGCGCTAACATTCGTCTGCTCCGTTCTACACATCTCTGTCTGCTGTCTGCTCTGTCTGCTACAATTTTTGGATAAAGAGAAACCTAAGAAAGAATATAAAAACAAAACCAAAGAGAATGAATAGCAACATCGTTATTTTAACATTCCTTTTTCGAGTGTTTTTATTACTGGTATCTTTAAGTTGGCTATGATTATACACTTTTATAGTGACTTATCTAATAATTTATTGTTTTCAATACGATTTGTTTCAACTAGCAACACCAATGCTATAGTTAATGATTATTATCGACATTCCTCTGTTGTGATAAATCAGTACTGTACTGTAAGTAGCCTACCGGCCTATCACGAGCAGTAGCTTACAAAACTTTCTACTACTGTTTTGTTTGTTCTTTACATGGTTTATTACTATGCAATAAAGTGTTTGGCTAGGTTTTAGGAGGGTTAGAACAAGCTGTGATTTTTAACTTACAGTTTTTTAACCTGTACCAAGGTCAATGCCATTTTCATGACTGCGCAATATTCAAGATCCCTCCCCTTTTTTATGCCGGATAATTTAGGTTCTACTGTACAATGTAAACACTGTACTGTAAAGTATTGTAGCCTATGCTACTTTAACCCTCCAAGTGTCCATAGTTTAGGCCTTAATGTCCACCTATTTTTGGCGCATTTGCAAGGTTTTATTAAAACGGATCTGAGAAGCTTAAAACAATGTTAATTCTAATGTTCTATATACCATTTTGTTTGGAAAATCATGGGCTTCAATATTATATATAAAACATAAGGAACATTTTTTCAAAAAAAAAAATTTTAGGTAAAAAAAAATATAATTTCGAAAATTTTCAAAAAAAAAATAAGTTCGCGCTCAATGAAATTGTATAAATTATAGGCCTATAAATATTTGAAAATAGCCACTTTGTTCTAAATTTTATGAGGATTACAAATATATAATAATATAAGGAAGTAGATTTGCAAATAAATAAGTTATGGGCAAAAAACAGATTTCAGTACATAGCGTTTAGCTAAGAATGCATAGCCTAACCATAGCTAGGAATCTGGCTGATAATTTACATCAATATCACTACCTACTTCTTCAGGATCATCAACCAGCACTTCAAAACCACTTAAATCTTCTTATAATGCAACACGTATATCACTACTTTTGATTTTTAACACTAAAACAATGATAAACGTAATAAAACACATCAGTCATCGGTCCGAGGGTAACCTAGCTGTTTACAAATACACGCACGTCAGCTGTCTGCTACAATTACGATCGGCTCAGAGAACGTACAGCGCTGAGACAGACCTCTGGAGAAAGCTTAGAATATTACGGAAAGAACGATACCTAACTCGATCCAGTTCAATCCGATTCAGTCAGTCATAGAGCCTTCGCCGTAAACGATGTCTGCGTGTCGAAAAATCGACAAGTAACACTACACAAAGTGTGCTGCTTGTCGAATTTTCGTCAAGTAACACTGGGAGGGTTAATTGTGTTTTAATGATGTCTAATCCCGACCTATATTGACCGACGCTGGTTCTGAACCTCGACTTAGCGAAATTCCTGCAAACATAACCTCTATATAACGAACCTCGTTTTAACGAAATCCTTGATATAACGAATATTTAGTTCGGTCCCTTCAGATTCGTTATACTGAGGTTGGACTGTATTATCTTAAAGAAATTACAATCAAAGTTTAAATTGACTTTCCCTTTACTCGTACTTACAATCAACAACCTCCACACTCTCAGCCTTCTTTAGGGAAGGTCTAGGCGGGGAATTTCCGTTTGGCAGCATAGTAGCTTCAACCGTGTTCCCATTCTCTTCATCTTGAGTTGTTCTCCATTGGCTCAAAACAGGAGATGGTGTTGCAACAAAACTTTGGCTTTCAGTGGTTCCGGCCATTTTTTATCTGTAAGTTCTATAATACCTGCAAGGAAATCATATTTAAATTAAAAGTAAAAGTCTATACAAATTCAATAAAATGAATTGCGAACAGAGGATGCTGCAGGCAGTGCATTAATTCCTTCCCCAATGGGTTAGTGCAAAAAGGTTTGTATGCTGGAAAAAGTATTCATAGGAGGATTAAGTCATATGTCTGTGTAACTTTTAACCCTTCGCGGACGGGTAACGAATATATCCGCCTAAGTCTTTGGCGATAAAGGACGGGTGACAGATATATCCGCATATGTTTGTTGATGTTCCGGACGGGAAGCGGTTATATCCGCCTTCTCTTCAGACAAACTGGCAGGTGCTTGAGCAATAACCAGATGTTTCGCGGTACAGGGTGTCTACTACATTCTGGATAAAAAATTCATGGACAATTCCCGTACATTTAAGGACACTTTGACGTAACCTTTGTCGGTGTCATTAGGCCTACCGAATAATTTTCCTGATTTGTCAAACTGTATTAATCTTGTTATTAACTGTAGTTGTACCAGAGAGAAGAGTAAATAATAATAGATAGCCTTAGAGTTAAAAATTTCAAAATAGAAATTTATTGAAAGTAAACAAGCATAGGCCTACCTATACTTTAGGTAAAACTTTTATAGTGTAACAGAGAAACGCAATCATTGTCTCCTGCGATAGCAACAAATATCTCCATCGGTCACGTTAACTTCATAACATAGCTTATCCTATCCAGGCGGATTAATTTGGCACGATTCGCCCTGGCACAACGTTAGGCTCTCGACTACTTTTGAAAAAAAAATCTTTAATGCATATTGTTGCTCAGTTCTTAGTACAAAATCAAGGTATGGTAAGCGGCTACCAATAAGCAATAAGCACAGAGTAAGATTATTGTATTTTCATTTGCAAAGTTAATACCCCCGCCGCAGCAAACCTGCCGACTAAGCGAATTTCCATTTGTATGAATTGATTTTCAGTTAAATATATTTTAATAACATTAGGTTTAACAAGTACCTAGGTTTGCTGCTACAAGGAAACTAATAAAGTGTGTTTTTGAGTAAAATATTGATAGCTTAGTACAAAATAAATAAATTTGCCAAGTTTGATCAAAATATATTCATAAACAAGCAAACTGCAACATTTGACAATATTCTCCATAAGAATAACATGGAAATTTTAAATTTACAATTTTTTTAATTTTCTCCGTTACTAATAATCGAACAAAAATACTTTTACATACTAAATTATTTGTTTTTTTAAGCTCTTTAAAAAGGTCTAAAGAGAAATTGGGAAAATTTGTGTTTTGAGGGTCAAAAGTGAGAAAAACCAATTTTTACCCCATAACACCCCCCGTAAAGCCCCGTTCCCATGGTCCGATCGTGCTGCTTCGCGAACTCATTCAAGTTTACCCCGCTTTACACCTTTAAACCAAATTTCATCAAAATCGGACAAAAATTACTCAAGTTATCGCGTTCACGGACGTATATATATATATATATATATATATACATATATAAAAATTTGAACGAATAGTGATTTTGGCCTCTGGGGACATCAAAATGAAAAAGTAAATCGGTCCCGGGTCTAGGTCTTACCGTGACACCTACGGTAATAGCTACTACCCTATAGGGAAATTCGCTAATATCGACACATAGCAATCATTAGTTGTTTATCTAGGCTCAATTACATTTTCTTAATACATTTTACAGCTCTTTCAAGAATCAAAATACCCAGGCCTAGGCCTAATTATTTAGGAGGGCCTAAATAAACTGGGTAACAAACAATGAGGTTATAATAGCAGCAAAGTCACTATCATCATTCTAGTTCTTAAGATTTAGATTGCTTAAAGCATACAACTCAATAAATAAATATATGGGAAACAAAAAACATTGAAACCTGAATAGCCAACAATATAAGGCAAAGATACAGAAAATGCAATGACATAATTTGAAACCAAGCAGGCCTACATAGTGATAAAACATTAATGCAAATAACAATGCTTGTGGTTTTGTCAATTGAAAGAAAAAATATCCATAAAAAGGGGGTAACTTACAAAATAAAACTATAGATTATTTACATGTTTAATATGAAACTATAAACAGTTTTATGGCACTAGGCAATGGCCGCGGCAAAATGAATCTTCAAGCCAAGTACAAGTAAGAAGTGAAATTTAACAGCCATTATAAAGCTATTATTTTCACATAAAATAGGTTTGGGATCTCATAATAATTTCTCATAATGTAATCTCATAATAAGCCCTAGTAATAAAAAAAGAAGTTGTAAAGGAATAAAAGTGATACAACTTTTATGAGCTAGCTAACTGAGTCAACAGTTCTTGGAAGTACTTGACTTGACACTTGATTGTCGTGATAAAATATTAATGGGTTTGAGATTGTTAATGGGATTTTTATTGCATAATTACTCTAGTAATAAATTATGAAAATGTAAACAAACATCTGATAAACCTTTTATGTGCTCCTAACCAACTAGCGATCAATAAAATTATTGCCCATTAAAAATTTAAGGACATAGTCTGGCATTTAAGGACAATTCCCGTACATTTCATGGCCAGTAAAAAATTAAGTACAATTCCCGGTTTTCCCGGATTTCCCGGTTGGTAGACACCCTGGCGGTACCAAGGCGCCACTTTCTTGCTCTCTCTATGGCTGCACTCTGCCCCGCACTCCCCCCTCTCTCACTCGCCAACCCCTCTTCCACGCCTCCCCCCCTCCCACGCACCTACCACCACTCCTACGCTTCCCTCTCGACGTTTTGCGCTCAACATTACGTTGTACTTTAATTATTGTTTACGTATTGTTCTTTATTTTTATTGCCTAACGTTGTCATGGCCATATCTTCAAAGACGGGTGGCGGATATATCCGCTACATTTCTACTCATCCGCGGACGGGTAGAGGATGTATCCGCAACACAAATAAGGAAAATTAATTTTTATTTTTTTCTCAAATTTTTTCCCGTCCTATGTCACGATTTCGCCCGTCCGGGAAGGGTTAAAATACAAATCAATAAACTAAGATCAAATAACTTAGATAATAAACAAAAAATTGAAGGTGGTTAAACTAGGAATAAGGAGGACTTGTTACAAAACTAGGGCTTTGCTTTATTAGGCTATTGAACTTGACTGAATCATTTCTAATAAAAAATATAAAGTTGCTAGCCAAGGTAATTTGGAACAAAATAATTAAAAAATTATCAAGGATGCATTTAACTGAATCACATTATAATCACAATATCCTAGATACCGTAGTTATTGAATGTTCAGTTCTTAGAATTTAAAAGATTCACTTAAACTTAACAGCATCGTTTACTTACTTAACAGCATTGTTTTACTTGACAATACGAGTAACCGACCAATGAGGTTCGATTGAGAGAAAATAAGTAAAATTTTAATGCTTTAAACTTTAACTAATCAGGTGTTTACAAATTTAATTGTTAACCCTAGCAGTGGCCAATGTTAAAAGTGGGGAAATAGCCAACCCATTTTGGCAATTTTGCAGACCTTATTTTGAAAATTAGTAAAAATTCAACTCTACAAGTAAACCTAGCCAACCTTGCATTCATTTTGTTCGGAAAGAACAGGAGAATCTAGAAATAGTAATATAATAATGATTTAGACAGCGTATTTTTCGGTAAACTAAAAAAAAAAATTATTTATTCTTTTGAAATTTCAAAAGCAGCCTCGGTAAAATTATCTCTACAGATGTTTTATGGGAAATTCATTATACACATTTTGTAGACAATCTAATTTCCCTACATAGAAATTTATAACAAAAGGGGAACCGAAAAAAATTGAAAACCGTACAGTGTTAGTTTGTGTTGTAAAAAGTTATAATATATGTGTATTGAAATAAAATCAAGAACTAACTTAAACCATAGACTAAGCAACACAAGTAGACTCCTCATCCCATTGTAAATTTTGAAGCTTGTTTTTTGTGTCTAGTTCATGTACGTCCACACTGATCGCTGCGGTAGACAACATTTTGTTTCTATTATTTTAGGGTTATTTTCATGATTTGTGCTTTACTATTTGGTTATATAACTAGGAAACCAGTTATTGTTTATGATTAAATCGCTTTATTTAGTTAAATTATGTTTTAAATGACTGAAATAACAAGAAAAATTATTTAAACAAAACATAACCTCTACAGTTGGACGTACAGAACAAACAATAAAATTAGCTTCAGCTGTTCCATAAGGATGACAAATCTACTAAGGGAGTATGATTTATCTATGCTTAAACTAATTTAATCATGGAACAAAACATAACATTATTTGTTTACATTTTCATGATAAACATAAAACCAAATTATCAGCTGATTCCAATATAATACACTTTTCCCTCCTCATCGTCTACCGCACCTTCTCTTCTTCGCAGTTGATCCGAATGTTTTCTTTTTATCACTCCACCACACATGACTTCATAAGAGTAAGCCATTGCGTTTGACTATTGTTCCTGCTGTCCAACCAGGGTTATTCTCTTTTTTCATCCATACTTCTTCCCCTTCACTGAATGCTCTTAAGGTTTTCTTTTGAGTTGGGTTTTGTTGTTCCTTCCAAATTTTCAAATCTAATTGTTGTCTAAGGTTTGGTTTCATGTTGTCCAACATAGTTGGCATTCTTCGACCAAGAAACAACTCTGCAGGGGCTCGTCCTGTTGTTTTTTGTAACTGAACAACACATTTTGCAATGCCAATGAAGAATCATTAATTTCTTGTTTTGTTGTTCTGTAACACCTTTTCAAAGTCCCTATTAGATGTTCAACTAAGTCATTACTTCTAGGATGATAAGGAGTAGTTCTTATATGACGAATTGAATGTCTCTTGAAAAATACTTTCATTTCAGTAGAGACAAACTGTGGCCCATTGTCAGTTACTACTTGTGATGGTATCCCATACCTGCTCATCCACGATCTCAATCTTTGAATTATGGCAGTTGAAGTCGTTGTTCTTAAACATTCAACTTTTGCCCACTTAGATAGCGTGTCAATCCCTACTAACCACATTACTCCATCAACTGGTCCAGCTAAATCCAAATGAACTCTTTCCCACACTTTTTGAGGAATGTTCCATGGATAGACCGGGACTTCTTCAATGTTTCCTCTGTTTTCTTGACATGCTTCACAAGTCTTAACATGCATTTCAACGTCTTTATCAATGTCAGGCCACCATACATAGTATCTGGTAATTGATCTCATAGCTGAAATTCCAGGATGGCCACAGTGCAAAATTCTCAAGATTTTTTTTCTCATATTTGTTGGCACAACAACTCTACCAAACCACATCAAAACACCATCTTCAACTGATAATTCTTCTTTCCTTTGTTTAAATGTTTTAATGTTATCTGGTACCTTATCTGGCCATGCATTTAGCACATAACTTTGTACTAATTTTATCTCCTTGTCCAAACTGCTGTTATGTTTGAGTTCCTTATAGGACACCAATGTCTCAACTTTATCCATGTTTAAAAACTTTATGTCTCTTACATCAGTAGCTTCTTCTCTGATTCTGATGGGAAGACGGGATAGTGCATCAGCACAAACGTTTTCATCTCCTTTCCTGTACTTGATTTGAAAATTGTACTGATTCAGTTCTAGGGCCCATCTCACCAACCTATAGTTCATTACCTTTGGAAGATTCCGGTTTTCTCCAAATATTCTTTGAAGGGGTTTATGATCGGTGACAAGCGTGAAGCTTCGTCCATATACATATTGGTGAAACTTTCTTACAGCAAATAAAATTGCAAGTGCTTCTCGATCAATATTCGAGTATCTTTTCTCAGCATCTGAAAGAGTTCTGCTAGCATACGCGATTGGTTTTACCAGACCATCTTCACACTTGTGCATTAGGACACTCCAAAGACTGTCTTCTGACGCATCACACACCAACACTAGAGGTTTGGATTCATCATATGGAACAACTGTGTCTTCTTCCGAAAGAATCATTTTGACCTTTGTAAATACTTCATCTTCTTTCTCTGTCCAGATCCATTTCGATCTGTTGCTAGTAAGTCGATGTAACCTTGAGCACAGCGCATGCAACCTAGGGATAAACCTTTCATAATAGTTTATGGATCCTAAAAAAGACCTAAGCTGTTTGACATTTGTAGGTTTAGGTGCCTTTTGTATTGCTTCAATCTTCTCTTTTGTTGGATGGATACCCTGTTCATCGATAATGTGTCCAAGATAGGTGACTGAATTCTGCATGAATCTACATTTTTCTTTCTTCGCTTTTAGCCCTGCGTCACTCACTCGTTTTAATACTTCCTTTAAGTTCATGAGGTGTTCTTCTTTGTTTCGGCCCGTAATGATTACATCATCTAGAAGTACCCCCACATGTGGTATGCCTTCAAGGACCTTCTCCATGTATTCCTGAAAGATACCTGGGCTGGAGGTTATACCAAATGGTAGTCTCTTGTATCTATAGTATCCAACATGCGTGGATATTACCAGATATTTTCTGTCTTCCTCCGATAGGTACTTCCATTTGGAGATATGCATCTCTCAAGTCGACAACTGAATACTGCTTCCCTCGAGATACTTTATTCGTCAGTTCCTCAAAAGTTGGCAAAAGTGTTGTATGGGTAACAACAATGTTAACAATGTTTGGGTTTAAGGTTACCCGAAAATCTCCCCATATTCTAATTGTGCCATTTTCCTTCTCAACATTTACTGTTGGTGTTGCCCATTTGATAGGAGTTTTGGAAGGGTCTACCTTTTCTATAACACCGTCACTTACCAGTCTGTTTAGTTCTTGCTCAACTCTACTTCTTAGTTGAAAAGGCACTCTGCGAGCAGGAAAACACCTAGGCTCTGAGTCACTCTTAACATGTATCTTCGCCTGATAGCCTTTAATTGTTCCCAACTCTTTCTTAAATACATCACTAAACTCTGAAATAACTTGGTTAGGCCCTAATTTCCTCTTCGGTTACTGTAGAAACATTTTCATCTTTATTGGTGTTATCCAACTTACGAATCGTAACACTAGGTGGTAATTTCATGTTGAAGGCAAGCATCCATGGTAATCCAAACAAAGGAGATTCGTTTCCATTTACCACAGCAGCCTTAAGTTTCCTAATCTGTCCATAAACTTTAACATTAACTTCACACTCTCCTAAAACATCCAGGGTATTGTTTCCATAAGCGACAAATTTTGTTTTACATGCCCTCAAATTTGGTGATCCAATTTGTTTCCACAGGGGTGCATCAATCATCGATGCTCTAGCTCCTGAATCAAACTCCATGGTTGTTGGTACTTCATTTAGGGTAACATTAATTTGTGCTCTTGGGATCTTCCTATCAGGTTTAAGTTCAGAAATTCCTAACTGTACCTCTTTTTCCTCAGATTTTATGATTTGGTTCAAATAGGCCTTTTTTGAACGACAATGTCGCGGAAAATGACCCATCTTTCCACAGAAGTGACATTGTTTTGTCTTTTTGGTTCCACATTGTCGTGAGAAATGACCTTGCTTTCCACATGAAAAACACTTAGACTTTTGTTCTGGACAAAATTCTCCACTGTGTACTAGTCCACACTGATTACAATCTTCTGTAGAATGGCTGTATGTTTCCTTTGCCAAAGATCTATTTTTCTTATCGTAGTTATGTACCTAGTTAATTACAGGCATAGCTTCTTCTAAAATATTCATTTCCCGCTTAGCTCTATCCATCGCTTCAGCTAAATCCACCAACTCATTTAATGTTAAACGCGAACCATCTTTATTTATGCCTTCTGGCCACCTTTGCCTGATTTCAACTTCAAACTGTGGAAAGTTAACGCCACCAGCAAATCTATCCCTTACTCTTTCCTCAAAATACCTGTCGTTTACAGTAGGAGGCTAACTCTTTTAAACGTAAGACGGAATTTGAAAAACTCTCATCATTTCCTCTCACACATTTTACAAAGTCTAGTCTCGCTGCAAAGAATGTTTTACTACGTTTATAAACACACCGAAATGTATCAAGCAGTTCAGTCATTGGTATGTCATAAATCTGCCTAGGTAAAACGAAGTTAGATGCCTTTTTGAGGGGTACAGGTCCAACATATGCTAGAAGAAGATCCCTTCTGGCCTCCTCAGTTTCATCACTGTCATCACCCAATCCCTTTACCTTGCACATCAATTGGAAGTGAGCTTCATAATCCTCCCAGTTCAATTTTTCATCATAGGGTTCTATTGAAAACTTTTCCATTCTCTTTCGCACCTCTTCTTTATTGTTCCAACCAATATCTTCACATCTTTGGGTTCGTTTTTTACTCATCGTCGCCAGTGAAATAAAATCAAGAACTAACTTAAACTCATTTAATCATAGAACAAAACATAATATTATTTGTTTACATTTTCATGATAAACATAAAACCAAATTATCAGCTGATTCCAATATATTACATGTATACCAATAATGATATATACATGTTTGTAAAGCTAATAAAGTAAGGAATCCAAAAAAAGTCATAAAGTTTATGGTATAAACAGTTTTTATTTATAAATAAAATAATATTTTTTTATTTTAGCGATTTTGTAAAAAAAATTTCATAGTAGGCCTATTTAGTATAAAACTTTTGTACAACATTTTTTTATTTCAAACCAACATAATCATCTTGTCTTGGGCCATTCCATATCAAATCAACAAGGGTCACAACCCGACCATCTCAGATTTTTATAAAATTTTCCACGTTTGTTACCCTAACAAAAACAAACACAGAACATATTTTTGTTTATTTTTATCTCTTCCCGTTTATTAATAATTAATTTTTAAAAACTTCCAAATTCGGCGTTTTTTTACTTGCGGGGAGATTTTGAAAAATTCACAGATTGAGTTCTGTTCATACTAGAGAAGGCAGAAAGGTCTCATTTTATTCCTGATGTTCAGGGCTTTAATTTGATATGCAACATGACTATATTCTAAAAGATTCAATTTTTCAAGAAAGTTTTGAAAAATGTTACATACCGTATAAAAAAAAATGGTATTTTTAAAATTCTGAAAAAAATGTATGATGTACTTTACACTATTGACCATAAATGCTGTAAGTTTCATTATGGGACGGACATGGGATCACACCTAAACACTACATCTTCAAAGTAATGTTTCTGAGTGAGCATATATTGCGCATTGGCTGCATAATGCCTAGTTGGGAAAAATATTGTATCAAGGGGCCCTACTTACAAACAACTAATAATAGGCTATCTGTCAAACTATTTAGGCTACTATATGCTGTTTCATCATGGGATGGCTTTAAGATTATAATGAACATAATAATTATTAAACATAAAACAATGTTTGTTCCTATTAGCCCAAAAGTTTGTTGTATCTCCATTTTTATAAGGTGTCTAGTGAAAGTGTTTTGAAACTACTATATTTATACGCCCTTAAACATTTTAATAGGCTGATATTGTGTACTTACGTGTCATTAAATAGATAAGAAGATACTGTAGGAATGTAGGGCTTCTAAAATAAGCATCCTTTACACAAACTATTAGCTGTATTAAATATCAAATTTACACTATTTACAAAGAAATATTGGAATGTGAACCCTGCACTTTATTTTTTTAATATAAGTCTAGAACACAATAGCATTTCACTTGGTGAGAGTGTGTAGGTTCTTCCAGTTGCTGTCTTTGGGTTCAGTATTGCTCTCACATCACTGTTCTTGATCTCTAAGACGTCTAGATGACGAGGGAATGAAAAAGATGCTGCTGGTCCATGTGGGTGCAAAAAGCTGACCTCAATTGAATCCATCTCTTCATTTGTCCTAAGAACACATGCCATCCACCATTGGTCATCATATTCACATGCAATATAGCCCCCACATTTAATCTCTCTGAAGGGTACAGGATCTGAATCTAAATCTGTTACTCGCTCTATTTGGCTTTCATTTGAGTTAGAATATTGTTTTGTCGTAATTTTGTTTCTGGTAAGGGGAAGAAAAGTATGCAATTTTTGAGTGCCAGTGATGGTGCAACACTTATCAAATCTTTCCTTTAGTTTCAGTTGTTCTTGAATGTGGTCTTCTGTTGAGGAAAATTTGAAATGAATTCCATTTATGTTGTCTTTAGCGTACTGGTAAAATTGATGAGGATTAAGAATTTGCTCCGAGAGAGGTCGTTGTAAACTTGCTCGTGCCGTCAACCGTTTTACTGTCCCACCAACACCATCACTGGCTCCTTTCCCATGAGAAGTGGCAGAGAAATGCCATTCAGCAGGCATACCAAAGTCATCGTCATGGTGGCATAGATTTATAAAGTTTTTTTTGTTTTTATACTGTGCTGCTGAACCATCTGAAAAGTAATATATTTTTGATGGTTTCTTGCCAAAGTGCTCGTTGAGAAATGTAATTAAATGAGATTGGAAGAGATGCACTGCTATTGTGTCGTGAGTTAAGTGTTCTGATATTACCACAAAACTCACATGTTTGATTTGATCATCTTCAGTGTAGTATGCAACAAAGGGGTGGACGGTTGCTTGTGTATTTGTCCAGTGATAACCTTGTACCTCATCTTGGACAACAAATGAGTAGTTTTCAGAAAAGTCACAAACTACTAAAAATTCACCTTCCTTTAGGTCACTCTTTTTGTTGCTCTGAAAAATGGATTGTTGCGTTGCAATGAAAGAATGTCGTTTAAGTTGGTCAAGTTTTTCAATTAACAAATCGATGAACTCTTCTGAAGATGATGTAATAGTTTCCAATGAAGTTCGATCAACTGTTATCCACTTTTTGTACGACACTTGGTCTATATTGTTGGCATCAAAAGTGTCTCTGAAAAGATCTGCCAATGCTTCAGATTTTGGACAAAAGTCACAATCGCTGAAATAGCAGCTGGGCAAAGGAGGATTACACATCACTCTAGCAATACAGTGCTTATATGTTATTTCTTCTTCAGCCAATTTTGACATCCTGCAACCATCGATCATTAACTTGAAGTTTTGGTGTATTGTACAGACACAAACACTATGAGTGCCACTTCCACCTGCTAACAAGCAATTCTTAGGCCTTAAATCTGCAAATTTTGAAAAACCAATCTTCACATTGGTGTACTCATCTTTGAATTTAGAGTAAATTTCTTTGAGGTTACTAAGCACTAATCGCTTTTGTACTTGTGTTTTTTTGCCATTAGCTAGTATGGTTACAAAATCTTTTTTCCCTGGCATTAGTCTACTGATATCATCAGAACAGTAAAAACTTGTAACTAAGTCAACAGTTTTCTGATCAAGCAATTTTCCAGGTTTAGGGTTAGGGCTAGATAATATCCCCTTTTCTTTTACCAATTCCTTAACTTTCCTAGCCATGTATGTGGAACAAGAGAATTCATTTGTTAGTTTATTTACTGACCAACTTTTTGGCAAAACCGTTAACAATGTCATTTTTTCACTTCTGGTAGAGCAATTTTCAAATTTTTCCTTCAGTTGCAGAATTATTTCATCTTCGGAGTCATGTTTTTTATCTTCGTCGTCCGAAGACACATTCAATTTTCTTTTTATTGCAGATGTAACCTTGGCAACTTTGGTTTTAGGATACTTCTTTTCGCTTAATCTCTTTTTTTTAATTGGTGTCTCTCCCAATACCTGCAGTGAATTATTTAGGATGTCTAAAAGGGCATCGGGATCAGCCAGGGAAACTTGAGAGGTCTGGGAAACTTGAGAGGTCTGGGAAACTTGAGAGGTCTGGGAATCTGTGTCAGAATCTAAACATTCTTCTGCATGTGTATTCACAACTTTGGAAATTTTTTTTCTGCATTTGTCACATACTTTTTGACCTAAATTCAAAGAAGGCAATTTTTCAATCATATAATTAGTTACGTTACGTAAGCTTTTCTTTTGATTGTTGTGACCTTTTTCTTTAAATGGGTTACAGCAAGAAACAGGTAACTTTGACATTATAATTTAAGGGGCAGGCTACTATTTAAGATGTTCAATCATATTTGTAATGTGGCCTAATTCAAATCTAAGCACCTTAACCTTAATGTCTATAGGCCTATATTTTATAGAGGTAGGTATAAGGCCTTGTCACCTAAAAGCCTACGAACTATCTCGAAACACTTAAATATTGTTAATACATTCGTTTAGCACCTATTACATTTGGCAAATTCAAACAATTAAACAGTTTATAATAAAGTTTTTATCTCTTGAAGAAACAATGAACTACTAGTAAAGACAAACTATAACCACTCACTAGCACAAGTAAGTAACAAAGAATCTCCTCTACTTTCTCTGAGAATGTTTTATAGGTTATGTAAAAAATTGGAGGGAAACCTAAAAAATTGGAGGGAAACCTTAAAAATGGAGGGAATCCAGTACATTTTGAAAGCTAAAGACAGAAAAAAGCTAAACTATAAGATAGAGATAGGTAGACGGACATTTATTGGTTTTTGTGAGTAGGCCTACTTCGTATAACTTTTTTTAATTAGCCTAGGCTTATTATGCAGCTGTTTCAATGTGTAGGCATAGTGAATGTTAACCCTCAGAAGCATTACTCCTAAGTTTTAGTGTTTAGGTGTGATCCCATGTCCGTCCCATAATGAAACTTACAGCATTTATAGTCAATAGTGTAAAGTACATCATACATTTTTTTCAGAATTTTAAAAATACCATTTTTTTAAATACGGTACGTAACATTTTTCAAAACTTTCTTGAAAAATTGAATCTTTTAGAATATAGTCATGTTGCATATCAAATTAAAGCCCTGAACATCAGGAATAAAATGGGACCTTTCTGCCTTTTCTAGTATAACCAGAACTCAGTCTGTGAATTTTTCAAAATCTCCCCGCAAGTAAAAAAACGCCGATTTTGGAAGTTTTTAAAAATTAATTATAAATAAACGGGGAGAGATAAAAATAAACAAAAAACAGTTTTCTGTTTGTATCTGTTAGAACTATAAGCATACCAAATTTCAAAGTAATCCAAGATGGTCAGGTTGAAAACTGATTTTTATTTGTTGATTTGATATGAAATGGCCCAGTGTATTCAATTAGGCTACCTACATAAAAATGTATAACACGTTGGGTAAAAACTCTTTTTTACGTGTTAGGAGCATAATAATATAAATAAACGAAAAACCGCAAAATACAACCGCAAGAAAAATAAAAACTTTTATAAACACAATTCCCCACTATTCAGTAAATATTCATGCGTAGTAAAATGAATGAAGATTACTGTTATATACACACACATTTCCCTAACAATACAAAATAATAACGAATTTAA
This sequence comes from Macrosteles quadrilineatus, assembly GCF_028750875.1. NCBI lineage: Eukaryota > Metazoa > Arthropoda > Insecta > Hemiptera > Cicadellidae > Macrosteles > Macrosteles quadrilineatus. The sequence continues at coordinate 17,512,849 of NW_026542602.1, forward strand.
TAATAAATCGCGGATAAAACGAGAGCGACAACTCACCGGCAGCAACAGCAATGGCGAATACAAGGCACTTTGTGTATGAGACCTTGACAGTAGTGATGACTTGACTTTCGTTGTCTTAGTGAGAGAAAACGGAAATAACCCTGAGCGCAGGGCTGCCACTATCACAAGCTACATTTCTTCCTCTTCAAAATTACATATTATATGACTAGTAATAATAACTTACGGTACACTGTTTGTAATTCGTATTTTCCGTTCTAGCGTATTACCTACGCTGGTTGGCCATTTGTTAAAAATTTAAAAAACAGCTGTTTTCATAAAATCGGACCTATTGTGCAACAATATTTCGTTCTAAATCAATACCACAATGAAGATAAAATCAATGGCTATCCAGTGGTACCACCTGCAACATTCCAAGGCGAAAATACCCGAGCAGGATAATGCCAAACAAGTAGTGTTTTGACAGTTTTCAAGTGTCAGCTGCAAAAGTCGTGCCGCGCCAAAAATTCATTTGATTTCTAATCGTCCTGACAATAGCCTACCTGCTACAGGGTTTGTTTATATAAGTTAATAAAATGAAAGTTCAGGAATGTGATCTTTTGAATGTTATATTGTTCATATCAGCGTTTATTATAAGCGTAAGAAAAATTTCGGCCCATACTAGCGTATTACGCTGGTGGCCATTCTAGGCGTCCTGGCGAACGAGCGTATTACGTTCGTTGGCCACTGCTAGGGTTAATGATCGGTGCAATTAGTAAGTTAAAAACTTTGTTGGTGTACGAGTCATTGTATCATTGTCAGTGGCAATGAGAGGTTATAAATGGAAACATAACCTCTCTTAGAAGCTAAGGCCCTGTACAGATGAGAGCGGCAGCCGCCGCGGTGGCCGCAGCGGCGGCCGCCTAGGACCGTACACATGGCAGCGGTTGGAGCCGCGGTTACGCTGCGGTTGCGGTGTGAATTGACCGTCGCTCGACAGCCAGTACTGTATTTACCCAATCATTTTTCTTTTAAACGCGTAATGCTTGACAATTCTTTTCAGCAAAAAACTAAACTAACTCTTGCCACGCAATCTTTTTTAGTTTATGTCCCAAACGTATCTTCTTTTTGAACTTCTTTAATGAAAAGTTCAGTGTCAAAGTTTTCTGGTTCCACAGCAGCACGCATGGCCATTGTAAACTTACACTACGAGCACCACATCAACTCCAGCCACAGCTTAACACCTCACCAACACAGAGAGAGAGAGCGATGTCCACAGGGCAAGCGCGCAGATGTCTGTGATCCTATAGTAGCACTGCAGTCAACCGCGGCGGCTACCGCCCTCATGTGTACGCTCTCATGCCAACTCAAGTAACTCCAACCGCACGGCAGCCGCGGCGGTCGAAGGGAAATCTACGACCGCCGCGGTCTGTTGCGGTTGACTGGAAGTGGGCGGTTGCATGTGAACGGTCCCATTTGCTCCTTTGTACTTTCAACCGCCGCGGTTCCCGCGAAATAGCAACCGCGGCGGCTGCCGCCCTCATGTGTACAGGGCCTAAGAGTGATTGTTAGTAATTAAAAAACTGTTGTAGGCCTAGGTAAAGCAAGTTTAGTGTAGGCTACGCAACTTGTGTAAATAGTCTGAAGACTTAACGACGCTCCGCTAGGAAATGTTTTAAAGGCACTCGCCATAAATATCTAGGCCTACTTGTATCGTTAACACCATCTTTACGTGAATGTTGTGTAAAATAGGCTGCTATTTCAGTGCATCTTTAAATTGGCAAACATTTAAAACAATCTAACTTATTTAAGTTATCTATATTATGTTTAATAAGTTCTTGTATTAAAATTACAATGACTAAACATTTAAACACAGTAAGTTAGGTGTAGTGAATTTTACATTAACTTAAGTGATTACTGTAAACTCCAGCAAATTGGAGCTACAAACCCTCAAGGTAAAAAATTTAGGCTAGGTAAGTTACACTTCATTAAGTTAGTTTAACCTTGACATGAACTAGCTTTGAGAACATAGATTCAATTTTAACAGCCAAACCAAAACTTTATAACAATTTTAAACACAATGACAAATTGTAAAACATCCAAATCATTTAGCTCTGTGTCTAACAATTCGTAAACAAACAGTTGAAGGTTACAAAATTTTGGGTGTAAACATTAATGTGACAAGAGTAATTTGTTTACAAATTTTAAGATTTTAGTTAGGCTATATGTTACTTACTGAAAGCGTAGTCTCTAACTTATTTCCAAAACATAATAATCTTGCTTGTGTTAACTGATGCAGCATAGATTCCACCAGCCCAAACGAGACGAAATAAAGATGAAGACAAGAGACAAGACTCGAAGTCGAAGAGCCGCCCAGCGCAGTTTACTAAACTTCTCGTTCTCACTTCAATCAATCGTTCAATCAGTCAGTCAAGCCGTAACTATCACGAATCACGAAACGGACGCTGACACTCTACTGTATCGTTTATCGTTATCGTTCTCCGTTCTGCCTTTGCCTGGTTAGTGGTTGGTTTGGTTTTGGTTAGTACAGTATTCGTATTGTATATTAATTGTACAGTATTGTAGATTCCACAACAGACGGCGTAGTTGGAGTTGGCACTTGACACTGGCAGTGGCACTGGCAGTGGCAGGCCTTGGCCAATAAATGGCGCGCGGACGCGACCGCGATCACATGTCTCAGGTTGATACAGATAGCAACTATTTTTAATTGCGCAGCTTAATAAAAAGCTTCGGATGTACTACAGAGAGGAAGCCAAGAAAATCAGTTCAAGATGTATACGTAACCGAGCACATATTCATATCTTATGAATTGGATCCTGTCCGAGTGGAATGGAATGTAACTTTAACTTACTTATTATTATTGGATTATGTTTCATTGATGGTGTTATCGAGGTAGTTATTTTTATCAAGTAAAAAAGTGATAAGTCAAATCATTTGAGTCAAACCATCAATGAAATAATCTACTGTTACTCTCAAGTCAAAACAGTACAAAAACGTTGTTTAAGTGTCCTTTGTACTTTTTTCTGACTTAGCCAATGGAATTGTTTTGTTAATTTGTAGCTAAATAAACTAATTTGAATATTTATTGTAGCAACACATTTACAATGTATGACAACGACAAAAATACTGTAAAACAAATTGCTTACAAATAAAACACATCAGTCCATTTTACAATAATTTTAAATTCATTCGAAGAATATACACTAAGCTGCAACAAAATGAATTTCAACGGTTTCATACATACATACATACATACAGGTTCCTCTTCTCCTTAAGCCGGGTTTTCCTAGGCGCGGAATCGGCGAGCGGAGAGAGGAACGCAGAGAGCGGACTCCACTTGTCTTAGGCAATTTAATGTTACTGTTTTCCTAGAAGCGGAGCGGAATGCCATGTTAATTTCAATTCCGCTCTCCGCGTTCCTCTCTCCGCTCGCCGATTCCACGCCTAGGAAAACCCAGCTTTAGCCTTGAAGACCAGGGAATTGTCAATCCCCAGGTGCATCCTCAATCCCCATAAGTTGCATAAAGATCTACAGGTTCTAGACTTTTAAGGCGAAGTGGTGACATATTAAACGAACAGAGTTCGTTCGAATCAGAGGTTTATTTTCAAAGCAGACGACATCTACCCTTGTATAAATTCATAATTAATGTTTAAAAAGGTGTTGGAAATAGCCTATCATAATGTTTCGAGTAAAACTACAGTATGACACGTAACGTGTCTAGTAAACAGTAATTCAAGACTTTTTTTATGGAAATTTCTTTCTTAGCTGTGGGCGGAGAGGAGTATCCACTATTCCACTGAGTACGTGTTTATTAAAAAATCAATTACAGTCAACGTAACAAAGTGTGAGAAACCTTAATTTCTTGTTATTTGTGTATGCCAGCTATTATAAGGGGGTTTAAAGGTAGCTTTTTACATTGTTAAAAACGTAATAATATTAGTTGGGAAATCTGAATATTATAGTTGGGAAATTTGAGTAATAGTTGCGAAATACGCACACAGTTGGTAAATTCCAAGTGTCCGCATAACGGGTTCGTTCCAAATTAACAGAAACAGTTACCAGCCACAACTTGTGTTACGTTTCCCAACCGTTACATTACATTAAAAGTAACCGGACTGTTTAATTGTCATTTCTACAAACAGGCGCTCCTGCTAGCGCGCATGCGCGGCACTTTATATCTAGACGCTCCGTAATGGAATGGAGTTTTTGGAGTTCACTATCACACTTCACAGTTTGACCATAGATAAAACTTGACTCAGGCAGGACGCTGAATTTTTATTTCAGGACTAGTTTTGCCAACAGTGTCATTTGGAGGCTTCTGATTGGTGCTCTGGAGGAGAGAACACCATTAGGCCCCCTTCACACTGGGCCACCATGGTGGTGACACCGGTGGCGACACCATGGTGGCTACGTTACATTAGCATTGTTTTAAATGGGACATCTTCACACTGAGCTTTAGTGGCGCGTCTGGCCGCGTGACCAGAAATGCGGTGGCTCGGGGTTGCGATTTTCAGAGACACCAGTCTGGTGGCACCACCACGTCGTACCATGGTTTCTTATCGGACTGTTCACATTGGAGCGACTGGCAGCGCCACCAGTCACTACCAGCGGGCATTACTCAGTATACAAGTTTACTAATCTTTTGAAGTTGTTAAGGTAATAAATATGGGGAAACGATTTTATTGATATAACAAAATGTATAGGTACTCTATTTCATTTACATCTTTTCGTCATTGCAATGTATACATTGAGTCAAGGTATTTCAGTGTTATTAATAAATGATATATTAACTATGTTTTTATTTAATTTTCCACAACGTTAGTAGCAGTTTCTCTTCTGGAGATATTTTTTCTTTCAGACGTCCTAGAAGCTCATCAAAACTTAAAACACTCATTCTTGAGTAAGTAGTAATTGTGAAACGTGTCAGGGTTATTTCTAAATTCTAAGGTCTTGGTAGTGAATGGGAAAAGTCTCTCTGGTACTTATATATCATAAAAACGGATGAACAAAAAAAAGGTTTTTTTCTTATGTTTTCACAATTTCAAAAAAATATATACGCTAAGCACCTGCCTCTTCGACGTCCAACTGTGAGCTTTGTGGCTGCAGCTGCACTGGTGGCTGAGCTGGTGGTCCATGCATATTTTGACCGGCCACCAGTGTCGCCACCGGTGTCGCCACCATGGTGGCCCAGTGTGAAGAGGCCCTTACCGCAACGATACGGTGTAACGATATCGGTCTCGGTGGTCTTCATTATCAGCAAGTTTGGTTGGTTTGGTTAGGTTATGACAGTTTAATTTTATAATTAAAACATTATCAAATTGAATTTGAGCCATTTATAGTTTATTTTATGAACAGAACTATTTTTTCTATTAAACCTTCATTCGATTTTTTTATTATCATCAAGTTTGGCTAGTTTGGTTAGGTTATGACAGTTTATTTTTATATTTAAAAAATATAAAATTGAGGTATTTTATAATTTTATTTTATGAACAGAACTATTTTTCGATTAGTTCCTACCTTTACTGTATTAGATTTTTCATTATCAGCAAGTTTGGTTAAGTTATGACAGTTAATGTTATAATTATTATGTTATAATTATGTTATAAATTATAAAATTGAATTTGAGGCATATATAATTTTATTTTATGAACAGAACTATTTTTTTTAGTAAACATTCATTATAGTCAATCAGAAACAACCAAATGACACTGCTGGCAAAATTAATCCTGAAATAAAAATTGTGCATGCAGCACCCACCAGCACTTCACTACTCACTCGACACTCAGTCATTCCATTCCATTCCAAGGCCAGTTAGCCTCAGCCAAGCCTCAGCCGTACGTATCAGAACAGAACAGAATCAGATCAGCCATCAGATCATGAGATCATAAGTTTATTAACAGTCTAACCTCAATACCTTAACCTCAAACAATTTTATCATCATCACCCAGTGTGCTATTTTACACCGTATGTTACTTTTATCTATTTGTCCTTAACTTGTATTGTAATCATAATTCATAGCTTGGTTATTGTATTCTCTTGCCCAAGATGGTTGTGGAGAGTAAAGTAGAAGATACTGTGAGTGGAACAGAAGACCCAAAGTCCAAAAAAGCTCTAAAGAAAGCAGCCAAAGATGCAGAAAAAGCAGCCAAGAAGGAAGCAAAGAAAACTTCAGGACAAGGAGATATCAACAAGGTAGAAGAGGATGTCTCAGAAGGTAAATATGGTTCGCTTGGAATCATTCGAAGTAGTGCAGAGGATATGAAGAGAAGCAAAGAATTTTATCATATCAAAGACCTTACACCCTCTATTGAGAACAAGATAGTATTGGTTAGAGGAAGGCTTCACACCAGCCGAGCAAAAGGTAAACAATGTTTTATGGTACTCCGTCAACAACAGTTCACTGTGCAATGCCTTGTCAATGTTTCTGAAACCATTAGCAAACAGATGGTTAAATTTGCTTCAAACATAAATAAAGAAACAATTGTAGATGTTGTCGGAAAAGTGAGCAACGTCCCCAAAAAAATTGATTCTTGTAGCCAAAGCCTGGTAGAGATACATGTAAATGAGCTGTGGGTTGTAAGTGAAGCCAAAAGCCAACTTCCTCTCCTGATTGAAGATGCGGCAAGACCGGTTAAAGATGATGACCAAGAAGGTCTTAATATAAGAGTCAATCAGGACACGAGGCTGGACAACAGAGTTCTTGATCTAAGAACACCAGCCAATCAAGCTATTTTTAGGCTAGAGGCTGGTGTTTGCAAACTATTCAGGGATATTTTAACCAACAAAGGATTTGTTGAGATTCACACTCCAAAAATCATTAGTGCAGCCAGTGAAGGTGGAGCAAATGTCTTTACTGTTTCATATTTTAAGACATCTGCATATCTTGCACAGAGCCCTCAACTGTACAAGCAAATGGCTATTGCTGCTGACTTTGACAAGGTATTTACTGTTGGTGCAGTTTTTAGAGCTGAAGACAGTAACACTCACCGTCATTTGACTGAGTTCGTTGGACTTGATCTGGAAATGGCATTTAAGTACCACTACCACGAAGTTCTAGATACAATTGGAAATACCTTCACTGAAATGTTTAAAGGACTTCGAGACCAATATAAGACTGAAATTGAAACTGTTGCTCAGCAGTTTGCAGTTGAACCCTTCAAGTTTCTCGACCCTCCTCTCCGTTTGGACTTCTCTACTGGCCTGAGCATGCTTCGAGAGGCTGGAGTAACCATCGGTGATGAAGATGATTTGAGTACACCTGATGAAAAGCTGTTGGGAAGGCTTGTCAAAGCTAAGTACAATACAGATTTCTACATTTTGGACAAATACCCTTTAGCTGTGCGTCCTTTCTATACAATGCCCGACCCTGAAGATTCCAAAAGATCCAACTCATATGACATATTTATGAGAGGAGAAGAAATCATGTCAGGTGCTCAAAGGATTCACGATCCTGAAATGTTGACTCAAAGAGCTCTTCATCACAATATTGACCTTGAAAAAATAAAGGCTTACATAGATTCATTCCGATATGGATGTCCACCTCATGCTGGAGGTGGTATTGGCTTAGAACGAGTTGTTATGCTGTATCTGGGACTCGATAATATTCGTAAGACATCCATGTTCCCCCGTGACCCGAAGCGTGTTACTCCATAAACACTTTACAGTAAGATGAGATTCGCCACTTATTGTTTTGGTAATGTAGGCCTATAGTTTTTTTTTTAATCTCATCCTTAAGTGTATAATAAAGTACATGTATGGCCTAACTGTTTTCAATCACTGCATTTATACCTCTGTATGTGAAGTTAAATTTGTAAATTATAACTCAAGTAGGTAAATATCAATTGCCCTACCTAAATAAGGTTCTATGTTTTTTTCACTCCAAGCTAGGCTATGTCTGCTTTAGACCTACGCTCTTTCTAAATGTTGGAATGGGTATTAGGCTATTTTTATAAATTATTGTGAGGTATGGTAACTGTTTTATAAATAAATATGGCCCTAAGCCAGAGTTGTTAAGGATTTTGTGGATAGGTTTAACAACAGGCTGTCCTTTCTGACAGAAATAAATGCACAAAATGTTATAGCCTATATGTCAGAAAACTAATGGGTAAAAATTTTAGTAGGCCTACTTACGTAATATACTGACCACACCGATAAACCGAGTTCCTGATGACCACACCGATAAACCGACTTCCTAATAAGTTTTTAATTAGTTTAAGTAACAAAATCTTCATAACCTAATCCAATTACGTCATAATTATTAGGTTTGTTCGATACAATACGTAAGTACCAAAATTTCAATCACAAGATGAAAATGCTATGTATTTATTTGCACATTTTCATCTAGGCTATTTTTGTCAGTAAGGTAGGGAATCCTAAAACTCACAAGAGTTATCTTTTTCATTATGGAAAAACTTCACATTTTTTATCGGTTTTTTAATTTATATCAATTTTGAGTAAACAGGGAGAAGGAATTCACTTTATATTTGT